>NC_091703.1:39577500-40202500 GCF_041296265.1 Equus caballus
GAGGTTGTGATTACCGGATGGCTGCCCCCCTCCTGCTGTTGAAGCCCAGAAGTCAGACTGCCCAGGAGCTTATTAGGAGTGAGCCCTTTGTTTCTCAAAGCTCCTCCTGCCAACCGCCTTATCTCTATAAAGGCCCCTGCTGTCTTCTCTTGTTAAGGTAGATTTGAGTGAACCCATGCTGCTACCTTATCATGTTGGCCAATTCAAATAAACGTTTCTCCATCTCCAAGCACCAAAATCTCAGTGTTTGGCTTATTGTACATTGGGCACACGAACTTGCGATTAAGCGGTTTGGTATCAGTTTACATCTGGGCTCTCCATTCTGTTCCATTCATCCATGTGTCTATTTTTGTGCCAATACAATACTGTTTTGATTACTATAGCTTTGTAATATGGTTTGAAATCAGGAAGTCTGATGCCTCCAGCTTTGATCTTCTTTCTCACGATTGCTTTGGCCATTCGGGGCCTTTTGTGGTTCCATACAAATTTTAGGATTGTTCTATTTCTGTGAAAAATGCCATTGGCATTTTGATAGGGATTGCATTGAATCTGTAGATTGTTTTGGGTAGTATGGCTATTTTAACAATGTTAATTCTGCTAATTCATGAGCATGGAATATCTTTCCATTTTTTAGTGTCTTCTAGATTGGTAGTTTATTAAAAACACCAAACATACAATTACCATATAACTTAGCAATTGTGCTTCTGGGCATGTATCCCAGAGAAATAAGACTTATGTTCACATAATAACCTGTACATGAATGTTTATTGCAGCTTTATCCAAAAAAGCCCCAAACTGGAAACATCTCAGATGTCCTTCAATGGGTGAATGGTTAAACTGTGGTACAACCATATCATAGATTATTACTTAGCAATAATAAGAAACAAATTATTGATAAAGGCAACAATCTAGATGAATCTCCAGAGAATTATGCTTAGTGAAAAAACCCAATCCCAAACGGTTATATACTGTTTGATTCCATTTACATAACATTCTAGAGATAACAAAATTATAGAAATAGAGAACAGATTATTGGTTGTCGGGACTTAAGAGGGCTGGTTGGGAAGGAAACAGATGTGGCTATAAAAGGACAGCACAAGGGATCCTTATAGTGATGGAATTGTCTTACCTTCAACATATCAATGTTGTTATGATAGGAGCCAGTTCCAAAATGGTGGAGTAAGGACCTTCAAAAATCTGCTCCTCCATAAAAGCAATGAGAGCACCAGCAAAAACTGTCAAAAATCAACATTTTCAGTACTCTGGAAATTAATCAAAGGCTCAGCACAGTCTGAGGAGTATTTATTCACAAAAAAATGGCTAAATCTCAGTAAAAGGAGAACCTTGTGGCATGTTAACTTGCCCTATTCCCATTATTCTCTCTCTAGTTCCATGGTGGTCTTGGAAACCAACAGCTCTGCAATCATGGAAAACCAGCAGCCTAACAGTCATGAGAGGGGCAAAGTGGCTTGGAGTTTCTCAATGGCCCCATCCTCAAGAAATTGTCACTATTTGACCCTTCCTGCAGTTCCCTGTAAACCACCAACTTCAGGTCTTGTGTTTATTTGAACTCACTCAAGACCATTCACTTTTCCCTGGAGCATTTATGGAAAACAATCAGCAGTCAATTGTTTAACATCACAGGTGCCTTAGGTGATAACAACTGGGTGGGGCAAAGAAGAAGTTGAGAAAAAGTTTACAAGGAAAAATTTGGGAATAAGATATCTATGCCGGAGTCTTTGGAAAGTTCCAACATATTCTCAGAAATCTAGAAGACACATGCATGTGCAGGGCTGTATGCACGCCCAGGAAAGGTCTGAGAAGCCTCTACTCTCTCTCACTGCTGGCAGACCTTGAGGCTCTGCACAAGAAGGAAGTAAAGACTAAAGCAGAGTTGTCCACAGTGTGCTGGAGTCTTGAAGATATATCCCAACACACATACACACACACACACACACACACACACACAAATACCCTTGCCAAAGGCTGGGAGAGTCATTAACTCAAGGCATGTAAGGAAATTTCTGTCCATTCATTACCTGATCACTAAGCTAAGCAAGCAGAGACTATAGTGGTCACACAAGGCAAAGAATTAGTTCAGGAAAGCCACTAAGCCAACAAACAGCAGTAGCAGCAACAACAACAAACAGCAACGCCAAGAAACCCTGAGAAGTGAGGGGAATCTCATTTCCAGAATTGCCACATATTATGTCAAATGCCTAGTTTTCAACAAAAACTTGAGATATGCAACAACAACAAAAAAAAAGGTAAAAAACAATATACACGGGTTGGGGCAGGGGAAGCAATAAATAGAAACTGTCTCTCAGGAAGCTCAGGAGACAGACTTTACAAGACAAAGACTTTAAATCGGCTACTATAAATATGTTCAAAGAACTGAAGGAAATCATGTCTAAAAAACTAAAGGAAAGTATGAGAACGTATCATCAAATAGAGAATATCAATAAAGAGATAGAATTATAAAAGAGAACCAAATAGAGATTCTGGAGTTGAAAAGCACAATAACTGAAATAAAAAATTTATTAGAGGGGCACAACTGTAGATTCAAACTGGCAGAAACAAGACAGGTCAATTAAGATTCTCCAGTCAGGGGAATAGAAAGAAAAAAGAATAAAGAAAAATGAACAGAGCTGCAGAAACACCATGAAGCATACCCACATACAAATAATGGAGGTCCCAGAAGAAGAGGAGAAAGAAGCAAAAAGAATATTTGAAGAAATAATGGCCCAAAACGTCCCCAAATTGGGTGAAAACCATTAACATACATACTGAAAGCTCCACACGCTCTAAGTAAGATAAAGTGAAAGAGACACACAATAATCAAACTGCCGAAAGCCAGGGACAAAGAGAGGATGAGGAAAGCAGCGAGAGAGAAGTGATTCATCACATAAGAGGGATTCTCAGGGGCCAGCCCGGTGGCGCAGCAGTTAAGTTCGCACATTCTGCTTTGGTGGCCCGTGGTTCGCTGGTTTGGATCCCGGTGCAGACATGGCACTGCTCAGCAAGCCATGCTGTGGCAGGTGTCCCACATATAAAAGTAGAGGAAGAAAAGCATGGATGTTAGCTCAGTCTTCCTCAGCAAAAAGAGGAGGATTTGGCAGCAGATGTTAGCTCAGGGCTGATCTTCCTCAAAAAAAAAAAAAAAAAAAAAAAGCAGGGTTTCTCAGTAAGACTAATAGCTGAATTCTCATCAATGCCAGTATTGTGATTGTGATATTTTCTATAGTTTTGCAAGACGTTACTATTGGGGGAAACTGGATAAAGTGTCCACGAAATCTCTTTGTATTATTTTTTATAACTGCATGTGAATCTGCAATTATCTCAAAATAAAAAATTTAATTGAACACACACACACTGCAAAAACAGCACTTGGATCCAAGATGAAATCATAATAGAAGTGTAAAAAGTATTTAAAGCTGAGAAATAATAAAAACACTATGTATCAAGACTTGAGAAACAAACAAAAAAGAGTGGTAATTCAAGGTACACTTATAGCCTTGAATGCTTATATTAAGAAATAAAGTCTGAAAATTAAATAACTAGGCACCCAACTTGAGTTAGAAAAATAACAGAATTAACTCAAAGAAAGTAGAAGCAGATAAAAATGATTAGAACAACAACCAAGAAAACAGAATAGAGAGGATCAACAAAGCCAAAAGCTGGTTATCTGGGGAAAAATACTAATAAAATTGACAGGGGGTGGGGAGAGAGGGGAGAGGAAAGAGAGAGAGAGAGAAGAAAAAATATTAGTAATACAAAGGGGTACACAACTGCAGATGCAGCAGAGATTTAAAAGATAATATTTTGCCAAACTTAGATAAACAAAATGCTGGGAAAATATAATTCAAGAAATTGCGGCTAGCCCAGTGGCGCAGCGGTTAAGTTCACACGTTCTGCTTTGGCGGCCTGGGGTTCGCTGGTTCGGATCCCGGGTGCACACATGGCACCGCTTGGCAAGCCATGCTGTGGTAGGTGTCCCACATATAAAGTGGAGGAAGATGGGCACGGATGTTAGCTCAGGGCCAGTCTTCCTCAGCAAAAAGAGAAGGATTGGCGGCAGATGTTAGCTCAGGGCTAACCTTCCTCAAAAAAAAAAAAAAGAAAGAAAGAAAAATCTCATATAATCCTATACCCAATAAAGAAACTGAAGATAACTAAAATTCCTTACAAAGAAACCATCATGATTAAATAATTTATTAGCTGAATTCTACCAATTTTTCGAGAAACAGTTCATTTCAATGTTATACAGATTCTTCCAGAAAATTTAAAAAAGAAATATTACCAATTCATTCTATGAGATTAATAAAACTTAATTCCTAGAGCAATCAAATTACAGCCAATCTCACTTGTGAATGCAAATATATTAAAGTATCAGCAAACCAAATCAGTGATGTATAAAAGAGGTAATAAATCATGACAAAGTCAGGCTAATTCCAGGGATACAAGAATGGTTTAACATTAGAGAACCAATTCTTCACATTAACAGTAAAGAAGAAAACCAATTATCATCTTAATAGAAGCATAAAAAGTATTTGATGAAATCCAACACTCATCATGATAAAACAACTTTTAGCAAAGTAAGAATAGAAAGGATCTTTCTTAATCTGTTAAAGGGGATCTAGCATACAGCTAAAACAAACATCATTCTTAACAGGGAAATGTCAGAAGTATTCCCTTTAAACTGAGTGACAAGACAAGGATGTCCACCCTCACTGCTTCTATCCAACGTTGTGATCAAGGTCAGCAAGACGAAATCAAAGGAGGGGAGGGGACGGGAGGAAAGGAAAGACAGGGCCTAATGTTTGAAAAGGGAAGATCAAAACTATTATTCACAGATAACAGATTACCTACAGAGAAAACCCCTAAAAAACTATCAAACTATTAGAAATACTAAGAAAGTTTAGCAAGATGGCTAAATATAAGATGAATAGGAAACAATCAATTATATTTCCAACACTAGCAACTAATAGAAAAAAATTCAAGACACTATTTACAATATAGGCACCGGCGGCCATGACCCAGTTGGGTTACATTTGATTTCTGGCTTGCTCCTCCAGTCTCCTGTCAGTTCCTTGAGCCCTCCTTAAATCCTTCCAGTAAAGTCTCTTTTTGCCTGAGACAGCCAGAACTGAGTTTTGTTGCTTTGCAAGCACACATCCTGTAACGACACTATTATTTGAATGGGTATTTGGAGTAAAATGTGTGTGTCAGGGGTCCTCAAGACCACCCCCAAATTCAATGATTCCACCAGGAGGCATCACAGGACTTGGCGTGCAGTCGTACTTGTGCCTACTATTTATTACAGGGAAAGGCTACAGGGCAAAATTAGCAAAGAGGAAAGGCACATGGGGTGAAGCCTGAAGGAAACCAGGCCCAAGCTTCCATGAGTCCCCTCTCCGGGTGGAGTCACGCAGGATGCACTCAATTCCCTCAACAACGAGTGGTAACAACACACGTCAAGTGTTGTTTGCCAGGGAAGCTCATTAAAAACTATCCAGGGTGTTTACCGGGGGCTGGTCACACAGGCACCCTTCGTCTAGCATGTACTCAAATTCCAGACTTCCAGAGGAGAGCAGGTGTTTTATACAGACCATATTGTTTGCACAAATAGTTTAGGCACAGGGAACCACTCCTATCAGCTAGGGTGGTGAGAACCTTCCTGAAATCCAAGTTCCCAGATGCCAGTCGTGGGCCAACCTCATTAAGCAGGCATTTCAAAGGACAGCAGTCAGGCCTGTTACGGCAACTCTCTTCTGCATTATGTGCATTCCTCCTGTCATAGTGAATTGGAAATCTAACTTATTACAGCACTTTTCAGTCCATTCACTTAGTTCTGGTATAATATCATTTAACTTTAAATATATTTCATATTAACTTTTATGAAATTACATAGTTTTAAAAAGTCAAATAATATTATGAGGCTCAAAAATAAAACCAGAGATCCCCTGCTTCACCCCAATTCCTGTTCACCCCATCCAAAAGCAACTATTTCAGACTCTTTAGTAATTTCTTCCAGTATTTATCTTTCATTTCTTTCTTTCTGCTTTTTTTTTTGAGGAAGATTAGCCCTGAGCTAACATCTGCTGCCAATCCCCCTCTTTTTGCTGAGGAAGACTGGCCGTGAGCTCACATCAGTGCCCATCTTCCTCTACTTTATATGTGGGACGCCTACCACAGCATGGCTTGCCAAGTGGTGCCATGTCTGCACCTGGGATCCAAGCTGGGGAACTCAGGCCGCTGAAGCAGAATGTGTGAACTTAACCACAGCGCCACTGGGTTGGCCCTATCTTTCGTTTCCAAATAACATGCATTTACTGTTTGTTCTTGATTTTTCAACTTTATACATTATCTATTATCTTTCAACTATAGACAATGATGATTTAACTTTCATATCTCCTACCTCTCACCTCATATTCCCAAAATTGTTTTATCATAATTTTAGTTATATCTCTATTCTGTTTTTCATTATTATGATCATATAAATGTTTGTAAATGAGCTACATAGGCTCAACAGAAATTATATTTCTTTCTCATGTGAGTTGTCTTTCCTGGAATTAATAATTGCTTGCTTTAAAATTTCATTTTCTATGTACATATTATTAAATTCATCTCCAAACTCTCCATCAGTACTGAAAAGCCTCCTCTCATATGGTCAAATATATCTAGTGATCTATCCATTCCAGTTGTTCCTGGAGTCTTCCCTCTGTCCTCCAACTCCAATGGCTGCCCTCCAGGCCTCCATACACCTCTCTTTCTGGGATTGCCCTTTACCATAATCTTGGGGATGCCTTTTTGCTTCTTTCTTGTATTGGATCCTCTTTCATGGATGCCATAACTTTTATTTTTCTTGATTTTTTTCTCCATTTTTGTGGAAAATGTCATCCAGCTGCTTCCTGAGACAGAGTAGATAAATGAGACCTTGCATGTCTGAAAATGTCTTTATACTAACTATTCCCACGCTTGATTGACATTTTGGCTAGGCATAGACTGCTACATGGAAACAATGTTCTCTCAGCATTTGAAGGGGTTATTCTGTTGTCTTCTCCATTGCTATCGTTTGGATTCCTAGTCCTTTCTTTGTGACCTGCTTTTTCTCTCCAGAAGCTCTTAGGGTCCTCCCTTCTTCTGTTACTAGTGTTCTTGCTTTAGGTCTTTTTGCATTCACTGTACCAGGGCACTGGGAACTCACTCCCTTCATTTCTGGGAAAATTTCTCACTTCTCTTTCTAGAATTACTACAAAAGTGACATTGGGCTTCCTGAACTCATCCTCAAATTCTCTTTTCTCTACTTTCCTCTTTCTCTCTACTCTCTGGGAGACGACTTCATCTTCCAAATCTTCCGTTATACCTTTAAAAATCTTTCTTATTTTCATATTTTTAATTTGCAAGACTTTGCTCTTATTTTCTGACTGCTTCTTTTTCCTCTTCTCTTTCTAATATTATCATGTTCTCATTTCATGGACGCTACTCTTTGAGGCTGACATTTATGTTTATTTGTTAAGACTTTTTTGGTTCTCTGCAATGTTTTCCCTCTGTCCCTTCGTTTTGGGCTCTGACTTTCATGAGATTTTCCTGAAATGTCTGTTGATTCTTGACTGTCTATTCAATTTTGAGATTGAGGTAATAAAAAAAGCTGTTTAAAATTGTGTGTTGGGGGAGGGGGAGGGAGTACTGGGTATCTGGTGGGCTTCAGTATAAGGCAAAATGGCAAGCTGGAGTTTTTGGGGAGGATGTTCCTCCATCAATATTCACAAATAGGTCTTTTCTCTACTTTCAGAGAGGAATCCTAGAATTCTCTAATATCCTCGAATCCATGGCTTCTCAAACTTTAAAATGCATAGGAATCACCTAAGGGGATCTTGCTAAAACGTAAGTTTTGGTTAGGTAGGTCTGAAGTGGGGCCTGACACTCTGTATTTCTAACGATCACTACTGGTTCAGGGACAACAATCTGTAGTAAGGTTCTAACATAAACTTGGCTCCCAGTGTTCTAAAGTGGCGGGGGGAGGGGAAGGGGGAGAGGGCCACTGAAGATTTTGATCTCATGAAAACATTTTTTTCAACTCCCCACTGAAAGGATGAACTGGCTAAAAATATTTTCATGGGATTTTTTTCTTAGCCCCCTTCTGGACCACCGGATCCCAGCAATTTGTCCCAGCTTCTCCCTTCCTCTTTATCAGCCCTGAGAAGGGAAATGGGGTCAGGAGGGGGGTGTCTCACCATTCGGTATGTACAGTTTCATTTTAACTTACATTTTCAGAATGGCACTTTGTCCTTGCTCTCATTGGTGCCTGGGGTCCCCAAGTCCAGATCTCTTTAGTTGAATTTGTTGAGATGGTAAATCTCCAAGGAGTCATGGGGAGACCTGGTGGTGTCTCGCTGCTCTTTTTGTAGATTTTTCAGCCAGTCCTACTTTCAGGCTCACTCTCCCAGCCACAGCCCCTCGCCCCCTCAGAAGTACCTACCGTCGTCTCCAACTTCTGAGCCTTTCTAGCCGTCTAATGTGAATCAGCTGGTTTTTACCAGCTCTTTCTGCAGACGAGTTTTAGCTTTCTCTGATTTGTTCATCCATCTACTTCCATTCTCCAAACTTCTACTGACAGTTCTCATCTGCTGTTGTTTGTCTCCCATTCTCTTTGTTCTTGTGGATTTTACTATCTTGTGGGGGTTTTTTTTTTTTTTCAATCCGTCACTAATATATAGTGAAGTTTTGGGAATAAATGCATGTACTCAAACCGCATGTTTTAACCATCTATCATCATACTTTCCCAGAAAGGTCCCTCTCATTGTAGACTACTAGTGTAGAATGTAGACTGAATTTAAATCTGCCATCACTTCATTGCTTATTTGTTCCATCTTTACTATGTTCCCTTTTCCTTCTTTTTCTTCTTTTTGATTGGTTGAACATTTGCTTATTATTCCTTTTTACTAGTTTGTGAGTTATATCCTGTTTTTTTCATTCTTTTAATGATTAGTCTAAAAATTACAACAGGTATTACTTTCTATCAATTTAATTGTGGTACAATTTATGCAAAATAAAATATAGCTATTCAATAGTTCATTGACTTTTGACAAATGTTTCTCCACCACCACCATCAGCTTATAGAATGTTTTCATCACTCCCAAAAGTTCCCTCATGCCTTTCTAGTCAGTCTTCTCCTCCACCCCAGGCAGCCACCAATCTGCTTTCTGTCACTGCAGATTAGTTTGCATTTTCAAGAATTTCATATAAATGGAATCACACTATGTTGCAACAGGTATTTTTGACTAGTCAAAGGCTATAATAATCCTTGAACTTTACCCTTTTCCCAGACAATGCAAGGAACTTAAAACACTTTAATCCTGGAATTCTCTAATATCCTCTAACCCACTGCTTCTTAACTTTAATATGCACATTGTACTACTCAGGATTCTCCAGAGAAACAGAACCAACAGGAGATAGATACATATAATGAAGATATTATAGGAATTGATTCAAGCAATTCTGGAGGCCAAGAAGTCCCACAATCTGTCATCCACGAGCAGGAGAGCCAGGAAAGCCACTGGTATAATTCAGTCCAAGTCCAAAGACCCAGGAACGAAGAGCACCAATGTCCAAGGGCAGGAGAAGATGATGTCCCAACTCAAGCAAAAAGGAAATTTGACCTTTCTGTACCATTTTGGATGAGGCCCAACCACCTTGGTGAGGGTGATCTTTACTCAGCCTACTGATTCAAATGCTAATCTCTTCCAGAAACACCCTCACAGACACACCCAGAAGTAATGTTGTACTAGCTATCTGGGCATCTCTTAGCCCAGCCAAGTTGACACATAAAATTAACCATCACACATATGAATCACTTTGGGGGATCTTGTTAAAATGCAGTTTCTGGTTTAGTGGGTGTTATTACTTTTGTGTATTTTCTCTCTCTTTAGTAAAATTATACCAAGTGGATGGCTACTTGCATGGTGGGTTCTTTTGCTAAAATATGGAAATAACATATTTTATGGTGTCCTGACTTCCCTCATGATTGAGTTTAAGATTTAACAGAAATGCTAATTAAAGGTTGAAATGAAAAGATGTTAAATCAGGTTGAACAATTTACACTTGCCACAAACTATTTACTTTCAGGCTTGTGGTTTAGCATTCCACTGAGTATATGGTAAAATGTTCTAGCTAGAATTCAAGTCCAAAAGGGATAATGCAAGCCATACTAGATGGATAATTTAAACCACATTGTACCATACTTTCTTGCCTGACTAGATCTTAACGTATGGAACTGTTCATTTCCCTCTTCCAAAAGTCATCGGGGACTACCGCCCTTTCACATGCAGTCCCCTACCTAACAGCCTCCAGTCTCTGACTTTCACCTTTCCAGCCTTTTCTCTCACATCTCCCATTTTTGGGTCAAACAAGGTAACCCACTGTTCTCCAAATCAATCTCATGGTGTTCCACCTTTGCTCATGCTGGTGCTCAGCCTGTGCCACACTCCCTCTACCATCCTCCTATTTGACACTTAACTCAGGCTTTAAGGTGGAGCTCAAATGGCACCTTCTTCACGGAGCCTTCCTCCTTCTCAAAACCCTCATGCCACTTTGCCTGTATCTCTGCTGAGGTGCTTATATGCTGGTGTCTGTTTCAGTTATTAATATACTTGCTTTATTCCTGTGATGAGATTTTAAGTGCCTTCAAGTCTGAGAGCATAGCCTTTTCACCTTTGTGGTCTTCACAGGTGTAAACTAGAACCTTACTTGCAGCTCAGAAATAATTACTGAATGAATATCTATTTTAGTGTGACCAAAAGAGGCTCCAGAGAACTTGATCTGACTTATCACTTCCTCAATCCTTGGGCATTCAGACCCACGGGAGCTCCTGAGTAAGCCTTTGCCACTTGTTAATTTGTAACGATTTTACCAGCATTGTAAAAACTTCATAAATGTGAACGTAGGTTCATCTTTGATCATCTTCTTTGTTCCTATGTCCAATCAGTCACCAAACTGTTGATCTGTCTTCTGATTTGACACCTCCTCTCCCTCCTCTTTCTCTACCCTCTCTTCCACCATGCTGGTTAATGCCCTTTTATTTTCATAATGCCTAATTACCTATAGCAAATTCTTCCTAGTTTACCTAATACTGTTCCTGCTCTAGTTTATCCTATACATAATGGGGACCATAATAAAATAATTTCACAGAGTTGATAAATGGATAAATGAGACACGGCATGCATATTGGACCTATTTTGTACATATGCCCACTATATCTTTGGAGAATCACCTCTTGGCCGTGTCCTCTGGTACCAGACTTCATCAGACTATCACATCTTTCCAGCCACAATTCTCAGCTCAAGTTGGCTGAGAGATTGCAGGAGACAGCACCCTGATGACACAATTTGAGTCTCTGGTTGACTTTACCCTGCCTAAAGCTGGATGTACCCCTGGACTTTCTGGTTATGAGAGTCAATAGATTTCCTTTATTAAGTAAACTAGCTTGAGTTCGTTTTCTAAGTGCAATGAAGATTTTTGATAAATACAGTATGTCAAGCACTAAGCACAGTCTCTTGCATACAGCATGCTATTTTATTGTCCTCATGCCCTTCCCATACCTCATATTCAATTCAACCTTTTCTATCTTAACATCTATCTGCCCATACAGACCAGCTAGGATAATTTCCTTATTATTTCCTGGCTGGGCTGCCCTGTCACCAACCTAATGATGTCATTCTATGCTCTTTTCACAATCCACATCTACCACTATTGAGAACTTGGCTGAAAGGAGCTCCCCATCCTCCATTTGAATAACGGTGGCTTCACACTGTTCACTGCTTTATCTAATTTCTCCTGCATGTGTTTTCTAGTTATTTCTAGCTTGCTTCTTGACTCAAGGCAAGGAAAAATATATTTTTTCTTTACATCTGATCACTGCATCCTTTCTAGGTTGAGATTTGGTCATTATTTTTCAAAGCAACTTGTACAGTTTTGGACACACCATAGGTGTTCAATAAGTGTCTGTTATAGGAGCAAAGGAATGGAATTAAATTTAGAGGGTGTGGTATTCAATTTAAAGCCTGTTGTTAGCCCAGCTAAACTTTTTCCTTTTTCTAAGCAAACTTTATATTCTTAAACCATTTTCATTACAGCATAAAAATATCACAGTGATTCCAACCTCCAACATTCTTCCCATTTATGGTTTCAGAATTCTTTTAGCCACGGTCTAAGGAAGGAATATTCTATTAAAAATAATTTAACAATCAATCAAAGCCTATTTTCTTCTCATCATACATATTTTATTAATTCAGTGGGTATTGCATCTGATCCTTCAGAGGTTTCTTGCCTTGCTAAACTAATGATAATAGTAAAGTGTTAACAAAGATATCCTGAGATGCTGAAGAAAACAAAATTTGGGGGAAACTTTTTGTATTCATGTTTCCTGTTTAGTTCTAAATGGTAAAACATTCTCCTACTTCAAATAAGCTAGTTTTACTTAGAAATGCAGGATTCAAAAAAACTACTATTTGGAATCAAGGTCTGTGCCTCTGTTTGTTGAAACTTATGTGCTGTATGGTTTAATGGAAAGGCCAAGGGCTGGTGAATTTAAACTCTTTAAAAGAGCTAAAAATTAAAGTGAATTAAATTTAGTGCCTCTGGGATTTTTGATACATGTTCCAAATTTGTTTTTAATGACATAATTGTTCCATGTTACATTTAAGATTACATCATAGTGAACTGGTTATGTGTGCACTTACACCAACAGAAACCAATTCCAAATGTCAAAAATAAAAGTAAAGACAACTGTAATGCTACCGTTAAGAAAGTGGAAGTTGAAAACAGAAGAGAAACACTTAAGTTGAATAAGGTCTTACTGTGAAAGCTTTGAACAGAAAAACGTGGAAATCATATGTATTAGGTTAACTTAATGTATTTCAACAGCATTTAAATCATTATTTTACTTACTATTACAAGTGGAAACCAATGCATTTTCTCAAGGTATTTATTAATTAATTTTAGTGGAAAAAGATAGCTCCCAATCACACAAATGGGAACTGTGCTTAATAAATTTTGAGAACACCCATCAAGAAATAAAAGTTCCTTGTCATATGTATAAATCGTTATATTTCACGTTTTAAAAGAACAAGAAATGAAATTCAGCATTCTTCTTTCTATTAGTCTTCAGTGGTTTTTTTTTTTAACTAAAGTAATTGTAATATTCTCTTGCCTCTGGGGCTTTCTCTTCCACAATTAATCATCTTTTCTTCCACACCTTCCCTCCAAATGATTATTCCCCCTAGCCTTGGAACACTTGACATCAATTCATGCTATTTCATCTTCACAGCTTTCAAAACATTGCCTGCCCTTGCTTAGTTCCACAAGCCACTCCCTTTTCTTTTAAAAATCGGTTAACAGAAGTATTTCTGCTATCACTCTGGCAGAAGGTGCTACCATGTAATTGGAAAAAAGAATCTTTATAATACAAATTAGCTTCCTGACTTTTATCAAACTTTCAAATTCAAAACACAATATATTTAAATTCCTTAGGATAATGAACATCTATATTTCAAAACTAGTAGTACGTTCAGTTTAAATATTTGGAAGACTTGGACCCTAAGACTTTATCCTTCATCCTCTGACACTACAATCTGTGTCCTTAATCATCAGAACCAAGCAAGAAATCGTGAAAGTCTCACCAAGCTACACCACTAGCGCCGGCAGAGGAAACGCTTTCAAAATATGTCATTCATCTTCACATTTAAAGGCAGTCTATCCATACATCCTTTATAAACATCATTCAATATTGGTGCTTAAGACTTCAGTGATAGGAGGTAAGTTTTGCGATTTATAGGCAAAAGAGGGGGTGGCAAAGGCGACCTGTTCTCTTCTTAAATCTATCAAAACCAAAGCCGTCTGATTACATCTGAAAGTCTGAAGTTGCCATGTGTCAAGCATCTTTTAGAAAGCTGCTTATTGCATTAAATTAACCGACTCCTAGCCAAATCACGTTTAAGGAGTGTTTCCCATGTCTGCAGTGACAAACGAGTTACAAAACGTCCTTACACAGACTGTCAAACTTTTATGTTTACTCTTTTTAAACAGAAGGGAGAGGATGGCACACAACGAAAAGTCACGTCTGTGTCTTAAGAAGGATGTCTTGTGGGGAACAAGACGCTCACCTGTACACAACAGAGGCAGGTCTTTCCCGGCTGTCCTCACTGGGGGAGGGGACGGGCATCGCTAGACCTTTGTCCTCCGGACCTGAGCACCGGGGGCGGAGAGGGGGCAGCTTTCTGGGGGTAGGGCAGGCACCTGCACCCCAAGAAACTACAGACTGGTTTTGACTTCAATGACTGCCTTGGCTTAACCTTTGGAGGGGTCCTCTAGCTCGGGGAGGGGGTTTGTTGCCCCAAACCGTAGCCACCTCCCCCGCAGCGACAGGGGGAGGGGACGACCGACCACCCTGAAGAGTTGGGGCCCCCGTCTCCCCCAACTAGACCCGAACGTCCCCAGCTCTCCTGCGGGGCTCGCCCGGGATGAGCAGGGGCCGCGGCGGGCGCAGACCCCGTCTCGGCTCCGCGCCCCAGCCGCGTCCGCACCGCCACCGTGAGGCCGAGCAGGGGACGGTGCCCCGTGGCGGCGGCGGCTCCGCGCTCCTCTCCGCGCCGCCCCGGCCGCCGGCGCGCCGGGCACAGGCGGGGGGATTTTTTTCCCGTTTCCCCCTCTTTCGCGCTCTTGCTTCTGTTCGGCGGGAGAGCCCGCGGAGCCAGGGAGGGAGCGAGGGAAGGGGTGGAGGTGGCGGGGGGAGGCCGGAGGGGCGGATCCTGCCTGGGGGCTGATCCCTCCCTCCCCTCGGCCGGGCTCCGTGGCGGCAGCGGCGGCGGCGGCGGCTCCATTCCCCCTCCTCCCCCGGGAGCGGCGGCGGCGGCCGGGCCGGGGCCCCAGCGCGGGCCGGGAGGGGGCACGGCGGTGGCCGCAGAGGCCAGCGCGGGAGGAGGCCGCGCTCCGCTCCCCGGGCCGCGCGGACCTGCTCGACGGCCGGCCCGCCCGCGCCCAGGGGCCCCGATCGGTGGGGCCGGGCCGGCGGCTGAGGTAATGGGGGCGGCAGCGGGGCCGGACAGGGCGGGGGCGGGGGCAGCGGGGCCTACGGGGACCAGGGACTGCGTGCGGGGGGAAGGGAAGCGGGGGCTCCCCGAGCGGGGTGGGGGCGGCGCGAAAGCTCTCTCCTGGAGCGAGGGCGGCGGCAGAGAAGGAGAAGGCGGGTGAGGGGGGGGAGCTGAAAAGCGAGGACCCCCTCCCGCAGCCGCCATCTTGTTTTCCTCCCCCCGGCCCTGGAAGCGGAGCCGCCGAGCCCCGCCCCCGCCACGCGTTCCAATTGGTCAGGCCCGAGGAGAGTTCCACCCCCTGGAGGTCCCTTGGTACCCCGGTTCCTCCTGACGGGCAGGTGAGGCAGCCAATGGGCGCTCGCCTCTCTGCCCCGCTCGTTCTCTGGCGCTAGCTTTCTCTGTCTGAGGGTCGGACTCCGCGTCAGGCTGTCTCTGGCGCGCTCGCCGCCTCCCTTGTGGGGAGGTGATGTTATTTCCCTCCTTTCTCCTTCTCCGAAGGGTCAAGATTCTTCTGGAAGAGGTGCCCCTTTAAAGGGGCAGGAACCAGGGCTGGGGTCCTCCCTTGTCTCCTGAGTATCTCGTCGGGGGGAGTATCTTGAGGAGGGGGGATACAGTCTAATTTCAGAAACTCCTTCTTCGGGGACCTGGGTGGGGTGGGTGAGTGGGTGCTCAGGACGTGCCGAGGAGACCTCTGGGGGGTGTTGGAGTTATTTGGAGGCGTGTGTGTGGGAAGGGCTGTGTGGGATGAGAAACTCCCGCCAAAAAACTAGACTGTAAGCTCCTTGTGGGCGAAACTCATTTCCTTTTCCGCCGCAGCAGCCCTTTCCCCTCTAGAGTTTGCACCCAGCGTCTGGAGGCTTCAGGAGGTCTCCACAGATAACGTGCTGTTTGGTGGAGAGTCACCCGGGCTGTGAGGAGGTAGCAGGTAGGGAGGAAGGACACACAGTGGCTTTAACAAAGGAGGGGCCACACCCTCTCTCTCAACTATTTGAAGTTAGTAGGTACTGAGGTGGATTGTCACAGCTCTGCGAGGGTCTCCCTGCCCTGGAGGGGTGGGGGCGACAAAGCAGGTCTCTTGGCCTGGGCTGCCCCCAGGGAGTTGGCTTTTGTCAGGCATGTAGTGGCCAAGAGGCTCTGGAACCTGGACAGGATTGCTGTGATGATTCTGTTTCCTTCGGTTCCAAATGGGGTGTGTGCCCGCCTGGCACTGTTCCTCAGCCAAGTTGTTTGTTTGTTTGTTTCAGTCACACTTTGGCATTGGAAGGCCTTTTAACTAAGGATGTTAATAATATCTTATTAACAAATAGCAACCCTTAAGAGGTGGCTTTTATTAATTTCATTTTACTGAGGGAGGATGGAGACACAGAGAGATTGTGACTTTCTCCGGATCACCTGGGGCCGAGATTAGAACCTGGATTGCCCCAGAGCCTCTTTTTATACTGGACCCTGGCATCTCTGTGGTGTTCTTACCTCCTAGTGAGATGAGTTGAGCAGATCAGAAGATCCGGGTTGAACTGTAGCTTTGGCACTGACTAGCTTTGGTTTGAGTGACACCTTTCTGAGCTTCTGTTTCTTCATCTGTAAAATGGGAATGATATCTATTCTACCTCTCAAGCTAGTTATGCGAAATATTAAAAGTAAAAGGGCTTTGTAGTTTGTAAAAGTGTGCCAAGTTACCATCATCATCTCTGCTTTGTAAAGATGGTAGATCCCACAACCAAGGTGACAAACTCTTTTTCTCCTTGAAATCCTGTCTCTGTTCATGCCCTTCCAAGTTCCTGCCCACACCGTGGGGCACCAGATCACTAAAGGTCTTTCCTGGTAGTGATGGCCTCAGTAACTGCCTACCATAGCTCCTTATGAGCTTGTCAGGGTTCCTTCCATCCAGAGAATGATGTGGGAAACTTGAGGGCTTTCTCTGCTGCACAAAGGTAGACTAGGTATAAGTATTTTGGGAGAGGGGGACTTTTGAGGTAAGGATGCTTTGAGATTTTACCTGAGATATTGCCCCAGTCGCCTTGGCCTTAGGTCCAATGAGGATCCCAGATAGGCAACTTACAACTTCACTGCCACTTGGGGTCACTCCCAGAGCTTCCAGGGTTTCTGTTTAGTGGTGTATTAGCCAGTGCATCCTGAATGCTGCCCTTTGCAGAGAAAACCCTGCATGCTGTAGTTTGAAGTCCTTAGACTGAAGGTGATAGACATTTCAGGCGCCTTCACCCTTTCACCCCTGGGCAAGGTCAGGGGATAGGATTTCTAATCATGGTGAGATGGGTTGCGAGAGGGCTCTAGACCTGTGAATTTTTGATCCTCTGATCGGGCCACTGTTCACGTACAGAGCTTGAAAGTGGATGCTGTTCTTGTTTTCTTCATTTCCACCCCCTTTTTCATCGTTAGCTGTCCCACAGCCTTATGCACATCATTAGAACGTTAGATCTCTCCCTGTGTTGCATTGTAATGATCT
Organism: Equus caballus; assembly: GCF_041296265.1. NCBI lineage: Eukaryota > Metazoa > Chordata > Mammalia > Perissodactyla > Equidae > Equus > Equus caballus. The sequence goes on from NC_091703.1 coordinate 39,595,054, forward strand.
GTTTATTTTTCTGTCCCTTTGGTCAGATAGAGCTCCTAGAGGGCAGGGATCATGCGTGTTTGATTTCTTTCATTCAGCTTTAGGAGCTAGGCACCATTCCAGGTGCTGGGGATACAGCAATGAACAAGACAGGCAAAATTCCTCCCCTCATGGAGCTTCCATTCTAGTGGAAGGAAGCGAACATACATGATAAATAGTAAATTACATAGCACAGTAAAAAATGGTGAGTGTTATAGTGAAAAATAAAGCAGGATGAAAGATTGCTGGTGGGGGAAAGGGATTCGCAGTTTTAGATAGAATTGTTGGAGAAGGTCTCACTGAGAAGCAGTGTTTGTGGGAAGAACTTGAAGGAGGTGAAGAAGCAAGCCCTGTGGCTGTCTGAGGCGCAGGATGTTTAGAAAGAGGGAATAGCCAGTCCTCCCGGTGGCCACTTGCTCAGCTGGAAGGGTGAGTGAATGCATGCATGCCTGATCATCCAGCTCACAGTCTCCTGGCCTTCTTTCCTTAGGCCTGTCCCCTTGGTTCCCAGGTGCCATGAGGAAGCCTCGCCGGAAGTCGTCACGGCAGAATGCCGAGGGCCGGCGCTCCCCATCCCCTTACAGTCTGAAGTGCTCACCCACCCGGGAGACCCTAACATACGCCCAGGCCCAGCGGATCGTTGAGGTGGACATTGATGGACGCCTGCATCGTATCAGCATCTATGATCCACTCAAGATCATCACAGAAGATGAGCTGACTGCCCAGGATATCACTGAATGCAATAGTAACAAGGAAAACAGTGAGCAGCCTCAGTTTCCTGGCAAGTCTAAGAAACCCTCATCCAAGGGCAAGAAGAAGGAGTCCTGTTCCAAGCATGCGTCCGGCGCTTCCTTCCACCTCCCACAGCCCAGCTTCCGCATGGTGGACTCAGGCAGCCAGCCAGAAGCTCCGCCGCTGCCTGCTGCCTACTACCGCTACATTGAGAAGCCACCTGAAGACCTGGATGCAGAGGTAGAGTATGACATGGACGAGGAGGACCTTGCCTGGCTGGACATGGTGAATGAGAGGCGGCGAGTAGATGGGCACAGTTCGGTGTCAGCAGACACCTTTGAGCTGCTGGTGGACCGGCTTGAGAAGGAGTCATACTTGGAGAGTCGCAGCAGCGGGGCCCAACAGTCACTCATTGATGAAGACGCCTTTTGCTGTGTGTGCCTGGATGACGAATGCCACAACAGCAACGTCATTCTCTTCTGTGACATCTGCAACCTGGCTGTACACCAGGAGTGCTATGGCGTTCCCTACATCCCCGAGGGTCAGTGGTTATGCCGCTGTTGCCTGCAGTCTCCCTCCCGGCCTGTGGATTGTGTCCTCTGCCCCAATAAGGGTGGCGCCTTCAAACAGACCAGCGATGGGCACTGGGCCCATGTGGTATGTGCCATATGGATCCCTGAAGTCTGCTTTGCTAACACCGTGTTCCTGGAGCCCATCGAGGGCATTGATAATATCCCACCTGCCCGCTGGAAACTAACCTGCTATATCTGCAAGCAGAAGGGGCTGGGTGCTGCCATCCAGTGCCACAAAGTGAACTGCTACACGGCTTTCCATGTGACGTGTGCACAGCGGGCTGGGCTCTTCATGAAGATCGAGCCCATGCGTGAAACCAGCCTCAATGGCACCATCTTCACAGTGCGCAAGACTGCTTACTGTGAGGCCCACTCACCACCAAGTGCTGCCGCTGCTAGGAGGAAGGGCGACTCCCCTGGAAGCCTTGGTGAGGCTGGGGACGAGGAAGGGCTGAAGGAGGGCTGTGGGGAGGAGGAAGAGAAGGAAGAGGTGAAAGAGGAGGAGGAAGATGAAGGCCAAGGCGGGGTAGGTGGCCAGCTCAAAGGAGTGCCCAAGAAGAACAAGATGACTTTGAAGCAAAAGATCAAGAAGGAGCCAGAGGAAGTGGGCCGAGACACGCCCTCCACTCTCCCCATGGTCACTGTCCCACAGATACCCTCTTACAGGTGAGCCTGCCAAGGAGGGCTCCCCAGGGACTCACGGTTTCTTCCTGGGCTGGTGTTGGCCCTGAGCCAGGCCTCCTTCCCCAAGCATGGTTGGTGAATATCTGTTCTCTTCTGTGCCCTCAAATTTAGACTTCTCCTTTGGACCCTGGGCTGGCCTGGTCTGGTTTGTGGTTTTGATTGTGTCCTCAGAGCAATGTATTTCCTTTGGTTCAAGGTGAGACAAACACTTAATTTACTTAGAAACCCAGGTGACGGGATGTCTAAGGGACTATTTTTCAACAGGGGCACAAGTGGCATTTTGGACAGGATGATTCTTCATTATTAGGACTGTCCCTCTCAATGTTTAGCATCCCTAGTCTTTGTAAACGCCATTTCCATCCCCTCCCTTATTGCCTGGTCTTTGTGACAACCTCAAATGCCTCCGCACATTTCCAAAAACTGCTGTGGGGATAGAACTACTTCCAGTGGAGAACCACTGTTTCAAGGGGTCGGTATGGGAACATGCTGTCCAGAAAGCTCTGTCCTGAGAATGATGGAGACTTTGTGTGAGAGGGTGGTGGTGTGGGGAGGACATGCTATTCCTCCTCTTGAGAAGCTTTTAGATTTAGGAGAAAGAGCATCACTCAGTTCAGCTGTGTAACTCAGCCACTTTGGCCCCACTGAGTCTGTAGAGAGACCAGCACCTGTTTTAAACCATCAGCGAGGTAAGGAGCTGTTCGAGGGATGGGAGCTTGGTAGAGAAGCAAGAGACAGGGAAGATGTTCCAGCAGACTCATCTCAAGGGTGATTTTCCTTAAAAAGTATGCAGTGTTAGAGCAGGAAGGAATCTTGGAGATTATTCATCTAATGTAGTCCTTGCACCTTCTCCCACCCCCAGATGAAGAAACTGCGGCCACGGGAGGTAAAGTTGTTCACTCCTTTATTCATTCAACGAGATGTTTATTGAGCACTTACTATATGCCAAGTCCTGTTCTGAGGGCTACAACCAGGTGGAAAGCGACAGACTCTGGACCACAAGCTGGGGCTCATGACGCCTTTAGGTTCTGTTCCTGCTGTCTGTCTCTCTAGATGGAAAGGATAGTGAGAAAGGAGTACTGGAGGGTAGTGGGGAATGAGTTGTGTGAGGGGAACAGGCAACCAGACTTGTCAGTCTGAGAAGACACGAGAGCAGAGAAGATCAGGAGGAAGAGGCCTTGTTGCGAGCCATGGCTGGAGTTAGAATTCAGGTGACTGGTAAGGTGTCTTCTAGTCATAGAGCAATCTAAGCTACCCTCTTCCCTGAGGTGAGTGCTTAGTCCATGCTTAGTGAGTGAGGGTCCATGCTTAGTCCTCATCCTGTCCTGGGGCTAGATCTTTTGGTTGTCATATCTGTTCTTGTAGATGTCTTTTGCCGGGCCCAGCATAGCAAGCTGGCTAAGAACCAGACAGACCTGCTTCTATTACTAACTACCTGTGTGACCTTTGGCAAGTTACTTAACTTCTTTAAGCCTTAGTTTATTTACTTGTAAATGAACTGACCTCATAAGGTTGCTGTGAGAAATAAATGAGATGATATAAGTAGAGCACTTAGCACAGTGCCTGGCAAATAGTAAGCGCTCAATAAACGGTGGCTGCTGCTGCTGCTATTTTATTATTATTATTCTTTACCTGCACAAATGCTGTTGGGACCCTCCACGGCCAAGAGGTTGTAGAGGGAGGGGGCTGCCTGCATCTGGGCAGGTGTGCTTGGCATGGGCATTGGTTGGGGATCTGTTCTTTGGGGGAAAGGCCTCGGCCTTGATTTTGTAAGCTTGGCTTTGGGGCAGGAATGTCTGACCGTGGGAAGGCACAAGGCCTTGGTGAGCAATGTTCAGCCCAACATGCCCATCCTTCTTAGGTTTCACCTTCTAGTTTAGCCACGCTTATCTTCCTTTCAGTGGAGTGAGATGAAGAGGAAAAGTGGAGGAAACACCACAGGAACACTGAGGCCTTGCTTACCCTGTGGATAGCCAACTTTGGGACACAGCATGGTGTGACAAAGAGATTATGGATTCAAATCCCATTCAGCTCCACCATCTTATTAGCTACATTAGTGACTTTGACAATTTATTCAGCCTCTGTTCCTAAGCTGCCTTTCCATCTTTTGTAGCATGGGAATAATGTTACCCACCTTGCGTATGGGCATTAGGATTCAGATTGTCGGTTCTCATTAATTCCTTTTTACCCCATTCCCTTCCCCTCACTTGTTATTGGCTTAAACTCTGACCTTAAGACTTCTCTTTTGGGGTAGGTTAGCCAGCTAAGTTTTCAGATTCTTCATCCCCTTATACCTTTAGATCCAATTTTTTTTCATTTGGTTCAAAATTAGAGATTTTTGGGCTACTGAGGTTTTTAATGAAAAGTCAGAGGTCAGACAACTCCAAGTGGTTGCGTTTGGGCTCGGAAAGCGATAGCCTGCTGCACTGCTACTAGTTTTCCTTCCAGCTTGGCTGTGGACTACTCCCTGGTCTAGTGGGACCCTCAGCCACAGGGGGCAGGAAATAGTGATCACATTGCCCATTGCTTACTCAGGTTCCTGTTCTCTTTTGCTGCCTTTATCAAGAGAAGGGTAGGGGGTGTTGGGGGTACAGGCCTGTTTCTCAGGAGTCCAGGACCGCAGGAAACAGGGTTTCTGGGAGAGGGTATTTTGGAGGATCAGGACTGCAGGCAGGAGATGGAAAATCAAGCGAAATATCTTATGCTGAATCTGAGCTGCTTAACTTCGCTGTCCTTTTCAAGTCTTTCTCTGAGGTGAGGCCTTTGGCCACTTTATTCTGTCTCGCTCTGTAAGGTTCAGAAATGAACCAGGGTCTGGATAGGAGGCTATAATCTGGGCTGCACACTGACCCTGTCTTTCACTTCCCTGTGCCTCTACTCAAGGTTGAACAAGATCTGTAGTGGTCTCTCCTTTCAGAGGAAAAACCAGTTCATGCAGCGGCTTCACAACTACTGGCTGTTGAAGCGGCAGGCACGGAATGGTGTCCCCCTCATCCGACGCCTGCACTCCCACCTGCAGTCTCAAAGAAATGCCGAGCAGGTAGGTGAAGTGGTGATGTGAGGGTACTGGAGGGAGGTGAGTGAAGGAGAAGGAGTGGTGGTTGGAGCAGCCCTCCCTCAGCCCTCTGCGGAGCCTTTGCCTATAGGCGATCGCCCCTTTAGGTGGTCTGTCCCAAGAACAAGCTGCAGCACTGTAGAGCTCTTCAGACCAGACAGCAGCTCCTTCTGGATGGGAGAAGCCTGACTTCGGAGAAAATTCTAGGAGAGAGCGGAGAGCAAGGCCAACTTTCCATATATGTGGGGAATACCCTTTAGATATGGCAGAAAGGAAGAGTGGGCTGACTGAGAGCCAGGTGGCCATGGAGCATGAGTTAAGAAAAGGCCCACTTTCCTCCAGATACTGTATGCCAAAAAGGTTTCATAGGAAATTCACAAATTTGCCATCTAAGTTATAGCGCACAGCCTGCCCAATCGTGGTGGCCTTTTAGCCATTGGCAACTTGAGTTGCAGCATGGTTAGTGTTTTCTGAGATGGTGGAGGCCTCCTGAGACACTTTAAAAAAAAAGTCTTTAGTTCTCTCTCCCTCATCCCTTGCTCCATTACTTCCACCTTTAAACATTCCTACACCACTACTCTAGAGAGGAAGCAAACGTTTATGTGACTGGTGCCTGCTGTGTTCTGTCTGATTTCACTTGTGCCTTTTGTAACTAAAGTCCTGAAGAGCAAGTCTATTTCTGGTCCCTTCTTGAAACGGTCCACCCCCACTCCTCTGAAGTCTTCCCTAGAGCATCAGCGACCTCCTCCCAGCCCAGTAAGTCTTTCCTCAGATTCTCACCTTATGGACCTTTGGGCTGCATTTGATACCACGGATCACCTTGTCTTAGAGCTTCCCTCTGACACCATTTCCCACCTCTTCCACCTCACTGATTGCACCCTGTGCTGGTCCCACTTACTACTCATTAATGGTAACATTTCCAGGGGCTCTGTGGTCTGCTCATTCACTTGGAGAGCTTGTTCACTCTCCTACTTGTAAATAACTGTGTGGCAGTTGCTGCAGTTTTCTCATCTTGTCCTCATCCCTTTTTTCCTGCCCTCAGTCCATCTAGAGCAGAGGAACTATAGATGTTGGAAACTGAATTCATTATTTTTCTTTCTCTCTGGAAACATATTTCCCCATTATTGTCATGGAACCTTCTCCCTCCTGACCTCAGATGTTCCCCACCTTGGAATTATTATTGACCCTTTCTTCCATAACGAGCTTGATCATCTCCTAAACTGTTTTGAAGGATCTACCAGTATATGGCCCTTTGTCTCCATTCTACAGCTATCCTGCTCACCCATGCCCCCTTAATTTCAGCAATAGCTTTCTAGGTGGTCACCAGCCTGTAATTCTTTCTTTGCTCTACAAGTGGTAATGTCTTATACACCACTTCCCATCCTGTCACTTCCTTTTCCAGAATTTATTCCACATCTCCAGGCAGGCCACATCCAGGCTCTTTTGCCTGGCGTTTGAGACTTCTTGCCAGCTGGATCCTGGGTCTTCCTCAGCTTTTGTGGTTCTCTAGCTTCCTTGCTCTGGCCTGCCTATATTTTTCACCAAGCAAAGAATCAGTAATTCTCCTTTCACACTTCTGCCTTGTGGTCCCTTCAGTTCCAAAAGAGGCCTTCTTCACTGCTTTGTTCATCCATGTGCATCACTACATGTGAAGCCCTAGTAAGATTGCTTTCCCCAGGAAGCCTGCCCTGACCTAAGCCCAGCCCACTCAGATCCTCTATTTTATATCCTTTCAGTATTTTATATTCAGTTTTCCTGATTAGTTTTTGTCTTTGTGCTCCTATGCCCTTCTGTGTCAAACCTTGGGCCTCTTTCTTCCCCTTCTAGGGCAGGAATCTTGTTTTTGGTGGTGGTGTTTTAAAGTATGTTCAACTCAGTTATTACAAGCTGGTAGTAAGAACTTCACTTTGTTTTCTAGCCAAGTCAAAGCTCTAGGGTGACATTCTTTCCACCCTGAGGTGTCTATTAGTTTCCTTCTGAAATTCTTTCCAGCCCTAGGGGCACAGCTGCTCTCTGGTATCCCCAAGGGTAGGGAGAAGCAGTCTCAGATCTCAGCAATGGTTATTGTGCTGTAGTGCAGAAACATTGTCAAAAGGCTGGGGAATCACAGGAGGAAGGTGTGAGGTGGCGAGGGAGTGGGAGGACTCTCAGGGACCGTGAGTCAAGGAAAGGGACGAGGCTGTTACCTACCAAAGCCCTGTGAGGCCTGAACAGGGAGAGGACTTTGGGCAGGAAGGAGGCCCCCAGCTCCTCCTTCCTTTCCCTTCCCTCTTGCAGCGAGAGCAGGATGAGAAGACGAGTGCAGTGAAAGAAGAGCTGAAATACTGGCAGAAGCTCCGACACGACTTGGAGCGGGCACGGCTGCTGATTGAGCTGATTCGGAAAAGAGAGAAGCTCAAACGGGAGCAGGTGAGGAGGACCCCAGCCCCAAGGCTCTTGTTCAGGGTCTTTTTCTCCCACTGTCAGTGTGGCATCAGGAGACCCGGGAGCCCCTGCCTGGTGTCAGCTTTCTGCCCTTCCTGTTCAGTACTATGGGTTCCGAGGCCCGCCTGCTCTGCATTGGGTGTGGTACTGCTCATAGCTTCTAACTTTGGGGGTTCAGCTTCTGGTGGCCTCAAGCATAAGCCTAATTTCAGATGCCTGGGCCCATCCCTGGAGTTTCTGACTTAGGAAATCTCAGGGGGAGCCTAGCCTCGAGTATTTTGAAAAGCTTCTCAGGCCTTTCTGATGGACATCACCTCTGGCCTGGCAGCTTCTGAGGCTTCCCACTTGGCCTTTAAACACTTATGGTCTTAAGTCATTTAAATTTTCTAACCTCTGTTCAAGGAGATTCTAAGCCTCTGAGCATGGGAAATGTTGAGATAGGTAGTATAGGCTAGGCGTTAGAATTAGGAGCTATGGCACCAGACTGCCTGGGCTTAAATCCTGGCTCTGCCACTCATGTGACATTGAGTAAGTTGCTTAATCTCCTTATACCTCAGATTCCTCGATTGTAAAGTGGGGGTAATGATAGAACCTACCTCATATGGTTGTTGTGTGGATTAGATGACTTAGTATATATAACGGCCTTAGAACAGTGCCTGGCATATAGTAGGGGCTGTAGAAGTGTCAGCTGCTGTCATCATCATTGATACTCTTGTCTCTCTGAAGTGACTACTGCAGTGCTCTGCACATGGCAGGGAGTGAATACTATTAATTGAATGGATGATGAGCCAAAACTGTTCTCTCTGGTCCAGGAATAGCAGCTGTTAACTCGCATGCTTCAGAGGCCTGGGTTAAAGATGTTTCTTTCTCTTTTTCTCCAGACTCCACTTGACTGTTTAGCCCCAGCACGAGCCCTTCTCTCACAGGCCAGTAGCCTGAGTTTCCATCTCTGAAACGAGGCAGCTCTTGCCATCCTTTGCATGGGTGAACATGGGGGGCATCTCAGGACCTACTCCATGGATTCAGACTGTCTGTGCTATCCCAGGCCTGGTCCCACAGCTGAGCCTTTCTCTTGCCTCTGATTCAGAGAAACGAAAGGGAAAAGGAGCAGACAGGCCTGTTTTAATGTAGCCAAGAGGCAGGAACTTTTCATATTCTAATCCATGGCTTCCTAACCTTTTCACATTAGGGCAGACATAGAAAATGCATAACACTGTAAATATGTGAGGCTGCTTGCTGCCTGAGGTGGTGAGCCTGGGGCCCCGGTCACCCCGGCTGACCCACACACCCCAAGGGGCAATAGGATCAATTTCTTAGCACACTAGGTGGGAATTCTGAACCAAGACACATTTTAGATCATCGGTGTGCTCCTTGGACTAAGTCAGACCTGGGTTCAAATCCTGTCTCTGTTGTTTTCTAGCTAAGTGACATTGGGTTAGTGACTTCTCCTCATACTCTTTCCAGACCTCAGATTCTGTATTTGTAAAATGGGAATGATAATAGTTTCTCCTTCAGGGTTATTGTGATTAACTGAGGTACTATAAGTAGAGAGGCAATGTGGCATAGTAGTCAAGAGCATACACTATGGAACCCGAGTATCTGGGACTGAGTCCCAACTTTGCCTCTTACTGGCTGCATGATCTTGAGCCAGTCAGGTATTTAGTCTCTCTGTGCCTCAGTTTCCTCTCTGTAAAATACCTCATCTGTACCTACCTCATGTATTCATTTGTTTTATGTAAAATGCTTAGAATGTTAATTGGCACTTACTAAGGACTATAAAAGTGTTAACTATTGTAATTATTATTACTGTAAGTTTTGGTATGGTGCCTGATGCATAGGAAACCTTCACAAAGTGGTAGCTATTGGTATTATTCTAGGTTGAGGGTTGGGTGATAGCTCCTCATATACTGGTCAGCTTAATACCCTGTGAAAATTTGTTGCACATGATTAGTGAAAGTCAAGTTATCAAGAAAAAGTTCAGTGCCTCTTCACAGGGAGTGTCCTGGTCTCTCCCCACCTCCCCCACAGGTCAAGGTCCAGCAGGCTGCCATGGAGCTGGAGCTGATGCCGTTCAATGTTCTACTGAGGACAACACTGGACTTGCTGCAGGAGAAGGATCCTGCACACATCTTCGCCGAACCTGTCAACCTGAGTGAGGCAAGTTCCATCCCCCCCCCACCCCACCCCCACTTCGGGAGCAGCGAGCCCCTCATGAACTGAAACAGGGTCTGAGTAAGCCAGGAGGGGGGTTGGGGCCCAGAGTGTACAAAACTTGCAGGTGTCTGGCAAGGCCAGTTGACTTGCCCGTGGTGAGGGGTCAGCAGACCAGGATGGCCAAACCAGAAAATGGGGAGGCAAGAGTGCTGGTGAAGGGTGCGCTTGTTTGGCTAGTAAATGGTTGTTGTAATTGTACAGGTTTTATATGTTTAGGTTCCAGATTACCTGGAATTCATATCCAAGCCAATGGATTTTTCTACTATGAGGCGGAAGCTGGAGTCCCACCTGTACCGCACCTTGGAGGAGTTTGAGGAGGACTTTAACCTTATAGTTACCAACTGCATGAAGTATAATGCTAAAGACACAATTTTCCACCGAGCAGCTGTCCGCCTCCGGGACCTAGGAGGGGCCGTCCTGCGGCATGCCCGGCGGCAGGCAGAGAACATCGGCTATGACCCCGAGAGGGGCACCCACCTGCCCGAGTCACCCAAATTGGAGGACTTTTACCGCTTTTCCTGGGAAGACGGTGAGAAGCCTGAGTGGGTGTGGAGGAGAAGGCACAGGGACAGAGCCCAGAGAGCCAGGGATCAGGGTGGGCCTTGGGGCTACAGGGTAGACTCCAGAAGCAAAGCTAGGGGCAGGCGCAGGCTGGGATGTACCTGCTTGTGGCTGGAATAATTCCAAGGGTTAACTGAGCACTTCTTGAATGATAGGAAAGGGGAATCATGTACTAGCTGTCTGTTAGAAAAGCCAGAGCTTCACCAGAGGTCTTCCTCTCCTGGACCTCCTCTGTGTGGCATCGGAGCATGGGGCAGGGCGAGTGCAATGCTGATGTATTCTGGCTCATTCAGAAGAGTGCAGGTAGAGGACCAGAAAATCGGAATTGCCTCTGAGCCCCGCACTCTGCCTGCCCCTGCTCTCTGCTTCTTGATGGCAGCAACCAAACAGTCACTCAGGCCGGGGATTGCCAGCTGCCTTGTGCCTGCTCCACAGAGCCTGTAATCGTGGCTGTGAACTGCTTCCTGCAGATGTTTCCCGATTCTGACCTTGTCCCTGTGGCTGCCATCTGGGCAGCGGTGTTGCCAGGGCCAAGGTCCCATAGTGACGCTGCTGGACGCCACTGGCCCAGGCATTCCAGAATATTTTGCATCCAAAGGATTTGGCTCCTTCCCCTTGCCCTGGGCTGGGTAGGTCCTTCAGCGCCTTCTGTCCTCCCTTCTCCCTGGCAGTGGACAACATCCTCATCCCAGAGAACCGGGCCCATTTGTCCCCGGAGGTGCAGCTGAAGGAGCTGCTGGAAAAACTGGACCTGGTGAGTGCCATGCGGTCCAGCGGGGCCCGGACCCGCCGCGTCCGCCTGCTGCGCAGGGAGATCAATGCCCTTCGGCAGAAGCTGGCGCAGCCGCCGCCATCACAGCCACCATCACTGAACAAGACTGTGTCCAATGGGGAGCTGCCAGCAGGGCCCCGGGGGGACTCGGCTGTGCCGGAGCCAGCCCCCCAGGAGGAGCCAGAAGACGATGGGGACAGAGGTGAGAGGCAGTTAAGGGCAGGCAGGGGCTGGGGGCCAGGGTGAGAGAGTAAGGGTTAAGCTGAAAGCCTGTAGTGGAAGCATCCTTCCTCAAGTTTAGGCCTGAGCATTGTAGGCAAACAAAAGCCCTAGAGGGGGGTCACGCTTCCATGTGTACCCAAGGATGATACTAAAAATATTTAATAGTCAGTAGAGACCAGAATTCATCAGTCAGAGTACATGTTGGCTGTTGTTTTGGAGTGGGCTCCTGGGGGCCACTGATGTGGATATTTAGCTGCTGGATTGTGGGGAGGTTCAGGGAGTTTCAGATGCTGGGGCCCAGCGGCTATTTACTAACCAGTAAAGTATTTCAATATTTTGCGCATAATATGGCCATATTGCACATACCAGTTAAATGTTAGCCTATTTTATACCATCATGTAGAGAGGCTCTTAGAGCAGGCTAGGTTGTGGTATGGGGGGATAGAAAAGAAAGAAGGACCCTAAAGATAGTCGGCTCTTGAACTACCTCATGGCTTTGACCCCAGCTTGCCAAGTCTACGGGCCCATCCTAAGCAGAAAGGCCAGACTGCAAAAGACAGCTGGGGAATTGATTCTCAGAGACACAGGGGCCTTAAAGCTGAGCTGCTTTCCATCCTTCCCCTTCACTGGGGACAGAATTGTCTTCCTCATACCAGCCCTTGCATCTGAGCCTACAGCTTGGGCGGACCTCTCATCCACACAGTCCAGGAGATTGAAAGTTATCTCCAGAGCGTAAGGGGCCAAATTGCAGGGAATGGCCCATTTTATTTTAGATTGACAGAGAATGGGGACATAGCTGAGAGGTCACATTTGGCGTTAGAGGGCCTCGTGTTCATGGTGACTCTTCCCTAATCCCCATGCAGCAGTCAGCATGCCACTGTATCCCCACTCCTGGGCTGTGGCTGTGCAGAGTCATGCCCAGCGGACCCGCTGTAACACTTCTCCTGGAGGGTTTCAAAGCAAAATTCCCAGGCCTCACCTCACAGAGATTCCCTGACTAGGAAAGACGGCTGTGGCTTGAAAGTCTCAATTTTTAAAAGTTTCAAGGCGGTAGTGAACAGACATGTTTGGGAACCACTGGTTTTACTTACTTGCTCTCATTTTTCCACATCTTTAAACCTGTTTTTTCTGCTTGTCCTACTTGCTTCACTTGGGTGATATGAAACAAAATACGTTGACAGAGGGAAAACAATTGAGTCTAATGAGAGTTGTAGACCCCTAACCTGTGAAGCTGAGACTTACCTAATTATTGATGAAGCAGGAGGCTTTCGGCTTTCTCGGCTGTAGAGCAATGGTTTGTCACCCTTACTTCATCAGACTCACCTGGTAAGCTTTAAAAAGAAATACCCCATCTTTAGAGATTTGGTTTTAATTGATCTGGGATTGGACCTTGGCATTGGAATTTTTAAGAAACATCTTAGGTGATTCTAGCATATAGCCAGGGTTTAGAACTACTAGTATAGATAAAACTTAATCCTACGTTCTCTTCACCTCAAACGTGAGACCTGGGATGTGTCTCAAGTCTTATAATAGCCATGCTTTGGGGTCTTGGTTATCAGTGTCATTATCTGGCTTGTAGGGGCAGACTTTTTCTAAAATGTTCAAGCAGGTTCTTTTTTTATCTAACAGATGACTCCAAACTGCCTCCCCCACCAACCCTGGAGCCCACTGGGCCTGCACCTTCCTTGTCTGAGCAAGAATTCCCCCCGGATCCCCCCACTCTGAAACCCATCAATGAGAGCAAACCTCTGAGCCGGTACTTAAAGCCCAGAAAGGTGGAGGAAGATGAGCTCTTGGAAAAATCACCTCTGCAGCTAGGGAGCGAGCCCTTGCAACGCCTACTCAGTGACAATGGTATCAACAGGGTGTCCCTCATGGCCCCTGACACCCCCACCAGTGCCCCACTCAGTGGTGTGGGCCGCCGCACCTCAGTCCTCTTCAAGAAGGCCAAGAATGGGGTTAAACTACAGAGGAGCCCAGATGGGGCCCTGGAGAATGGTGAGGACCATGGAGCAGTGGGCTCTCCCGCCTCTCCCGCCAGCATCGAGGATGAGCGGCACTCCCGGAAGCGGCCAAGGAGCAGGAGCGGTAGTGAGAGCGAAGGGGAAAAGTCCCCCCAGCAGGAGGAGGAGACAGGTGACCCTGCCTGTGACTTCTCTCGCTACTTGTCATCTGCTTTCCTGCTTTGCCTTGCCAACCAGCACTTCCCCTAGTCAGCTACCTCCCTAATGGTACCTGTGGATGCTAGTAGTAGCATTGAGGCCTCCAGAGCTCACAGTGGTCTGGAGAAATAGGCTTTGAGCAAGTATTTTGAGAGGGACTGTCTCTGGCCCTGGGAGGGGTACAAAGCTATGTATGATAAAATGATTCCTGCCTTCACTGTAGTTCATTCATTCATCAGATATTTATGTCAGGTGTTATTATAGGTACTGGGCAAAAAAATCAATGAAGAAAACTGACAAATCTCCTTTGAAGGGGAGATAGACTAAAAGTAAGTGAGTAAACTATATCTTAGAAGCTATGGAGAAAAATTAAGCAGGAAAGGGGGATAGCAGATGTTGGGGTGCTGTTTAGAGAGAGTGGCCAGGGAAGGCCTTCTGAGGAGATGACATTTGAGTAAAGACCTGAAGGAGTTGAAGGCGTGAGCTATTGGGATATACAGGGGAAGAAGGTTCCAAAAGGATAGATCAGCAAGTAGACGGGCCCTGGAGGTGGAAACTGCATGTTTGAGGAACAGCGAGGGAACCACTGTGGCTGTAGCAGAGTGAGCCAGGGGATTGTAGGAGGTGGGGTCCTAGAGGTAGGGAAGAGGGGCTTGATCACTAGAGTTCCTACCACATGTCGAGCACAAGCTGGTCACTGGGGGGATAATAAAATAAGTCAGACTCAGTTCCAGCTCCAGAAACGTTCACAGTCCACTTGGGAGACCAGATGGTCTCCCGAGGTACAAAGATGTCACAGTGCTGGATGGTATGTGGTTATGTGTCAGGTGACAGAACTGCTAGAGGTGTTCAGGGAATAAGAGCTGGAGAAGGTGGGAAGGCTTCATGAGGAGACGGTGCCTAAGCCTGCCCTGGGGGATGAGGGCAGAACAGAAAGGAGTAGAGGGAGCAAAGGGCTCAGGCCCAGGTGTGAAAACAAGGACAGGGTCCCTGTGAGGGAGAGTTTGGAGAGGAGCTTCCCCAAGCATCAGGAGCCAAGGCTGGATGGGTGAGGTGGGCCTGGATGTGCAGGGCCTCCATTGCCAGAGTAGTTTAGTGTTGGTGGGATATGGAAGGCCAGCTTGCTTGGTGGCGAGGGGCCTGCTTTTGGCTTTGCTCCTCATGTCCCGCTCCTCATGTCCCTCTCGTGTCCTTTTCTGTGATGGCTTTGGGCTGTATGGCCGGCACATGCTTTTCTGTCTTCCTCCCTAACACTTTGTTTCCAGCAATAGCTTCCTCTCCTGTCTGGCCCAAGCTTCCCTGTATTCAGACAGGAGATTGGTATGCAGAGTCAAGAGCTTCAGGCCTGGAATTAGGCCGACCTGAGTTCAAGTCTCATCTTTGTACCAGCCCTGTATCCTGGGGCAAATTAATTAACCTCTCTGAGCCTGTTCCATATTTCTAATAAGGGGCTAGTGATGCCTACCTCGTGGGGCTCTAAGGATTGGAAATAGCCTGTATAAAGCACTTGGCACATAGCTGTAGTTGGTAGCAGTTATTGTGGTCAGTCTCTCAACTATATTAGACGCAGCCAAACAGCACTGAGAACACTGTGCATTACAAATGAAAAATCCTGCTATTGGGAAATAGGGCTGGACATCAGGGTCTTCCAACCTGAGAGGGCCCACTGCTTGGGGATACTGCTAGAATCTGTTCCTCCTCCACCGTCCCGCTGCCTGGTGCCCAGGGATATTTCTGCACAACCTTAGTGGAGACTCACAAGAACAGGTGTCGGTCCATTACAGATGAAGCACCTGAGGCACAGCTGGCTTCGGTAATTTAAATTGACATGCAGAGCCAGGTTAGAGTCCAGATACCACAGCTCAGACACCTAGTGTTACAGGTGTGACTTGCCTCACAGTTTTCTGGTCAAGATATCTGTGACTTAGAGCTCCTGGCTCCACTGTCAGACTTGTAGGACTCTGGATTGTGGTTAGGAATTGGATAGATAGAGAGGAGAGTTGAAGCCTTCACAGCAGATGAGAGTCATGTCCCTCGGATGACCAGACAGCCTTCACTGGCTTCCAAAAGGCTCCCTTCTGTAAATAGATCTTCTCTCCATCATATTTAATAGCATCTTCCATAAGTAAGAAGGTATTCTCTTCACTTCACAAAAGGAGAGGCCAAGGCTTAAAGAGGAAAAAGGACCTGTATTTCAGAGCCCAATCTAGAATCCAAGGAATTCTGATTCCCCATCCCAGGAAGGTCTGGTCTGCTTTAGTTCTGCTGAAAAGTTCCCCCATCCTCAACTCTGAGGAGCCCTGCTGGATATCTCAGGGTGTGGTTGACAACAACCCTTATCCTGCCCAACCTCCCCGACACCATCCCTAAAGAATGAAGCTAGCTGTTGCCAGCTGTGTGACGGATAGGGTTTGTGAGTGTTTATCTGAAGAGGCAAGGTGGGTGGGCTCCCCAAGAGACAGAGGAGACTCCCTGATAATCGAGGCTTGAAATTAGAAGCAGATCCAGGGACTTGCGGGCCAGCTGGAGTGGAGAAATCTTGGTATTTCCCTTTGTAGCCAAATGACAGTAAGTGGAATGAGCTGTGTGCTATGTTTTCCTTACAGTAAAACCAGAAGGATGGGAAGGAAAATGCAGTGTCTGGTCATTGCTCCAGCAAACATTTCCCCCAAACCTTTATCAGATTCTACCACCCAGACCCATTTCCCACGGGGAAGGAACAGCCATCCTTTCCACCCCTCTTCATCGAGCCCTTCCGAGGTGGCTGCCTCACACTGCAGCATGTGTCCCAAGAAGGGGGGTTTCTGCACCCAGGCTCACTCTGTGTGTTTTTGGCAGGCGTGACCAACGGCTTTGGAAAACACCCCGAAAGCGGGTCCGACTCAGAATGTAGTTTGGGTCTCAGTGGTGGACTGGCATTTGAAGCTTGCAGGTAAGAACACTTGTCCCGCAGTCATGTTGGCAGCTCCACCACCCCTCCCTCTATTCTCCATTCAGCTATAGATCGAAACTACTCCTGCTTATCTCAGTTTTTTCTGCACCCCCCACCCCCAACCCCTGCCATTTCCTGAGGCCTCTGGTCTGTAACTCCAGTAGCTCCTAGGAAACAGCATGACCCTTGACCCTCAGGCCTGATCCTCCTGGTGGGGGAGGAGTGGCGCTGATGCTTTACAGGGTTTGTGGAGTGAATTTGGCTCTGAGGGTGGGGACAGCTGAATCCCTATTGCTTAGCGAAGTTAATATTTGAGCCAGTCCCCCACCCATTCACTGGCCCACTTAGATAACCCAGCTCCTTACAGACATACTTCTGCCCTTTGTCTTTTGTGGCATCATAGCAGTGGCCCCTTTAGAGGTGTGGTCTGGGAATAAGAAATGAGCAGATAGGAAATTTGGAGTTGTGTTTTATTAGACAAAGGCCCAGCTCTTCTCCTGTCTGGAGCTGGGAAGAGATGGGTTTCTTTTCCCATTCTTTTATCTGAAGGGAGGATTTCTGAGACCAGAACCTTAAAATTTCTTCCAAGTCCAAGAGTTTATTGAATCCCTGCTCTCTGTGCTGTGCTCTGCAAGACACAAGGAAGTGTGAGACTCTTGGAAATGGGAGACTCTTAGTGTCACAAAGGAAAAATGACCTGTCCTGAAGGCTGACCTCTTGGTCCCTCCACATGGCTGCTGAGTGGATCCTGGGTTTGTTACCAATTTCACCTGACTCCGCTGGGACTCCCACCCACACTCGGAGGAGCTCCAAGCGGGGGCTCATGCGTGGGCCTTGTACCCACAATCCATCCCTTTCTTGGGGGGTTCTTTCCTGTTTGGTGTTGCGGATTTGAAACGAAACCGAAGCTGAGCCATCCAGGGTAGGGGAGGAAAGGTCCCAGGGCACCACCAAAAAACTACGTGTCTGTGTTTCAAGTGCCTCCAAGACAGGATGGGTGTGTGTTCTGTTAGGTACTCACTCTACCCTGGCTGCTGGGCTCCTGGCTGGGCTACAGAAGGCCCCCAGCTATCCCTTGGGCCAAGCTTTCAGTGGTTCTTTTGAGATTTCCTTCCCTACTAAGCCTCAAAATTGCCCTAGCTTTCTCTCTCCATGTTGCAGCCTCCCAAGATACAGGGGGAGTAGATGGGAAAAAACACAGTTACCAGGCATAGAGAAGAGGCAGGGATTTCCGAATCGTATAAGATGCTTCTAGCCTGGTCCCAGCTTGGAGTTCCTGACTCCCTTCAAAGATATGGTCCCTGGAAACCCAGTTCAGTGGGGGTGGGTAGGAGTAGGGTTTTCAAACTGTCCCCTCCTAGCCCATGACTAAAGGTGGAAGGTGTGTTGGGCTTTTCCCTCCGTGAAGGGCGCTCTTCCCAGCTATGAGCCACAAGAAGCAGGCCGGGCCAGGCTCTGGTTAGCCTGCTGATTCAGGCTGTGAGTTTGCCTTTCTGCACAGTTCCAGTCCACTGCCACTGATTTCTCTGGGATCCTGCTCAGAGTAGAAACAGTGCCCTTGGGAGGCATTTTCTCTTTAACTCAGTGGAATTTCAGAGTTTAAAACAGGAGATTCAGGGGCTCCAACTGCAGGGGGATTTTTCTCTTTCTTTTTTCCCACACTGTGGTGATAAGTATGTAAAAGAGGATCTTACTTATTAATTAGACTGGAATCATATAATCCCAGAATTAGAAAGAACCTTGAAAGAACTTCTGGTCACTAATTCCCCCACTTGCCCCTTGGTCTGTCTGTTCTGATCATTTTCTGAGTAGGCTGGGGCTGCACCCTCTTTCTGCGGGTCACTCATTCAGTTACTAGAATTGAGCACCTACTGTGAGCCAGGCGCTGTTCTAAGCACTGATGGGGTATCTGTTTTCATGGAGCTTATCTTCCAGAGGAGAGAGACGAATGGTAAACCAGTAGACAAAATAATTATAGACTGAGTTGTCTGCTAAGGTCTAGGTAAATTGGAGAGAGTCTGAAGTGGAGGCCATGATTGAGTCACTTGTGCTTTTTTTCTCTGAAACAGGCACACACAGACCTAGTTCTCGTGTTGCATCCTATTTTATTGAGCTCATCCTTCTTAGAGCTCGTCAGTTGATGGTACAACATTAGTAGTTTGTAATATTTAAAGTGAGACATTAAAATTTGCTGCCCTTCATATAATAATATTTATTATATAACTGCCATTTATTGAGTCCTTGGTGTGTGCTGTACTGAGTACTTTCTGTGTATTAATCCACTGAATCCTCACAGCAGCACATGAGGGCACAAGCCTCAGAGAGGTTAAGTAACTTGCTCAAGGTCCCAGAGCCGGTAAGGAGAAGAGCCACGTACTGAACCCAGATAGTCTGGCTCCAGAGTTTATCTTTTCACCACTTTGCTATGCCCTCTTCTGTTTATTTGAAAATGTCTCCCCAGATCCATGATGTGAACTTTAAGAGGTTTCCTAATAAAACTATTAGTCCCTTACATTTTTATAAGGCCTCAGAGCCTCTAAGCCCAGGGACAGATTTCTGTAGGGTGAGTGGGAACCAAATCCTAAAGGTGAACTTGTTGTTATTTGTTTTTTCCCAAACAGGTCCTAATTTTGAGTAGCAGGACAAAAGCTCCCGGCCTACTGGTTATGGAAGGATTCTGATTCATTGGGTTCTGGTTGTGCAAGCTTTTCTGTATAAGACTGTGATAAAGTCAGTTATGATTCAGTCAAACAGGAATACCCTGCTCTCCAACCAGTCCTTATCCCACCAGGGGTTTCTTAAGCATTTCTGCTGTCTGCAGATTGTTGACCTGTCTTTCACGCATTTTTTTTAGTTGAAAAAATTATATAGCAGTAATAGTTTTGAAAGCTTGAGTGAGAAAAAGCCCTAGCCACATCATGCCTACCCGGGGCCTCCCAACTGTAGTTGTACATTAGAATTGCACTGGGAGCTCTTGAAAAGTACTGATGCCTAGGTGGGTTCCAGTCATTCTATTACTGTGGTATTACGATTCTCATATTTTTTATTAGCTTCAAGTCTTTGTCTAATATATGTTTTTACCTCCTTGCAGTAGCATATAAAAAAAAATCGGTCTGCTTGTTAGTTAAAAATAAATCTATCTCTGTCTAAGAAAAACTTCACACACAGAAAGTGGAAGTGAGAAGTGGATTTTTTTCCAATTTAAAAATGTCTTTTCTAATTAAAGAAGTAAGACATGTTCTTTATAGAAAATTTGGGAAAGAGGCACATTTTTGTACCTCAAAAAGAAATTGGTTTCTAAAGAAGAAGCAGTGTGAACCACAGAGTAAAGAATTAGGGCAGATGTGAGGCGGGCCCTCCTCACAGCCGGGCTGCTCAGACTCTGGAAGGATTGACAGCTGCCTGGGGTGACCTTTCCTCTGGATGAAGTCCAGGGTCCCTGAGCAGAGAAGTGGGCATCTTTCCAGGTTGAGTCCTTCCATGTGGATGAAATGGTTCTTGAAGCTTTGGGGGAACTTTTTGGTCAGAAATGTATCATGGGTTCTTGTGAGTTTTTAGGCAAGATGAGAAACCATTGTTGAAGAGTTTTCGCAGCTCCAGTCCTATCAGAGATGAGAGAGCAGGAGTGGGTGTGTGAGTCATTGAAATTGCTCATTTCACCCCCTCTCCCTCCCTGCTCTGTGTGCAGTGGTCTGACGCCCCCCAAACGTAGCCGTGGGAAGCCAGCCCTGTCCCGAGTGCCCTTCTTGGAAGGTGTGAACGGAGACTCCGACTACAGTGGCTCAGGTGAGGAGCAGTATACAGGTGGATCCGGGGGGCCAGGCCTTCCAAAGAACCAGCTCTGTGGGCTGCAGCCAGACCCTGAGCTCCTCCAAATCCTCAGGCTCTGTGCAGGAAGATGGCCCTCCCTCCCAGGTCTTTCCTATTCTTTTTTTTTTTTTTAATTTCTCTTAAATTTGAATAGGTAATATATGCCCATAGTAATAAAAATCAAAAAGGTACAAAAGGGCTCATAATGAAAAGCCAGCATTCTCCTCCCTCGAACATCCACTGTTTGCAGTTTCTTTTGTGTCTTTTCAGATATAGTCCATACATATACAAGCCAGAACTCATGTGTGTATTTAAGAGAGTGAGTAGAGAAGCCTAATGTACACCTGTTCGTCTAAACCATGCCTTTTTTCAGTTAGTAATATATCTTGAAGATTCTATTGTTCTTTTTACTGGCTGCCTGATGCCCCATTATATAAGAGTGCCATCATTTATTTAGCCCTCTGCAGGTGGATGTTTAGATTATTTTCACTTGTTTGTTATAATCGGTGTTGCAGTGAGTAACCCTGTACGTAGATCGTTTTGTATCCCTGGGGAGTACATCTGTAGAAGTGGAGTTGCTGTATTGAAGGAAGTGTGCATTTGTGGTTTCGATAGATATTGCCAGTCTGCCCTCACTGGAGTAGGCAGTGACAGCCTGGATCACTGAGTCTCACACGTAACCCTGTAATTGCATGTGATCCAACACTTCCAGCCCTCTCCTTGTGAGGCATTCTACTCCAGCTGGTCTACACAGTAAGATACATGGGTCTTGTCTCCTTGGACCAAGGGAATAAAGGACAGGCCAGCGCCAAACGAGAGGGCTGGGTGGCACTCACGTGGAGCGGGTGCCAGGCGGGCTGTTCTCTGAGCGCCCCTCACCCAGCTCTCCCGTGGGAGTGTGCACTCTGGATGCCCTCACCTTGAAGCTTCCATCCAACACCCAGGCTTCGGGGCTTCTCTCCTCCTTTCCTTTTCCCAACTGCTTTATTTTCCCTTAGCATCCATTTCTTTCTCACACGTGTGTTGATGAATGCATGCCTGCGTGTATCATTACTGTCTGACTGTCAGTGCCCAGAAGGCAGGGCTCCTGTCTAGATGAATTTGTATAGTATCTAGTGCAAAACTGGGAGCAGATTGGCACATACTTTGTGCTTCTGGTAGTGACATTTTATTCTTATTTTAAAAACTACATACTTATTAAACTGATGCCAAAGGAAATTGACCTCCCACCGTTCCATCACCTTAACACTGTTGTCTTCATTTCTCTGTGTTGCCTTCTGTTTATTTCAGGCTCATTTTTAACAAAATGCTAACCCAAAATACATACTCTTTTATATTCTGCTTTTTTCAATATTATCTCATACTTTTTTCATCTTAACATAATCTTTATATATCTCATATTATGGGAACAATGTATCTTCCAGTCAATGCATTATAATCTACTTAACACTGCTACTGTTAGACATTTGGTTATTTCCAGCTCCTTACATTATATGTAATATAGTGAATGTTTTTGTTCAAAATCCTCGTATTTGTTTTAAAAGTTATTTTTCTTAGAATAAATTCCCAGGGAAGGAATTTACTGGAGCAGATGGTTCATACATTTTTTTTATGGCTCTTGAGACATACCACCAAATTACATTCCAAAAGGATTGGACTGGTCTGCGATTGCCTCAGCAGCATACGATTGCACCAGTTTCCTCGCAGCTTGCCTCTCCAGTATTGGATTTTATCTTTTTGTTGTTACTGCTCTTGACTCAATAGGTAGAAAACAGTACGTCATTATTAGTGGAATATTTTTAAAAATTATAAATGTTCCTTAGAAACATAATTTCTACTCTGTGGGATTTGGGCCTTTTTGTTTGGTCGAATGTGGTCACCTCCCTCTTCCCAGTTTATAGAGGTGGGGAGGGGAAGGGAGATTCTTCTGTGTGTTCAGAAGCATTCTGAAGTCCCCGTTCATGTGTGCTAGTGCACTGGGTACAGAACAAAGTAAGCTGAAGAGATGCGGTACCTGCCGCAGGCGGGACACCCAGTGTAAGGTTCTGACAAAAGCAGGCATGTGAGGGACCTGCAGACCTGCTTGGCTCTGCTGAGGGCTGTGCGTCCGGGTGATCTGTCAGAAAAGAACCCATGTAGCAAGTGGTTTTACTGGGATGTTCATCCCAGGCATCTTTTTCCATGAAGCCTCCATCGTGAGGACTCTTCACTCAGGGAGGCCCAGAGAGCAGTCTGTGGCTTTGCCCAAGCCAGGTTATGGTCCTTCCCCTGGGGCCCTGTGATGAAGCAGTCATATTTTCCTAAGGAACACCGTCCCAGGGTTCTAGTCCAGAGGTCGGCAAACTCTAGCCTATTGTCTGTTTTGAGGACCCATGAGCTAAGAATGGTTTTTACATTTTCAAATCATTGAAAAGAAAATCAAAAGAAGAATGATATTTTGTAACACATGAAAATTACATGAAATTCAGATGTTAGCGTCCAAAAATAAAATTTTGTGGGGACACAGCCATGCTCATTCATTTACAGATTATCTCTGGCTGCTTTATGCTGCGATAGCAAAGTTGAATAATTGCAACAAAGACCGTGTGACCCAGAAAACCTAAAATATTTACTATTTGGCCCTTTATGGAACAAGTTTGCCAACCCCTGATCTAGTCTAAGAACTTTTAAGGAAAGGGCAGGGAAAAGGAAGGGTGGAGGGGATGTTGGACTTATTCCTGGGCTGCCCCAGTCAACTGGAGGCCACAGGCAGGCCTCCTGGGCACCATTCCAAGTCCCCTTTGGGCACTGTCTCCTCCCCTCCCGCACCCCCAGGCAGAAGCCTCCTGATGCCCTTTGAAGACCGTGGAGACCTGGAGCCCCTGGAGCTGGTGTGGGCCAAGTGCCGAGGCTATCCCTCCTACCCCGCCTTGGTGAGTCTGCCCCAGAGGCCACCCTCCTCCCTCCCCTGGGCGGTTCTGGCCCCTGCCTTGCCTTGGGGGCTTATCTGATTGGATCAAGCCAGCAGAGTGTGGAGTATGGTGGGAGTCAGGGTGCCTTTAGCTGCAGAAGGGAGGGAGGTGTTACCCCGGCCTGGGTGGGTCAGACCAGCAAGGCTCCCAGCTTGGGCACTCACAGTAGGCTGCAAGTGTGCAGACAGAGACCAGGGATCTCAGGGATCTAATAGCATTTGTTTGTTTGCTTCTGCATAAAGGTAACGTGTGCTCATTGCAGAGAATTTTAAAAGTTGCTAATAATGCTTAGATGTTTTATTAAACATCTGTGATGCTAAGTTCTTGAAATACTGAGGAAGGTATGGTTATTCTCATTTTGTAGGGAAAAAACTGAGGATCTATTCGTTACCCATGGTTGCCTAACTGTTAAGTGGCAGAGTTGCAGTTTGAGCCCAGGGCTCAAAACGTATGATGTCAAAGCCTGGGTTATGAGCCACCAAGTTCTAGATCACCCACAGTCTCGTCTATTCAGATGTTACCTCTTGGTGTATATCTACTCAGCCCCTTTTTGTTTAATGCATCAATATTCATATATATGAGACCATACTCTGTTTAACCTTCCTTTTACTTAGCAGCAGACCATGAACATGTGTGTCTTAAGCCATTAAACATTCTCCATCAACATCACTTTAATGATTGTCTTCAGTTGTATGCATGTTCCTTATTTTAATCATTCCTTAGTTGGTCATTTAAATTGTTTTGAATTTTTCACTATGATAAATAGCCATCAGTAAACATCATTGTAGCTTTACCTTTGTGCACATCCATGATTATTTCTTTACAGTGAGTTCTTAGGGGTGCTTTCTTGGGGCAGTCTGTGCAGAGTTCTGATACAAATTGCTAAGTTGCCCTTTAGAAAGTTAGTTCTGGTTTATACTCCAACAGCAGTAGCTAAAATTTCCATTTTTTCCATAGTAGCAGAGCTAAAAATTCCCTTTTACCACTTTGATTGTTATTTCTTAGAGCTCTTTCTCTTTTGGGGAGGTAACATCCACCTGGCCCTGGAAGATACTGATTCTAACCTTGAGGCATGTCAGAATCATCCGGGGGAATTCTTTAAACAATGTGGATACTGAGGCCCCATCTCAGAACTACCAAATTAGACTCTCTGAGACCAGACACAGGCATTAATATTTTTCAGAAAGCTTCTCAGATGATCTGTAGTGGGGTTGAGAACCACCGCACCAACCTCGTGCATGGGCACAGAGCTCTGGGCTTCTCCCAGCTCTTTCATGTCTGTGACTCTTTCAAATCTAACAGCAGTCTCTTAAGGTAAAGAGGGCAGGAGCTCTGATCCTTTTGGGACAAAAGGTGACTCCAAGAGGTGATACAGCTTGCTAGAGCCATGTTGGAACTCGTGTTACCTGCCTCACCCCGTCCTTAGTAGTGGCAGGTGGGGGGATCCACGCTGTGATCCAGCCACTGAGGAGCTTGGGCCTGGGGCTGCCTTCACAGGGCTCTGTGCCCTGTGTCAGTGAGACCTCAGCTTCGTCCTTGAAGAAGTGACTAAGGCTGTGTGGGTTTTGGTTTTGGTTTTTTAAAATCTCACAATGCAAAAAAGCCAGTCTAAAACTTGTCTTTTTCCCCTTTTTAATTATCTTCTTAATAATACATTTTCTTTCTTGATTAAAGAATTCAACCACCACCTGAAAACCCAACCACCTGAACAGACCTGTGTTTTTATTTTGGTTTGTGCTCTCCCAGTCGTTTTCCTGTGCATACTTAAATATGTACTTGCGTCCAGAGTGAATATAGTTTTTAATCTTTTTGGGGGCTCTTGTTTTTTAAAAAAAAATTTTTTGTTTTTCTGTAAAATTGATCAAACTGCATTATAGAAGTTTTGGAAAAATAGAGAAAAGCAACACAAAGCCTTCTAATATGTCAACTATAAGCATTTTGTATTGTTCCTTCTATTTATTGTTTGTGTATTATAGCTGTAATAATAGTGTATGTATACATTTATTGTATATGTTAAAGTTTATCACAAGCTTTATTTTCATGTTGTTTTTCATCTGCATAACATTTGAGTGAATGGACCATTATTTATTATTTTGGGACACGTTTGCCTCTGTCTTCTTTAAAAAGAGAGCATAGCTCTCCTTGAGTGGCAGACTTACCCACCTTGCTTCTGTCCTTGGGGGGGTGCGACATTTTTCACAGTCCGACCTACGTTCCAAGGCAGGAACCAGCAAGGCTTAGTCAAGAGGAAACATATCAGAGCAGCCCTACTGTCTTGTCCGATAATTGAGGGAGCTCAGGAGGGCTCGTATGGTGGTTCTCATTGGGATCCTTAGCTGCAGTCCCAGGAGCGACAGACAAGCTGGGAGATAGAGTTTTGACCAAATCACACAGCTGGGGGCAGGAGTGGTTCTTCCTTAGAGTAAAACTCTTAACCAGCACACCTGCTTTCAGCTGCTTATCTTGAGAAGGATGTAGGGAATTTGGCAGACACCCAAAGGTAAATAGTGAGAGCAGTTTATTATGAGAAGAGGCCCCCTAGGACAGGATATAGGAATTAAGATTGTTCCATCTCTGGAGAAAGCTGTTGCCTCAGTAAGTTTCCAAGTCTCTCTGGCTTTAGCACACAGAGATTATCAGCCAGCTGCTCTGGAAGCAGGGGTGTGTATGAGGTAGCGAGCCGCAGAGGCCCAAGCCTTGTCCAGGTGTCTGGTTTTAGTCCCAGCCGTGGCCTCAACAAGCAACATCCTCCTTCTGTGCTTGACGTTTTCCTAGTCAGCTAATACCTGTCAGCAGACTTCTCAGGATCAGCAAGAGGGTGAAATAAGATGGTGGTGTGTGAATCATTAGGAGCTTTGGTAACTTAGTGCTCCATAAAGCACTAAAGAATTATTGTGTTGATGCCACCAGGCATTTTGCTAAGCAGCTGCCCATGTGGAGCATGCAGCCCCAAAGATTAATTCCTCCAGTGGCCCCTGTTGCCAGCCACATCATTTTCCCCTCTCCAGTGACCCTCCAAGCTTAGTCTTCTAGCTTCTCTCTGATCTTAGCATGGCGTTGCCGCATATGTGTCTGGTGCATGGACCAGGGAGGATTATAGGCAGACAGGAGAGTGGTAGGTAACCAGGGGCTCTGTTAGGTAGAACTGAAGGGATGGACCTTCCTGCTGATGCAGAACCTTCTTCATAGCCATGGTGTCTGGAAAGGCCCCTGAGCGTTTGAATTGAATTGCAAAGGTTCCAAAGGGAAATTGACAGGGAAAAAAATGGCCTCCACTCCCCTTCCCCAAGGGACATTCGGAGGAAAGAGTTTGCCTGTCTGGCCTGACTTCAGAGAGACTCACTCAGTCCTGACACCCTCCGTGCTGGCTTCCTATTAATTCTGTTTCACTTCTGAGGCTTCACTGTTCATGGAGCAAGCTCCCTCATTGGAAGGACTGGTTGAGCAGGGCTGGAGGATTGGGACGATGAACTGGGGAAACAAGAGTTAAGATTTCCATTTTGGGGTACTGAGGGTCATGGAAGAGGTCAGCCCCTCCAGCACTAGGTTGTGGGCAGGGCCAGGTGCCTGCATAGCTTTGGTGTGGGGTGGTTCAGCAATTAGTCCTGGGCAGGACACCCTGCTCACCCTGTTCACCCCCAGCTGAGTGCAATCTCCTTTCCTGCCTCCAGATCATCGATCCCAAGATGCCCCGGGAGGGCCTCCTGCACAATGGCGTCCCCATCCCTGTCCCCCCACTGGATGTGCTGAAGCTAGGAGAGCAGAGACAGGCCGAGGCTGGAGAGAAGCTCTTTCTTGTCCTCTTCTTTGACAATAAGCGCACATGGTGAGTGGGCGCTGCTGCCGGGGAGGGCCCATGCCAGGGTGCAGGCTGAGGGGCCCAACCAGGAGGCTGTGCACATGCTGATGTGCTAAAGAGGCACACAGCGGGGCTGTGGGCTCAGTCACCCTGCCTCCACCCAGGTGAGGGTGAGGCATTACCTGCCCGCAGCTGGCCTGTACGTGGCATGTTAATAGTAACTTAGTGTTACTACTAACACTGATGAGTAGTGTTCATCGTTAACTGAGAGGTGTTGCAGGTCAGATTCCCTGGGAAACACGCTGAGAGGGAGATTTGTATCAGGAAGCTTCTTGGGGAGAGCAGTGGGGGTGAGGGACGCAGCACTGGGCAGAGGAGGAAGTTGAACGGTAGCGCTTGCTACCGAGGCCTCAGTTGATCCACCTCATTAGAAATGTTAGGAATCGGGGCCTTGCCTTTGCACCCCCACGTCAACTAGTCCTTTAATGCCATCTGCCCCTGGAAGGAGGCGGCCTTGGGCCAGGCAGCCCCCATAGTGGAGAGTGAGTCCTGAAGAGGGACTCAGGTGAGAGCTGTAAGCTGCCAGCACTCCTCGTGGCTGCAGGAATGCGCATCTCAGTCCAGGGCAGGTGGTCTGGGCAGGGCAGGGTGCGCTACGAGGGGCCTGCTGCTCCCTGTGTATGAACACCTTCATACGGGTTTCTCTTCACACCAGCAGGAGAGTTCTTTCTCCTCTGCTTCTGCAGAGTGAGGAGGAAGGACTAGCTCGTAAAAATAATGATGATAATAGCTGCGATTTATTGAGTGTTGACTCCATGTCCTTATGCAAATTGCTTTACATACATGATCTCATTTAATCCTCATTGAAATCTTCACTAATCCCCTCCCAATCCATTTTGCAGATGAGGAAGCTGAGGCTCAGAAAGCAAGACCCCATAGCCAGAACTGGGATACAAACTAAGATCTGGCTCTAAAGGTTGGGCTCTTAGCCACATGTTAGATCCACCCGGGGATCAGTAAAAAACAAACAAAAACAAAACCCAAAAAACGCCAGGTACAGGCCCCACTAGAGATCAGTTCATGGATTCCTGGCATCAGCCCCCACTTCCTAGCTATAGCTCACTGATTCCTCAAGGCAGGAAAAGGCTCAGCCTTCCGGATGGCTCAGCCAGTGTCAGAGGGCGCCCCATGGGCCTCTCTCTGTTCCTGAGACCTGACAACCCTCTAAGCAGAGTGAGCACCCTGGGGCCCAAGGAAGGGCCTGACTGCAAAACAGGTCTTGCCTGGGGTGTCCCAGTCTACCTCCCTCCACCTTGTCCCCTCCCTGTGGTTTTGCTGGTCCTGAGCAAGTGGGCCCAGAGGAGACCCATTGCAGCCCAGACCTCTTACTGTGCTTGTGTTTTAGGCAGTGGCTTCCGAGGGACAAAGTCCTGCCCCTGGGTGTGGAAGACACCGTGGACAAGCTCAAGATGCTGGAAGGCCGCAAGACCAGCATCCGCAAGTCAGTGCAGGTGGCCTATGACCGCGCAATGATCCACCTGAGCCGAGTCCGGGGACCCCACTCCTTTGTCACCTCCAGCTACCTGTAAGGGTGGGGCCTGGCCTGCTCTGCTTCCGTCCCATGGGGCGCAGAAAAACCTCTTACTGCCCCAGCCAGACGTATGGCCGGCAGCTTCCCCACTTCATGGCAGGCCAGGGACTGGGCTGTGTCCTCCCCAAGGGCAAGGCCCCAGTTTTGACCAACTGCGTGGTTCCCTTGGCAGGCCTGCCGTGTGCCAAAAACTCCCACCTGAGCTCCCTCAGGGGCTGGTCCACTGAAGAACCAATTAGAAGTAGAAACAGCTGTGAGGCTTGGGCCCAGCCAAGGAGGTGGGCCTGGCCCCGGAAGGCAAGAGGTCCCGGGCTCTTTCTCAAGGGTGTGCCTGGCCCCTCCACCCCACTCCCAGCTAACCACACCTCAGGGCGAGCGAGGCTCTGTCGGTGACCCCAGAGGTGCTGTGGCTACACTAGGGTCCCTGGTGGAATCTCACTGAGCTCACCCTCTCTCCTCTCCGTCACCCATTCTTACACCTCTTCCCTGTCCTGTCTTCTGCACCTCTGCCCGGCTCTGTTATTCCCATGTTCCTTTCCCTACTTTCTCTTGTGCCAAACTGACAGAAACCATCACCAAACTGGTTTTTTTTTTTTTTCTTTTTTATATCTCGTTCCCTTTGAGGTCAGCTGCTATGTTAGGTGGGTATCTCCGCCTGGTCCTCAAGGCCCAGGACAGAGGCCAGCCTACCACTCAGGTGACCCTCCCACCAGCACACATACCACCTATGCCCCCCACCCCCCCGACTCTCACTGCTGCGACACACAGCTGAGGCCAGGCTGTGATAGCTTGCCCACTTGGATTGAGGGGGTGCCCTTCCTGCCCTTTCCTTGTCTTGCCAAGAGGTGGGCTGAGGCTGGGCGGGCTCCTGTCAGCAGACCTGGCTGGTTGTGAGAGAGTCTGTCTGTCCACTGGGGTGTTGAGGGTTGTTGGGGTGGAGCTGTGCCCTTCGGCTAGGTCTGCCCCTCACCCATCCTGCTCCCTCTCTGTGGGCTTTTCCTTCTGTGCCACTGCAGCCTCTAGCCTCACTCTCCATCACCCTAGATGGCGTGGTACCCATAGTCCAGCATCTTCCTGTCCTTTGCTCTGCCCTGTCCAGCCTCTGCTGCTCCCGCTTCCGAACTCCAGGGAACGCAGTGCTTCTATTTCAAACCTTCTGTCCCCTTCCCTCTTTTCCTTCAACCCCCTCCCTCCTTCACCTTCTCAAAAACGGAAGGGAAAAAAACTGTGAAAAGGGGAATGCTGACTGACAAACCAACACAACTTTCAGAGGCTTCGATGTCTGTTCTCTGGATGTTTCTTTTCACCTCTTAAGCACCAAAGTCGCAGGGCCAGGTTGCAGGCCACTGATCGCCATGTTGATTTTTAACCTGACGTTCTTTTTAATTGTTTTAAATTTTTCATAGGGGAGTTTTGGACAAAACGAAGTCACTGGGGAGATCACTGCCATTTTTACACACTCGACTTTTTAAAAATACAACCAGTCAACCACCACAACTTCTTATACATTTGGGACACGAGCCAGAGTTTAAAAGGGAACCAACAAAACTCTCTATAACATAAAGGATGGGGTTTTGGCTTTTGTACAATAATAAAAATACAATACAGCATATGGCTAGGGAAGGACATGGTGTATATAATTGTAAAATACTGTTCTAAATTATTCAGGCCTATAGTTTCATTACTGGAGTCCTCCATTGTGTGGCTGAGTATTTTAAATGCACACAGTGTGGTTTATTTAAGGAGCCAATGTGTCCCCCTCTCCCCAGGTAGTTGGTCGGCTGTGGACTCTGTGACCTTCGTCTCAACCTGTGTTGTAAGATCTCGGGGCTTTCTCTCTCTCTCTCAATTTCTGTGTCTATCTATTTCTTCCCCCCAAGACATTCTCTTTCTTAGTCTCTTTTTTTCGATCTCTGAACCTTTCAGTCTCTCTCTGAGTCTCATTTTTAAAACTGCTCTTTTAGAACAGGAAACGGCTCAGATCCTGCTGTGGCATGGGGCCTATGTGTCTCAGTCGCGTCTGCTGTGAAGCACACGATGCTCTATTTATTGTAGAAAGTGACTTTATTTGCTTTCTAGAATTGTTTATAACAGATGGTATAAGAGAGGTAATAAACAGAGAAAAATCTATGCTTGTAAAGAATACAAAAGTTAATTTTACCTACTATAATATGACTGTCTGAAACTTATTTTCTCTCTGAGAAATAAATGTTCTAATGGGCAGCAGTTGCTGTGCTGTGTTTGGTGTCATGAGTGGGGGCCTGCCCCTCTCTTTCTAATTTCTCCAGCCCACCCCCTCCTCCAAAGGCCCCGGGCCATTAGGAATGGGGTTGTCTAGCTGCTACAGGCTGCCATTTGGAGAGGGCTCTGTCTCTGCCTGCCTGTCTCTTGGACCCCTGGGAGGGGTGGGAAGATGGATTTGGACATTGTTTCCCTCCCAGACAGCACTGCCTTCTGCGAGCTGTGGGAAGTCCAGCCTACCTCCCATGCCTCTGCTTCCCCGTGGCTCTGTTCCTTTAGGAGCGTCTGCTCCTCCTTTAGTGGGAGGAGTGGCCTTTGGACATCTCCGGCGCCTGTTTACCAAGCTTGCGGAAATCAGAGCTCTGGGATGCTCAGGCCTCCTTTGTCATTGTTGCTGTCCCCATTCTGTAGGTAGGTAGCTGGGACACACCAAAAGGCGTAACATGTGCCTAACCCCTTTGAGAGCTGGAAGGGATCCTTGAGGCTACCTGGTTTCATTTTGCAGACAAGGAAACAGAAGCAGATTAGCAAGATTAAAAGACTTGTCCAAGGTCAGCCAGCCAAGAAGTGGTGGCAGAATCCTGGGACAAGTCTCCGGTCAAGGCTTTCTTGTGGGCTCCACAGCATTTCAAGGCTGTGCTGGCCTGTTCTGTACCTTCCTTCCCTCTCTCAGTGGCTGTGGCTTCAACATTTCTGAAAAGGGATATTGTAAAGAGCAGAGGCAGAGGAAGAGTTCCCAGGGACAAATTGCTTGGTGGTTGGGCCTAGGATAGCTCTTCCCTGTCCCGTTCTTCCTGGTCCTGCCTGGCTCCTGGGCTTGGCTGGGAGTTACGTGTCTCCGCGGTGTGGCTGGAGGACAAGGGACTCTCCTGATCCCCTCCTCCACAGGGCCTTTGAAATTTTTATGGAAGTCACTTAAGTGTAAAAGTTCTCAATTTGGTATAACATGGACGAAGTGCCTCCACGGTGCTGATGCGTGTTGGGGGTGCGAAGCTGCACAGCCCTGGACACTTACAGCCTGATTTATAAGACACGTCGCAGACAACTTTGAAGGAGGCAGGGGTGAGGCTCCAGAGGGGAAGAGATAGAGAGACATCGTGTTTGGGGGAATAACGAAAGCTTTCAGAAAAATGAGGTAACTAATTCAAGCCTTGAAAAATGGGGTTAAAAATCCCTATTAATGAATTTATATTTTGAATTACAAAGGCAATTTAGAGCGAAATTACAAGCTCACCCTATAAAACATTTTGAAAATGAAGTAAAGGAAAAATGACCAGATGAGTAGGATATTAGCAGGCAAGGATAAGGAGAGAATGCTTCATAAATAGATGAAGCAGCTTAAGCAAAGGCAGGGCTCAGGCGGTGTGGCGTGTATTCCAACTCCTGTGACTAACTGCCACCCCATTTGACTGGAAGCCATTGAGGTGGCAAAGCCGTGCGTCAGGATCAAGAGCCCTACAGCTCGCTCGTGTGACCTCGAGCGTAGTACTGGACCTCTCTGAGCTGCTCTGAGACTGACTTAATAGGGAATCCCAAAGTGGTAGGTGGCACCTATGGTGACAGCATCCATTGAAGGATTTGAATAGGGAAGAGCCTTGTTTGGAACTTGGCAACCAATTAGACATCAGAGTCAAAAAGCAGGGATATCAGTGCAGGGTCGCTGTGTGGCTGGAGGCGTCAGCAGTGGGTTTGAGGGAAAGGAGGAAGAATTTAGTTTGTGATGAGTTTGTGTTGCCTACACGATATCTGAGAAAAACCCTCAGCAAGTAGACGGGGCTGGGCCTGGAGTTCAAGAGGAAGGTAGGAGCAGATGTCAGAAATGGGGCACCGATGCCCACCAGGGCAGTTAGGAGAATAGCCAAGGAGAGTGGGCAGGACAGCCCCTTATATCTAGAGGCTGGGTTGGGAGAGAAATGATGGAGCCAGCGTCTTCAGAGAGGTCTGGTCCCCCGGGAGGGCCTCACACAGAGAGGGTCAAGCCCTAAGGATCGTCTGGGCCCACCAACTCATCTCACCAAGAGGCAGGTCAGATGTGCTCAGCATCACAGAGCGGGAAAAGGCAGTACTGGACCAGAACCCAGAACCTAGCACTTTCGACTCTGCAGGTGCACGTGTTCAGAGCCCTCAAGGTGAGTGGAACTGTCCTTAATGAATTTTATCAATGTTGTGATTAAAATTTATGGACTCAAGTCTAAAATGGTATTACAAAACTGGAGCATGTGAGGGCACTCTGACTAGGAATAGAAAAATCTCATTTTCCTAACAAGTTTAAAAATATCATTAAAAGCATTTGCCAAAGCTCTGGTCGCCTTGGCCACTTCCGTTAATGTGTAAGTCGCTGTGAACACTTGAGTGTGAATTTGCTTTTCAGACGGGCTCTCCAGACCTGGCTCGGCTGTGAGCTTTGACTCTGAGAGAAGAGGGGGTGAGTGGTAATACTGCCAGGCCGGGACGGGTGCTGAAGAGAGATAGAATGTGGGGCCCTGTCCACGCCTGGTCCGCAGGCCCTCCCACAGTCTCTGCAGGGCAACGCGTGTGAACGTCTGGTCCTGCCAGCTGCAGCCAGTCTGGCCTTTCCCGGAGCTGGGGTGTGGGAAGGAAGTCTTCACAGGAGGGAAACCGTTTTTCCGAAAGATGGTGGGGAAGAGGAGCTGGGGAGGTGTGTGTCTGCTGGGCCGGAGTGGAGGAGGGCTCTGCCTGGACCTTGGCACCCTTCTGCTTGCCCTTTCCCTTCCAGGGTGGCAGAGGGCACTAGGGGTGGAAAGAAAGGAAATATATATATATATATTTTTTATATATTGATATATGTATTCTATAGTATATTCTACATATTCTGTAGTATGTTAATATACATATATTAGTATTCTCTACAATTTTAATATTCTTGAGAGCCAGGACTCACAGGTTAAATGGAGTAGAAGAAGCTAATTGTCCCCAAATTTCAGAAGTGTGGTTGTGTTGTATTTCAAAGGACATGTGTGTCCTTTACTTGGCACCTGTAAGACTGGCTGGAAGTGATGGGTTTCAGTCCCCTCACTTCTGAAGTAGTGTCTGAGCGCCTTCCTTTTCCTTTCTGCTCTGTGTTGGCCCCTTTAGGGGGTCATAGAGGCAGTATTGAGGATGCAACGTTGATGGTTCCTGATGGGCAAGGTGCAGGATGCACGGGGGCCCCGGGGAGGGCCTCTTCCACCAGCTTCACAGTCCAGACGGACTCCCAGAGGATTTTATCTGAGCTAGTCATGAAAGATTATAAAATTTTGTCTTTGCTATCTAATTTGAGAATTATTTTTTAAGTGCAAAGGAGAAAGTAAGGCTATTCTAATCACCCAGAAATAACCATTTCCGCCACTTTAATGTAATTTCCATAACCTCTTGTTTTTTCTAGGTAGAGCATGTATCTTAGTTTCTTGTACTGGGCAGCTGAGAAGTCAGCTGGTCTGAGAGGCTGTTAGCTGTTTGACATCACCGCAGAAGTTCTTGGCATGAGTGGACACAAGACCCAACACCTTCTCTCCCCAAATTTGGCTTTTCTTCACTTGCCGTGTATCGTGATTTGGCTTAAGCCAAGCATTGCCTGTTATTGTTTTTGGGTTTTTTCCCCTCATTTGTTTTGCTAAGATACTGGGAATCTCCAGCAGTTGAGGTTGAATGGGAGCTATATGTCTCTATCCCGAGAACTTCGCTATTAGGGGTACATTTCTGTAGGAGTAAGTCCTAGGCCAAATTCTGCCCCATATTCAAACATCTATGAGGAGGAGGCCCCCAAGGCCATATTTCTTCTCCAGCTTGAGAAGTTCCTGCTCTCTGCCCCCTGGTACAGCCACCAGCACCTGGCATGAAAGGTCATTCCAAGGTGGACACAGCGTTTCTGAGGGCTGAGTAGTCGGGTCAGGTGGCAGGAGCAATGGAGCTTTAGACCTGGAGTATTTTTGTTGTTTTTGATGTAACTTTACATACAGTAACTAAGGTACAAAAACTTCACGTTTAATCGCCATGAATTTTTTTTTTTTTTTTAAAGATTTTATTTTTTCCTTTTTCTCCCCAAAGCCCCCCGGTACATAGTTGTATATTCTTCGTTGTGGGTCCTTCTAGTTGTGGCATGTGGGATGCTGCCTCAGCGTGGTCTGATGAGCAGTGCCATGTCCGCGCCCAGGATTCGAACTAACGAAACACTGGGCCGCCTGCAGCGGAGCGCGCGAACTTAACCACTCGGCCACGGGGCCAGCCCCCGCCATGAATTTTTACATGTGTATCCATCCATCCATGAATCCACCACCCAGATCAAAATACAGAACATTTCCAGTGCTCCAGAAACATGAAGTTCTCATGTTTCTTCCCAGTCAGTATCCCCCATCCAAGGGTAACTACAGTCCCGTCTTCTGTGGCCATAGATTGGTGTTGCCTGTTCTTGAACTTCATATAAATGGGATCAGACAGTATGCGCTCTTTTGTCTGGCTTATTTCGTTCAACACTACTTCTGAGCCCTGTCCCTGTTTTGCAGGTGGCTATAGTGTGTTTGGGGTCGTATTCCATTGTGCAAATACACCACAGTGTGTTTATCCTTTCTCCTGCTGGTGGGCACTGGGTTGTTTCCATCTGGAAGCTGTCATGAATAACACACTATGAACATTCTCGTACATGTCATTGGGTGCACACGAGTGCTCCCTTCTCTTCAGTAGATCCCCAGGAGTGGAATTGCTAGATCACAGGACATGTGCGTTTAGCTTTAGAAGGGTCTACCAGTTTTCCATTGTTTTCAAAACTTACCCTCCCACAGCAGTGTGTGAGAGTCTGGCCTCCGCATCCTCACCAGCATGGTACTGTCAGCCCATGGCTGGAGACCCTCTTGTTGAATGGCTTCCCCGATGCTCCATCATACAGCAAGGCTTCTCTCTTCCTTTACAACACCACCTTGCTCCCGAGGGAGAGTGATGGACTGCCAAGGTGCTTTTCACCTGGGGAGTCCCCCATTGAGGGGCTGGGTGAGGTGGGAGAGCTGAGCCTGTCCGGCTGTGCAGCACAGCCTTCTCTTAGCACCCACCTCCGTACCAGAGGCCACCTGGCTCCCTGCATCGGCTCTTTGGGGAATAAGGTGCTTCTTGGTTCAGAGTAACACAACCCTCCCTGGCCCCTCCTCCTCATCCCTGGCCACTGGGCTCTGGGGAACTGAGCCCAGCCGCAGGGGCCCCGCTCATACAAACCCAAGCTGCCAACTCTTGAGTCCTCAGACATCCTGGGTACAAGCAGGGCAGAAGGCACCCCCCGCACATTGTGTCCAAATCCTTCCTTCAGGCTGGTGCCTGAAATTCCATTCGCTCCCCGTGCCTTTACCTCTCAAAGCCATGATCCTTGGGACATACCGTGACCCTATTTTCTTTGAGTTATTTCTATGCCAGTGTGAATAAATAATGTGCGAGCAGGTTTTGATGAGGCAGGATAGCAAAGGACACTGGGTCCTTGAGGGGAGGATTAAAAAGGAGATGAAAAGGGCCTATTTACAGTTGGCTGACGTTGGGGACACAGATGCATATTTCAGAGTTATCGAGGATGACGCTCAGAAGACTCTGAAGCAACTTCAAAGGAATTGCTCAGAATACCGGCGGCGGGGTGAAGGTCTGAGATAAGAAGGCAGGGGCAAGGACAGAGATGGAGGGAGCCTTGTTGGGAAACAAAGCCCTGGAAACCAAAGATGGCAGAGCCAGAGTCCACCTGGGCAACCGTTTGAAGCCAGCCCTGTCCTGAGGCGCAGAGCCTGATCCGGGTCCAGGCCGAGCTGTGGGATGAGGACACAGGCTTCCCTGGGCTGGCCGGCGGGGCTTCTGCCCCCACTGGTGATTCTGGGCACACCCAGAAGGCTTTGGCGGCCGGAGCCGGGCCAGTCCTCCTCCCCTTGCCCGCTGTCCCTCCCCCTCCCGCCTTCTCACCCTCCCTTCTCTTTCTCCTTACCCTCTCTGTCTCCCTCGCTCAGTCTCTCTCTCCTCATATGTATATATTTTTTTAAGATTTTATTTTTTTCCTTTTTCTCCCCAAAGCCCCCCGGTACATAGTTGTATATTCTTGGTTGTGGGTCCTTCTAGTCGTGGCATGTGGGACGCTGCCTCAGCGTGGTTTGATGAGCAGTGCCATGTCCGCACCCAGGATTCGAACCAACGAAACACTGGGCCGCCTGCAGCGGAGCGCGCAAACCTAACCACTCAGCCACGGGGCCAGCCCCTCATATATATTTTTTTAATTTCAATTGATTTATGTGATCAAAAATTTTAAAAATTCAGGAAACTCTCCATCCTTGTCCCCAGCCTCCCAGTTCCCCTCCCAGAGGCAACCGGTTTTACCAGTGGCACGTGTACCTTTCCAAGGGGTGTGTGTGTGTGTGTGTGTGTGTGTCCATTATACATGGTAGCACACTATTCACATTGGTCTAGCCTTCATTTTTAAAAATTGTTTTTATTAAATATTGAATAAATACAAAATTAGTAGTTACACAATGTATATAAAATTTTTAAAGACCCACAATACAATAAGCCACCTGGTACCCACCACCTGCCCTAGACAAAGAAGCAGGGCTTTTAAAATCCTGTATGCAGCCACTCCCAACCCCACCTCCTAAATACTATCCTGAATGTTATACTTATAACACAACATTTTTTCTTATAGTCCTGCCACACGTTTATATCGCCATACAGTAAATATTGTGTAGTGTCTCATCTTTTTGGGTTTCAGGAGAAGGAAGTATATTGCATGCCGTCTTCTCCAACCTGCTGTTATCCCACCCACCATTATGGTCCTGAGATTCAGTCGTGCTGACATGTGTGGGTGTCTGTGATTGGTTCGTTCTCACCCTGGTACGCAATCCCATTGCATGAAGATACTGTGATTAATTTTTCATTGTACTATTTAAGGACATTTGGGTTCTTCTAATTTTTTGCTTTTAGGACAGCGCTGGTGTGAAGGCTTTTAATCGTTTCTCCTGGTGTGTGTGGAGGGGGCAGGGGCCACTTGGGTAAGAATGTCCCCAGGGCATTTGCAGCGTCCTAGGGAACGCACACTGTCAACTTCAGTGGATAATGCCAAGCTGTTTTCCGGAGTGGTCGTGTCCATCTGCACACCTACCAACGTGTTTGAGAGTTCCCCTTGCTCCACTTCCTCGCCAATACTTGGAATGATCAGTTTTTAAAAGGTTCCAGACTGCGATGTGTGAAATCATAACTCACCGTGGTTTTCATTTTCATTTCCCTGATTACACACATTGCAGTTTTTACTCAAAGTATATCTTGGTAATTGTTCCATCTCAGAGCGGTGAGGACTTCCTCCTCCTTTCTTGGGCTGGAGAATGTTCCGTTATAGGAAATTCGGATGGATTTCACCAGTTCCTTATTGACAGACGCTGAGTGAGCTCCAGTTTTTACGGCCAGTTCTGTGATGAGCAGCTTTGTAGATGGATGGTGAAGCTTGCCTGCACACAGGGGCATCTCTATGTCGATTTCTTGCAAGGGAACTTCTCGAGATGTGTAGGTGAAAACAGGAGACCGTTTTTGCTCCTCTTTGTCCCGTGCCTGCCTGTTTCCAGCAAATTCCCTGATTGCCCGAGTTCCCCAAGGTGGGAAGCGTATCTGCCCCGTCTTGTCTCACCATCTTTTCTCTCAGAGGATGATGTTCATCTTCTGCCCCATTCCCTGTGAACCAACCTGTTGGCCCATACATTGCCACTCCTGCCTCCACACGGATTCCTCAGGGATGGTCCCTACCCCGGCATCTCCTTCTTAAGACCATCCGGGGAAGGAAAAGAAACTGACCTCCACCCTTAGCGAGTGTACAGTCTCTACCTATACCAAAAACCACCAGGAAGACTAGATAGATCCCAGCCCAGCACCTGTTAGCTGTGCTGCCCCAGGTGAACCCCCACGTCCCTGACTCTCCCTTCTTTGTGAAATGGGGATAGTAACACTTCTCTGGGGATTGGGGCCGAGTGGGGCCGATGTTCATAAAGCACCTCACGTTCATGCGCTTGCAAGTCATAGCTTTCCTTGTTATTGAGGATACTTGTAATTCAAGAAAGTGATGATAGTGCTATGACAGATGCAAAATCAGGGTCTGAGGGCACCCGGAGGAAGGGGAAGGAAGCCCAGATTGGAGTGGCTTCCCAGGAGGAGACGGATGAGCTGTGCCTGCCAAGGCAGGCATCATTTAGGCAAGCAGAGAAATCGCTCTTGAGGGAGAGATCCTTGAAATCTGAAGCATGGAGGGTGAAGGTGGAAAGGGGTGGATGAGCTTGAGGACCAGTGAGTAATTTGGGGAGAGAGTAAAGGGCATGGGACCAAGCACGGGAGATGTGGCTAGAGTTCCATCTTGGAGGGCTGAGTGGGCCAAGTGAGGTTTTTCCCCCAGGAATCTGATTTGCACCAGAAGTTCAGATGCACGCTCGCTTGTGTTTGAGGATTGCTGTTTTTAGCAGAGTAAGGAGGTGCAGCCCGGGGCGAAGGGATGTGGGAGCTGGATCCAGTTACCAGAGAGCCCAGCAGCTAGCACACAGGGTTTTTCCTCTGGGAGGAAGCATTGCATTGCATTTGCTCGACACCTCTTTGTCCCCCCCACCAGCACACACTCTGCTTTGACTTGGTACCCTAAAGGCGGAGGGACTCCCATGGGCTGGGTGCCTGGGGCATTGCCTGTGAAAGGAAAAGGTGAACTCCATGTGCCCTGCAGGAAGGTCGGAAGCTGATCTGGAGAGTGGGAGGCCCTGGCTGGTTAAACAGCTACAGCAACTGTTTTCCATCGAAATGCTTTAAATGCTTCAGTCTCAATTTCCCAAAAGTCCAGGTGGGTTGGAGGGATTATCATAGTCCTACCCCTTTCACCCAGAAACTGAGCCTCAGAGAGCTTGAGCAACCTGTGCGAGGTCACGCACCTGGGAAGTGGTGGAGCTGGAATTCATGCCTATCTATCTGATTCTAGAGCCCACACACAGCGTTCTCTCTCCCTCTCCCCTTTCTTTCTCCCTCGCAGCCCCCACAGACATTGTATTTGCACGGTCTCAAAATTAAAAAGTTCACACAGGTATACAGTGATAGTCCTGTCCCTAGCCCTGAGTCCCAGGTTCTCTCCCAACGAGACGAGTTTCTTCTAACCAGTCTTAGAATATTCTATGCACATATAAACACATGTAGATATTTTCACTTGCTTTTTTAGACACAAAATGGTAGCATCCTATAGCACTGTTTCGCACCCAGTTTTTTTTTCTTCACTTCGTATTTCTTGGCAGTCGTTCAGTGTCAGTTCACAAAGAGCTTTAGAGCCCATCTCAATTTGGTGGGTGTTTAGGGGGCTCCCGAACTCATGCAGCTGTGAACCATTCTCCAGGGAACAGACTTGATGTCAGGTCATCTTGCAGGAACAGGAACGCCCGCTGGACGGTGCTCCAGGAGGGGCACTGCTGAGCACACTCGGCACCCTCCATGACCTTCTCCCCAAATCTGCTCATAGACGTAACTATAAAAATACATCTTCCTTCTATGATGGGAACTCCCCTAGGACGTTCTCCCCTAGACTTTGGCTATCTGGGTACATAGCCTGTCTTGTGAATACTTCTCTTGGGGAGGAGGCAGGCCAAATTTGGAACCTCTGTGCCCAGCACACAGTAGGTGGGCACTCAACACAGGTGAGCTGCACACACCTTTCCAGTGAATTACCCCCACCGTCATGGGCCATTTCCTCATCTGGTCCTCAAAACAACCCTGTGTGGGCCTGACAGAAACAATCATCCCCACTTCACAGGTGGGCCAGCCGAGGCTAGAGACACTCTGCCTTGTGCTTGGCCGGACTTGGCCTCAGCCTCCTAGGCTGAGGAGGAACAGAAACCCGGGCTTCTGGCTTGCACACAGTCTTCCTCCCCCCAGCCGAGCGGCCTCCCTGCCGCTGTTGAAACGCAGTTAGCGCAGGAAGAACTGTTGTCCCCACTTTACTCTGGCTGTCACTCCACACACAGAAAGACTAAGGCACGGGGCCTTCAAAGCCTGTTCTTATTTGCTTGTTTTTTTTTTCCAATAAAGATTAGAAAAATTAGCACGTCCAGTCAACACGGTTTGAGTCCTCACACACCCCAGGCGACTGTCTCTGCGCAAATTAGCTCATTTACTTCTCAGAGACCGAAGGGGCAGGTGCTACGATTGTCCTGTTGTCCAGAGGAGGTGAAATGAGCGGTAAGGAGCAGAGCCCTGGGTCTGAGCTCCTCCACACGCCGCCTCTCAATGACTCTCGCTAGAAGATACTAACAATGATCTTTATACTACTGCTCCAAGCCTCTGTTGGAAGGGGGGCCATCTCCTTGGTATTTCAGGGATGTTAGGAAAGTTCTTTACCCATAAAAAACAAAATCCCTTCCCACCAGCTTAGGGCTGCTCACGATTGCACAAGTCAAGCTGCGTGCCTGCGGCTGGCAGCTTTGATCCTCAATGAAACAAGATACGCCAGGTATTTCCCAACCTTTTGATGCTCAGGCCTGCTTTCCTTACCCCCTTTCTGTAGTTCTTATAAAAACAAAAGAGGTTTCCCTGAAATATGACATTAACTTGCACTATTAAGGCGTCTTTCCAAACTCTGCCGCTCACCTCTATCACTGTTTTATGAGTTCCCTGAGGGTCTTGGCTCCCACCTCACTGTCGTCTCTCCAGCTGGTCCTGCCATGATGTTCTGTGCTTTCACCACCCACTGGGCCACCCACTGGCCCTATCCGCCGACGTACTGGCCTTCCGGTTCCTTGACCTCCTCTCCTCCGATGATCTCGTTTTCCCTGACTCAGCTGCTCAGTCCCACGGTCGAGCCCAAGCCTCAACAAAGATCCCACATTCAAATCTCTTTCTTGCTTGTTCCTTCAAGGCTTCACCCCCAAGGGACCCCACAGTCCACTGACCTCCCCACCTTTTCACTGCCGCCTTCAAATCCCTCCTCCCCTCCTTTCCCACCCTCAACTCCATGATTATTGCAACTCCTTTCTTGTCTACACCCTTCCCTCCCACACCTTAAGCTTGCCAGATTGTACCCACTTAGCAAGATCCCAACCCAATTAAATGCAACTCTCCACCAGCACCATGTGACCCGCTATATATCCCATTTGTTTATTTTTCTTGCTTCTGTTGGCCCCTGATAGGAAGTCAGTCCCACGAGGCGGGGCCTGTGTCTCTACCCACTGCTCTATCCCAGCACTGGAAGAGTGTCTGGTGCACAGTGGGTACACATTTGGTGAATGTGTGTGTCTGTTGAAGGAATTTCAGAGCGTGGAGAAGGATCTGAGAATTCACTGACAGTCATATCTGGGGGTAAAGGGTGGAGGATGGAAGTCACATTGTGTCCAAGAGGGGATAGAGTAGGGTGGGGAGGCTGGGGTGAGGAGGACAAGCCCAGGGACTCCTCAAGTTTGCCCAAGGAGAAGGCCCCTCTTCCTTCCTAAGTGGCCCTTCTCGGTCTGGGAGGAGAACTTGAAAGAGTTCTTCATTCTTGAACCCAAATTACAGGGTCCTGATCCTTTACTAAACTGTTGCTTCCTGCCATTTTGGTTGCTTAAGGCTTCCAAGAAGACGTTTGGATGGCCATGATTAGCACGATGTCTAAGGCCAAAAACGACATGACCCCCAATTTTACAAGCACAGAGCTGAAGCCCAGAGAAGGAAGGACACGTGGGCGCTGGCGGCAGAGCCAGAACTCAAACCCAGGTCCCCCGCCCTGAGGTCCTGGGCTCTCTGCTACTGCCTGCAATGCCACCTCACTCTGCTGTCACATGAGGTCATTTTCCCTATGGTCCTTACCCTCAAAATAATCAGAGAAAATGTTCTGTCTAACCCACACGAAACACACAGATGGAAAACGCTGTGGACGAGATTGAAAGATCAGACAAGGCTCCAGCGAACCCACTCGATGGGTTTACTGTGTGACACATAGTCATAAGCTCTCTGGATGCATTCCCGCATCTAATCCCCACAACAGCTCCCTGGGGTAGGTACCATTATTACCCCCATTGATTCAGAAGGAAACTGAGACATAAGGAGGTCACATAACTACACACATGGTCAGGAAGTGATGGAGCCTAAATGCAAACCTTTGTGTGATTCAAGAGCCTGCGCTTGTAACCTTTGCTCTCGAAGGTCATAAAAGCCACACCAAAACGACTTTTCAATTTAAGCAAACTTATTCCCCTGTGGACAAAAGGAAGTCAACCCTCCTGAAACAGGACACAGTGTGGGCAAGGTAGGCACTGCTCCTTCAATTGGAGGCTGGCTGCATTTCAGCCCTACGTCTGGAGGGGAAGCGGCTGAGGACCGGAGAGGGAGCTGACACTTGCCGAGTCCCACTTTGTGCCAGGTGCTTTCCGAATATTAGCCCTGCTTTCTTCTCCCCACGGGCTAGGTCATGGATTCCCACAGCTGGTCGTTGGTAGAAATGGGATAGAACCACACACATTCTGCTCTATCAAGAGGCTTCCCAAGGCTGTGTTATACAGGACGGATTGACACCACAAATAAGGCATTTCTGGGTCATGAGCTTGGAGCTTGAAGTAATCTTGCTCGGTAAGTCCCTGCTGAGGCTTGACCATTACATTCTTTCCTTCCCCTTATCTCTTGAGAACCGAAAAGTATTGCACAGACCAGAGGTTCCATTGAGATGGGTGAAAGACTCTGAGCCAATAATCACCGAGTTTTGACTCCAAAAAAGGAAACAACTTGTTCTAATTTGCCAAGGCTTAAGTCAAATACATTTTTAACTGAATTGTCCACGAGATCCCAAGTTTGGCATTTTGTCATCTTAAAGATCAGTGAACTATGGGGGCTGGCCCCGTAGCCAAGTGGTTAAGTTTGTGCGCTCGGCTTCGGCAGCCCAGGGTTTCGCTGGTTCGGATCATGGCGCCGCTCACTGGGCCACGCTGAGGCGGCATCTCACATGCCACAACTAGAAGGACCAACAACTAAAAAAATATACACCTATGTACCGGGGGGCTTTGGGGAGAAAAAGGAAAAATAAAATCTTAAAAAAAAAAATCGGTGAACTAATGTAAGATTCTAAATAGAGGCAGCCCAGTGTGAGAGAAAAAACCATGGCCTGGGAGTCAGGACTTCTGGTTCCTGGGCCTGGCTCTGACTTGGGCTTGCTGTGTGACCTAGAGCAATTTACCTCCCATCTCTGGACCTCAGCACTGTGAAAATAAAGGGCTTGGTTCTGACAAGCTCTCTGCCCCTTTCTGGACTTGAAGTTCTAGGATGGGAACAC
This sequence comes from Equus caballus, assembly GCF_041296265.1. Classification (NCBI taxonomy): domain Eukaryota; kingdom Metazoa; phylum Chordata; class Mammalia; order Perissodactyla; family Equidae; genus Equus; species Equus caballus. The sequence continues at coordinate 39,639,045 of NC_091703.1, forward strand.
GGGCTCTGGACTCAGACACTGGAGTTTAGGCCACTGTTTCATCATTCACCAGCTGCCACGTGAACAAGTTGGGCAAGTTGCTTAACTACCCTGGGATTCAATCTCTTCATATGTAAAACAGTGATTGATAATACCTCTGTCATAGGATTGGGAAGAGTGAATGAGAAAATTCATATAACTTGCTTGGCATAGTGCCCAGCACCAACAGAAGATGTGCCCAACATTGGCTAGTTGCAACAATGATGAGGGTTCTGTTAAAAATCTATAAAGAACCAGATTATAAAAATCTGAACTTTCACCAATAAATATTTATTGAACATATACTCTTCATTTGTAGTGAACCCTTCCAGCTGGCTACCCAAACCATTCCCAGCCCCTTCTTTGGCATCTCCCAGCACAGAGACTGGAAATCCAGATATTCTCTTCCCCAGCCTCGCTCAAAGCTTGGGGTGGCCATGGGATCCATGTTTTGGCCATGAAACATAAGCTACTGCGTGGCTTCTAGGAAAGCTTTGTTCCCTGCTATAAGGGGCAGTCATTAGAGGAGAGCCCCCTGCCACTCCCACTCCTGTTTTTTCCCAACTTAGATATGAATATGTTATATGGAGCAGTGGCAGCAGTCTTGTGATCATGAGGCACAATCACAAGGAGGAAAAGCCAATAAGCTAAGCATATAGTAGCGTAAGGCTGGAAAGAGCCTGGGTCTTGGATGACACTCTTGAAGGGAGTCAGCAACCACAGCAGCTGCTGGCTGTCAGACTGCTTGCTATGTGAAAATATAAACCCTGTTTGTTTAAGTCACTGTCAGCTGGGCTTCCTGTTCCTTGTAGCTGAGCCCATTCTATCTCAAACATCGTTCAACAAATATTAAAGTTTCTATTAGTGCCAGGCACCATTCTAGGTATTAGGTTTACAAGGAGGAATAAGGCATCTTTAAGGTTTTACAACCTATTCAGGCAGACAGCCAAGTTTTTTTTTTTAATGCAATAAAAAGTAAGAGGTGGTACAATTGAAGTCTTTATATGTTAGCATGAAGGCGTTAAGGAAGGAGCAGACAATTCCTTCCAGACTGTAAATGCTTTCAGAACAGATACTGTCTTTCTCACCAATACGTCTCCAGCACCGCACCCAGCATGTAGTCAATGCTCAATAAATATTTGTAGAACGTGGTTAAGTGTTAGTGCTGCTCCCCTGCACAAAGGGCGACCTCACCTTTATGCATTTTGAAGTTAGATGTGCCTACGTGACTCGCTTTAACCCATAAAACGTGGGCAGAATTAACACACGTCAATTTCAGGTAGGAGCTGGCCTGACCTCTAGGCTCTCCCGCGGCCTGCTGCCGTGGCCAGTGAAAATTAACCCTGTTATTCCAAGCAACTGGTAGTCGAAAGTTGTTTATTACTAGAACATAAGCTAGCTGAACCTGACTAATACAATGGATGAATCATTAATTGAATGAATGAATAAATCATGGCAGTGCTGGGAATAGATTAAAGGGGTGGGGAGACCCAAGCAGGGAGTTTGAGGCAGACACTATTTGTTCCCTAACCAAGTAGAAACTGCCCCTTCACCCTTCTCTCCTTCCTACCGGCAGAGCCTGCATCCCATATAGAGATTGAAAATGCCTAGTGATGGCTTTCCCAGCCTCCCCTGCAACTAAGGCATGGATGTGTGACCAGTGCTGGCCAGTGGACCCTGAGGGAGAGTCTCTGAAGGGCTTTCTGGAAAGGGCTTTTCTCCCAATTAAAAAGAAGAGACTTTCCTCATTGTTTAAGCCACTCCACATTGAGTTTTCTGTCACTTGCAGCCAAACGCATCCCAACTGAAACAGCGTTGATAGATACCATGTTGCAGGAATCCACATGAGAGATGAGGAGGCCCTGAACACAGGTCTTAATGGAAGGAATAGAGCTGAGGAAAGCTACAAAGTAAAATCAATAGGACTTGGTGAGTGATGGGGTACAGGGATTGAGCTGTGTCCTGTGCAGAATAAAAAAGGTCTAAAAACCCTGTCACTGATGTCGAGGATCTTGGTGGGGGAGACACATACAGAATGAAAACACCAACTGTACAAGGCAGGCTACACCAATGGCCGACGTGCTCCCGAGGAGCTGTGAGGACGGAGGGCGAGCTAGGGAGCTGGGACAGCTTCGCAGAGAAGGTGGGACTTGAAGAACGGCTGGACTTGGGTTTGGATGGATAGAGAAGGGGGCGACAGTCTGAGCAGACCCTTCCTAATATATCTTAGACCAAATTTTATAGCCAGCACTTTACAAATAATCTTTCCCTTACAACTTTCATTTGTAACTTTTTTCGAACCATTTTCACATAACAGATGAAAGGTAATAGAGGGACAATCCAGTTCAATATCAAATACACTTTAAATGTAAACCCCATTTAAAATATGGCTACTTAATATGTCATTAGGTGGATATATTGTAGGTCATTTAACTATTCCCTACTCCCAGATGCTACAGGTTTCCAAAGCTTAAATGTTTAAAATAGTGCTGGATGAGCTCTTATGGCTAGAGTTTTTCCTATGCCTTAGATTATTTCCTTAGGCTAAGTTTCCAGAAATAGAATCACTAATTCAAAGAAATATTCAAAGTGGTCAACCTCAGTCAAGACACAACTGCTACGACTCTTGATCAATAGCCACATCGCTTTCCACAATGGTTCTATCACTGCATGTGAGAATTTTGCTTAACATTAAAAATGCAAGACGGGGGTCACCTGACTCAGGAAGAACTTAGCATGTTTCATGGCTATTTTCACCTTGGGAGTTTAGCTCTTAGCATCGTTCTTTTCATCCTGGTTTTCTTACAGTTAGGCTATGGTGCTCCTGTTCTGAGTTCATATGGGCTGAATACAGGGCTTAAGTTGTAGATATTGTTAATTAAGCTAGAAAGCAATATGTTTCCTCATCTTTTCTAAAAAACAAAATCACAACCCTTTCTCAAACAGCTAAACAAAGTAACCATTAAATAGCCAAGTAAATAATCCAACATCATGAATTGTTTTAAAAAACATAAACTCTTTGGTTTAAATAATACTTAAGTTTCTTGAGAAAAAATGCTTCTATTCTTTTCTCACTAATCCTGAATTATTTTCAATCACAGCCTAATCTCAACCTGGTCCTGGTCCTCTGATTAGAATGGGCCATTCTAACTGGAGTGGAATTAAAAAGTCCTTGCGTGCACCAGTCTCATGGCTGAGTGGTTAAGTTCATGTGCTCCACTTTGGTGGCCCAGGGTTCACTGGTTTGGATCCTGGGCATGGACTTACGCACTGTTCATCAAGCCATGCTATGGTGGCATTCCACATAGAAGAACTAGAATGACTTGCAACTAGGATATACAACTAGGTACTGGGGCTTTGAGGAGAAAAAGAGTAAGCTTGGCAAAAGATGTTAGCTCAGGACCAATATTCCTCACACAGACATGCAAAAGTCCTTGCAGGACTGACGTAAGGACCTGTCTGGCTTCCCAGACCAGGAATCCATTATCCTGGTCGTTGAGTTTACTTAACCCTCAGCCTTGAGCTCAGACCCCCGACAGGGGCTGAGATCTCTCTGGGTCCCAGATAAGCAGAGGAGCTGGCCATTGAATTGGACACCATCTCTCTCCTCTTGAGGGATAAGACAGCCGTGGGCATTGAGAGAGGAGAACATTCATAGCAGAGACTGGAAAAGGATGTTCAAAGGGATGGCACAGCTTACCTCCCAGTTTGGCCAAATACCAAATGTCTGCATCCTTGAAAACCATGAGCATATCTGAACAATGAATTGACAACCTTTTCCCCAACTAGAGGACTGATCAAAACTCAACATACTAAGTGTCATTTTACTTTGACTCTCATTTCCTCTTCTATAAACTCCAACTTTCAGTATTGTTGTGAAAACCAAATGAGATGATTATGTGAAGGTCTCCAAAAATAGATGAAGAAATTATTATTAGTTTTTTTGTTTTCATGAATAATGATGCAGCTAATGTTGTGGTTTATAGTTTACAGAAGTTCTTCTCAAACTCTAAGGTGCATGTGAATGACCTGGGAGTCTTGTTAAAATGCAGATCTTGGATTCAGTAGATCTACGGTATGAGATGCTGATGCTGCTGGTTCACCCACCACACTTGGAGTAACAAGAGTTTGCAGCAATTTGAAAATTTGGAATTTTTTAATAGTAGATTCCCGGCAGTCTTCAGGTCATCAATTTGGACAGTTGTTAGTGTATCCCCACATTATATGATCAAAACAGCCTGTGGCCTTTAATATTCCATAGGTGAGATCACTGAATGGCACAGATTCAGAAAGTAGAAGCTAGGGTCTTACCTTCTCGAAACTAGAAGGTGGAAACTTAGGACTTTCCTAAGTATGCTTGACATTTCAATAGATATTAGTTTAAAAAGATATGGTCACATAAATTTGGTGAACCTTGGGTTAAACAAAATTAAGCCAAGGTCTTTAATGAAGAGTTTTATAACTTATGACACTTTCTTTCTCATGTAAGTAACATGAAACCCAAATAGAAATTGTTTAAATAAGGACATTTTATTTTTCTCCCAATACAAGAAGTCTGGCAGGAGGGAAGTTCCTAGCTTGGTTAATTTGGTGGCTCATTAATATCATTAAGGACCCAAGTCCTTTCCATCTTCTTGCTCTGCCATATATGTCACATGGGCCTCATCCTCAAGCTAGCTATCCTCATGATCAGAAGATGAGTGTGGCAAAAGCAGCATCACATCCTTATGATGGCCAAAGGCAAAAAAATAGGCTGCTTCTTCTTTTAGTCTTTTTCTTTCAGATGTTATATTTTTCAGTTCTAAAATCTCCACTATGGTCTTTTTATAGTTTCTGTTTCTCTGCTGAGATTTCCTATCTTTTCACTCATTGTAAGTATATTTTCCTTTATGTTCTTGAACATATTTGTCATACTGCTTTAAAATCTTTGTCTGTTAATTCTAACATCTGGGTCATCTTGATGTTGGTCCCCATTGATTGCCTTTTGTGTTTCATAAGGGTCACATTTTCCTGTTTCTTCTAATGTCAAGTACCTTTGGATTGTATCCTGAACATGGTGAATGATATGTTGTAGAGACTCTGGATTCTTTCGTTCTTCTGAAGAGTATTTGTGTTTATTTGTTTTAGTTGGTAGGTCACTTGATTGAGCTCCCAAATTGCATACATTGTCTCCTCTCTGGTAGATGGAAGCTGAAATCTCAGTTTAGATGTTTTAGCCTTACCTATGCTGTCTGCACGTGTGGGGGTCCGAGATTTAAGCAGAGCCTATACACATAGTTTGGAGCTCTGCCTTGTGGCTCCTTCTCATTTCCAGGGTTTCTCTCCTCACTTTCCAGCTGTGTGGTCACCAGAACTCTGTCCTCTGCTTTTTCATACCAGTACAACTTTGGGCTTCTATTCTAGTTTTAACCACGCCATATGACCCTGACTAGGGCCTTCCCTCAGGTAAAAACCGACAAGAACCAACAAACAAACAAACTTATCCAGTGCTATCCCTTCTTTCAAGCGTCAACTCCTCTCCATTGTCTGTGTGCTCTCATCAATCTCTAGCGTCTTCATAGTTGCTTTTTATAATTTTGTCATGTGGGAAGTTTGTGGTCCAATAGGAGCTGCTCAGCCATTACCAGATGCAGAATCTTTGTTAGTCTCTTTTCAAAGAGCAAAGAAGATTTGCTCAGAATTCCCCAGCAGATTTCTTCTCTATCTCATTGGCCGAAATTGTGTTCATCTGTTCTTTCTTAATCCTCCTTGTTCTGGAACTTGCTTGCCCTGAAGGACATGGTTTCCTGAAGAGGGTAAACAGAATTAGGGCTTGATTAGCTGGGAAGAAGTGGGAATGGCTGTTAAGCTGGAAACCAACAGAACTTGCCACACAGGACTTTTCAGTGCCTTTAATAGGAAAGTTTGCATTGTGGATCTCCAAATTATCCCAATCTTACCTGCAATGTTTCTTCTTCTTCTTCCTTTAAATATTGCTTAACTTATTCATTTGATTCAGACATCCTTTATCCACAGGGTGTGCACCAGAACTGGTCCTGCAGGGCACACTCAGCTCACTGTGCCACACTGGAAGCAGGAAGGCTCTGAGCCACCCTTTGGTAACGACCCTCAGTATGCTTCACTGCTCTGGCAGCCTGACCAGCAGGCACCGGGTTTTATCAGTGTTTCCGACTCAGCAACTGTTCTGTGAACCACAGCAGTGATTTGAACCAAAACTTGAGGTCTGACCCTGGAATGGACACTGATGGTGGCCAAGTATGAGTTGTCTGAGTTTTTGAAAAACTGTTCCTGGAAGGTGGGCATCTCAGGAAAAATCCAAGGAAAATGAGTATTTCCTTGTAACAGCTAAACTCAGGGCCTAGGGCTTTGCTCTGCCAATTATTTAAGCAAAATGAACCCGAGGGAGTGGTGATTTTCAAGGAAAGATGGGTTTACTGCTTTGCAGGTTATCTAGAGCCTGGTGCTGGGGAACGTCTCCTTCTGAAATCATTGATTGTCTCCTGAAAATGGTTAAAAATATGTTTTAAAAACTATTGAAGAGGGGCCAGCCCGGTGGTGCAGCAGTTAAGTTCACACATTCTGCTTTGGTGGCCCGGGGTTCACTGGTTCGGATCCTGGGTGTGGACCTACGCACTGCTTGACAAGCCATGCTGTGTCAAGTGTCTCACCTATAAAATAGAGGAAGATGGGCACAGATGTTAGCTCAGGGTCCGTCTTCCTCAGCAAAAAGAGGAGGATTGGCAGCACATGTTAGCTCAGGGCTAGTCTTCCTCAAAAAAAAAAAAAAAATTGAAGAAATGATGTAAAAATACCAGTAAAGACTATTTTGAACAAGATCCCCATAATCCCACCACACAACGGTTGTCATTGTTACAGTCCCTTTCCATATGCCACATTTTTATGTACTATATTTCCTTGATTTTAAAATACCATCAATTTTAAGATTCAGCGTTGATTTAATAAAAGCTTTTCAGAAAAAAAACCCACCCAAGAACCTATTAAGAATGCCCATGATTGTGCCATATATCCTGATATCAGAAACATCAAAATATGAGGGGAAAAAACATGTGCCTGAGGAATATAGCAGAAACAAAATGGATCTATTTTCCATTGCTATGTCTCAGGAAGTGTTTTGAATTACAGTATTTGATTTTTGAATTGGAAACACGCTCACATGGTTCAACCTTCAGAAGGTAAAAAACTGTTGTCAGTGACTTTTCTCCGACAGTCCACCTCTCGGTCCCCTCCCCAGAGGCCCTGGGTTTTCGATCTCTTGCATGTGGTTCAGAGGTATGTCAACAAAAATAATCCATAACCAATCTATAAATGAAAATTTGGGTGAGTTTATTCTGAGCTTAAATCTGAGGATTATAACCTGGGGCCTTTCTTCCCGAAGGCAGAAAGGGCACCAAAGAAGTGGGGCGCACAGACTGGTTATATACCCCCAGAGAGGATGTTTCACATAGGATTGAAATGTCCCTTTTACAATAGTCACGAGACTGCTCTGTGGCACAGCGATTGATGGAAACAGCAGGTAGGTCTTCTGTCTCAGTGAATACAGCAGGGCGGCAGTCTGTTGTCTCCAGCTGAGTGGTCACAGGTGAGCTGGGTGGTCAAAGGTGAGTGCAGCAATCAGTTCCCAGCCTAAGGAAAGACGCTTATCCCTAAGGAAACGCCAATGTGGGGGAAAGTTGCACCTTTATCTCAAGGGACTTTGTTCTGGCCATAGAAAATGTCTAAGCAGATATACAATGCGTGCTCAACAGCCGCAGTCAGGCCCTTTTGGAAAAAAAAAAAAACAAAGTCAGGCTGAATTAGGTTTATACCAAATGTCTTCCTCAAATACTCCAATATATCCTATTGCTCGCCATTTTTATTTGTCAGGTATTTGATGCTTATAATAATTGATGCAGGGGAAGTCTTATATTCTTTGCCCTCTTTTTTGCACAAGTGGTAGCATTTTATAATCCCTTTTCTGAACCTTGCATTTTCACATAACAAACTATCATCAAGATGGATCCACAGCGTGTCCAGACCATTCTGATTTCTTTGTTTTTCTTAGACTACATCGCAAGCATTTCTCCATCTTTCTATATAATCGCTATAATTATCCTTTCCGATGACGGCTCGGTTTTGTTGGGTGACTGGACCACAATTTAATAACGACTTCCTGTCGCGGAGCATTTAGGTCGTTTCCAGGGTTGCTACGCCAGAGAAGACACGTTGACCATTTACTCATTCAAGTATTTACTTGACAACCATGACTTGCGATGCTCCTGTGGCGTAAAGTGCCTCCTCTCAGGGGCTGACGGTCAAGCAGTGGGAGCAGCCGTGGAAAAAAGTAATTGTGCAGAAGTGTTCCCATCCCCCCAAGGAGCCTCTGGGTCGGGTCTGGGCTCCAAGACGTGGGGAGAAGAGAGAGGAGAAAGGCGATGATGTCTCCACCTCCACACGCTGACCGGCTGGTGTAAATGGACCAGTTGCGCCACAGTTTATTCATCAGGCTTGCGAGCTTGGTTAATGTGCATCCGCCTCAGACACAGACCCAACCCCACGGCCCGGGGCCCCAGCTGCATGAATTCACAAAGGTGGTAAAGAAAGAAAGAATAACAACGCTTAACACTTACCATATGCAGGACAACCCCCTGTTTTCCCATTTTACAGATAAAACGTCTGAGGCACAGAGATGCTACCTGACTTGGAAACTTACCGGCGGTGGAATCAACCCAGCTGTGATTCGAACCCAGGCCGCCCCGCCCCCTACCAGCTACACAGGCCTGCCCTGGGAAAGGCAGCTGGGCTCAACCCTGGGGCCGTCCTGTCTCTGTTCTGTCGATGCCCACCCGATCCCTTTCCCTCCTTAAACCTCTACCGAGGGTAAACTCAAGGTGCTTTCCGTTTTCGTTTATCGTGTGTTTGTCTAGGTTGAGCATGGCTTTTTTTTTTTCTTCCTCTCCAGAGAATTGCCTGCCAGGAGCTTTGAGGTGGGGGCTCTCCTCTTCCACTGGGGGCAGGGGTGGAGAGCTTCTTCCTACCCACAGCCAGACGGTGCCAGGAGACCCAGAGCCGAGGGTGGCCCAGACGGTGGGACTCAGACATCGGGTCCTGGGGCTGCAGGGACTAGGCGGGATCCTCTTGGCTCAGACCTGCCCCCACCTTCCATTCTCTTTGCTCTGTCCCCCCACCGCACCCCCATCCCACAGACAACCCCCCTCCCCTGCTTCTCCCAGCCGCCTCCTGGGTTCACAGACAACTCTCCCCTCCCCCAGACAGCAAGGAGCCCGCACCTCGTCGCCCGGCTTGTTGGGAGCGCTGCCCTTGCTGCCTTCACCCCGGCTACAGAACACACGTGAGGAGACTGTCCAGTGATGCCCAGTCTCCTGCCCCATTTCTAATAATTGAACTTCTTCTCAGCTATTGGAACGAAAGCCCCTCTCACCTCAGAATTTTCCAAATGCCCCAACAAACCGCAACTTACAGCAAATGGGACCACCCACAGCAATTCTTCTTTGTTTACTGTAAGGGAGGTAACAGTGGGAACAGCACAGAACATCGGCAATGAAAAACGGGTTTCCCTCCCACGCTCGAACCCTGGTCCCCCTCCTCAGAAGTAACCATCGTAAGTGAAATTTTATGCCTGTATACATAGAGAATCTTTTCCTTCAAATGGTAGCATACTATGCTTACTGTTTGGATCCCTGTTTTTTCAATTTTAATTTTTTCTACTTACCAATATATCTTAGAGAATTCTCCATATAAGCACATCCAGATCTCCCTTCTTCTTTTCTATGGCCGCAGTGAATTACATTATTTGGCTATGCCATACTTCATTTAACTAGCTTTCTACTGTTAGATACTTAGGTTACTTCTAGATTTTTGCTATTATAGTTGGCGCCATATTTAACGATTCTGGGCATTTATTTTTGGGGGACGACTCTGAGTATTTCTGCAGGATAAATTCCTAGAAGTATTAATTTTTAAAGAAATGGTGCCAAATTGCCCACCAGAGTTCAGTTTTCCAGTGGAGACTGAACAAATAGCTTAGGCTTGAAGGTTAAATCATTACAAACCACCAAGACTCGGGCCAGCCCCGTGGCGCAGTGGTTAAGTTCGCACGTTCCACTTCAGCGCCCAGGGTTTGCCAGTTCAGATCCTGGGTGTGGACATGGCACCACTTGTCAAGCCATGCTGTGGCAGGCGTCCCACATATAAAGCAGAGGAAGATGGGCACGGATGTTAGCTCAGGGCCAGTCTTTCTCAGCAAAAAGAGGAGGATTGGCGGCAGTTAGCTCAGAGCTAATCTTCCTCAAAAAAAAAAAAAAACCAACCAAGACTCTATTTTATGTGGAAGAGCGTCTTTATGACTTCAAGATGCAAAAACATAAATTGTAAAGGAGAAGAATAATACATTTTAAACTTCTGTACCATAGAGAAATCATAAAAATGTTAAAAGACAAGCCACAAACTGGGAGAGGATATTTGCAATTCATTCAGTTGCTCACATTAATATTATTTTTTTTTAAGGATTTTATTTTTCCATTTTCTCCCAAAGCCCCCCAGTACATAATTGTGTATTTTTAGTTGTGTGTCCTTGTAGTTGTGGCATGTGGGACGCCGCCTCAGTATGGCTTGTTGAGCAGTGCCATGTCCGCGCCTAGGATCCCAACCGTCAAAACCCTGGGCCACCGGGGCCCAGGGTTAGCAGAGCGTGCAAACTTAACCACTGGGCCAGCCCCTAACATTAATATTATTAATATTAGCTAGTGTTAGTACCAACATCTACATTTCATTAACAAAAGACAAACACTGCCCCCATCCCAATGGGAAAAAAGCTAAGAACAAGCAGTTCAGAGAAGAGGAAACTGGAACAACCAATGGATGGATGAAATGATGCCAAGCCTCCAAAATAATCAGGAAATTATCAATTAAATAACGATGAGAGCACTTCACACCCCTCAGATTGGCAACACAATTTTTATTCTGGTAATACAAATGAAAATAAAGCTATTAGATTTCTTACAAACTCTCAGTGGGAGTGTAAGCTGGCACAGCCACTCTAGAGAGTAATTTGGCAACACCTAGTCAAATTGAAGAAGTGTGCACTGCATTAACTATATTTTCTTCTTTTGTATACTCTTGATGCTCAGGCATTTGTGGCCTCCCTGACTGGGAGAGACTGCCCCTCCCAGGGCTAGCCAATTCTTAGAGATAGCAAAGGGCTTGGGGCACATCTTTCACATGCATACTAACAATCCAGCGCCCATACTCTGAACCACCTCCTCTATCTGGCTCCTACACTCCAGGAGGCAATATTCTGCTGCCCTAATTACCTAGGACCGGGTACCAGACAGCTAGAGACCCTCTCTATAGTCCAGAGCCTGCTGACATTGTTCTAACCAGACAGTCCCAGGCTGTTCCCTTGCCCTGCCTTGTCTTTCTTGCAGAAAACACAATAAAGTCTCCGGGCCATGCTTTCTCCTCATCCCTTCTGCCTCTTGACCAAACCTGGTGCTTCCCCATGTGGCCCTGCATGGCATGGCATGGCATGCCCCCTTGTCCCCAGAAATGTAACTTTAAAAAGTCTTCTTTCAATGGCATTAGCCTCTCCACATCATCACTCAGTCACCTCTATAAATTGAAATCCATGGGTACAATTGATACACCCACATTATGACCTGATAAATCTCCAAACGATGCAAAGGGAGACATATACAAAGGCGCTCACTGCAGCATTGTTGGTTATAGAGAAACAATGGAAACAGCCTGATGTCCATCAGGAAGGGAATGATGACTGTGTTGTCCCATAATCTCATAATAGGTTACCAAAAGCAGTAAAATGGAAAAGACGAGAGCAGTGAATCACAACACTAAATGAAAACAGCAAACTGCACAATAAATCAATGTATTTGCTTATGTGAAATTTAAAAATATTTATATAACCATACTATATATTGTTTATAAAACATATTCATGTAATAAAAATATAAAAACATGGAAGAGAAAGATTCTCTCCAATCTGTGACATGGTTTCTCATGGGGAGGAGAGTGGAGGTGAGAGTTCAAAGGAGGTCTCACCTCTATCTGTGATGTTTCATTTCTTTAAAACCAAACAAATATTTGACTGAGATGTGATGAAATGTGAAGATTTGTTCAATCTGTCTGGTAGGTCCATGGATGTTTGCTGTTCTATTTTCAATACTTTACTGTATGTGTGGGCTGTTTCATAATCAGAAGAAGATATGATTTGGGCCGCATGAGTGATCTCAAGGTCATATAAAAGGACAATAGGACAGGATGCCAGCAAGCTCTGTCCCCATCTCAACTGTGTGAAGTTTCCTCCTCTCTCCTTAAATCTTATTTTTAAAAATTGCCAACCTTTCAGAAAAGGTGTAAACCCTTGCAGCCCACAGAGGATGTACCTATGTGGTGATCAAGTACTCAAAACTCAAATTACATGCCTCGAAAGGTGAGCGCTGTATTAGAGGCCTCTTCAATTAATTAGCAGAACCCCACTTTATTTTTCAGGAGGAATAAGGAAGAGAAAAATATTCCATTTCTTCTAATAAAAGTAATAGTTGGCAAACAATTTCTAAAAGGTATAATAAAAATTTTCTGATTAAATTTTTCAGAATTTTCATGAATCAGAATTGTTTCACTTATGTTGACAAACTATACCTTGAGGTATTCCTTTTGTTGTTACTAAAAGCAAAGGGCATATTTTATTTGTTCTTCTCAAGATAATATTTCTACATTTTACTAGAAATATTTAATAGTCCTTGAGTTAGACATGAGGTTTTCAGCAGCAAATATCAAATGAACAGTGGCTTAAGCTGTAAAGACATTCAATTATCTGACACAGCAGGAAGGTGACAAATGGTTTGAGGGTTGGTGCATTCACGCAACAATCTCCTCAAGGACTCAGGCTCTTTCTTTCTTTCTCCTCTGGTGTCCTCAGTGTGGTAGCCAGTCTCCAAATTGGCCCTTAATAATTCCCACCTTCTGGTGTTCACACCCCTCCCACATTTCCCAGGGTCTGGGTGGCTAATAGAATATGGCAGAAGAAGTGGTATTGTTTCTGAGATTAGGTTATTAAAAAAAAACCATCTTGGGTTCACTCTCTCTCTCTCACTGTTTCTTACTCTCTCTCGCTCCCTTGCATGTCTCACTCTGGGAAAAACAAGCTGTCACCTTGTGAGCAGCCCAGTGGAGAGGCCTGTGTGGTGAGGCACTGAAGCTTCCTATCAATAGCCGCTTAAGAACTGGTGCCTACGGAGCCAGCCCTGATGGCCTAGTGCTTAAATTTCAGCATGCGCCGCTTTGACAGCCTGGGTTTGGTTCCCGGGCATGGAACCACGCCACTCGTCTGTCCATATCCTTGCTGTGGTGCTGGCTCACATAGAAGAACTAGAACCAGTTACAACTAGGATACACAACCATGCACTGGGGCTTTGGGGAGGAAAAAAAAGAGAGAGAAAGATTGGCAACAGACGTTAGCTCAGGGCAACTCTTTCCCAGGAAAAAACAAAACAGAGAAGTGGTACCTGTAATAACCATGAGAGTGTGTTTGGAAGTGGATTTTTCCACCCCAATGACGCTTGAGATGACAGCAACCCTGGCTATCAGCTTGACTACAACCTCCAGAGAGACCCTGAGCCAGGACCATCCAGCTAAGCCATTTCTTGGTTTCTAATGCTCAGAAACTGTGTGAGATCATAAATGTTTGTTATTTTAAGGTATTAAGTTTTGAGGCAATTTGTGACACAGCAGCAGATAACTAATCCACTCAGTGTGATTGCCGTGTTTCTCTTGATGGATGCAAGATGGCTGCCATAGCTGCAAACACCATGGCCTCACAGGACAGCACCTCAGGCAGGAAGAAAGGGGCATGGAGTGAAAGGGACTCTCCTTATGTCCCTTTCTCCTTTTATCAAGAGGAAAGTCTTTCTTAGAAGCTACCCAGCAGATTTCCCCTTACTTCTCATTGGCCCAAACTGGGTCTCATGATGGCCTCTAGCTGCAAGGGAGGCTGGGAAATCAAGTATCTGGCCTTTCAGCTGCTTTAAAGGAATGTGGGAGAGGAGCAAGTGCACTGGGAATGGCTCATGTGTAGCAACAGCAGCAACCACCAGCCCTTCCCGCACTTTGAATTTGTCTGGCTGTTTTCACCCAGCATCATTTAACTTCAGACTCTGTGCTCACTGTCAACTGGAAGTTAGGCCTCAGTTAGATTCAGGTTAAACGTTATTGGCAAGATTATTCACGGGCGATGCCGTGACCTTCATACTCTCTCACATCAAGAAACAACCAGGTTCTTCACTAAATAAATATTTTGCAGGATTTAAGCAGAAGGTGGTGCACCACCATGGAAGGCCAACCTGGCATCTAGACGCCGTCTTTCTCCCCGAGAGCTGTGTCCTGAGTGGCTTCACGTAATTTATGGAAACTCCAGGCCTCCTATAAATTTACTTTGGGTTGTCTTGTTGGACTTGTGTGTGATAAGCAGTCTCAGTTTCTTGTGTACAATTTGCTCAGGGGCTGATGAGTCATATGAGTTAGTTTAAAACACCTGGGAGGATTATGAGCTGATGTTAAAGATCAAATGTAGAAGTGTCATGACGGATCCTTTCTTGATGTCGTCCCCTTGAAGTTCTTCGGGCTTTAAGTATAGTGTCAGGAACTAGGGGAGATGAGATGAACTTTTTCAATCATTTCACATCAAGGCACAGGACCAGCGAGCCCTGCGGCCCACGAGCCCTTGTCACTTGGCCAGAGTCAGCACTTGGTGAAGATGTTCACCGCTCCGATGGGGCCTTCCTGTGCGCAGGCTTGAGTTTCTAGTTTGCCAGTTTGCATAGCAGCTGTGCTGCACCTGCGGTGGTCTCCACCATCCCCATGGAACCAAAGAGCATGTTCACTCAATGAAGATGCCAGCCTAATCGGACAGCCAGGCCTCAGGAGCCAGGATGCCGGGGGCAAAGTCAGGATGAGGCACTGTCTTTGAAAGGATAGTGGGCCCCCTGCCTTCTGGCGCCCCCCAGCAGTGACCTTGCTTCCTATTTCACTGGGAAAAGCAGGATGACCCCGAAGGAGAATACTTGTCCAGGATTGTCTTCCTTCAACACGACTGTGCACCCATCTCCAACTGCTTACCCTCCTCTGCTGCCTCAACGGCAGGCGTCTCTGTCCCCCTCTCTGGAGACTTCCCTGTCCCCACCCCCGCCTCCACCCCCAGCTCCAATGTCTAGCTGTCATCTCAGACACATCTTAAAGTAAACTCATCCTCCACCCAGTTTCCCCAGCTCTGTCCCAGTTTCCCCGAGTCTACCAAAGGCAGCCCTATCCCTCCCAGCACCCAGGCTAAAAGCGAGGCATCAGCCGTGACTCATGCCGCCCATCCAACCAGTCCCCGGGTCCTGAGAGGCTCTGTGGCAACTGCTCCATTAACTTGTCTTCCTTCAGCCGCCGCCCTGGCCTGGCCGCCAGCATCTTAGGAGGATGCAGCACTATCCTCTTCCTTGTCTTCCAGCCTCATCTCGTTGGCCCACCAGGACTCTCCTGCCTGGGAACCCTCCCAGCTCCTCCTGCATGTCACAAAAGGATCACACCTTCCTCCTCCGACCCCATCTTTCTATTCCACCTTATCACCCAGGTTCAAGCTTTGGTTCTTACTACCCTTTGATAACAATAGACAAACCACGTGCTGGGCATTTCACAGTCATATCTGTAGCCTTTACAGCTACTGTGCAGCCTGGGCTGCATAGTCAGTCCCTTTTACAGATGAGGAAAACTGAGGCTCAGAGAAGTTACACATGTCACGTTGCCTGCGAGTAGCAAAACTGGGATTCAACCCACATTTGTCTGATCCAAAGCCCGTCATCCTGTGTAAGTGCCAGTGATCACAGCCACTCGCTCCCCTGTAATGAGCTCGTGCTATGTTTTGCCACAATGCCCTCCCTCCTCCTTCCAGCTTCTCCAAATCCCCCAACCCACAGCTCCACCGCACAGCCTCTCTGACGGCTCCAGCCTGCTCTGCTCACTCTTGTCTCTTAACTATTCTGGCAAGAATCTTAGTCCTGCACAACTTGGTACTTAATTATGGACTGCCTTGTGTGGTCCTCTGGCTATTTCACCTTTATCTGTTTTGTTCCCAAGAAGTGGAAGCATCTGCGTTAGGGGATGGTGCTTCCGCTCGCTCCCACCTCCCAGGGCTCCCGACACAGAGCTGGGCATGCAAATACTCAGTGGAGCTGACCTGACTTGCCAGGAAGGAGGCAGGGTCTCCATGTTCCAAACGCTGATCGGACTCCAGCCTGTCACACCCCACCCTTCAGTCCAGCAGCTGGTCACTTCGTATCTCTCTGTGCGCGCACACGCGCACACACACACACATACACATTTTCTCTGTTGCTCACACATATAATCAAAAGCTCCCTTCCCCAAAGGAGGCACTTACATGCCTGGAGCCACCTGCCGAAGACAGAAATCTCCCTCCTAGCCAAATACTGGGCGTTGCCCTCATTGTGGAATTCTAACACAGACCAGTGAGGCCAGCAGAGTGGGTGGGAGCTCCCTGGGATGGGTTAAGCACTGATGTCACATCCTAACAGAGCGTGGAGCTGGACTGGGCATTGTGCAGGGAACCTAGTGTCCAGATTCTAATTCTGGTCCTGCCTCTGTAAGGTCTAGGGGGGCGGGGAGGAGAGAGATGTGGTCTTGCCACTTGGCTACTTTGTGACATCTTCAGGCTTTGAAATTTGTGGGCTGTCAGGAAGACCCTCCTTGCCAGGGCCACATGGCACAGCTCCAGAGGGGGCATGACCAGCGTCCCCTGGAGCTAACCCCGGTCCCCACGCCCACTCCCTTACCCTCTGGGCTCCAAAACATCTCTGCCCTGACCCCGGTACTCTCATATCTGGCTTCCCAGTCTGTTCATCCTTGGGGTTAAATATCACCATCTGACACTTCACATTTCAAAGTGGGGTGAGCAGTGTACGATATGAAGCCCCAAACACTTAGAATGATCTAGACTTCAGATTGATTTCTTCTGAGACCCTTAGGACACAGCATGAAGATTTGGGGTTTGGTGAGAGGGTGCTGCCTAAGGGTCAACGGGTCAATGAAGCGCCGGGGAGAAAAGACGGTGAGAGATGGAGAGGCGGTGGTGGGCGGGGCCCCTGAAGCCAAACTTCTCTTCCTTGACAATTTTGCTGGTGCCCAGTCCTGACATCTGAATAAACAGGGAAGTGAATAAGCAGAGGGGTATTTACGTAAGAAGAACAAATAACAATAATTGTCTAACACATCACACATACCACACAGGACCTGGAGAAGGAGCCCAGGGATGGGTGTCGCTGTGGGGGGGAAGGGGGGATGTGAGTGTGTCCCCCTTAGAAACAAGAGCCAATTCCTGCCCCTGCGTGGAAAGAACATGGTCCTCCTGGAGGGAGGCCAGCATTTAATTCCCTTACTACCACAGCGTGCCAGGGAGGGAGGTGCCCTCTGATAACCATCGGAGAGGTTTTGCAACCCCATGTGTGAAGGCTTCGGGCTTCGGGCTGAGGAGCTCCACCTCTTTGGGCTGGCCCTGCACGGCAGCTCCGAGGTGTACCCAGCATGGGCAGAGGGCTGTCTGGGCCAGAGATGAATCCAGCCACGCAATGAAACCAGGGGGGCGCTCAAAGGACCAGGACACTGCGCACACATCTGGGGGACCTTCTGCACCTTGTCCTGGGCTTTTGGGGCTGCCTCCTGGCGGAGCTCAAGTCCAGGAATCAGCTGCCTGAGCCACCCGTGGGTGTCCCAGCTGACCGGGGAGAGACAGCCACATTCCAGGCTCCAGGCTGTCAGGGAAGCTCGGCAGCAAGTTCCAACAGGAGGGTGGCCAAGCTCGGGCAGGCAAGCACTGAGAGGTGGTTCCTCCCCATCACGGAGGCCTCAGGCTGAGGAGATGGAAGAACAGGTGTTCAAGGGGGACCCAGACACCCCTCATTCCATTTCCT
This sequence comes from Equus caballus, assembly GCF_041296265.1. Classification (NCBI taxonomy): domain Eukaryota; kingdom Metazoa; phylum Chordata; class Mammalia; order Perissodactyla; family Equidae; genus Equus; species Equus caballus. Next base: position 39,657,062 of record NC_091703.1, read on the forward strand.
TCTCGGGCAGTGGATTCCTCTCCTTCTACCAGGCCGGGGCCGTGGACGCCCTTCGGGACCTGGCCCCCCGGATGCTAGAAACAGCGCATCGCTTTGCTGGGACATCAGCAGGTGCTGTGATTGCGGCCCTGGCCATCTGCGGGATTGAAATGGGTAAGGTCTTTGTTCTGGGTTCCCTGGGGAGCTTCTGGAGGGATTCCCCAAAGCGGAGCCTGAAGATCGCTTAGGCATGATTTTGGGAACAAAGCTAGGCCTTCTGGGTAGCAGCAAAGGAAGAGGTGGGTTGAGTGGGTTGGGGACAGCTGTGACATTTGAGATTGGGGTCTGCCAGGTCCCACTCTCTGACCCACTGGGTGAGCTTGGACCCAACTCTCCCTCTCCATCCACACTCTTGCCTGCGATGTCTTATCTCCCAGGGCCTGTGAGTGGGAAAGGCAGCATCTCCCTCCGACATCCTGGTCTGGCAAGTTACCCCATGACACAGTCATCCACTGGGGTGAAGTATTGCTCCTGCCCGGCCTTGTTTAAAATGCAATATCCTTGGGAAGGGCAACACTTCACATCTTTATCACCTTGGTGGGAACAGATTTGTCAGAGCAGCTTCCAGGTGGCTGGAAAGCCCTGGGGCTGGAGGGATGGACAGAAGGACAGAGTGGGAGACACTGGGAAGGGACATGGAAGATCTTCCTTCACATTCTGCCCTTCTTGTGCAGGAGCCCCAGAGAGAAGGGTGGGGCCACACCGCTGACCCAGGGGGCAGAAGCACCATCCCATCCAGAGGGAGAGGACACATTCCTAGCAGCCCCACACAGCAGGCCTAGACCTGGTACTCGATCAGCCCAACATCCACACAGCCTGCCTTGGGTGTATTTATTCATTTACGGTGCTACTGTTCTGTGCCAGCTCTGTTCCAGGCCCTGGGAAAAAATCTCTGCCCTCATGGAGCGGAAATCCTAGAGAGAGCAGACAGATAATTAACATTCAAACGAGTAACCTTACAATGTCACGTCAGAGATGACAAGATCTATGAATAAATAAAGGAAAGGGTCAGAGAACAAAGTGGACAGTCTTCTGGAAAGGGTGGTCAGGGAAGCCCTTCTGGGGGAGATGACATTCAAGTAGAGACCTAAGTGATGTGAGAACAAGCCATTTGAAGATCAGGGAAAGAATGTTGCAGATGGAGGAGCAGCCAGGGAGCCAGTGGGGCTGGGGAGTGCTGGGTGAGGAGGAGGAAGGTGGGGGATAAGGCAGGAGAGGCAGGCAGGACCCACATCACACGGGGCCTTACCGCTGGAGTAGCCAGCACCGATTTCACCCCAGGGAGATGCGGAGCGTGGACACGCTGTGAGGGAGACAGTGCGGGGAGGCGGCCAGGGGCATGCGCCCCAGCTGGACCGGAGCCCAGCTCTACCATTTCACAGTGTGGACCTGGGGCAAATTATTGAACACTCTGTGCCTCAGTTTCTGCATCTGTAAAGTGAAGCTTCTACTACTACCTAGTTCCCAGGTTGCTAAAGGATCAGCAGAGCTGGTGAGTGAACTGCTTATCACAGTGCCTGGCGCGTGGCCGGTGCTTGGAACGTGTCCACTGCCTGGTTTGGGTTTTTAAGGAACCGCGACTGCTGGGCAGCGTGAGTTGGAGGGGGCAAGCGCAGAAACAAGGGGACAAGTGGGAGAGTGTTGAACGTCTGCGCGAGGGATGAGCGTGGCAGGTGCTGAGCCAGGAGAAGCAGTTGGATTCAGGATATAGTTCGAAGGCAGAGCCAAAGAGACTTGCTGACGGGCCAGCTGCAGCGTGTGGGGAAGAGGGGCAAGCAGGGCGCCTTCCTGCCTGGGGACCTCTGTGCTGGATGGGAAGTCTTTGTCTTTGTCCTTGTTTTGAAGAATAACAGTAATCCCCTTTCACTGAGTACCTCTGTGTGCAAGGTAATTTTTTTCTAATATTTCACAAGCAATAGATTCTTTCTCACTGTACAAAGTTCAAATAATGCAAAAGTATATAGAGTTTTTTTTAAAGACTCCACTCACCCCTCTTGTCCCCTAACCCACTCTCCCTCGTGTAGCCACTGCTAAGGACTCTGCTTGGATCCTTCTAGATCTTTTTTCATGCACAGAGTCCTCTGTGAAGGTAGCAGTTAATGCTTCAGTCACACACTGGACGCTGGGGCAGGGGCTGAGCTGAGACCCACACTCCCTCGGGCTGGAGTAACAGAATTCCTGCCCTCGGAGACAGCCCATCCCTGGGATCCTCTCCCTGTCTGGGCATCTGTGTCGCTCACCCGCTCCACTGCACCCACTCTCCTCTTGTCTTTATTTCGACTTCTTAAAATACACCACCTGAGAGAGTCAGTGTTGTCTTCATCCTCTGGCACTCAAGGACTTTTCAGAATCAATTCAGTTCAATCAGTTCAATAAATACCGTCAAAAACTGGCTCAGCCAGGCTGTGACGGGCACGAACAGGAGTTGAGAGGAACTAAAACCAGGAGAGGGGAACCTGACTGCGGGTGTAACCAAGGACTGGATTGTGTGCTGCTCGTGACTCGGAGAGGAGTGCAGGGGAGGGTGAGGTGCACGTGGGCCTTGCTCGTCTCCCTCAGCAGCCTGTTTGTGAGATCAGCCACGTCACTCCGGTCCACAGCGTTCATTTTAACTGCCACGTAGTTTGCTCTTAACTAGCACTTCCTTTATATCAGGCACTGTTCTAAGTTTTCGGCATATTAAACTCATTCAATCCTCACAACAACCCTCTGGGGTGAAAACTATTATTATCTCCATTTTACAGAGGAGGAAACTGAGTCACAGAAAGCGTAAATAACTTGCCTAAGGTCATACAAACAGCTCTTGGTACAGCTAGGATCTGAGCCCAGTCTGGCCAGAGTCTACACGCTCACCGCTGAAACCACTCTGCTTCTTGACAAAGCAGGGTCAGGAGGTGCGGATGCTGGTCGGAGAAATAATGGGGTCCAGGAAGCCTCTGTGAGCAGGTGGAATCTGCACACAGACCTGAGGGAGGTGAGGGAGTGAGCCACAAAAATATCCGGGGAGAGCATACTACCAAGAGGAACCAGTGACTTGTGTAATGTCCCATCATCAGTTAGAAGCGAAAGACCCAGGACTCAGCCTCCTGACTTTCCTCAATGCTCTTTACCTCTTTCAGTAAATATTCCATTAAGCCTAGACCATAGTTTATTTAGCCATTCTATTGACGGACATGGCCAAGTTTTTGTTGCTCTAAACAACACTGCTCTGAGCATCCCTGTTCGTGTCTCCGACGCCCGCGTGGCATGTTTCCCTAGGGTACGCATCACATTAACTTTACCAGACTCGGCTAAGTTACTCTCAAGAGGTTGTACCAGTTTAACCACTAGCAGCATACACGAGTTCTAATTCCCTCACAATGTCATCAAACCTTGGTACTGTCAGACTTCAAAGTTTTAAGTCACTCTAATAAGTGTGAAATTATACCTCATTTTATTTTGCTTATTTAATCGGCGTATCCTGATTACCAGTGACGTTAAGCATCTCTAAGTATTTATTGACCACTTATTGTTTCCCCTTCTTGCCTGCCTGCTCATGACCTTTTCTTGTTTTTTTACCCTTATCTTTTTCTCTTTAACTTGTAGACGTTCTTTGTATAGTCTGCATACTCACCATTTGTTCCGTATAGACATTGCTGATATCTTATTCCACTCCATGGCTTGCCTTTTTATTTTATGACGTCTTTTGTCGTTCAGAAAATTTCAATTTTAGTGCAGTCAAATGTATCAATCTTTTCCTCTTACAATTTGCGTTTTTCAACGTCTTTACTTTGTTACAATGATTTCTTCTCTATTTTCTTTCCAAAGTTTTAAAGTGTTGCTCTTTCATATTTAGGTTAATCCATCTGGAATTTGTTTTGTGGCTGGTTTGAGATAGAAATCTAAGTTTTCAGTTGCTTGCTATGTGATAACCAATTATCCCACGCCATTTGTAGGCAGCCCTTTCCACCCTTGCTTGAAACGCTGCCTCTGACTTATTCGAGTTCCTGGATTCTGAAGACTCTGTGCCTGGAGTCTCTCTTCGCTTCCGTGGGGGAATGTGTCTATTTCCGCATCAAATCACATCGTCTTAATCACCATAGCCTTATAGTAAGGGGTGCATCAAAGGTGGCAACCCTTCTCCTTCTCGTCCAATTTCTTCTTCAAACATTACCTCTGTTGCTCTCGACCCCTTTCTTCCCCATGTGAAAAGCTCTGTTGGGATTTTGATTGAAATGACATCTTCCCATTTATAAACATAGTCTGTCTCTGCATTTCTTCTGTCCTTTTTTTGTCCTACAATAAAGATTTGTGTGTCTTTAATTAGATTTATTAGTTTTTGTTGCTGTGGGGAATAGGATCTTTTTTCCTATGACATTTTCTAATCAAATCGATTATTGCTGATGGAAAGGGCTATTGATTGCTTTGCATGTTCATCTGGTTTTGAGCAACCTTGCGAACATTCCTAATGGTTCTAAAAGTTTGTTGGTGGATGATCTCACATTTTATGTGTTAATAATCACACTATCTGCATATAATCAGAAGTTTGTCTCTTTTTAAAAAAATCTTCAACATGTGGCCCCCTGGGCTCTCTCCTCCAGGCCACGCCCCCTCCTCTTGTTCCCAGCTCCCCACCTTTTCTGTCCTGAGACGGTGTGTTTTGTTCCTGTGAAAGCTGAGGCAGCAGTGGGTCCTCCTTCGGCTGATGTGTGCTTAATTCTGTGACAGGGCCAGTTTGGGGGCACGTGAAACTGTTTGTAAAAACACTTAACACAGTGCCTGGTTTTCACTAGAGATGAGGTAAAGTTCGTTCGTTCATTCATTCACCGGAAGAGAGATGGTCTCCATGACGACCAGTGGGGGTTCAGAATTTCCAGTCTGGTCAGGAGGGGGACTGGGAACTTGCCTCAAAGTTCTATTTGCCTAATTTTTTTTCTTATCAAAGAATGGGGATTTGGTGGACTTAAAACCCATCCCCACTTAAGCTACTACTTGGTACCTTTCCCCCATAAAAACTGCATGCAATCCATCCATCCATCCATCCATCCATCCATCCATCCATTCATTCGACAAGCGTTTGTTGAGCATACATAGGCCCTGCAGGGGATACAGAGACATCATACAAAATGCCACTGCCCTTGCCCTCAAGGACCTCACGGGCTGCTCAAACTCAAAGGCAGCCATCAAATAGTTATCATACAAGAAAGTTCAAACTGAATGTTAGAAACTAAAACAGCACAGGTGTGCAGAGCGAGGGAGCAAACACGTCCAGTCGTGGAAGGCCTCATGGAAGTGGCAGTTGGGCTGGTGCTAGAAAAGTGTGTAGAAGTTTGACAGGTAGAGACGGGTTAGGCAGCAGCCTAGGCTCCTATCGAGGACGAGGCGTGACAGCACGTCAGAGGCATGTGGTGGGAAAATGTGACGCCTCCAGAAGGTGGTGAATAGTGCAGGTGTCAGGGGTTGATGTGAGAGTGTCAGAGAGGCAGCTTTGGGCTCAGCAAGGGTTGTCCAAGATGGAAAGGGCTGATCCCGAAGAAGGGAGCGCCTGCCCTCGGGTGACTGAGAGGACCTGCAAACCTGAGGTCTCCAGATTCCTGGGCCGAAACCCACAGTGAGAAGCGTTTTTTTATATTGTAGCCCAGTGTAAACGCAAATCTAAAAGGAAAGTTTCCTGATAGAACACTTACCACACGCTATGCCATGATTTTGATCTTCTCTTCTAGTCATTAAAAGACTCTTCACTAAATCAGTCTCAGCTGCACATGCAAACCCCCTGGGGAGCTTTAAACCCTCCGCTGCCCAGGCTTCTCCCAAACGAATTAAACCAGGATCTCTGGGCGCAGGACTCGAGCGCCTCTGTGTACTTAACTCCCAGGTGACCCCGGGGTGCAGCCGTGGTTGAGACAGTGCACTTAGGAAAACTGAGATGCATTATCTCCCGAAGATTCTAGGAGTAACTGAACAGGCAGTGGAAGTGGGCCAGGCATCTCATACAGAAACCTGTAAAATGCCCATCACAGTCCTGGAATAAAGAAAATTCTGTATCTGATCATGAATGGGGAATGCCTTTTTCCAGGGTAAAGACAAACAGTTTCCCTGCAGTGGCTTCAGGCTGTGTTAGTTTCCTCCGGCTGGGCCACAAATGAGGAAGCCTGACCTTGGTTAAGCAGCTGGTCTCTTCCTTCCCCTTAGCCCATCCCCACACGCAATCCACTTAACAGAGAAACCGGTGGAGACGCACGGCCCAGAGCCTCTCCTGGATCTTTTCCCGCCACCCTCCCCCCTTTTTTTTTTAACTTTTCAAAATAGCTTTATTGAGATATAATTCAGATAGCATACAATTCACCCATTTAAAGTGTGCAATTCAATGGTTTTTAGTATATTCACCAGGTTGCACATCCAACATCATAATTACAGAATATTTTAATTGTCCCCAAAAGAAACCCCATTCCCCTTGGCTGTCACCTCTCAATTCTTCCATTTCCCCAAGTGCCCGGCAGCCACTAATCTACTTTCTGTCTGCAGATGTGCCCATTCTGGACATTTAATATAGATAGAATCATATAATATGTGGTCTTCTGCATCTGGCCTCTTTCACTCAGCAGGATGTTTCCAGAGCTTGTCCATGCCGTAGCGTGCATCAGCGCTTCCCTCCTTTTAATTCTTGAGTAATATTCCATTGTGTGGCTATAGTACGTTTTATTTATCCATTCATCAGGCGACGCACATTTGGGTTGTCTTTACTTTGGGCTATCATGAATAACGCTGCTATGAACATTCACATCCATTGAAAAAACTTTGTAATAACTTTTTGTAATGGAAAAATTTCAAACATATTGGAGAGAATAATACAATGAGACCCCAAGAACCCATCCTCTAACTTCAACAATTATCAGCATTCGCCAACTGGGCTTCGTCTATCTACCTCCCACTCTGCTTTGTTTTGTTTTGTTTTTTATATTTCTTATTTTGAAATAATTTTAAGTTCTCACAGAAGTTGCACGCAGCCTCCCCTGGCTGTGGTTTTGCCGGAGCGTCTCAGAGCGTGTATCTGTCTACAGACAAGGACCATGAGTCTGAGGAGAAGCCCAGGGGAGCGGGGCTGGTGGAGCTCCTCATAGCACAGGCTGGGGGCGGGCAGGCACCTGCTTCAGGGGCTGTTCCCCAGCTGGGCGAAGGGAGGGATGGGGGCACTGAGTTGACTTTTAGCTGAGCTTATCAAGTGACTTTGCTTTGTCCTTGAAAAGTAAGGATTTTCCAGTAGCTGTCATGTGGCCTTCTCAACGATGCCAACCCCAGCCTTACCCACAAACACCCAAACCACTGAATAAAATATCGAAAGGCTGGGATGAGGATTAGGCTGGGATTGGGAGCTCTTCGTCCACGTCCACGGTCATCTCACGTGTCACATCTCTGTGCCCTTGCTCAAGCTGTGCCCTCTCCCCACGATGCTGTCCCCTTTCTTCTCTCCCTATGTTGCATCTCCCCATCCCCCAAAGCCTACCTCAGACATCGCCTCCTTCGAGAGTCTCTTCTGACTCCCAGCAGGCACTCCATCCTTGGTGATCCCGCTGCCGGCTCTGGGAGAGCACACGCCTCAGAGACCAGAATCCTCAGGGGAAAGAACCCTTGACTGACAAGCAGGATCTCTGGATTCTGAGAATAAAAGTGTCCTACAGTCAGACTATGAGCCTACCTTGCCACACACATTATCCTCGCATGGTCTTTCTGAATGAGGTTTCGTAAGGAAGGAGGTACGGTTCCAACCAAAGCTGGTCTGACCCCAATGTCCAAAGTCTCTCCGCCCTTCCTTTCCCTCTGTTCCCGGGAATCCACTCAGCAGTGAGTGACCTTGGACGAGCCACCCTAAGCCTCAGCTCAACTACTGTACAGTGAGAGAGAATAATGCCTGCCTCCTCCCTCCACCCCCAGCAGGCTCTGGGAACCACAGGGGTCCCTATGAACGAGCTTTGCAAACTTGGATTGGTACTGTAGTTGCATTGGTCGGGGTAGCAGAGGCTTCGACAAGGCAGAAGAGCATTGCTCGCTCATGTGGCCTTTGCACTCCAGCCCCAGAAGGCTGGTGTCGTGGCTCCACAGAGTTAGGACCCAGGGTCCTTCCATCGTGTGGCTCATAGTCCAGGAGTGCTCCCCGCTATGACCGCATTCCAGCTAGTCAGAAAGGGGAAGGGGGAGGGCACGCCTCTTCCCTTTAAGGGCAGGCCTTGGAGGTGACACACATCATGCCGCCTTACATGCCATGGATCAGAACTTAATCACGTGGACACACCTGACTGCAAGGCAGGCTGGGAAATGTAGACTTTATTCTGATAAGCCATGTACCCAGCTAAAAATTGGAGGTTCAATTACTAAGGAATGGATACTGGGGGCAACTAGAAGTCTCTGCCACGATAACCACAATCGGAGATACGAGATGGTGGAGAGGCCCTGGCCCTTCCTGGGACCAAGACTGTGACTCCACACCACAAGGTCAAGTCCATCTGTTGGCTAGGGAGGGGCTCAGCTCTGAACCATCCTTAGGCTGCCCTCCCGGCAGCTGGGGGTGTGAGCGCCTCAGTCTGCTGAGGTGCCCGTGCAGGGCGCCGTGGCACTCACTGCGTCCCCTACCTAGAGTGACCTTCTGTTCTCTGCTCTAGAGATCTCACCTCTTCCAACACCCTCCCGTTTCACACCACTCAATCTCTTCCCATGATCTCTCGATTATGCAGAGAATCTGTCCGTCCATTCCAGCACTTGCTAGTGGACTGTCTTAATCATTTCAGATGTTGTATCTCATTTCATTGACTAGATTGGTTGAGCAATCTGAGATCTTACGGGTTCCAATGGCTCCCACAAACTGCTCATCAAATAGAAGCTGCTTGAAAATCCCTGACGATTGCTGGCCGTTGGCAGGCACGACACTCAGCGTGTCTTTGCAAGTTCTATTTTGAGGTTTACCTGGCTCTTAGATAATTTTCTGGAGTCCAGGTAATGACTTATAATACTAGAATGTCATAGAAGAAAGGTCAGCACGTCCGACTCCTTCGTTTTACAGATAATTGTATTTAGACTTTGGGAGAGGAGGTGACTAATTGGAGGGAGGTGGACCTCACTTAGGCCAGTGGTTTCCAAACTGTGCTCCAAGGAAGCCCAGTGTTGTCTGGGGTTTGGGGGGTAGAGACAGGGGAGCAGGGAGAGGACACACACTGAAGCCCTGGGGCCTCCCCCAGCTTCAACAAGTACAGCCCTGCTATTGTGTGTCTTATACATGGGGGCTCTTTCGAAAATTTCGTTTAAAAAAAGTGTTCCAGTGATCTTTTTCTTAAGTTTGAAAGCCAAGGTTTGAGCCTAACCCCGCAATGGGCAGACAAAGAAGTTGAGGACCAGATTCTGCCTGAATTACATTAACGAATTACACAACTCATCCATTCATTCATTCTAGGTCCTTGGGATCCAGCAGTGAACAAAATAACTGTCTGCCCGCATGCAGTTGACATCCTTTCGGTGAAACCAAGCCATAAATGACATAAATACAGCCCTGTGGCACAAATGGGCTTGTGTTCTCAGAAAGGAAGGCAGCCGCCCTTCTGGACAGGAAAGGGGCTTCAAAAGGACCTTGCAAAGCATGAGAGGGCAAGGGAGCAGTGAGGGCTTCCAACCCACAAACATGGGCACAGCAGGACCCAGCACAACTCCTCCCGTGGAGACAGAGGACACTACAGGTGTTTTGGTCTGCCTCCCACACCTGGTCCGCTGCTGCCTCGGGCAGTTCCTGCCATTCCAGTGACCAAAGACTTCCTGGGGCCCTGAGCCAAAGGCAGCTGAAGTTATTATCATTGGCAGGTGGCTCATGTGTGTACCGGGCAGCGGGCCCACTGGGGCCTCAGGGGCCAGGACTGGGAGGACAACACTATCTCTGTGAGCACCCTGGCTCTGGTCATTCTTTTCCTTGGTCACCCGTGTGCCTGTCTTTGTCACTCAGTCGAGGAACCAGTAACCCCAGGGTTGGTGGAGGACACAGTTCCCAGGAAGGAGGACTGAGCTGGAGTCCCAGCTGTGGGTCCTTGGCCATCCAGTGACCGCCTCGCCCTCGGTTGTCCCATCTGTAACTTGGGGGTACAACCACATCCCTTGGACTTTATGGTGAGGAACAAAAGGCATCACGGATGTGTTCCTGGCATGGTGCCTGGCAAACATTAGTCACAGCGTGAGTCTGTGATAATGCACGTTGAATGAATGGATGAATAAGTGGAAAGAAAATTATGTTGAAATAGAAGAACGTAGGTAAAGTGATATTTTTCAAACTTAACTGAAGAATATCTTAGGGAACTTATTAAACTTATTAAAACAAAGATTACTGGACTCCAGCCTGGTCCAGTTGGGCTCGTCTGCATGAAGACTTGGTTTTCTATGGGAATTCTGTGTGGCCCAGGCAGTGGAAGGACCCGTCTGAGCTGGTTTGACTTGGCCCTGGCCAGGCACCTCAGGGTTCTCAACAGCTGGGGGCCAATTTTCATGCTAACTACCCTGTAAGTGGTGTCAGTTCAAGCTCTAAACCACACATAACGCAGGCAGGTGTGGGACGTGGAGCTTTTCTGGGAGAACTTTGTGTCTTTTCGCCCAGAGCCCTGGACAGGGACAAGCCACTGGCACCTCTCATGGTCCAGCAGTTGTTGGAGGGTCCTCGCTGTAAGCAGGGGTCTCTGCCCCTCACACAGCCCAGGACCACAGGCCCTGTCCCTGCCAGTTTCTGGTGTGATAACCACATCGTCAGCTTTCTCTCTCACGGCGCTGACTTTCAGTTCCTTCTTCATTTCTTTCTTGTGAGTTCAACCATGTCTCACAATTTGGTTTTATTTTATATCAGGCTTTTTGTTGTTACTGTTGTTCCTGAAGCCGGAGAAGTTCCTTTTTAGCTCAGTCCATTATACTGCTGGAGCTGGAAGTCTCTCCAGAGTTCTTTAAGACATGAATGAGAACCTCTATTTTTTCCTGTGGCAGGTGTTCTGTGTGTGTATGTGCGTGTGTGCGTGTGTGTGTGTGTGTGTTGCCCAGACGTAACCTAGAATTCAGTCCTGGCTCCTGGGAACTTTCAGAATCAAAATGTCTTCATCAAAAATCCTTCCCAGAGTTATTTATCTGCCTGAGATGGCAGTGTTTTCTGTAAAAAGGCACCCTGCCCTGCTTCACATTTTAGCGGCACGCTAACAATGGTTGTTTATCAAGCACGTAGAATGTGCCAGGAACTGTGCTCAAGGCTTTGCACGAATCACTTGCTTTACTCCTCTCGCAACCCTGTCAAGTAGATACTGTATTTATTCCCATTGATACCCAATGGGGGAGCAGGTCTTTAGAGTGATTAGATGACTTGCCCAAGCTTACACAGCAGAGCCAAGCCTGGGATCTCTCTTAATTTCTGTGTTCGACATCCTCTCTAATCATGGTTTCAGAAGTTATTTTACAAGCAACACGGCAACTTTTCTGCCAAACTCCATAGGCCAGGCAATCATTTGCACGTTGGTTAAGAAGGTGAGACCAAATGACATGATATACACAAAAAGGACGTTTTATAAAATGCTACAGAAATGACATCACTGTATGGCGGTGGTTGTAGCTCCCACTACCATGTTGGAACCAGTGTCTTGAGTTACTCAAAGTAACTTGTGTTTTATGTGTTTTAACCTCTCCGACCAAATGGATAAAGATTTATTTTCTCCAAACAACCCTTTGGACTCTTAAGGAGAGCAGAACTGAGAGGAAAATTGGGTTAAACTCTGAATGTGTTGGTCACACAGTAGGAACATCTGGTTCTTTGGAAAGCAGCTCACGCAGGTGACACACCTGGATCCATCCCCCCCAGGTGTTCGCTGAGCCCCTGCTGAGCGGCAGGCACTGTGTGTCTGACAGCCTTGGTCCATCTGTGTTTCTTTTATTTTAATAATAATAAACTTGTTATTCTGGAATATCGTTAGATTTACAGAAAAGTTGCTGAGACCGTCCAGATAGTTCCATACATCCCTCACCCAGTTTCCCCTAATGTTATCATCTTACATAACCACGGTACATTTGTCAACATGAAGACATCAAGGTTGGTATATTATTATTAACTATAGATATCACCAGTTTTTCTACTCATGTCCTTTTTCTGTCCCGGGATCCAATCCAGGATCTCCCATCATTTGTAAACCAGCTCACTTAGAGAGTGTTAAAATAGTGTTGTTTTCTTTGCTTCTCTTTGGGATGAAGTTCAGTATAGACAGTGGAGCCGCATTTCCAGTGCTACAGGGAAAACAGGCGAGCAAACGATCAACTGCCCTCCAGACTGGTTTGACTCCCATTTGAGTTAGGCGTTGACCCGTCAGTCCTGAGGGTAACCCAGCTCTGTCCTCATGACAGAATGTCCTCCTCAGCCCCAGCTCAGGGGCTCGTGTCCACCGATGTAGGGGCAAGAGTTAGGGGCAGGCCTGACAGAGAGAATGGCTCCGTGGTTTGCCCCATCACAACCCCAGGTCTGGCTGAGTCACTGAAGAATTCCACCTTCCTGCCCATCAGTTGGAAAGATTCCTACCCACCCATTAGAGAAGATACTCTTTGATCTCCTTCAGTTCATTCATTCATTCATTTATTACCATTCATTATTAACCCATTCAGCAAACATTTATTAAATCCCTACAGCATGTCAGGTACTGAATTAAGTACTGGGGGTATAATGGGGAACAAAACAGAAGTAGTCCCTGCTGATGGAACATTAAATTGTGCATTTATTCATTCTTGAATACCCCCTAAGTGTTCGACACTGAGCAATAACAGGGGAGAAGGGTGTTCTGGGCACAGGTTCTGTGCTCGAGGAATGCAGCTAGCCAGAGAGACAGGACAGGCCACCCAAGACAGCCTGAGAGAAACAGTGCAGACAGTAGGGGGACAGGGAGCTAACAGCAGGGGTAATGAGGGAAGGCTTTACAGAAGAGGCCCCGATCTAAAGCTGGGCTTTGGGGTGAGGTCTGCATAGATGGTAAAAAGAAAGAAAGAAAGAAAGAAAAGTGTGTGTAGTGGGGAGAAAAGTAAGACTGTGCACTTTGTGTTTCCCGATGACAGAAGAGACTGAGCTGGCCTGAGAAGGGGGTTTGGGGGTGGGGGTAGAGGAGCACATGCTTGAAGAGGTGATTTGGGTTCTATTGCTCTAAAGAGAGTCTTCCTGTCTCCCAGGGACGTCTGAGCCCTTGGGATGTGTGCCTAAACTAGCTCCTAGGAAGGCAAATCCCGAGAGCCTCCGAGGGACCACCCCCTCGCCTCACGTGGGAAACGGAGGCTCTGAGAGATGAAGGGCCTGTCCCTGCCGCGGGCAGCGAGCTGTGGTAGAAAGAAGTAAGCTGCTGGTTGAGCCTCCGTTTCCGCACCTGTAAAGAAGAGATAACCATAGTACCTACCTCAAAGAAGTGTCATGGGGGCCGGCCCGGTGGTGCAGTGGTTAAGTTCGCACGTTCGGCTTCAGCGGCCTGGGGTTTGCCAGTTCGCATCCCGGGTGCGGCCATGGCACCACTTGGCAAGCCATGCTGTGGCAGGCGTCCCACATATAAAGTGGAGGAAGATGGGCATGGGTGCCAGCTCAGGGCCAGTCTTCCTCAGCAAAAGCAAGAGGATTGGCAGCAGATGTTAGCTCAGGGCTAATCTTCCTCAAAAAAAAAAAAAAAAAAAAAAAAGGAAGTGTCGTGAAGGTTCACTGAGGCAATGAGTCCTCAGAGTCTGGCACAGTGCCTGGCACCAAGGAGGTACCAAAAAATGGTACCTAAGTAAGAGCGGTAAACAGTGGGGTGGGACTAGAACACTGTGGCTTCATAAGAACTTCAAAACTCATGTAACATAGATGGAGAGGGATGTGGTTAACAGACCCAACCAACTGAAGTCTCAGACAGCTGGGGCAGTGAATAACTCCAGTCGGCAGAAATGAACTTCAGTTATCATGGTTTTGCAAGAGGGAGGCATGGTCATTCCTCTGCAGAGATGCCTTAATTTGGGCAAATCTCAAATGAGGAGATGCTCTGAGAAGGCCTTTTCTCTGCATAGCAGAGGGTCACCTGGAAGTCCCCTGACCACACACACACACATGCACATGCACACCAAAAGACAACTCTTAAGACCCAAAAGTGGGGCTGGCCCCATGGCTGAGTGGTTAAGTTCGCACACTCCAATTTGCTGGCCTGGGGTTTCACTGGTTCAGATCCTGGGAGGGAACACGGCACCGCTCATCAGGCCACGCTGAGGCGGCGTCCCACATAACACAACCAGAGGCACTCACAACTAGAATCTACAACTATGTATTGAGGGGCTTTGGGGAGGAGAAGGAAAAACAAAAAAAGGAATATTGACAATAGATGTTAGCTCAGGTGCCAATCTTTGAGAAAAAAAAAAAAAAGACTAGAGAGTGACTAGTTCATAGCTCTCGCATTACCCCAGTGTCCCCTCAGAAGGACAGGAAGAGTCTGTGGGGTACGACAGACCACAGCCTGGAAGCAGGGCCAGTGTTAGTTTCTACCTTGGTGTAGAATCCCAAAGAGACTTCTGGGTCCACCAAAGCAAAGAGTCAGAGAGAAAAGAGCAGGGGCAATGGCCCTGAGAATATTGTGAAGTTCCAGAGAACTTTCTAGACACATTCCCGCCCTGCCTGTTTCATCTCGGGTGATCAGCAGATCCTTTAATGGAAGGTTGGCGAGATCGTGCCTGGCTTTTGAGGGAGAGACATCCAGGGGCAGGGCGAGGGCCCAGGCCCTGGGAAAGAGCCTTACAGACCCTCGATAGCAATCCAGGTGGTCTACCAGCGGGAGGAGCTGATGTTTCCATGGCAACCTGATAGAAGCCGATCTGAACTTTTAAAGTCAATTCTTCAGTAAACTCTTAGGGTTAGAAAAAGGTCTGTGTGGAAGATTGTTATTATCCATAAGAAAGTATTGGGTTTTGGTTTTTGTTTTCTTAAGTGCTTACTGGGTCAGAGCTGTTTTGCTTTTGGCTAAAGCTTATAATGCATTCAGAATAGAGTAGAGAAATGTGAGTTTTCTCATACATTCTAGTTCCGGTTTCTGCTATCATACACTATGTGACCTATGCATCCTTCACCCATTTCTCCAGCCAGCCAGCTCTTCAGCCATATTTACTGAGCTTAACTTCTATCCTGGGCTGGATTTTTTACCTGTAAAATGAGAGAATTACTCTGGCTTAGCATTTTTGACCTAGGCTGCTAGAATCTTAGGAATTTCTGGGTAGTGCTTTCAGGGGGCTTCCTTCCTAGGGTAGGGTGAGGAGATTGGACGAGGCCTGAGACCACACTTGGCTTCAACCCAGAGCAGACCTATTCTTAGCTGTTTTATACGTTGGGCTTCCACTTGAGATTTCTCTTGAACAAAGGCTCCCAGAGTGAAAACTGGCTGCCCAGAGGGTCTCTACGGAGAGAGCCTAGTGGCGACACTGCAGTTTTAAGCCAAGTTGTCTTGCAGTAATGCCCCTGCAGTGCCGGGTATAGAAATAAAATGGTGAACAAACCAGGGTCATCGCCCCTCAGGGACTCGCTGTCACTGTGAGGATAAACTGAGATTATAAGTGTGAAAACCTGCTTGGGTAAACGACTATTGTTAAGATAAGAATAATTATTATTATCATAGTGGAGTCAGGCAGTCAGATATACCCGCAGGGAAACGCAGCCCATAATTCAGCCTACAATTAGGGACCAGGAAGGAGCAGCAGACTCCCAGGTGCTCCACACAGGGACTCCGAGAATTGCCAGGGCTTTCCTGGGAACGCAGTTCTGCTTGCCGGCGCCTCCCCAGGGGCCGCTGCTTCCTCGGAGCCCACAGAGCCGGGGGCTGGGGGAGCAGAGCCGGCGGCGGGAAGCGCCTCGCGGTGATTGGCTGAGCCCGAGGTCGTTGCTAGGCTACCAGTCCACGGGAGACTGGGGCCGCGTAGTCCCATCCTCCACGGCAGATCCACCCCCAACAGCAGACCTAATTCGGGCACCCTGTGAACGGGGTGTCCAGCAGTTTAAACTGTCAGCTGCCAAGTGCCCATCTTTCTAGGATTTTTCGCTTAGCAAGAGGTCGTGTGGAGGAGGGGAAGAGAAGCCTTCTGCTTTTATTCTCTGGGTCACCTTGAGTAACTGCATCTCTCCCCAGACCTCCTTTGATTTCTGGGTTCATTGATGTATTCATTATGCATGCATGCATGCATTCATGTTTATTAAGTGCCTACCATGTCTCAGGCACTATATCAGGTGCTAGGGACAAAGGGATGAACAAGACAGAGGCCATCCTTGCCCTCATGAAGGGGGGAAACGTTAGGCACTTAAGCAAATAACTAAGATGAACACATATCTAATTATCTCTTCCTTCCCCTTCAATGATTTTTCTAAGTCTCCTTTTTTCCCTACTAAATCTGTCAGGTCCCTCAAGTTGACAGTGGAGGGAGTGCTGCCGCCAACCGTGCCCAGACAACATTACACCCAACTCATCCCCTTACAGTGCTCTGAAACCAGGGTACACCCTCTCATCTCCACAGGGCTTTTACTTTTGCATCCACACAGGCGCTTGAGCGCACCTCAATAAAGATGTGGGGCAGGGACCATTGTCCCCTATTCAGATGAGAAAGCTGAGAGTCAAACATCAAGAAGCCTTGTCCATGGTCACATGGGGAGTTACTGGCATAACCGATATTGAGCACTTACTATGTGCTGGCACTTTAAAAACTATCTGCCTCATGACATCCCAGTAAGGTAGATTAGCATCCCCATTTTATAGGTGGCAAAATGGAGGCTGGAAGAAGTTATTTGACCTACCAGTGATGACCCAGATGGTATATGGTGAAGCTGAGTTTTGAACCAAATCTCCTGGCTTCAAAGCCTGAGTTCTTTCCAAAAAATGGATCTTGTCACAAAAAAAGAGTAAAAGAGTCTCTGAGTGGCTGAAATTTGGAGTGGCTTCCAAATGCCCTTCAAAATCTCCCTGTCCCAGGATCTTAGTTATTCATTTTCCTACTGAAGTTCTTAGCAAAACAGACTCATAAAACCTGGTGAATTGGCCACACTTAAGATATAGTTAATTCTGTTATCTATCCTTCTGGAATGATCTTGCCTTCGAGCTATTATTGGGTAATTAAGTTAAGCATCTCTTCCCTGTGAACATCTCCCTCGCTTGCTTTTCCTCCCTGTCAGGTTTTTATTTTCCTTTGTTCATACACTGATCAAACATTGAGCACCCACCAAGTGTCAGCGCAAGGCTTTGTGGGCGTAGGTGAGTATGGCCCATCCCTGCCCTTGAGGAGTTCCCAGCCTATACCAAAGGTTTCTGAAGGGCCTTCTATGGGCAAAGCCCAGTGGTAGGCCATAGAGAGGGGAGGACCACAAAGACCTGCCTTCAGAGAACCTCCTGCTGGGCTGGGGAGACAGACAGCACTTAGAAAATACAAAGGTGTGAAAGGAAGTAGGAGGGAGCAGAAGTGGATGTGGCAAGTGTGGGCAGGGGTGGGAGCAGCCAACCTTGAGTTTCCTGGGGTGCTGCTTTTAAATCCCCTCTTGCTGTGGTCTGTGGGGGACACTGTGTCTCAGAGCCCCACAGCCAGCAGCTTGGAAGGAGGCTTTTAAACAGGAGAAGGTGCTGGAAAGTATAGAGATGCATAAAGAAGCAAGCTAAATTTATCCCTCCTCGCAGCATTCAGCAACCGCTATGCTGAACACTTGAGTTTCTACCAATGGAGACTTGTTTAAACGGATCAGTTGCTTCTCCCTCAGCTGGGAAAAGAGGGAGACAGAGAGAGAGAGAGACAGTTAGAGACTCTGAAGACAGAGACACACACACAGAGACCTGAAGAGAAGCAAGGGGAGGCAGAGAGAAAGGCATCCTTTGGGACGCAGCCCCAGTGAGCAGCAGGCAAGAACATTAAATGGGCTCCTGAGTAGGAGAAATCAGACAATCTCATGCCTGCTCCCTCCCTGCCTACATGATTCTGGCCAGAACATCGCTAATTTCCAGATAGGACCATTTTCAGATGTAAGTATATTGGAGATGTCTATATTATTTCCATTATCTTGGCCACTGCTTGGCCACTGGGTCCCTGTCACCCACCACCACCCCTGATTAGCTGAGAGTTGACTGTAAATGGATAAATACAAAAGCTATGATTAAAATGAACATTACAGGACTAAACGTGCATGTCTTTGACCCAGCATTCTCACCTCTAGGAATTTATTCTAAGGAAAATAATTAAGGAGACAGGCAAAGAATTTATCAGGAGTTTATTCATTGCAGTGTTATTTAGAAAAGGAAGGAAACAAACTAAATAGCCAACCCCTACTGGGGACCTGCTCAAGAAATATTGGTCCAACCTTACAATAGCTTTCCATGCTGCTTGTAAATTGGGTTACACACAGATACATATCGATGTAGAAAGACGTGATTTATCAGGTGAAAAATGCAAGTTACAAAATAGTGTATATAGTATGACCCCATGTAAGTACTCTTATAAGTAAGAATAAAAACGAAAGATCTGGTCTAGGACAACATAAACCAAATGTTAATTTCTGGGTGGAGGGATTTCAGGACATTTTAATTTTTTTTTTTTCTTTTTTTGCTTATCTGTATTTTTTTAAATGATTTTTTCCACAATGAGCATGTATTTCTTGTACAACGAGAACAGATTTCTTTCCATGGGTCCCAGCCAGCGCCCCCTGCTGGGAGTCCAGGAGTGGATGGGCCAGCTGAACCAGGTGCCCCTGACTCTGAGGCATTGTGGGAAAGGCCACCAACCCTTGCAAGGCCACTTCAAGCTGCTCATTAAGAATTCCAAAAACAGCGTGTCCCCGCCCTGGTTCGACTCTCCATCCCGACTGGTCTTGTGGGCGAGAACTCAGTGACCCAACACCTTGGTATCCAAATGCTCAGTTGCTGTATAACCTACTGGTGGGTTGGCCACCACCCTCCCTCGAGGGAAAGCACTGTTTGTACAAGTCGGCACATGGTAAAGCTAACCTTGGCCAAACTGCAGGGCCTGCCAACCTCCCAGGAGAGTCCTCCCCTGTAAGGGGGTGACAGCTAAGAGACTCTGTGGCTCAGGTCAGTCCCTACCATACACAAGCAGCTGCGATGCTGAATGTTGGCGAGAAAAGGCCGTCACCATGGCAACCCAGGCTCACTCAGCCTCTGGGATCGGTCCAACACCCAGGGAGAGAAGGTGGGGTTTGAAGTCAGAACAAACACTGGCTGGCTGTCTGACCTCAGGCAAGACATTTAGCTTTTCTCTGCCTTAGTTTCTACATCTGTAAAATGATGCTGAGTCTCCTTATCCTATCAACCTCCAGGATTAAAGAGGAATAATCTGTGAACTGTAAAACACAAGAGGAGTAGGGTGCCCCTAGCTTTGGTTTGTCCCCAAATTTCTGTATTTCTCTTTGGGCACATCCCTTAACCTCTGTGCCTCAGCTGCTCTGTTTATAAATAAGAAAGTAATGTCCCCTGTGATAACTTCCCAGGTGTATTGTCAGGCGCCTGTGAGAATCCCAGAATCTCATAGTTGGAAGAAATCTTAGCCCTTACCACCATGCAGGAATCTCTTTAATAAAGTCTCTGAGGTCCTTGTTCCCCCCTCTGCTTGATTACCTCCAGTGGCAGAGAGCTCAGGACTGCACAACTTCAAGTAGCCATTGCTATGTGACACTAATTATAAGAAGATTCTTCTGTATAGGATGTCTTACAATTAAATATGTGTTTCAAAATATTAGTAATCCTTTTCAGAGCTATTTCTGTTCCTGATTTTCCCAGAAGGCTTGCACTGGGCAGAAATGAGCAGCCATCAGCAAGAAGCAGGTACAGGCCCAGATCAGGAAGTTTGTGGTTTAGTTTGGTGGAAGGAGCATAGGGGTCACAGACTCTAGGTTAAAATCCCACTTCCTCCGCTTACTAGATGGTTGATCTGGGGCAAGTTATGCTACCTCTCTGAGCCTCAGGTTCCTGATCGGTAAAATTAGGACAGAAATACCTACGTCATAGTGTTGCTATGAGAACCCAGCATGATGGCGCTTCTCATTCAGCTTACAACCCTAACTTCCCCGGGGGGACTCTGAGGACTGGGGAGGGGGTTACACCTTGCTCTGCCACCCGGGACAACACATCCTCTCTCCGAGCCCCATCCGGCACTGTAAGCCCTTACGTGGCATGGCTGTGCTCCTCTCAGAAGGAGGGAAGAAGCCATCTCCGCCTCCTGGGGACACCCCCAGCCCAGCCTGGGGTCCGTATTTCAGGGCCCTCTCCCTCTCAGGCCCGTAGCGGGGGCCATAAAGGGAAGGCAATGCAATGGTTTCAAGACAAAGTTCAGCCCTCCCTGTAAGTCACCTGCTTCAAGGCCAGCACCCCTCCCTGCCCACAGATTCAGTGGGCACCAAGCAAGTGGCCCAGGGTGTCACTTGGGGAGGGCCCTCAACTGTACCGGCACTTCAATAGGACTCTCACACAGGGCAAAAAGCCTCTAGACCCCCAATAATGTAGTCTGGCGGTGGACTTCCAGGCTCGGGGACAGGAAGTTGGGGAAAGCTATTTTGGGGTAGGAAAGTGCTCCTTTGCCCTCAATACGAAAGGAGTCGGGACACCTGCTCTAGTTCTACCACTGACTCGCTGTGGGCTCTCTGGAGCCAGTGGCTTAATCCTTCCGTGCCTTGCTTTCCTCATGTGCGAAATGACAGGTTGATTCCTGAGAGAGACCTGTCCTGCTTCAGAATTCCGGGTTTTCCCACTCGTCGGATGCAGGATGAGATGGCAAAATCGCCGTGGACCTCTGTTGGTCATGAGCCACTCACCACTGGCTCCACTCTGCTTCCTCCACAGACGAGTACCTCCGAGTCCTCAATGTAGGTGTGGCCGAGGTGAAGAAATCCTTCCTGGGGCCCCTGTCCCCATCCTGCAAGATGGTGCCGATGATGAGGCAGTTTCTGTACCAGGTCCTGCCTGAGGACTCCTACAAGGCCACCACAGGGAAGCTCCACGTGACCCTCACCCGCCTCACAGATGGGGAGAGTGTCGTGGTTTCAGAGTTCACGTCTAAAGAAGAACTCATCGAGGCAAGGAGGGAGGCGGGGCCAGGGAGTGGGGCCGAGGAAGAAGTTGGAGGGCTGGTCCTGCTTCTCTTGACAGGCTCCTGGACTGGTCCATCAGTCTGCCTCACTTCCTTCCTTCTATCTTCCGCTTCCCTGGTACTTCCCTCCCTTCACCCTCCTGGCATCTGTCTGCATGAGGCACACTGTGAGAGGAGACGGACACAGGGAAGCCCTCAATGAATCAGACTTGGTCACCATCCCCGAGACTTCAACACCCAGAGTCCCCAGGGGCTCAGCCCCTCCTTTTGCCTCTGCCCTGCCCTCAGTGCCGATCCTGCAGTTTCTCAGAGGCCCGAGTGTGACCAACAGAGGTCCCACGTCTTCTTTAGCGCCTCCCAGCCTGGGTTGCAGTGTGTCCCCCCCTGAATTACTCCCAGTTGGTGGGAACAGCACCCGTTTCTGTCTCCCTCTTCTAGTGGCCCTTGTTGAAAATATGGGATTATCAGTAAATGGGTTATCACATAGGAAAGAGTACTCTGACAGTGCGCTGCACGAAACTCCTTAATGTGAATTTTAGTTATGAATTATTATTGCTGGAGAGCACTGTGGATATGCCCAATTTTCTTTCAGGACAAAGGGGTTAGGCTGCATGACCCTCCATCTGATATTCCACTCCCCTCCCATCCCCCAAATACAGGGCTCTTACCACCCCATCCGCATATCCCCACCCTGGCCTGGCTGTGATCCTGGGGTGACGATGAGTAGACAGTGGGCATGGATACCTCCTCCACCCACCTCATGTCCCTTGGGTTTGTCAGCACCCAGCTCTTCGAGACTCTTATTTCCCCATCCCTGTCCTACCACCTCCCACTCCTGCCCAGGCCAACCCTAGCAACCCAGACACAAAGCAGGCCTCTGTGCCTTTGCACAGGCTGTGCCCTCTGCCTGGGGTGCCTTCCCTTATTCCCACTCCATTTCACCTGCTTGACAAGACTCCAGTCACTCCTGCCAGGGAAGTTTCCTTCATCACCGCCTGCCCTGCACCCCCCTGGGTTGGGTGCCCCTTCTTTGGGACCACAATGCCCATGCTCACCTCCATCACAGCACCTGTCACCTCATGTACATGCCTATTCCCCCTCTTTGAGCAGAACCAAGGGTGGGTATCTCACTGTCCTCTCATTCCAGGGCCTGGGCCCAGACACATACACACAGATGGTTGTTGAATCCATTGGATTCATGGGAATTTGGTGCTAGAAGGGACCCTGCAGATCATTGAGGTCAGCTCTCCCTTTAAAGCTGGAACATCAGGCCCAGATGGACCAAGTGGTTACCAAGTAGTCACCAAGGACCCAGCTAGCTAGGGCCAGGCCAGGACTTGAACTTGGGGCTCCACTTCCCAGAGCAGTGCCTCACCTTGGGTTTAAGGACGGCCAGGCTGGTGGTGGCCCAGTGACCTGCAGGTGAACCGTCCCTACCCAGCCCCAGGGCCTCAGGCATCTCAGCTCTCTTCTCCTCCCACAGGCCCTGTACTGCAGCTGCTTTGTCCCTGTGTACTGTGGCCTCATCCCCCCAACTTACCGTGGCGTGGTGAGTGCTCTCGTGGGAGAGGGCAGCCAGCCGGGATCCAGAAGTGGCCTGGGGGTCCCTGTGACCTGCATCTGGGAGAGCAGAGGGGTGGTCTTGGCATTCTGTGGAAGAGCCACGAGTTGGAAAGTTCCTTGTGTTTTTCTACTCAGAATTTTCAAACAGATGGATTTCTGGGTCTTTAAGATGAACTTCCCCAACTGGGTTGGGCTTCTCTCTGGACCCAGTAACCCATTACTGAGCCTGGAATATCGAGACTCCACAGGCTTGCCAGATTTCCTCAGACTTGACAGAGAGCATAGACTACGGACCCTGGGATGTTGGGACCCGGAACCTTGAAAAATGGGACCCTTTGAGGTCATCTAGGCTAGTGCCTCCCAAACTTTAAGGTGCCCAGGAATCCCTCAGGGGAGTCTTGTGAAATAATGTGAATTCTGATCCAGTGGGTCTGGGGCGAGGCCTGAGAGTCTGCACCACCAACCGGCTTCAGCTGACGCTGGTGCTGCTGGTCCCCAGGCCACACTCTGAGCCGGAGGTTTCCCCCACGCCCCCTCCTCATTTTATATGTAGGGATAATGAGATCCAGAGATTAGGATTCGGCTGGTGGATGCAGCCTGTTGTGTGTCAGCTGTACTCAGGCCCCCAGAGAGCTGGAGCCTTGGTATTTGTTGTCCTTCGTTCATAGTTGAGGAAACAGAGGCCCCAGAGGGGAAGGGACCTGAGGTGGAAGCTCGGCCAGTGGTGAGGCCGTGGTCAGGGACGCTCTGGAGAGTGTCCGGGGTGCCTGACCTCAACAGAGGGGGGCACTGTGGACCGTGGCCATCTGGGGAGGGGATATTTCACAACCTGCTCAGACCCACTCCACTCCCCAGCCCGCCTGCAACAGTAGAGTGGCTCTAGAGGGGTAGTGTGGGAGGGGCAGCTGTGATGGGGAGAATGCCCTCCTGCTTTATCCAGACTGTGAGTGCCCCCTCCCCACAGAGGCCTGGGAGCCCCAGTCTTGGCCCTACTAAGAAGGCTGAGCGGAGACAGTGCAGGGACAGAGCACTGGGCTGGGAGTCCAAAGGCCACTGTGAACTCTCCAAGTGACCTTGGACACACCACTTACCCACCCAGACCTCGGTCTCAAGGTTTGTCCCGAGGGACCCATTTCCTTGGTGGACTCCCTGAGTGGCGGAGAAGACCTCTGACCCCTGAAGAGCGTTTCTCCCTCTGCCTCCCCTGACAGCGGTACATCGACGGGGGCTTCACGGGCATGCAGCCCTGCTCCTTCTGGACCGACTCCATCACCATCTCTACCTTCAGCGGCCAGCAGGACATCTGCCCCCGGGACTGCCCCGCCATCTTCCAAGACTTCCGCATATTCAATTGCTCCTTCCAGTTCTCCCTGGAAAACATCACCAGGATGACGTACGCCCTGTTCCCTCCGGACCTGGTGGTGAGAGACAGGAGGTCCTGGAGGGGGAGGAGGAATGGGGGAGGGCCACAGGGCCTGGGGGTGGGACGGAGGAGCCAGTGGGGCCCTCTCAGCTCCATCTACGTC
The DNA here is from genome assembly GCF_041296265.1 of Equus caballus. Classification (NCBI taxonomy): domain Eukaryota; kingdom Metazoa; phylum Chordata; class Mammalia; order Perissodactyla; family Equidae; genus Equus; species Equus caballus. Next base: position 39,681,271 of record NC_091703.1, read on the forward strand.
TCCTCCCTCAAATGGTCCCTTAAACTTCCTCCTAGACCTGTGTCCTGGCCTTGACGCTAACCACTGTGTGACCTTGAACAAGTCCCCAGAGTGCTCCCAGCCTCGGTTTTCTCCCCTGTAAAACGAGGTGATGCCAGAACCACTAATAGGAATGTTAGCGGAACTCTCCCACTGTGACATGCAGGGTGGGGGTCAGCGAGCTGTGGTTCACAGGCCCAATCCAGCCTGGGCTAGTGTCGTACAGCCTGTGAGCTAAGAATGGGCTTTCCCTTCTTAAAGGGTTGTAAAAAAAAAAAGAAAAAAGAAAAGATGTCACAGAGATTGTGTGTGGCCTGCAAAGCGCAAATATTTATTATGTGGTCCTTTACAGAAAGGCTTTGTGGCCGAGAGCTCATGTAATCCTCCAGCATCCTCTGTGATAGATAGTTATTACTCCCTTTTTACAGATGAAGACACTGAGGCTGTGAGCGGTTACAGCCACATAGCCACACAGCCAATAAGTGGCAGCACTGGGATTTGAACCCAGTCTCCAAACTCTGCTCATCATATGGCCCAAATGCGCCTTCTCTGGTTCTGCTACAAAGATCCCAGCCTCTCCTGTCCAGGGGACGCTGATGATCAGCTGTGAGAGGTTTAACATGTTAACGCAGCATCGCTACAGACACGTGGTCAGGAGTTACGCCCAGCTTCTTAGCAGATAGTGAGCGATGGGCACTGGATGGATACATTTTGAAAAGCTCATCAAATAAAGCTCAAGAGCAATGAAAGCAGCTGCTCTGGGTGAGGGGACTGCGGCTCTCTCTGTTGCTGCAGCCTGAGTTCTGTCCCTGGTGTCCCCACCTTGCAGGTCCTGCATGATTACTACTACCGAGGGTATGAAGATGTCGTTTTATACCTGAGGCGGCTGAGTAAGTACCACGAGGGGCCCCAAGGAAGGGGAGGCTTGGAGGTCGAGGCAAAGGCAGGAAGCAGGAGGGCTGAGCAAGGGAGCATTCCCCCCAAATTTGTGGACTGGAAATGCGCTTCACCCAGGAGAACTGGAAATGGGTGCGGGGACCTGGCAGCCTGCATTGTCCAGGACCAGCCACTGTGGCCAGAGGTTAGGATCTCCGTGGAAAGGCATTGAGGTTAACTGATGGGACAGTGTCTAGGGCTTTTGTACAAATATATTTCTGGATTTAAAAACTGTATTTAGGAAATACGTAGCTCATATCTCCCTGGAGAATTGCGTTTTCATCTCGTTTCATTCTCTTCCATTTTTATTCTTTTTCCAATAAAACTGTATTGTTAATGTAGAACTGGATGTGATTAGTTCATATTTGTGTAAGACTTTGAGTGACATATTGATCAACAAACGAGAGGGAAGAGCCCTTGCCTTATGTTGGTCTAGAAAGCATGGTCCCCACACCGGTCTGTCCTCTGGGCATTATCCAGTGGGAGGAAGATTCCAATGACACGTATGACATGCTCTAACTCCTTGAAGACCATGGCAAATATCTTTGTTAAAAAGAAGGGAAGAAAGCTTTACCATATTTAGAATTAATTCCGTGGAATATATTTCCAGGAAAAGGGATTCCTGGGTCAAAGTGTGCTTCCCCAATGTTATATCGTAAATTTTTTTCCATGTTGCCATTTGGTCTTTGTAACTATCTTTTTGGCAGTTGTATAATATTCCATCACAGTTACACAGAAAACTTTGATCATTCCTTTGAGTTTCCAAATGTTCACGATTATGAACAATGCTGGGGGGAAATTTTTGTGTACATAGTTTAAAAAGTATTTTAGCAGTGAAATGAAAAGGTTGAATTGAGGGTTTTTTCCTAGTATATGTTTACTTTTTTTTCTTTAAAATTGCCTCCTGGGGCTGGCCCAGTGGTGTAATGGTTGAGTTCAGTGTGCTTTGCTTCAGCTGCCCAGGTTCATGGGTTTGGATCCCAGGCATGGACCTACACCACTCATCAGCCAGGTGTTAGCACAGGGCTAATCTTCCTCAGCAAAAAAAACAAAACAAAACAACAACAACAAAAATCTTCCTGTTTTCCCAAGCTCCCCTCGTCCTAATCTTTACTTTCTCTTGGGTTCATTCAACAAGCAGGGTGGGGAGCAAGAGAGCAGGATGGAGAGAAGGTGGGTTCTGGGGGCAAGTAGCCCTGGGCTAGGATCCCCATCCCCCTGGCTGTGTGAGCTCAGGAAACCCCCCCTCTCTGAGTCTTGGATCCTAATCTGTGAAAAGGGTTTAGATCCTGGTTCCTGACACCTACCAGCTGTGTGATCTTGAGCAGGTAATTAATCTCCTGGGGCCTCAGTTTCCTCTGTACAAGGGGGCTGATCGTGGAACCTCCCTCAGAGTTTTATTCCTAGCCATGGTCAACGCAGCCCACTGCCCACTCTGACCTCGGAGACAGGCCCCCCTCTCCCCTCTCTGCAGGACAGACTCCTCCTAACCCTGACTCTCCTCTGACAACTCTCCCATCCTCCACACTAACACAGGTGACAGCTATGAAAACTGAGCCCCACGAATCCAAAGGGAGGACCACCTGAGGGGTAGGGTGTAGGTGGAGAAGGGGGCCTCACCTGCAGAGCCTCGGGAATAGGAGGGGCTGGCTAGGGCCTGGGCTCCTTTCCACCACGAGCTGGGGAGCCCCTCCACTCTGTCCTCAGTGACGGTGTACAATGGGGACTTGGGTTGGGGGAGGTCCCCTGATTTGGGACTGGGATCTTGGAACAGACACCAATTCCCTGCCCCAGGAGACCCCTCCACAGCTCAGGTGACAGCCTGGCTGCCTGGCCGCCTCCACACCTGTCCGTCCCCTAGAACATTTCCTTTCTCTTCCCCTTGGGGGCAGCCCTGGGCAGAGTGACGAGGTGAGTTGCTAAGCATCTCTAGTCTGCCCCATTTCTCAGTAGTCCCCCTTCCACCTTCCCTCCCTCCCCAGCCCTTCCACCCTCAGCTGGTGGGGACATTTTCACAGGTATGAATGGCTATCTGAAACCAGGAATGAAACTCTCATAGTAGCAATTGGGGCATCCACTAAAGAATTGGGGCAGTATACCAAGGATGGTGGGTCTTCCCAGTGGCCCTGGAACCCCTCCAAGTAGGAATACACACAACTTCTAAGGAAGAAAATGTCTCATGCTGGCGACCGGCTATTTTTGCTTCCTCTTTCAAATTGCCAGTGTGTGTGTGGCTTCCTCAGGGCAGGTTTCAGCTCCACCATCGAAAGCCTATCGGGTTTGGTGGGGCTGGATTTTCCTACCGGCACCAGATGTGAGCAGGAAGTACTGACACATCCTGAGAAATCGCACTCGATGCCCAGAGTCACACTCCGGTCCCCGCCTGCCATCTGGGAATAGAAAACAGGAGTCGGCTCCAGCCTCCTGCCCCCAGTGCTCTCTGGATGTGGGTCAGCTCAGCAGGAAGCCACACCCGCCAGGTGTCACCCTCAACATCCTGGCCTCCTCTTTCTCCTCCCCCGCCTCACATCCATCTAATTATTTCTGCTGCCAGGCGAGCTTCCCTCTCCACTTTGGCCTCTCCTGGCAGCAGCCTTCTGCCAAAGGGAAGGGCATGATTGCTGGTGTGCTCGAACATCCACATTCCCCACATAGACGCGTGGACGCGTGGATGTGGGCGCTGAGGGAGGTTGGGGCTCAGAGGATGCCATGTGTAAAATATCCATCCAGCATCCAGGCATGCCTCCCGCCTCCCTCTCACAATTTAATGTTTTCTGGCACACACACACCACATACACATTCCTGTGAAACCAGCACCACAATCAAGGTGGTTCCTCCCACCTTCCCTCACCCCCCCCACCCCCCCGCCAATCCCCACACAGGTCCTGACCTACTTTCTGTCATTATAGATAAATTACATTTTCTAGAGTTTTTGATAAACAGAATCTTATAGTATGAATTCTTTTTTTGGTCTGCATTCTTTCACTCAACATAATTATTCTGAGATTCATCCATGTTCTTGCATGGGATAAATAGTTCGTTCCTTTTTACATTCCATTATATGAATATACCACTGTTCATTTATCCACTCACCTATTAATGGAGATTTGGGTTGTATCCACTTTGAGCCTGTTATGAATACAGGTGCCATGAATGCATCTCATGCGTGGTCTTTGTGTGGACACATGCCTTCACTACTCTCAGGTGTATACCTAGGAGTGGAATGATTAGATCATATGGTAGATGTATGTTATACATATAAGTAAAAAATATGTAATTATATATTTATACATTTATCATATAAATATATATTTATATATATAAAATTGTGGTAAAAACACATATAAAATTTACCATCTTAGCCATTTTTAAGCATACAGTTCAGAAGTGTTAAGTATATTCACGTTGTTGCACAGCCAATCTCCATAACTTTTTCATTGCAAAACTGGAACTCTGCATCCATTGGCCGACAGCTCCCCATTTCCCCCTCTCCTGGTCCCTGACAACCACCATTCTACTTTCTATTTCTATGAGTTTGAATACTTTAGACACCTCAAATAAGTAGAATCCTACAGTATTTGTCTTTTTGTGACTGGTTTATTTCACTAATGATGTCCTCAAGTTTCATCCATGTTGTAGCATATGACAGGATTTCCTTCCTTTTTAAGGCTGAATAATATTCTGTTACGTGTGTATACCACATTTTCTTTATCCGTTCGTTCATCAATGGATATTTGGGTTGCTTCCACCTCTTGACTATTGTGAACACGGATGCAATGAATATGGCCATGCAAATATCTCTTCGAGATTCTATTTTCAATTCTTTTGGATATATATGGACTAAGACATATATCCAGAATGTATGTTCAACTTTTTAAGAAACTGCCAAATGGTTTTTCACAGTGGTTGTACCATGTTACATTCTCACCAGCAGTATATCAGAGTTCCAGTTTCCCCAAATTCTCACCAATACTTGGCATGGTCGGTCTTTTTCATTTTAGCCATTTTAATAGGTGTGTGGTGGTATCTCATTGTGATTTTAATTCGCATTTCCGTGATGACTAATGACGTTGAGCATCTTTTCATTTGCTTATTATTTGTCCAAATATCTTCTCTGGTGAAATATCTGTTCGACTCTTTTGCCCATTTCTCCCTAGACCTTTAATAAACTTTATTTTTTAGAACAGTTTTAGATTTACAGAAAAAAGATGAAAATAGTACAGAGAGTTTCCATATACTCCACATCCAAATTTCCCTATGATGATGTCTCACATTGGTTAGATGTTATAGTGTGGTACACATACAATTTGGTACACAGTATGGCATATTGTTTACAATTAATGAACCAATATGGATAAATTATTATTAACTGAAGTCCATACTTTATTCATATTTCCTTAGTTTTTACCTAATGTCTTTTTCTGACCCGGAATCCCATCCAGGACACCACCCCAGGTTTAGTGGTGAGTCTCCCTAGGCTCCTCTGTCTGTGATGGTTTCTCAGACTCTCCTCATTTTTAATGACCTTGGCAGATTTGAGTACTGGCCAGATATTTTGTAGGATGTCCCTCGATTGGGGTTGGTCTGATGTTTTCCTCACGATCATACTAGGGTTATTGGTTCAAGGGAGGAAGAGCACAGAGGCAAAGCGCCATTCTCATCATATCGTATCACGGGTACCTGCTATTACATGACGTTTACTGATGCTGTTGACCTTGACCACCTGGCTGTGGGGGTGTTTGTCAGGTTCTCCACCGTAAAGTTACTCTTTCTCTCCCTTCTCGTACTATGCTTTTTGGCAGGAAGTCACTATCCACAGCCCACACTTAAGGAGTAGGGAGTTATGCTTCACTTCCTTAAGGGCTGAGTATCTACATAAGTTAGTTGGAATTCTTCTGCCCCGGAGATTTGTCTCTTCTCCTCCATTTACTCGCTTATTCAATCATTTGTTTATTCAGTGTGGACTCATGGATACTTATTTTACTCTTTAGGTTATTATTCAGTCCTACTTTATTTATTTTGTTACTCAAATTGTTCCAGTTTTGGCCACTGGGAGCTCTCTTGGTTGGATCTTTTGCCCATTTTAAAAATGGAATTCTTTATTTTCTTATTTAAGAGCTTTTATATATTCTAAATAAGTGCGCTTTATCAGAAATATGATTTGCAAATGTTTTCTCCTAGTCTGTGATTTCTCTTTTCAACTCCTTAATAATGTCTTCTGAAAAAGAGTCTTCAATTTTGATGGGATCCATATTATTCATTTTTTTCCTTTATGGAGCATGCTTTTGGTGTCTTATCTAGGAAATCTTTGCCTTACTCAAGACCACAAAGAGTTTTTCTCCTATGTTTTCTTCTAAAAGTTTTATAGTTTTTTGGTTTCTCACTTATGTCTATGATCCATTTTGAATTAATTTTTAGATAAGGTGCAAAGTGTGCTCTCTTCAGCAGCACTGTACTAGACGGGGGACGAAGCATAAATCAAAGTACTTTCTTGTTCACATGGACATCCAGTTGTTCCAGCACCATTTGCTGAAAAGACTGTGCTTTCTCTATTGAAATGGCTCTGTACCTTTGACTAAAATCAATTGTCTCTGTGTGTCCTGGGTCTGTTTCTGGACATTCTATTTTGTGCCATTGATAGACTTGTTTGTCTTTACATCAATGCCATCCCGTCCTGATCTCTGTAGCTTTATAAGAAATCTTGAAACCGGGTAGTCTTAGACTCCAACTTTCTTCATTTTCAAAGCTGTTTTGGCCATTCTGGGCCCTTTGTCTTTCCATGCGAATTTTGGAATCAGCTTGTGAATTTCTACACAGGAAGCAATCATGCTCTATTTCTCTTGTCAACCTATTCTCTCATCGCCTGCAATTACCACCTCAAATCTGCCACCCTCCCTGATCCCCAGCAGAGGACCTTGCCTCCTACTTCACTGAGAAGACCAAAGCCATCACAGAGGTGTTCTCTCAACTTTGTGCTCCCAAATATGCAGACTCCCTTCTCCCTGTTCCCCCTCCTTCCCAGCACATTGAAGGAAGCTCCCCTTTTCCGGCCCAAAGCCACCCCTCCACCCATGCTCAGACCCCTTCTCCATCTCTGGACTCTCCAATTATCTATGATTCCTTCTCTCTCTTATATATCCAACCTCCACTTCTCAACTGGATCCTCACTAGCAACTTTTAAATCTACCCCAGTCTTGCCTATTTAAGAAAATCTTCCCTGGGTTCTCCTCTCCCTGTCTCCTGACTCAATCCTCGTCTCTCTTCTCACTCTGCTTTTCCTTCCTAGGGAATCTCCGCCACAGCCACCATCACGGCTTCAGTCCCACCCATAGGTGGGGCTCCCAAATATACATCTCTAACCCTCATCTCTTCTCTGAGATCCAAACCCACACATCCAACTGCTCACCTTCATCTCTCCTTGGACATCTCGAAGGCTGCTAAACTCAACATGTCCCAGAACAAACTTGTAACCTGCGCTCTCCCCACCCCTCTCCAGACCCATCCCCTCCATGGTCACATTCTCAGCAAATGGCACACGCATCTGAGCATCTGTCTGATTGTGTGAGCCGCATACCTTCCCTCATGCCCCAATCCATCCATCACCAATTCTCATTTATTTTACCTCCTAAACAGAATCTTCTACTTCTTTCGATCTCCTTCCAGGTGCAAGCCCCAAACATCTCCCACAGCACCCTGAGGGGTTTCCCTGGGTCACCTGTGCCCTTTTCACTGAGTCCTCACATGGCAGCCACAGTTATCTTGCCCAAACCAGAGGCAGGTCAGCACCTTCCTGCCTGGAATGCTTCATGGTTGCCATGAAAACCAAGTGTCCTCAGTGCGAGGGCCTCTAAGCCCTTGTGGGGTCTGGCCCCTGCCGCCTCCTCAGCCTCGTTCGTCTCCCGCCACAGTGCCCCCTCCCCTGCTCCACCCACACTGAACTTTCAGGCCCTCAGCCTCCTCGTGCTCCCTCAAACCTGTGGCCTTTGTGCGCTGTTCTGTCTGTCTGAGATGCTCCTCCTCTTCCCACCACGACCACCCCCTGGACCACTCGCCCTTCAGATCTCAGCCCAAATGTCCCTCCGTCAGGGAAGCCTCCCGATTAACTCCTCTCTGCTCCCCTCTGTCTTAGCACCCTGTTCCCCTCTTGTCTAGCACTTGTCTTGGCTAAAACTTGAGGTTATTTGGGTGGTCAATGCCTGCCCCCACTCTAGACTATAAGCACCAGGAGGCCAGGAACCATCTCACCTGTTTTTGTCTCCTTTCCCTGCTCAGTGCCTGCTGTAATGCCAGGCACATACAGAAGTTCAATAAATATTCACTGAATAAATGAATTAATACACAGTCAAATACTCAATATAAATTCAAGTAAGTAAGGAAAGGCCATTGAAAAGCACTAATCCTGTTCAGGAAAATCATTGGGGAAACCATCTTTTGCAAACGCCGTGCTGATGCCGGGGGTTAGTCATGCCCCCGTGACTCTGTGCCGTTGTTTTTCCTAGATGCTGCTCACCTTAATTCTCCCTCCAAGAGAGTGATTTTCCCCCGGGTTGAAGTCTACTGCCAGATAGAGCTCGCCCTGGGCAATGAGTGCCCTGAACACAGTCAACCAAGCCTTCAAACAGAGCAGGCCAGTCTGGAAGAATCTGTACAACTTCACACACCAGGGGCTCCCAAAGAGGAGAGAAGGGGTCACCACGGTCCACCTGTGTCCCCATCTGTGCAGACACCTGAGTCTACATGGGAGTGGGCTGTGGAGTCACCTGATTCTCCACCTGTCTCTTCATTTGAGCAGTCACCTGTATCGCCACTTCCCTCTTCACCATCACGTCCTCCAACTGACGTGCCACCTATATCCCTCCCAGCTGTGCACTCGCCACCCAGCTCAACACCTGGGCCGTCACCCGTATCACCACAGCAGCAGATACAACCATCGGGATCACCACCCAGATCCCCACCCTCCCAGTCATCTGTGTCACCCAGGCCATCCCTGGGGCCTTCAGGTGTGGGGGCGCCTCAAACATTGCCCCCATGTTCTCCTTCGGCATCACCTGCACAGCTACCTGTGGAGGAACTGGGCCCAGAACAGCCCCAAGGTATGGACCCTTCTGGCTTCTCATGGCTTTCTCACGTCTGGAGCGCATCAGCAAGTGTGTAACAACGTGGTGGCCAATAACCGTTGCTTTAGAGGGGCGCGCTGGAGAAGTTAGCAGTTAGCTTTAGCGGCTCTCCCTGTTATGAGGACAGACCACCACTAGAGGGCTGTGGACTTGGCATTTGTTCATTTCTTTCATCCTGTGATTCTCAAAGTGTGGCCCTCGACCAGCAGCAATAGCATCACCTGAGAACTCGTTAGAAACGAGAATTCCCAGGCCCGACCACAGACCTGCTAAATCACAAACTCTGGGGTGGGACTCAGCTGTCTGTCTTTTTGACAAGCCCTCCAGGCGATTCTTTTGCCCGTTAACGTTTGAGAACTGCTGTACTAGTAGATTTTTATGGTGAAAGTCACCGTGCCCGGGCAGTGCTACTCAGAGAGTGGTCTGTGGACCAATGCTCATCCCTGAACTATTTGTTAATAGTTCACAGTGAAATGAGCATAGAAATTGAGAGTAAGCATTTAGAAATGTTTATAGCAAAAAGATGTCACCATGACATCCAAGAGCTTGGTCGTTTTCCTACTAATTTCACAAAAGTACTAGTCCATTACGGATTGTAATAAGATTCTTAAAAACTGGTTCTTCACTGCAGGTAGTTTGAGAAGCAGTGCTGTAGGGGTTGCAAAGATGAACAGTTCTCAATTCCTCACTCTCAGGAAATCTCCCCTCCAGCAGAGGGAATGACATGGATACCAACCTCAAAAATACACGCTGAATTATTAAGTGTTAAGTAATTAACGAAAACAGTGTTGGGGGTATTTATGGAGAATAAGATCTCTTCTCTGTGGGGGAATAAAGAAGGCATCTTGGAGGTGACAGGCGAGTTGAAATGGTCAGGATTTTGACAATCGTGGTTTGTGGGATGGGATTGGATGGAGTAGAAAGAACATTTTGGGTTTCGTTTATTCTAGAAGCTCAGGTGCAGAGAAGGAAAGCTCAGGTTACATTCAGGATAAAGAGGATACCTGTTGGGCCACCATGGATGGTCGGGGTAGGGGCAAGGGGACAGGAGCCCAAATGATGGACTGAAGCCAGGTTGTAGGGTCCTCCTGGTCCGTCAGCCAAACTTCCATAGTTATTATGGTAAACAGCGGCACAGATTAGCAAGCTGTCCTTTGAGAATCTGCCCCAAGTCAGGGGTGGTTTTTTCTCTGGAATAGGTTTCCTTTGATTCTTTTAATCACAATGAGACAAAAATATCAGGACATTAAGAATTAGAAAACTGATCAAAGTGTTTTACGTGCTCTCTTATTTCCTGTTAGATGGAATGTGTTTATTTTTTGTTATCACACTCATGCCTGAAGGTATGTGTCTTCATGTGTCTGAGCAGTCCTGGGCCCTGACTCGGCATTCTTCACTCAGACTGGGGGCGGACAGAGGTACAAATAGCCCAGTGGTTCTCAACTGGGGGCAATTTTACCCCCAGGAGACATTTGGCAATATGTGGAGACACATTTGGTTGTCACCTAGTGGGTGACATCTAGTGGGTACAGGCCAGGGATGCTGCTAACTGTCCTCCAGTGCATGACCCCCACGACAAAGAATTATCTGGCCCTTGATGACAGGAGCACCGAGGCTGAGACACTCTGTTACAGCCTCCAGCTGAGCCTCAGTTGCGACATCCTTGGCCATCACAGGGATGGGCAGAGCGAGCCTCCTCAGGCGGTGGTGTTATCAATCACTGATGGCCACGGAGTTGTGGGGGGTGGGGCGGTAGCACAAAGTCCTTGGAAAATCCCTAAACGAAGGAACTGCAAATAGATTTGGGAGCGCCAAGGCCCCAAATGAAAGACCTTCAGGTAGAGGAATTTAACTGGATTCTATACTATTTTTATTTACATGTATTACATAGTCACATGTTCATCTTCATATATTATATATCCTCAAACTCATCAGAAATCTGCAAAGAGCTTACTTAAGAATAATGGTCATAAAACTGTTAATATTTTCTGTTCTAATGAAAAAGAAGAAAGCATGACATAAAGCTGTGAGGGGAGGTTCAGGCCTCTCTGGGGGATTTTCCTGAAAACTTGCCCTCACACGGCTACTTTTTCTGAAGGAATTGTTGATAATCTTACCTCAGGCGTCAGCATCAGTGCTTCCACAGCTGTCACTGCCCTGGGTCTCAGTCAAATCCGACGACACGATTCTGGTCCTAAATATGAGAGTTTGGGAGTGAGAGAGTTCTTTACTGCTCCTAAACACCCTCATTTACTTCCTATTGTTATTTCCAAAATGGCGAAGTACCCCCCTCCCCCATCTCACTCATGTCTCCTGTATCTTTACTTTGGACTGTAGCTCTCCCTGCTTCTTCAAATCCAGACAGCACCGTGCCTCTGGTCAGTGCGAAGGAAACCACCAGCGAGCCTTATGCAGTGTAAGTTTCTCCTGAACTGGGAACGTGGGCGGGGGAGGGCGGCCCAGCGAAGCGGTACTTTCCATCTCTGCAGCTGCCTGAGGAAACTGAGATCCTTTTCTGGTTTGCGTGATCACAGTCCACCCCTTTACAGTTCACAAACCAACCCCCCTACCCCTTCCGCTCAACAATCTGGGGAAAATGAGACTGTCAGCTCCCTGCTGTGCACCCAAGGGAAGGCATCTTCTCTGAGTGCAGTGGGAGAATGCGCCCCCTCATGTCTTACTCTCTGATGATGTCCCAGTTCCAGAGAGCCAGCAGGCATGGGACAACCTAGCCTCAGGTAGCCCCTGCACAGTATGAATTGAGGGACCCCACCAAAGACCTCCCTTAATCCAAATTATTTTGTCAGCGTGATAAGGGGACTAATATTCCTGTGTTGTAAAGTGTCCCCAGAAAATCTTTTTTTGTAATGCACATCGCTTGTCTGGGCTGTGTAACATGTATTCCCTTATTATCTTTGCAGTCATTGTCAGAGGGCCTGGGGATCTGTACATTTTTAAGTTCCATGGGGACCACAGTACCCAGGCTCCCTTGCTGGCTCGATGCCAGTGGAAGGCCCCAGCAGGAGATCAGAGGCTGGGTCAGGGTATCTCCCGCCACCGAGCTCATCCCTCCTTCCTTGGATCAGCCCAGGCGATGATCCGGCTTCTCTCCAGCCACAGTTTCAGCTAATGGAGAGCAGGGCCTGAGGCACTCTTGCTTTTGACATTCCCACTCCATATCATATCAAATATATTTAAAATATACCTGCTTCTCACATTAAGTATAATCTTAATTATAAAACTTTTTTAAAGAGTTTGCATAAATTTAATCATTTTGTGCTTGGGTATTACACATTTTGTTCACGTGATTTAAGCTTTATTGTATTGACATACACTGTATAAAAGTTTAATTGAGTTTCAGTTGGCTAGTTGGCATGGCGTTACTTAGGTAAATATTCATTGATTACAAAATAAAAGTTCGCTGGGGAACTCCGATGCTCGGCCAGGGCTGAGAACCGCAGCCTCGGTGCGTCCGAATACCTGCTGAGGGACCAGGGCCCTGACAGTGGAGGACACGGGACAGGCCTTTAACAAACCACTCAGTTCATCTCTTTGCCCAGGGAGAGTCCTGCTGAAGACTTCAATTGGGTGAGCAAGATATTCAAGAAGAACAAACAAAAGACGAGTGGCACCAGAAAGGGCTTCCCAAGACATCCCCGATCCGAGAAAGCAGGCAGCAAAGCGCAGTGAGCACGACTAACGTTTCTTAAATTGCACGGGGAGGAGCAGCTCCAGGAGCAGTCCGCAGGAGGATTACAAGGGGTAGAAGGGGCATCAGTGAGGAGGGCACTAGGAGCTGGGCCTTGGGGTCGGACACACGCAAGGTCAAATCCCCGCCCTGCCTCCGTCTCACTCAGTGACCATGCGTAGGACACGTGCTCTCTCTGAGCCTCTATTTCCTGACCTGTAAGATAGGGACAATAGCAACTCATCGGGTTGTTGTGAGGGTTTAGTGAGGTCATATGGAAATGGCGTCACAGAGTGCAAGGTGTGTACTAGCACTCAATAATTTGTAGACATTATGGTTATATCACTCACAGGGCTCACCTCAATACCTCTCAGCCTCCGAATAGAACTGTACTTAAAACCCAAACTAGAAAGGTGGATGCCCACATAACCCTCAACACGGAGAGCTCAAACTGTTGCCAACCTACAGCGAAAAGCCCTAACAATGTAGGCCTGCTTCTTGGAGCTTTTGGACTCTATTATATTGTCGTTGACTTAATGAGCCCAGCTTCATCGAGCACCTGCTAAGTGCCAAGCCCTCTTCTTGGTTCTGGGGATTTCAAGGATAAATTAAACTCCATCGCCAACTTTCAATCCCAATTTCATCCCGAGTTTCAAACCCAAATTGAACTTCAGACCAAAGATAGGAGTAAAACCTACGAATTTGCTGAACTGTGAGCCCCAGATAAACCAAGTCTTAATTTTTTTACTAAACCACAACATAGTTTTTAAAGGTATCTGTATATATATATATGTGTGTATATATATGTATATATATGTATGTATACGTGTATATGTATGTGTACACATATGTGTGTATGTACACATATACACATGTGTATATGTGTATGTATACACCCACCTGCAAATTAAAAATGCCAGCCTCAGACACAAACCAAGCCAGGTGTTATCTATCATTATTTCACTGGACTATCAAACTATTCTCTAAATGGAACAGTCTCACACTGCTATTTAAGTTCCTTTAAGCCTTTCTTGGTCAGAAAAATCCCTAAATCATTCTAAGCAACATCCTTCCGGGTTACCTCTGTTCCAGGTGGGGGCCCCTGGGTAGCACAGGGATGTGTCAGGTAGACCAGGGTCACCCTGGCAGCCACAGGGCCACTTCAAAGGCTGGACAAGTAGGTCTTTGGTGGGTGGTATGAAGCAACATGGGGGAGAGGAGATTCCCAGAGCTGCTACAGGAAATGGGACAGACCCACATGTGATTTGCTGGATTAAAGGATGGGCAGGGAGGGTGCAGGACCCAGGAGGCAGTTGGCGGTCCCTGGGGGTCAGGGGATCAGTGCAGCCTGGGACTAGTCTCACTCTGTTCCTTGCCTCCAACCCCAAGACTTCCCTGACCTCTGAGTGTTCGTCTCTCTGCCCTAGGAGCTCAGGGTCGAGTCTGATGATGAGAATGTAGGCCGGTCTGCCACGGGCGTGAGGAAGCCTCCGTGGGGCTGGGCGTGCCATCCCGGAGCTGGGCGCAGACTCGGGTCCCTTCGTTCCAGGGCCAGGCCTCTCCCCATACATTGAGCAGCGGGAACTACGCATTTCAGCTGGGGCTACTTGGTCGATAAACTTTTAGGAATCAAGGTGCTTTATAAAGAAGCAGGATGTGACAAAAACAAAACAACCTTCGGAAGCCATGGGAAACGCTGTTGTCAGTGGGTCACACAGCCTGCTCTGGCAGGTGGTGTCTGCGGCCCTCCTTTATAGAACGGGTTAGGAAACTGCCTGGGGGCAATTTACCAACTGATGACCTTAAGCAATCCCATGCAGACTGACTGCTTTGAGCTTCAAAGACTAGGGAGGGGGTAGAAAAGAGAAGCTCAAAAACGATAGGCTTAGAGGAGGAGGGGTGATCCAGGAAGACGGGAAATAGGCTCCTTTCCTCCCAAACTACAGTCACGAGAGACACCGTCACATCCATGGGCTCGCCCTCTGCAAACTCCTGGTCCCCAGCTGACATCCCTCCCAACAAAGAGGGGAAACAACCCCCTCCCCACCCCAAGATCTCAGTGGCTTACGAAACGAAACGAGCTTTTGCTTTTCTCTCCCACAGGTCTGTGTCTGGCTGGGTTGGCTCTGCATAGGCTACAGGGTGGGGCCAAATCTGCTCCCTATCCCTTTCATTCCAGGGCCAGCAGTAATGCCAGCTATCCCCTTCTCCGGGAGCGTGGCCAGATGGATGGAGCAGCCCAGCTTTCCTCTGCTGGCCTTGCCTCTCCTCCAGTGGTCAGTGGTCGTCTGACTCAAGTTGTATAACTGGCCTCAAAGTGGAAAGACAGTTTGAGAAAAGGAGAGACTGTCTACAGGCTACAGATGGAAAAGGGGGACATCCAGCTTGCTAATTGCTGGCCAGATCCTCCTAATTGTTACCGAGTCTGTCAGGCTCCCCAAATTTCCCCCATTACAGAGCCCTTCCTTTGACTTACTGTGGAATCTCCCCTATTCTGATGTGAATGTAGTAATAATAGCTATAACTTATACAGTAGTTATTATGTTCCAGGCACCATGGCACAGAGAGGTTAAGTAACATGTCCAAAGTCACACAGTTGGTAGTTGGCAGAGCCAGGATCTGAATGCAGGGTGTCTGTCACCAGCATATTGGTGTTGACGCCTAAGTGATACAGCCTCCCAGGATCCACGGAGCGCTGGAGGGAGAGTCGAGAGTCACGGGGTCTAGTCCTAGTTTCTCCATGTGGGCAGGGAGAGGCCTGGAGGTGCACTCAGAGGGGCACGTGGAGATGTGGCAGGGGCACTCCGGCTGGCTTGGGTGCCATGCTAATGAGGGTGGACATTGCCGCGGTGCTGGGGAGTCACTCAGGGGTTAAACAACAGAGTGACACCATCAGATTGGAAAATTATCCAAGAATGTGCAAGTCCACATTCCAGCATTTCTCCGAGGTGGCCTCTGCAGGTGTCTTCCCACAGTTTCTCAGAGAGGGCAAGTGACTTGCCCAAGGTCACACAGCAGGTGGAGGAGGGCTGGGAACTCAGGTCTTCCCACTCCTTTTTGCCTCCTTTCTCCTCACACGTGCTTCCCCAGCTTCTCACACCCAGGTCTGCTCCCTGCCCCCTCGACGTCTCTCTGCTCTCCACTTCTGAGACAGTGTCACCCACCCGCCTCCTCCCAGCCGGATCCAGGACTACAGCTGCCCTGAGGGTGGAACTCCCCAGGGTCTCCCTGCAGGCCAGGCACTGCCTGCCCTGCCCTGGGATGCTGTGGTGACTCCTGAGCCCCGTAAACCCAGCTTCCTATCCACCCCCACCTGCTGTTCGCTGGGCACAGTCAGGGCCAGCACTCCATCTAATGCCTTGTCCCCTGAGAAAACAGCACGCCTTCCTTGGGAACTTGACTGCCAGCTGCTAGAAGATTGTCACAGTATATGATTTTGTTAGGACAATTGACTGCCAACTACTGGAAATCTTTGAGTGACATACTAAGCTGCAGAACTACATGAATAATACACACAAAACTGTACAAATAACATACCACATAAGTATGTCTAGGAAGTGCCTGCCCCTTTGCACTGGCGGGATATCCTTGTACAGTGTGCATTCTGCACTGCTGTACTGAGCACCCTGGAGGCCACATCACCTCTTCCCCCTTCCTGAAAAACCAAATATTAACTGGACTTTTGTAAACTGAATAATGTTTCGAAGACTCTTTTGTCAACTCCTGCTCTGCAAATGGACGTCTCCATTTGCAAAAGACCCTTATGTAATAAACCAACCCTCCAACTGGCTTTTTGGCCTAAACTGAGATTTCCAATTTCCACGCATCAGGTTGGCCAGAATGGGGCCTGTCTCCTTGCTTGGGACTGCCCAAGGCGTGGGAAGCTGTGAGGGATGTTCTCGGTGGAGGTGAGGGGAGGGAAACCCCAGAGGAGGGCCTTAGAAATGATGAACCTGTGTCCTTTCTCCAGGAAGCTGTGAGCCAAGAGGGAAAAGCTGAGCTGGGACGGGGGAGAATCTGACGACCCCGAAGCGGAGACTCTCCCCACCTGCTCCCAGATGCCCTCCCCTCCCCCGGAGCCCCTCAGGGACCAGGGTGACCCCCACTCCCTGGGCGAGCCCCTCCTTGTCTAAACATCCTCTCAGCTTCCCTGCGGCCCTTCCAGCCCTTGCACCGCCCGGCTCTGGACGGACAGAGGGACGGACGTCAACAGGGACTGGACGGGCGCTGCAGAGCACCCAGCACAGCCTCCTCCCGGCCGGCAGGGCTCGGGGCCTTCCTCCCCACCCTGGCCTGAATGTGCTTCTTTGAGGCGGGCCAGACCAATCCCAGCGCCCAGGATCCAGTCCACGGAGCAAACTCTCGGGGGTCAGGCAGGACTGAGCCGTGGAGGCACTTCCTTTTTCCTGTGCTGTCAAGAGACCAAGTTCTTCTTTTGTTTTGTTTTGAGTTCTCACGGTGCACCAAAGGCTTGACTTGGAACCACCGGACTCCGCCTCAGCGGCTCGCTGGAATCAGCTGATGGCGTTGATGGGCACAAGGTCTTTAAAAGCACGCAGGGGTGATGGGCTGTGGCCGTGTGCAGCAGGCCACTCTGGACTTCCCTGAGTCCTGGTGTGGTTGCTGAGGAGACGGGAGGCCAGCCGTCCCTTCCCCTTCCATCCCCCAGCCCAGATGAGGGCAGCCTCTGTCTGCTGGTCACACCTCCGTGAAAATGCTCCCTGAGAAAGACACCTTCAGCCTCAGTTTTTCCAGCCTGTCCAGAAAAAAATTAGGTCCACCACTCCCCAGAATGTGAATAACCTCCAGCCCCAGCCGGGCCCAGAAAGGAAGCTTGGGCTGCCCAGAGGCCTCAGATGCATTTGCTTAACAAATCCTGGAACACAAAACCCGGAGGACTGGGTGGAAGACAGCCCTGATAGGGGGGAGCGGGGGTGGGAGTGGGCGGTGCCGCTCCGGGAGCCTGAGGAGGATGCAGGCAAATTTAAGGCCCGGGAGGGTGGGGGCCTATGGTGAGAAGGCCCGGGTGGAGGCTGCATTCAACAGGCCCAAGTCAAGGAGAATGCCTCCACACGAGCCCATTTAGAAGGTGCCGCGTGGAAGAGCCTAACTGGACCCTTGAGAGGCCCAGGAAGAATCAAGTCTCAGGTGTCCTTGAGCCCTCTGCCTCCTTGGATTCCGTGGTCCAGACCAGTCAAGGGAAGCGCCCTGGGGGTTGGGTGGTAGGAGGAGCCAGGTCCCCGGAGGGGCTCGCCTGCCTGCTGTGTCTGGCCTTCTCGCTAGGAGTGGCCTTGCTGTTTGCAGGAGGCTGTGTGCCCGGGGGGCCTCTGAGACTCAGGAACTAGCAAAGGAGGGTGTCAGTCTTGCACAACTCGGGAATGCTTGTGTCCTGATGTGCAAGGGAAAACTGAACATTATAATAACAGTTGTTTTAACTCACAGCCTGTATTTACAGCCCAGATGCTCTTATGTTACAAGTTATGCTCTAAGTATCAGTAAATCCCCTGGAATATTTTCCTTCACTTTGCTTAATTTCCCTTTTCCCCATTTTGAGGTAATCAAGAGAATTGTTCTTGCATTAGTCCCAGGGTTGCCAGATAAAGTACAGGACACCTTGTCAAATCTGAATTGCAGATAAACAACCAATAATTATTTAGTGTAAGTATGTCCCCAGCATTGCAATTATTTGTTGTCTATCTGAAATTCAAATTTAACTGGGCCACCCATATTTTTATCTGCTAAATTTTGCAACCCTAATTAGTTCCTGTCTCTTTTTTATGCCGTTTTTTTTTTTTTAAACCAACACTAATGGATTGTTTTTCGTTGTGTCAGTCACTGTGCTTTGAAATGGGAGGTCGCACTGGTGCCAAGGCCAGAACGCTCTCTGGTCGTCCTGCAACCCAGCTAACACCCCGAACTCAACCGGTTCCCGGCTGACCCCATTATCTCTGACTCACCCACTTAGCCCCTGACTTCTCAGTGTCCTGATGTCACTTGCCTGCCTTTGTGTGTGTGTGTGAGGAAGATTCTCCCTGAGCTAACATCCATTGCCAACTCCTTTTTTCTTTTTTCACTTGAGGATTAGCTGTGAGCTCACATCTGTGCCAATCCTCCTTTTTTTTTTTTCACTTGAGGAAGATTCGCCCTGAGCTAACATCTGTGTCAGTCTTCCCCTACTTTGTATATGGGATGCCTCCACAGCATGGCGAGTGGAGTAGGTCCACACTCGGGATCCAAAACCCGTGAACCCTGGGCCACCGAAGCAGAGCTCATGGAACTTCAACCACAAGGCCATGGGGCCAGCCTCCTGCTTGCCTGCCTTTTAAAAGCCTTTCAAAGCAGCAGGGCCTCCCAGGCACCTCAGTGCTCTTGAAGGCCTCCGTGGTGTGAGTTGAGGGAGGCCCCCCCCCTTGCACGCTGTCCCACCATCCTATATTCCCACTGGCACAAAATTCCCGTAACCAGTGAGGTACATGAGCAACCCAGGGGCAGGGACTGTGGCTTTGCATCTGTGTATGCCATAGACACAGTATCAGACCTAGCATATCGTAAGTGCTCAATAAATATTGGTTGAATAAATGAACTAATGGATTAGATAATGTCGGGGGGCCACAAAAGAAGAGGTTCTCAGAGCTGGGTCCTGGCCTGGTTCTGCCTGTAGCTGGCTGTGCGACCTTGAACGAGGCACCTCCCTACTCTGAGCCTCAGCTTCCTGGTCTGTGAGATGAGGATAATGCTGCCGCCCTCTCCTGCCCTCCTCAGAGCATTACCGGAGCCTTCCAGGGCTGGGGAGTAGAAGCATGGTTTGAAAAGAAGGCAAGCTGTGCACTCAAAAGTGTTGCCTTCCCCAGGGAGTCACTGGAGGGACTCATGTGTTGTCTGAGAGAGGGAAAGGAAGGCCTTAGATGCCTCTGAGTGGAGACCACAATTTCTGGACCAAAACCAGGCTCTGTGTTTTGTCCATTTTTATCCTGGTTCAGAGTGATGGAGTTTGGGCACCAGAGTTGAGGGACTAATAAGACAGATGATATAGAATCACGATTGGCCCAGATTTTCCTGGACATACAATTAACTGTCCCCTTGAAAATCACAGAGTTGTAGAACGTCAGGTCTAAGAGGGCAAGTGTCTTGTCTCCAAGGTCATCAGCCTGTGGGCAGCGGGACTAAAACCCAGGTCCCACGGTGCCCAGAGCAGGGCGTTTTTTTTACTGCCTCATCAAGTTGGCTCCCCAAGGAAGGCACACCTGGAGATCATCCGGAGAAGACCCCACACTCCTCCCGGCAGGAACAACGAGGCTGACCTCACAGCCTTGCAGACACCAGGCTGGCCTGGATGTGGCAGGTGGGCCCCCTTGTTGCTTCCGTTGTGAATAATCCAGGTCAGACCATTGTACTAGTCGGTTTCTTTATTTGCTTAAATAACACAGTACAAAAATGAGACAGACGCCAGCATCGGGAACTCATACCAAACACTCATACAGCTTAAAGAACATCATTCCAAATAAGAAAATACAAACAGAAGTTTCCTGACCCTCATTTCAAAACTGATTCTGATCCTTCACGTTTGGCACTGTGCTCCTGACCACCACCTAAAATAAATCCATAAATAGCTCACCTCTCCTCCACTTCTTAGAAGCAGCAATAACCCTAAATGGCTTTTTAAACATGCTGAGTTGCACTTCCTAAAACTTTGCTTCCGGTTTGAAGCCGATCCCATCCTTAGACGGGGCCTCTCTGCCCTTGGCTTCTCCCCTCCCAGTCCTGTCCTCCGGTGCCCGCCACAGGTTCAACACAGCAATACAATGTCCACCGGGGGTAACAAGATCGAGTTTGCCATCCAGGTTTTAACACCCTCTCCCCTATGGCCTTGTCTTCCAGGCAATGTTAAGGGCTATGTTCATAGCCCTGTCAGACGTGTATATAGACAGCAGGCACAGGGCAAATTGTCCACCTGAATCAAGTCATTGAAACTGTTCAGCTGTGCAGAAGGCAGAACTTCTAGCAACCCACATCTCACCTTTGTGCAAAATCAAAAAGGAGCCCCTTTCTCAAGACACTTTACTGCCATCAGTTGGAATACCGTCATCATAAATCTATAAATCCACAATGTCTAGGAAGGGAATAGCACTTCCTGAGGCATGGTGCTCTTGAGCAGTGCACGCTGGTGCAACCACCCATGGTGATCCAGCTTGAAGCCCTCCCCCAGTTCCTGAAAACTACCCAGATTGTAGCTCTAATAAGAATAACAACATACACAGATATGACACCTTGTAATTTTCAGAACTCTTCACATTCATTTTCTCATTGACTCTTGGCAAAACCCCATGAGGTCAAAGAGGTACCAGGTACCACCTTCATTTTGCTGGTCATAGAATTATAGGACAGAAGGAAGTATTGTGAGAGACCAGGGACACCCAATCCATAGGGCTTCCGCACCTGAGGCCTACAGAGTCCTGGAGGCATCTGCAGACCCACATGGGCATTAAACACTGTTGGTTGACTGAATGAATTCTGCATTGCACGCAGATGTACATTTGTTTAAATGCATGTGCATGCTGGTGAGAGATTCAACAAAAATTTATTTTTAAAACTAACATCTGAAAACACGTCAGCAGGCCTTCCATGTGATAGTGGGCACATTTTTAGCCCCTGGGCATCAAGAAAATACACAATGATAAAAAAATAAATAAGATAAAGGATTTAATAAATATTTTATTTTTGTGCATGTGAGGAAGATTGGCCCTGAGCTAACATCTGTGCCAGTCTTCCTCTAGTTTATATGGGACACCTGCCACAGCACAACTTGTTGAGCAGTGCTGGGTCTGTGCCTGGGATCCAAACCTGCGAACCCCAGACCACCGAAGCAGAGCGTGTGAACTTAACCACTACGTCCCAGGCTGGCCCCTAGTAAGTCTTTTAAATGAAAGTAAAAACCAGGAGACTCACCCAAGGGCACATAAGTCAGCACAAGGGTGGCCTGAGATTGCAAGAGCCTTGACTCCTGGACTAATAATGCCTTTTGAGGTAACTCTCTCATTTCCTCCCTAACCCTCAAATTAGAGGACAGAATCAGTGGTTGTGCAATTCCGGTTGAGACTAAGGCCTCCCAGGGAATGCCTGGTAGAATTGCCGGGATCTCAGGAGTTCTCCCCTTTATTCATTCATTCATTCA
The DNA here is from genome assembly GCF_041296265.1 of Equus caballus. Classification (NCBI taxonomy): domain Eukaryota; kingdom Metazoa; phylum Chordata; class Mammalia; order Perissodactyla; family Equidae; genus Equus; species Equus caballus. The sequence continues at coordinate 39,703,202 of NC_091703.1, forward strand.
TTCATTCATTCAGTGAGGACTTAAAGATTGCCTCCAGCTCAGAGGGGTGGGTGTATTTAGCCCCAGAGTAAAAGCAATCACTTCCTCTCCTTGGAGAGATTTCAGCATGATAGAGCCAGAAGGGATCCGAGGGTGACTAATCCAGCCCAGGATCCAAGGTCTGGAGAGGACAGGAGGCATGTGTAGGTTCCAGCAGCAAGTCTAAGGCAGCTCAGTGAGCGGAGCCCTGGCCTCCTTACTCCCAGTCCAAGGCTTATTTCTCCCAGCACGGCCTCTGCCTCCAGCTTCACAGAAGAACGCTCTGTGGATTCTGTCTTAACAAGCCCAGCGCAGCCTGGGCACAGGATGGCTGTCCCCTCTTCTGTTGTGTCTGTGAAGCATGGATTAGGACATCATGAAGCATCTTCAGGGTCTCCTGGCTAAAGCCACCAATTGCTTGGCTAGTTCAACGGAACTTGGGTGCAAGCACAGCTTTCAATCTGGACTTTGGATCTCAGGACTTGCAATGTTCTGGGAGGAAAAAAAATACATAGGTTTTAGCCATAGCCCAATTCTTTGTGGATCCCATCCTGATAACAACAGACTTCTCATTCACCCGTCGACACACCACACTAGCTCCCACCTCTGGGTCTTCGCTCATACAGTACCTCCTGCCTACAGTTTTCTCCTCACCTTCTTCCCATCTACAGCCTCCCCATCCTCAGAATCAGTGCTTGCCACCTCCTGAAGGCTCCCAGAACCAACTTGCTTCATTGACCTCCGTTACCACTAATTTGGCATTTAACTGACATTTAATTTTGTCATCAGTAAACATTCTGTCTTTTCCACTAGCAGAAGCTCCCCCAGGCCCTCATAGCACCTTGCACAGTTAGGCACACAGCAGGCTCTCAATATTTCTTGGTTGAATGGATGAGTGAAGTGAATGAATGAATGGTTAGTAAAATCAGAAGATGGAGTTAGGGCTACTGAGCATGTCAGAACTGTTTCTATAATATCCTTCGTAAAGAACTCAGGTCACTCCATAAGCTATTACCTAGCCCATCCTAGAGGGCAAACTATCTGTAACATCCCCATTCTCCGGGAGAAGACAGTGAGGCTGAGAAAAGGGAGGTCTAAGGTCACGAGGAGCTCCCAGCAGGGACACGAGCCAACATAGCACAGCATAGCACACTCGAATGACAAGGTACAAGCATCATAAAATAAGACCAGCTTTCTCAAGAAACTCATCACGTGGCTTCTGAAAGTAATTCCGGGACAAGGAGACAGAATGTTTGTGATGGTGACATCATCGCAGTAAAGGTCTGGTTTCCGGGGGACCATCTAGATGTAGAAGCTCTGATCCTGTTTGTCCAACACCAACAGACAGAAATTTCATTCTTTAAAGTCACACCTTCGTTCAGTAGCATCTATGCTATAGATCTGGGTCAAACGTCTGTAAGCAGGTTATCTTAAGGGAATTTGAAAAGGGTGGAGAAAATTACTTTTCAGCGTCCACCAGAAAACATGAAAACTCAGATCTTTAAAAAAATCAGTGATGAGTATTCTCTCTAAAGGAAACAACGCAGAGCCTTCGGTGCGGTGGGGGTTACTAGGGAAAGCCTGCAGCAATCAGAAGAGTGACGGGGACACCAGGGGAGGCCCTACCCTTAGTCAATCTACCAAGGAAAGGTGGGGAAGGATGCCTGCTGGGAGCCTTCAACCAAACAGCCCACACGTCCTTCTCATCTACCTCCACCATCCTTTATTTGATGTGGAATCTTCCTCTCCTTTGCTATTCAAACTCTATGACAGTCTAGAATTGGGAAGCCAAGCAGCAGAACCCAAGAAATAAGAAGGAGGCAAGCTAGGATAGTGGCCAGTCCATGTTCCACACTGCTATCAACAGTATGAAAATGCACATACAGCTAGAGACCAGAGCCAAACGAAGAAGATGCTGATTAGTGAGTAGAGCCCGTGAGGGTTTTGGAAAAGAAAAGGTCCCTGTGGTGTAGAATCATCTCAGAAGGCCTCAGCAAGGAGGTGGTGTCTGAGCTGGATCCCAACTCCTGAACTAAGGAGGGGAGGGGAGAGGACAGGAAGGAGGTCCTGTCATGCCCACAAGCCTGTTGTCACTTGTGCCATACTGCCCTTTCTCACCTGCGGGGCCTCCCCGTGTGGGAAGTGGGTGTAACTGTGGCAGCTGAAGTGTAGACCCCTGAGGCTGAGGACGGTGTGGCTGTTGTTGCCAGCAAACGTGTTAGCCAAGCCAAAGGCAAACTGGTAGGATCCCTCGGCCAGGTTCCTGTGGGGCGCAGTGGACTGGGCCTCCCGGCTGCCCAGGGCAGCCGCCAGCTTTCTAAGGGAGGAGTCTGAGAGCTTGCAAGAATACCTCTTCAAGCTGGGGTGTCGCCCGATCTGGAAGCAGAAACGAAGGTGGGTCATCAGTGTTGCTGGCAGCTAGTCCCCTCTCCCGAGCTGACCCTCCCCCAACTGCACACAGCCAGGCTGGGCGCCTCAGTGGCCCGGGGATGGGTGATGAGCTCCCCCTGTTCCATTCCTCCACCCCCTCCCCACCTCTCAGAATCTGTTCTGCAAGGTCCAGCTCCGTGCAGCAGGACAAAGAGGAAAAAAAAGTGCAGGTCTTTGGACTCAGATAGGTGATGCTTCAATTGCATTGAGTAGCTGTGTGACCTCTCTGAGCCTTTGTTTGGTCGTGTGTCAAGTGGGAATAATAATATCCCTTCCCTCCCCCATTGTTGTTGCGGGGAGGGGGATTAAGTGAGGTACTTTATGTAAAATGTTTCCTGCAGAGTAGATGTTGGATGAATTTTGGTTCCTGACCTACACACCTCCTCTTCATACCTAAATGTTTTAGGTCAGCTTTCCCCCAGAGGCAGACCCAGCGACAAGGACTCAGGTGCAGCTCGAGTATGTGGTAAGCGATCCTGGGAACCAGTGATGGGGGAATGGAGACCGGGACAAAGATGGAAGGCAGCCCTGCAGGCAGGCAGCTGGAGCCTAATCCCTTCACGGGCAGAACACACTCCTCGGAGTTATGCCCCCAAGGGTGAGGGAGCTGGGGTGTGTGTATACCAGCTCCCATCAGGCAGTGGCTGAGGGCAGCACCTGGGGAGGTGGACAGTGTTCATGCTGGCCTGCCATGTGGACTCAGGCAAAAGGATGCCGGCGCTGGGAGTTGGGCTGGCGTGCACGCTGGCGGTAAGGGAGGCACCAACAGTGTCCCCAACACTGATTACTCATCCATGACTGTGCTCCCACTGACACCTCCTCACATGTGGTCTGCGTCTGTCTCTCCAAGCAGACTGTGAGGTTTTCAAGGGCAGGGGACCTTCCGTTATAGGCTATCTAGCAGGAGAGGAAAATCTAAAAGCTCGAAAGAATTGGAGCCCACATAAATGCTGAAGCATGTGCTGAGACAGGGAGAATAGAGAGTTGGCAGAGGACGAGATGAGCAGGACCGGGAGGCCGGACCAGGGGAAGGAGGTTTCCAGGGAGGTGGGCCATGCAAGGCGGATTCGCACTAGGGGAGCCACATGAGCTTTATATTGTTTTAAACTAACATTTATCTCATCTGCTACATGTCTGGCATTTTCCATACAGGCACTAAACTTTGTCAAGTAGATATTAATCCCCCATTTCACAAAAGAGGAAACCGAGACTCAGAGAGGTTGAAGGACACGCCCAAGGTTGTCTAGATGCAAAGATGGGGATTGAACTCCGGTATCAGTCGTGGGTTGATGAGGCCCCCCCAGGGTTGACCTTGGGGAGACCAAGCAGTCCTCACCTCCTCCCCCAACTGGCCACCAGCTTCCTGGAGAAGGGCCACCAGCTTCTGGACGATCAGCTCCTCTAAGGAAAATAAAGAAGGATTGAGGGACTGTTGACAAGTTCTGCAACAACACATCCATTGATGACAGATGTATTTTGTCTCTAAAACACAGCACACAGATTGGTTATGAAGGGCAAAGAAAAATCTTCCCCTAAACCAGGGCTGGAGCATGAGAGCTGCATTGGGGTTTGCTTTATGGAAAGAAAGGGGCTTTGGCCTGCTGAGCCTCACCTGCTAAACCTTACCACAGCTCCGTTTGACGGATGGGGGAACTGAGACCTCCCAATGTCCCTTATCCAGAGTTCAGAGGAGTGTGGTCAGGGATGGGAGCTTGGACCAGGAGCAGCTAATCAGGACGCAGGGAGGGGAAACACCGTGGCTGCTGATGCTGGGGGAATGTGCCCATCGACCTGGGCTATAAACAGCCATGCGCAAGTGGCCGTTCATACCAAAAGTCAATTGCAAATATTCAGGAAATTCGTGGACCCATTGTAAACTGTTGGCAGCTTGAAATTGGCCATGGTGAGAATATTTATACCACAGAAATCTGCAAATACTACAAATCAGGGCTCCCCCACCCCACACCAGCCTGTTTGCCAGTGCACCTCTGGGGTTCTGAGACCCAGAGCAAGCTAAGGATTTTGCATGAAACATTCAAGCAAACGGATGGGGAGGGGGTGGCGTGAAGTCACATCCCACAGGATAGACAGGTGTCTCCACCTGAAGAAGGCTCTCGCTGCAACCCTGCCCCCCCCCCCCCCCCAGCCCCTGCTGAAAGGCCAGTCCTGTCTCCTTGCTGTCCCTCTAGAACCTCCTGGAATATTTGTCAGCTGCCCTCCCAGTTCCCTGCTGGGACTCAGCCTGTGAAATCCCTGCCAAAGGGCAGCCCCAGGCAGCCATTGTCGCAGGTGAGAGCAGGGTGGTACTAACTAGATTCAGACGCTCCATCCGGCTGCGGTCCCCCTTCTGGCTTGTGGCTTCTGGCCTGGGAGGGTGCTTCTGAGGACCGAGCTGGACCCCCTTCTGCAGGCGAGGACTCCTGGAACTCGAGGTCCTCCAAATCTGAGGGCAAAAAGGAGTTGGCCTGGGTGTGTTTTGCACCTGTCTTGAATCCGCAAGCACATCGCTGAATCCAGGTTCTGATGAGAAGCTGTTCAAAGGCACTGGCACCAGAGGGGTCCTGGCTTCCCAGGCTCCTGGGTAAACCCACAGCGCCCCTGGAGCCGCCTCAGAGGAGTTCACAGTGCTCTTTGCCCCCTCCAGAAATCTCATTCTTCTTTCTTCACCAACCCTCTCTGCCTCCTCACAGTCTGGGAGGAAAACAAGCAGGCCTGCCAACAGGTCCCACTGAGTGGACCCACTTCCCGTTTAACTCTGCGAGGCTTTGCCGAGTCACTTAGCCTGTCTGAACCTCACTTTCTCCATCTGTCAAATGGGAGTATGAGACTGACCTCCCAGGGTTGCGAGCAGGTTCAATGAGATAACATGTAGTAGGCACTCCGTAAATGTCAGGGGAATCATTGCACACCCGTGGTCCCCACACTTCGGAGGAGTGAAAAAGCAGAGGTCCAGGCCATACCCTCCTTCATCAAACCTGGGTGTCTGTTTTTCTATCAGCTTTCCAGGCGATTCTGAGGCACTTATCTGATGAACAGATGCACCGCTCTCGTACTGCCTTTGTTTTCAAGTGTTTATGTGTGCATGTATGGGGGTGAGGGCGTGTACTGTGAGTGGTGGCTCCTGCTCACAACCAGCCCCTCTGTCCTCTCCACAGCGCCCCGCCCCCCCCCCCCCCCCCCCCAACATCTCCCGTCTCTGCTCAGAGCAGAAAGCAAAAGTCAAGACTGAACTCGACACCGCACAGCTGGCCCTGGAGGAATCCTCGGGGCCAGAGGCAGCCTCTGTTACCATGGCAACACCAGGCCTGCTCACCGAGGCTGCTGGAGCTGGAGGGCCGTTGGCCCCCAACACACAGGGGCAGAAAGCTGGGCCTCTTGGGCGGCCGGGACTCCGGGCTGGCAGCATGTGCAGCCCCTGCTCTCTTGGGCTCCTTGAAGCCATATTTCTTCTGAGAAAAGGCTCTTCTGAAGTTGGACTTTTTCTCTTGGGATTTCTTTCTGCAGGCTAGGCCCAGGTTTTCTACAGCCACCTCTGGCTGCTGGACTTGAAGTTGCTGTGGGGGAGATGAGCGAAACTGAGTCAGGGCCCCCGACTTTGAGGAGAAGGCAAGTGAGCTGGGGAAAGAGACCAACATCCTCTGAAACAAACGGAGGCCCCCTGTGGGCTGAGGGTGCGGCCCAGGGAGAAGAGCAATGGATGCTCTGAGCCGAGGAGACAAGTGCAGCCCACAGGGGTCAGGGCAGGCTTCCGGGAAGATGCAGAATTGGGGGAGGGGAAGGGAAATTACTGTGCCAGGCAGGGGTGGGGTGTCCAAAGTGAGGGTCAGGGGCCACATGGGGCACATCCTCCTCACCTTCTCTCCCTCCTGCTCCTCCGGGTCTTGGAGTAGGGCAGTGATCTTCTGGGTGAATTCTCCTGAAAAAGATCAAAGGGGCCGCTTACACTTTCGTGCTGAGAAAAGCTTTTCCACAGTCAGGTTTCATTTCCTAAGGCCCGGTGTCTCCCTGGGTCATTCTGACAGGCGCTAAGGAGGTTGCATTTGCGGTTGTCCCCGTACATGGGACCCCCATGGACCCGCAGAGGAGGCCTGAGGGCAGAGCTGGTTTCATGGGAACATAGTCACTCATCCTCTCACCAGCTTAGATGGGCCCTGCTAGGCAGGAGGAGCACAGACAGGCCCCTGCCTCCAGGAGAAGGTGTCTCAAGGCCACCTGGAAAGGCCTGGTCCCCACAAGTCCCCAAACCTTCCTTCTCCTCTAGGTACAGCAAGAGCCCTTCTAATTCCCTTCAAGGCACGTTTTCTGTGAAAAGCGAACCAGGCAGCATGGACGTGGAGGAAGCAGACTTTTAAAAGCATCTTCGCACACAGAACTGAGAGTGATTCCGTGATCCTAGATTTGGCTCTGCCGGTGACGAAATAATAACAATAGCGACGGCAGCGACCATTTCTGGAGCTTCTCCCCTACGGCCCCTGCCCCCTTCTCCTGAGGCTCTCTTCTCAAGCTGGGCTGCCTAACAACAGTAATAATAACCATCACTGGCAGCTAACATTTATCAGCTGCGAATGGGCACTGCTCTAAATGCTCTAGGAAGTAGGGACTATTATTATTCTCCCCATTTTGCAGATGAAGAAACTGAGACCAGAGATGAAGTACTGTGTCCAAGCTCACACAGCTGGGAGAGGTCGGAGCCCAGGCCCTAAAGTCACACCCTCTCTGAGCCCTTGCCACGGGCCAATGTTGCCCTCCATTTCCCTACGCTGGCCCCACCATGGAGGGCGCCACCACTATGGTGGTTTTACAGCCAAGGCTCAGACAGGTGAAGGAACACAGGCCAGCTCGGAGCCTGTGCTCTGGGGCCCTAGCTGCCCCCCACAACCGGCTGCATTCAGAGGCACGTCAGGACAGGCCACTGCCAATCTTTGGTTCAGTTTCTCTTCTGCAGGTGGAGGGGTCAGGCCAGACAGGTTCCAAGGGGCCTCAGGGGAAGGGGGGGTACTGACGGGATTCTGTGTCTCCGTCCACCTGCGAGTCCCCTTCCGGTCCCCAGCTTCCTGCGGGCATGGAAAGCTCGAAGGGACTTGGACCGCCGACATCTGTAGACAAGGCCTCTTGAACTTCAGGTTCTTCCATGCCTGAGAAGCAAGATGAAATGGGGGGTGTGTTTCATCAGGCCAAGGGTGTTACCTCCTGCACAGAAGTTAGCAGAGCCTCTAAAGTGCCTTCGAGGCTAGAGTGCGTCAAGGCCTGGTGGGGTGGAGGGGAGCTGGAGGGGGGGGCGGGCGGGGCTGGGGCTCGGGCTTACTGGCCCAGACCAAGCTCTGTTATCCCTTTGCACTTCCACTCAACTGGCTTTCCTAGGTTTTGCTCCCCACACCTCCCTCCCCTGGCAACCTCGTCCCTCTACCATCTTGGCTTGATCCTCGAGTGGGAGAGTGGATGCCTGATCCCACGGTACGAATTAACACATCACGTCCAGAATCCCGCTGCGTGAAAACATTTCCCCTTGTGGCCTGAAAGTCCACCACTCGTTCTTGCCCCCTCCTTTTTAAAATGTAAGTTCCCCTGGCCAGGTGGGCCTGCCAGGTTCTTCCTCCCGGACAGCCAGGATGATCCTTTCTCCCTCTAGCTCTGTCTGGCTCCCTTATTGACGAGCCGTGTGACCTTGAACACACTGTTTCACCTCCCTGAGCCTCAGTTCCCTCATCTGTGAAATGGGGATAATAATACCATAAAATGGCTGTGGGGACTGATGGAGATATAGATAGGCACCCGGGAAGTGTCTTATTTTACAGGCGAGGAGAATGAGGCGCAGAGATGGGGAAGGACATAGAAAGTACAGCTCACCACCCACGTCTCCTGCCTCCCAGGCTCCAGTTCCTTCCTGCATTTGCTACCCCCCGCCAGGGCATGGAAGCTGAGGCTGCGGTGGGGGAATTCCCAAACACAATTTCCATCGGGGGCTTAGCTGGGTTGCCTCAACCTTAGTGAGCTGTCGAGTGTGGAGGTGACCTGCTGGCAGCCCATCCTGCCTCCCCACAGCCCTCCCCACAGCGCTCAGGGTAGAGCAAAAGTCAGAACAGGGAAGGCAGCTCTTAAAATGGCCAATTCCAGCCCTGGGGAAGGTTCCGGAGCTGGAGGCAGCCACAGTGTTGCTATGGTAACGGCAGTCTGCTCACCAAAGCTGCCGGAGGTGGAGGGCCGTTGGCCCCCAACACACAGGGGCAGAAAGTTGGGCCTCCTGGGCGGCCGGGACTCTGCACTGAAAAAGTCTGCAGCCCCGGCTCTCTTGGCCTCCTCGGAGCCGTGCTTCTTAAGAGAAAAGGCTCTCTTGAGTCCAGACTTCTTCCTTTGAGATTTCCTCCTGAGGGCCGGTGATGGATTTTGTGGAGCCGCCTCTAGCTTAGGGCCTTGAAGTTGCTGTGTGGGAGATGAGAGAAACTGAGTCAGGCCCCGATCTTGAGGAGAGCAACCAAGTAGTTCAGAGGGGCCCAGACGGGAGAGGCGACAGAGCCTAGAGCAGGGGAGCCCTGAGGCCCAGGAGGACAGGTGGGCTTGAGCAAGGAGGGGGAGAAGGCGGCGAGCCCCTGGGGGTCTACGCAGACGGTTTGCTCCTCACCTCTTCTTCCCACTGGTCTCCCACTTTCTTGAGAAATTCCACTATCATCTGGATGCAAGCATCCTCTGGAAGAAAGCAAATGCCCCCAGTTAATCCTTCTAGATGCACAGAGAACTCTTTCTAGTCACTGTCTTGGGCTTCTGAGACCAACGTGGGCCTTCTGTATTGAGTAAGGGTCCGCTTAAAACAGCTCCTTAGGCCAAGGAGGGGGGGAAAGCACCACATCCTGGGGCTGGTCCTTTTGAGAGAGGATTAGAAAGGTCCACAGGGAAGGGTACTGGGCCGAAGCATGAAATTTTATGCAGGAAATTTCAGGTCAGCCCTTCATGCATTCCACTTGGGCCCCACTGTTCTTTTGAACTTTACAGATCGACGAATATCTGCTTTGGGTCGGGCAAGCTGTGTGATCTTGGGTAAGTCTCTTAACCTCTCCGGGCCCTCTTCTCTTCCCCTGTGAAATGCAGATCATAATCCCTGTCTTGCTTCCCTCTGAAGCTGACAGGCCGTCGAATGAGGGACTGTGCCTGGAAATACTTTGCAAATCTCATGCTGATCTTGCAACCTGGTTAATTCCAGTGGGGGAAATGGCGGAGACCTGGCCTAAGGTGGAAGACGGAGGGACCCCAACAGGCAGGACATAGCCAGCCTGCCGCGATGGCGCCTCCACCACATATCAAATCTTTACAGAGAAGCCACGAACAACAGAAATGGTTTTCTTCGACACCCCGGTCAACCTATCCAAAGACGATGAGCCTAGAGTGGCCTCTGCTGGTTGCCCGCTGATCAGTTTAGGAGCAAACACACTTGCTTCCCTGTTCCCAAGCTGTCTGCAGCGGTTTTTTCACCCCTCACTCCCCTCCGTCACTTCTCTCTCATTTAAAAATCCTGTTTCGCTTCTATTCCTTGAGAACAGAATTAGCATGTAAAATAAACACCCTGCAGAATAACCAATTAAACGCCTTTTAGCTATTCCTTGACAGACACATAGCTCCTCCATTTTGTATCTTTTATAATATGCCCATTCTTTATTGGAATTAGATTAATAGAACATTACCCATTTTATTAGGAGCAATAACAGTATGGTGGTTGTGTATGAGACTGTCTTTATTTCTTGGGGATGCATGCTTAAGTATTTAGGGATGAAGCGTCATTTTACTTAAAAATGGTTCAGTAACAAAATTATACACACATACACAAAGCAAATATGGCCAACTGTTAATAATTGTGAGTATATGAGTATGCCTTGAACTATTCTTTGCACTCTTCTATATATTTAAAAATATAAATATAAATTCCATATTCCTCTATTCTATAAATTTAAAAAGACTTCTAAAAAGTCCCATTCTCATGAACACATAAGGCAGGAGCATTTGCCAGCAGCCTTTCTGATTCCTGAGAATCCCTTCAATAAAACTCCAAAATAAGGAAATGTGACGAGAATCAGCAGAAGGAGCGAGATCAGTACACGCATTTTGAGAGCGACCACGCAAGGTCTTAGCGGTCAAGCAGAGCCATCTGCCTCATTGTAACAGCCACCCCAGCTGCAGGCAACAAGGACACTAAGTAGATTCTGACTCACGGTCAGGCTGTGCGAGATCCTCTTCCCGCTGGAGACCTGCGTCCTGGGAAGAAACCTCGGAGACTCCAGCACCCTCGCCTTCGATGCACAAGGACCAGTGGAGATCAGATTCCACCCCGCCTGGAACAAAGATGAAAGCAAATGTGTGTGGTGTGTGGGTGTCAGTGCCATTCTTCTGACCTTGTTAATCGACACAATAAAACAGCGCCTGAGCCACAGCAGGACTGGCACTGCTGCAGCCAGCTGTAGCCTCAACCAGAGCATCAGAGACCCGCCAAGATTTCAGTTTGAAGAGGCTGCCTCAACCCAGACATCCTTCTCCCAACCCCCAAAATATCCTGGATCTTCCTTGGGTCTCTTCTCCCCATTAAAAACATGCTGAGTTTTGAGTGCTACAGGGCAAAGCTCCATCCTTTTCCAGGTGCCTGTGGGGCACCCAACTCCAGGACCCTAGAGTCAGAATAGGAAGGCACCTTGGGGACCAGCTCCCTCATTTTGCAAATGAGGAATCAAAGGTTCCAGAGAGAGGAAGCAACTTGCTCAAGGTCACACAGCAAGTTTATTCCTGACAGAGCCAATTCTAGAACGAAGATCTAGAACCAAGACCCCAGCCACGGGCTCTTTTTACTTCCCAGCATCCACCCCCAGTCCTCACATATGGACTAGTCGGGGGGTAGGGCTTCCCTCCTCTCCTCCCTCCCTGCCTTCCCATTTCTCCCTGGTCCATCGTCCTGGAAATAGAGTACTTAACAATAACAGCTGTCCTTTATGGAGCGCTTTCCATGTGCCTGCTCCGGGCCACGGCCACCCCATGAGACGGCAACTGTTATTATCTCCATGTTATCCATGAAAAAAAAATGAGGCTCAGAGAGGAAAGTCACCAGCCCCAGGTCACACAGCTAGTGCATGGGCGGTTTGACCTCAAGCTCTCAGCCACTGTGCCATTCTGCCTCAAAGGAATTTCCCAGTGGTGTTGTCCCTGACAGTCCCCTCTGTTGAGAGGTCTCAAGAGCCAGCTTATAGCACCCTAGCCCTTGGGAGTGGAGTGGTGGGATTACTATAGAAACGGGCACGGTCTGCTCACCCCCACGAGCTGGGCCCAGGTCAGCCTCCTCGGGCCACACGGCAGCAGCCATCGCGGGCAGTCCTGCCTCCCAGCCTCCCACCTCCTGCTCTGGGGCGCCCCTGGCTTCCTCGGCAGAGCGTTTCTTGTGACCGTGTTTCTTGCGGCTGGCCTTCCTGTCGTGGGCTTTCTTCCTGGAAGCCAGCTCCCCGGGTGCTTCAGGGGTTTCCGCAGGCTGCGAGGGGCCATCCTTCCCCTTCGCCCTCCTGCTGGCCTTTTCTTTGGGCTCCTCGAGGCCTGTCCTCAGGAAGATGTTCAGCAGGGTCTTCAGCCACCCCTGCTGGGCCCACCTCTGGGCCTTGTCCTTCTTGGCGTCCTGCGGAGACCTCTGCTCTCTGGGGAGGAACTCCTTGCTCTCCTCCGGGCTGAGGGCTGTAGCTGTGGCGCCCTGAGCCTCCGCAGCCGGGGCTGGGCTCTCGGGGCGTCTGGCCCCTTCGCTGGCCGTCCGGCGAAGTGCCCTCTTGGAGGGGGTGGCGGGCAGGGAGAGGCACCGGCAGTCCCACGTGTCCGAGTCCCTCCTGGGGTCCCGTGTCCTGTCCAGAGACCCTGCTCTCCTCCTCGGGCCCTGCGGAGGCTCCATCGTGCTGCAAGCAAAACAAACAGCTCCCTTAGGACAGGCCACCAGGCGCCGCCCGGGCAGGCCCCCCCCCGCCCCACCCGTCCACCCTGTCCGTCAGGGCGAGCGAAAGCCACTCAGCGCTGCTGTCTCCCTTCAAGTCCTCGACAACCTGGGAGGGGGTGTCCCTTGTCCCCATTTTCCAGAGGAAGAAACGGAACTGCGGGAGGTCACACCCCCAGATCCACAGCCGGGCTGCGGCTCCCCGGGGCCTCCAGCCCCGCCGACACCTTGACTTCAGTCCCCGAGCCTGACTGCAGGGACCCCTGACCTCCAGAACTGCAGTAACGAAGTCGGGCTGTTCCCAGGCCACTGAGTTTGTGCATTTGTTACAGAAGCTACAGGAAACAAATGCAGCTGGAGCAGGAGGCCCAGTCCCGCCCCTCGGGACTTCAGGTAGCTTTTCTGGCCCAGTGTCCCCCTCTGAGACAGGCCGAACACCTGCCTGCCCATCTCCCAGGCTCTTAAGAAGGTGACAGCTCAGTCAAGGGCACTCTCTTTCTCCAGTTGCTCAGGCCAGAACCGTGAAGTGGTCCCGACTCCCCTCTTTCTCTCACTCCTCGTCTGGTCCTCAGCAAAGCTGGCTGCCTCACGTCCCTGTCCCGAGCTCGCCAGGCCTCCCGCCTCCTCCACTGCCGCCTGGTCCAGGCCTGTCCCTGCTCACCTGCACCGTTGCGGGAGCTCCCAGCTGCTCTCCCTGCTCCACCCTTGTCCTCCTTCCTGTGATTTCTCCCCTCAGCAGCCACAGGGCCTCTACAACACGAGGTAGAGCATGGCGCTCTCCTGCCTCCATGGCTCCCTTTTCACTCAGAGTCAAAGTCAAAGTCCTTACGATGGCCGGCAAGGCCCCACGCGACCTGGCTCCATTACCTGTCCAGTCACCTCTCACTCACTCACTCCACTCCATTCACACAGCCCTGCTTGCTGTCCCTCAGGCCCACTCAGCCTCAGGGCCTTCACGCCAGCTGTTCCCTCTTTCTAGAACATTCTTCCCCTAGACAGCCTTATGGTGTGTTCCCTTACTTGCCTCAGGGCTCTGCTCAACTGTCACCTTCCCATAGAGGCCCTCCCTATGCACCCACATCAGCACCCCCTCCTCTCTTAACTTACCACACCATGTTTGTTCATTGTCTGAGTCTCTCTCCCTCCCCTTTGCCTGTCTTGCTAGTTCTCGAATCCTGAGTGCCCAGAACAATGGCGGCACATCACTGACATCAGTAAGTTCTTACGAAACAAATGAATAGTGTATTACACACACAGTCAATGGTCCAATACAGAAGGTGTCTCTGGACGTATAGTTAACATACAATAAACGTATCTGGACCAGTCCCATCTTAGAGCAGCAGGGACCCTTCCGGTCTGCATCCAGGATGAAGCAGCTGCCCATGGAAATGACAGATGAACTTCCCCCCCACCCCAAGTCCTGGGCAGCGTTTGAAGCGGGCTGCAGTGTGGGCAGGTCATCTGTGTGCCTTTAATCTGAAATTCTTGGGGCTTTCCAACTTTTCCAAAGTCGTTCAGAAACCCTTTGCCCTTTGGTGGAAGTTAAAATAAAAATAAACCATGGTTTTGAATCCCAAACCTGAGCTCCCAGAGATTCCTGTGGAGTTCAGATTTGTGGATTGCCTACTCTAATCTGTAATTACAGACTCACCAGGCATTTACTAAGTATTAAGGAATGCGTTATGTATTTATGTATGAATTATGCATGTATTATGTATTTACATCACATCTCCTGCATTTACCAACTGATTCTTTTACTTTAAAATGCACTGTATTACTATGTCCAGCTTAGAGGCAAAAATAAGAATCTATAGTTGTGATTTCAGATGTGGAGGATCCTTGTGAATGTGAGGAAGATACATAAAGAGAGAGAAGAAAGGGCCTGGGGAAACATGGAGAGATTTGAAGGTGACAGTGACATTCAGGATGCCTTCCCTCTTTCAAGCACGGTTCTAGGAAGAAAGGAGAGAGGTCATCGGCTGACACCGACACGTGGACAATCTTGCGGGAAAGCACAAAACGGGCCGGGGAGGAGGCAGGCAATTCAGAAAGCTTTATAGGTTGTTTAATGTTCCTTAAAAGGGACATCTGGGTTACACGCGAACTTCTAGCAACACTCGTCTGTGCCTTACATGGGAATCAGTCGATGTTCTCGAAAGCCTCAGAGGCTGCTTGCATTTGTGCTTCTGAAATACAGTGTGGGGTGGGATAAAGAGAAGAAATCATAGGAGAAAATGTTTTTCTTTCTTCTCATTTATTTCTTTTAACAAACATTTAGTAAGCATTCACTGTGCACCAGGAATTATGCTCGGTGCTAGGGAATTAACAATGAACAAGATGCAGGGTGTGCCCTCAAAGAGAATGCGCTGGTCTTCCAATGGGCAGGAGTGGGGACGTGAGTCAGCGGTGGTGACAGTAATGCTCTACTCCCCTGACATCTGCTCTCTCTTCAGTAGCACAGTCTTAAGAGAAGACAAATTTAGGTGGGAGGTCTATTTGATGTTAAGCTCCAAGTCAGCTGAGCCAGAAATATTTACTGAATGGTGTCAGAGTTCCTTGCTTTTTCCGTATGTTCCTGTGGGCAGGGCAAAGTGGATGGGGTTGGAAGAGAAGCTGTTCAAATAACAAAACCGCCAAACCAGCCGAACACACAGGACACCCTTGTTCGGCTCAGCCCCTCATCTTCTTATGCTAACTTGGCTCAAGGGGGCCCATCGCACAGAGAGCCGGAGCATCCTTCCCCAGCTAATGGGAAGAGAGGCTCAGTAATCTTATACAAACCCGTCATTGCTATGGAAACGGTTTTCGCCACTGCCGATGGTTGCAGCGTCCTCCTACCGCATTCAAAGGACACTCTGTTACTTCTAATCAGAGCATCAGTATAATTCTGCCAGGCAATATTTTTCCATCTTGATGTTTTTTCAAGAAAACTGCCTTGATTTGGGCACTGCCTCCCTGGAGCAACAGTGCCTTGAGCCCAGAGGGTAGTGAGGGAGGCTAAGAAAAAGAGCCAAATGCAGCAGCTGCTCCAGCCCCAGAGAGGGAGAGGCGGGACGAGCAACGTGTGGCCTCAGCCATCCAAGAGGTTTCCCCCGTGAAGAGAGATTCCAGGACCTGCCGAGCCCTCCTAATCCCAAACCCAGTGACCTCTTCCTGTTCCTCATCGTCTCTCGAGATGCTGCAGCCTCTAATACCATGCCCACTTCCTTCTTCTGGAAACTCTCTCCTCTCTGGGCAACTGTGACCCAGCTTGGCCTGGCTCTCCTCCTACCTCTGACCACACCTCCTCTGTAATGTCTCGAAGATTCTGTCTTCCAATGCTAGGCCCCGGGGTTGAGAGAGTGTGGCTGGCCAAGGAGGGCAAACCCAGCCGCCCCCAGGGAGTCACCCTGGAAGGTCCTCTCTGAGGCGGATGTGTTCTCAGACTTCTAAAGTCTCTACACTCTAGGAAGATTGAGTTTTAATATTATCCCCCGACACACACACGTGCACACTAAATTCTATGTGTGCTGAAATTAAATCCTTCCAGATTTTCTGGTTGCAAAGTTTTGCTTATTCAGAATTCATCAAAACAAGACTTTCTTTTTCCTCTCTTGTTTATCTTATTCTGGGCCCCTACTTTGCCTGGGGGTTCACCCACGTTCCACCTGACCCACAGGGAGTCCCACGCTGTCCAGGACCTGCTTGCTTCCAGACCTGTCACCCTGGGACAGCAGCTGACTTTCACTGGATAGAAGCCTGGCTGCCCTCATAAACTTCTTTATTGCCTTGGCAGAAGGTGGATTTCAGAGCAAAGTCCGAGTCTGCTCGGAAATACCCTAGTGATCGGCAGCTCACAGAACCTCTGGTAAGAAGTGACATTCCCTGGTGACATGCTTAAAAACACCAACAAGGTGCCAGGGGAAGCGCACAGAGCTGACCTTGAGTTACCGTGGAGCAGGAAGTTTGCCAGTTTTTCCCAAGCATGCTGCTGTTTTTAGTTTATTTTCTAAAGTGTACACTGACCTCATCTATATACTTATTCTCTGATTTCTTCCCCCGGCCGTATTACTCTGTAACCTCTCTGGCGCCATTTCACAGAGACACCTTGCCACTCCCTTCTCCACGCCTGTGGTTCACACAATCAATATTTAACAAAAAGCTGGTCACTCCAAGGAGGAGTGTGTGTGGCACGCATGTGTGGACCCAGAGTCAACCTACAGACACTCATTGCTGTAAACTGAATGTTTGTGTCTCCCCCCACACCAAATTCATGTGTTGAAACCTAACGCCCAGCGTGATGCTATTAGGAGATGGGGCCTTCGGGAGGTCATGAGAGCAGAGCCCTCATGAATGAGATTAGTGCCCTTACAAAAGGGGCCCCAGGGAGCTCCCTCACCCCTTCCACCTTATGAGGACACAGAGAGAAGACCTGGTCTACGAACCAGGAAGCCCTCACCAGACACCAACTCTGCCAGCGCCTCAGTCCCAGACTTCCAGCCTCCACAAGAGTGAGAAACAACATTCTGTTGTTTATAAGCCACCAGTCTGCGGGAGTGTGTTATAGCAGCCCAAACGAGCTGACACTGATGTGTCACAGAAATACACACATGTACACTATAAACCTATGTGGACCCAGAACGTCCTGTATTTTTCCCACCCCAAGGGTAAGGGAATAATTATTTATCTATTTACTGTCTGCCTTCCCAGTCTAATTCCAAGCTCCAAAGAGAGGACCCGAGCCTGCATGGTCCCCTTCCATGTCCACACTGCCTGGGAGGCTTTTGGTGTTTGTGGAATGAATAAACAATACACAGATACGTGCAAACACAGCTAGCTCACCCATAAACTGCCACATGGCGGTCAGAATGCCCTTCCATCCACATTATCTCACTTCATCTCGGCCACACCCTGTGAGTCAGAGGGGCCGGCAGTGGGGAATTGAGGCTCTGACGGTTAAGAGACTTGCCCACAGCTGAGAAGAGGAGAGAGTTGGGACTTGAATCCACTCCTCTGGATTCTGAATTATTTCTTCTCTCTCCTACACCAAGTGGCCTCCCGTAAATATAGACACACACATGCAAGGACTTCCAGGTGAGCGAATCTGCTATTTCACACTGAGAGAGATAACCACAGCCACACACATGCCCACCGTGACCTGCACTCTCGGAGTCATGTGTTTACGTGTGCCCAGGTATAGACACCTGCACCTCAGAGGCAGATTGCAAACACGACGCGGGGCACACGGACCCCTTGGCTGGAAGCCAGTCGGGGGCTGGCGGGTCAAGTCTGCGCCCTGAACTCACGTTGCTTCTCCTTGGCACAGGTGGGCCCACGGGCACTCTGCACCCCCAGGGTGAGAGCTGAGCCTGTTGGAGCTCAAAGCCTTCCACTGGGGCTCCTGGGGTGATGCAGCTCACACTTCCCCACATGCAGTGTAATGAGGGGGGGCCTGGGGGGACCCCAACCTCCACTGGCAGCACTCGAGTCAAGGACAAGGTGGTCCTCTCTCCTCCTCAACACTGGACCCGTCCTGCTCCCATGCCCACCCCCCAGGTGTTAGATGGTAACAATTCAAGTATTCCTTCTTCTTGGTGGGGTCCTAACAGGTTCCCAGAGCTGGAGGGATGGGAGAAAGATCTAGCCCCTCCTCCTGTAGGACAAGACTCCTTTATGCCCCACTACCGACAGGCAGACTTGCAATCCCTGTTGGAATACTTCCCACAATGGGAACTCACCACCCTTTGAGGGAGAACGTTCCTCTGCCGGCCAGCCCGGATTTTAAGGAAAGTCCCCTTCAGACTGAGCTGACTCTGCTGGCGGCAACCCGTCACACCCCTGAGGAGAGGTCCCAGTACCCCTGGAGTCCTCTGTCTCAGTCCATCACCCTAAAGACTCAAGTCTCTTGGTAGTTCCTCAGATCGCATTGCTTCTAGACCCGTCCCCTGCCAGGACACCTCCCCTGGGTATTCCCCAGCTGGTCCTTGTTCACTTAAAGACACAAGGCCCAGGCCCAGACACTCCAGCCGGGGCCCGACCACAGCTGCACCCAGTGGCGTCTTTGCACAAAGCCTCAGCCCACAGCGGCATTTGAGCAGCCACATGGCACCATCGGAGGTGTCAGCTCTGCCTGGGCCGACCCACAGCTCCGTGTATCGGGCTGACTTTAACCATCTGCCTGTTCCTTACTGTCACCACACACACTTATCACCTCGTGCCTATTTTCCAAAAGGTCAGGGATTTGCATGTTTTGAGGATCTTGCACAACCCAAAAGAATGAACTTCCTAATGGGGGACCTGAGGCCCTGTGACAGCAGTGGGGCAGACTTGGGGTGGGGCAGTGGGGACATCATTTACAAGGCTGGAGAACTCCAACACGCCCACCACTCCCCTCCGTCCAAAACTAGAGTCTGTGCTCTGAGGGTGTCCCCACCGCACCCCACCCCATCTGTCCTCCATCCAAGACCACAGGCAATGCAATGCTACAGTCCCCCTCAAATCCTGTCAGAGCAGCGAGCCACCAGAGCTCTTTTCATAAGATCTCCCTGTCCCCGGACTAGCTTCCAAGAACCTTAAAGCAATAGAACTTTACTCCAGCCAGACGTAAACATAAAACTTGTTCGTATGAAGCTTCCCTTTTCTACGTCCCTTCACATAAAGTCTATGACTTGCCCTCTACAGCATCTAATAGAAGAACGAGCAGAAGAGGTATGTAACGCTGTCCCCATTCTGCAGATGAGGAAACTGAGGCCCAAGGGAGTGCAGTTCCTTGCTCAGGGTTCTGGGCTAGTAAGCTGCAGGGCTGGGACCCAAGTTCAGAGCTTGTAAGTCCAAGTTACTTCATAGCTGTTTGCGTGACACCCCATTGGGATCTGCTCTGTCTTTCTAGAGATGAAGAAACTGAGGCCCAGCGAGGGCCCAGGTAGAAGCAGAATTGGGGCTGGACCCAAGCGTCTGACTCCTAGGTCTACCCTCGTCTGAGGACCCGAAGATACCCCTACCCACTGCTCCAGCCCCCTAAGGAAAGAGTATCATTCAACCAACCTCGGACCACGAAAGTCACTCGCGTTCCAGGACGCTCTTGGGTGAACCTCCAGACCAGGGAGCTCTGCGTCAGGTACCCCCGCAGCGGCTGGGTACCACTCCCTGTCAGCTGGAAGTTGTGTCTGATGAGGAGCAGCAGGCCCAGCAATCCCAGAGAGAAGATGCTGCTGTTGCTGCTGCCAAGTCCAGAACGTCTCAGAAGATGCTTTGGTCATAGTATATATAATCATTATCTCCGAGGAGCTGAGCTCATGGGCAGCCAATCCAGGGCCCACCCACTACAGCCCCGTCCCGTCCAATCCCCAGGCTGCTTCCCGCTCCTCCAGCAATAGGAGGCTCACTCACCTCAGCTACCTGGGAAAAAAAGAGTTTCACTTGACAACTTCCTTATGACACCCAAACCCCAATGAGAAACCAATGCTCAGTAAACAAGCTAAGGTCTAGCTGGAGGTAGGTCAGTCCACGGAACGAAAAACAAGCCCTTATGGGAAACGCAGGTGAGGGAAATGGAGGGGACGGTTTTACCACCTCCACACCCTCCCTCACTTCTTTCTGAAGGACTCCGAAGAGGGAGGGATCTAGAAACCGAGGTCATTGAACACGACCCATGTATTTCTTGATCTGGAGACAAAATTTGCAAAGAGAAGTTGGTAAGGAGCATGTTTTCCAAATCCTGCTACCCCTGGGTAGGGTTGCCACGAATCTTGACAAAACATTGTAAAAAGTCTTAAAAACTCACATTTTCACTTTTCGTAGTGCCTGAATTTTTTTTTCTTTTTTTTTTTCAGAGAGAGTACATACATGTTTATAATCAGAAAAGAAAAACTAGCTTTATTTAGACAAAAGGGAAAAATGTCAGAAATCTTGTTTTGGTTAGTTGCCATGGGGAGGCATTACAAGTCACAATTTCCAGAGTGTAAATATTTATTTATTTATAAGAAACTTCAAAAGTAAATGTTGAAATCACTGAGTTTCAAAGTCACCCAGACTGGAACCATCTGCCAGCTGTGTGACCTCCAGCTGGGGCCATGTCTCTGAGCTTGTTTCTCACTCAAAAAACGAGTGGGGAAAAAAAAAAAAAAACGAGTGGACACCTCAGAGGGTTGATTGCAGGTCCAAATGTGATAATGCTTATAAAGAAGACAAGATCATTTGTGGAGTGCCAGGCACTTTTCTAAGTTCTTTCTGTGTATTAAGAGCGTCCAGTACCTGGCAAGTGCTCCATAAAGAGCCAATATTACACTGTTGGTAGCAGAGTTATTAACGCTTCATTCATTGTGTTGGCAAACAGGTTTTGGATCCAGCTGTGTGCCAGGCACTGTCTCGACACTGAATTTAGAGAACGGATTAGCCTGAGAGCCGACCCAGGCTTCAAACAAGGGTTAAATTATATCCCACCTTTTTCATCTGTTAACGAATCCATGTCTTCTTACCCACCTCCTCGGGCCCCGGGCACATCACTCGTGCTCCTTCTTGCTCAGAGGTGGATAAGCCTGGCCTGGCCCCGGCCCTCGTGGAGGTCACAGTGTGGTCGGGGGAGAGACCCACATACAGGAAGTCACAGAAGCCTGTGGAAGAGATTGGGGAGTTGCTGTTTCACGAGTGCAGAGTATCAGTTTGGGAAGATGAAAAAGTTCTAGAGATGAATGGTGGAGGCGGCTGCACAGCAATGTGAATGTCCTTAATGCCACTGGGCTGTAGACTTAAGAATGATTAAAATGGCACATTTTAGGTTATGTATATTTAACCACAATAAAAGAGATTAAACACAAAAACAGCTGGAAGAGGCAGCGAGCCGTGCGGGGCACGGTGCCGGAACGTACTCTGTGACCCAGTAACTCCAGCTGCAGGTATACATGATCACCAGTTCTCACCCGAGGGACAACCATCCTGGGGCCCTTGTGGGCATTTGGCACCTTCTCTAATCAGGCAGAAGGGCAACCCAGCCCTGTCCTCAGTGCCCGTCAAAGACCAAGCCTTGGATGGGGATCTGTGGACAGACACTGGCAGCTGCCTGTGGCCAGGGCCAGCTATGTAAAGAGTGAGGCCCAGAGCAGACTGAAAATGAAAGGCCCTTTGTTCAAAAAGTATTAAGAGTGTCAGGACAGAGACAGCAGAGCACAAAACCAATTTCAGGCTCTTCTGAGTGCGGGCCCTGTGCAACTGTACCGGTCACACGACCATGAAGAGGACTTTGATGGGGACAGTTCTCAACCAAGTGCTGTGAAGACAGATGACAGAGGAGGGAAGGGAAGATTGAGAGAGATTATTTTTTGAAATTTTTATTGAAGTATAACATACAGAAAAGTGCACAAATCTTAAGAATACAGCTTGATGAATTTTCACAAAGGAATACATCCACGTAACCAGCACCCAGGTTAAGAAACAGAGTGTTACCAGCACCCCAGAAGCACCCCTTCATGCTTCTCACGGGAACCTCCATCCTGGCTTCCAACAGCGTCGGTTGTTTAGCCTGCTTGGGGGCTTCATAGGAATAGGAATCAGACTGCGTGTTTTCTCTTACGTCTGGCTTTTTTCACTCTATTTCATGTTTGTGAGGTTCAGCCGCACTGCTGTGTGTCACTGCAGTTGTAAATTCTCAGACTGACAAAGCCACATGTCAGAGACGATGTGGGGCGACCAGAACTTTCATATGCCGCCAGTGGGAGTAAAAAGTGGTACGACTACTTTGGAAATTTGAGTGGCGATATCTGCTAGAGCTGAATAGTCGCCCCGGCTGTGACCCAGCAATTCCACTCCTAGTACACACACAGCAGGAATGCATGCCCGTGCTCCCCACAGACAACACCTGGAAGAGTGCTCGTGTCAGCACTATTTGTCACAGCCAAAACCTCAAATGGTGGAACCTACTCAAATGCCCTAACAGTAAAATGAAGAAATAGTGGTATAGTCACAAAACAGAGAGAGAATTTTTTTTCCCAAGAATCTGTATGTTTATTTGTCTAGAAAGACTGTTTACCCTCTTGTGTGGCCTAGGTCTGCAACACAGGGACACAGAAGATAAACGTGGTCTTGAGAGAGAATGAAGGCATCAAATTAAGAGAGGAAGGTAGAAGAGAGCCCCCTGGTCTTGGGAGCCATGTCGGGGTAAGGGAGTGGGGAGCTCTGAGTGACACAGTAAAGGGAACAGTTCTCTCAAGGGACACTCAAACCTGCCTGAGTTTCGAACCCCGATTCCCAGAAATCTCATCCCATCCCAGCAAGAATATTTGCATGATGGACATGAAGCCTGTGCTTTCGGTGATTCCCAGCAGCAAGGAGCCAGCGCGTGAACACGCCCTCCCTCCCCGGGCCACGCTCTCTGCCTCCACTGTGCCCGTTCCAGGTCCAGCCCCCACCCTGGGTTTGGGCCTCCCACCCACCGAGCTTCCTGGAGCGATGTCTTCTCCCCTCTCCTCAGTGAGGGGTACCTGAAAGGCTGTGACCTCACCCTTTCCCAAGCCAGGTCAGGACCCAGGACCGGAGTCCCTTGGCCAAAAGATAGTCTCAGAATATTCTTTTGGTTGCTGTGCAAAGCGGCTGAATTTAGGTCTTGTGCCTAAATGGCTCAATGAATCTCAATTCCCATTCACGCTCCCCTGCCTCAGGGACTTTTCCTGTCCCCCCAGTGTCTCCCAAAATCTCCCCTCTCTCAGTCATTCCTGCATCACCACTACAAGTGGGCAATTCAGGTGACCATCAGGATGGCATGGCTTTGAATTGGACAGAGATGCTCTGCCACCCAGCTCCTCATCCCCATGGGCTTATTAGTAACAGTAATAACAGCAGCCGTTCAGGAAATGTTTACTTAACTTCAGACCCTGTACTAAGAGTTTTTACATACATTATTTATTTTTACCCCCATAATAATGTTTATAAAGTAGGTATTGCTATTTTACAGATCTTGAAAGTGAGGCTCAAAAAGGTAAAATAAAATGCTTAAGTGACACTGCTAGTAAACGGCAGGTTAAAACGTGTCGGTCAGTCTGCAAAGCACGTCATTAGCCACACAGTCCGCTGTTTTTCTGATCCCCGGTTTTCACAGATGTGGGACGGGAATGACACCGACCCTGCAGGATTGCTGGGAAACTTCAAGGAGGCGATTCCCATGAGCCCAGGCACTGGGACAGTGGCAGAGTTGGGTCTGGAGGAGCCCACAAGGAGATCTCACCCGAGGGACGGCAGCCCCCAGTGCCCTCACAGAACTGGCTCCAGGACTAACAGTGTGGCGTGAGTGAAGCCAGCTGGAAGAATTCCCTGCACTCCCTTTCCGGTGCCCTAAGGTGGACATTGGTCTGCCCACCTGCCTGTGGCTCTGGCCGGGCTCTCACCCTCTCAGTATCAGTAAAGGAAACACTTGGTCAACAATGGCTTAAGCTGGGGTTACTCACCTTGGCTATATTGACATTTGGACCAGGTAATTATTGGTTGTGTGAGCTGTCCTGTGTATTGTAGGATGTTTAACAGCATCTCTGGCCTCTACCCAATAGGTGCCAGTAGTACCCCCCTTTCAGTAGTAAAAACCAAAAATGTCTCCACACAGTCCAAGTGTCCCCTCAAGGCCAAAAGCCCCCCAGCTGAGAAGCACTGGCTAACGCAGTGGTGACGTGTAACGATCTCCGCCAACTAGGAGTCCCCGCAGGTAGGCAGTTCCAGGTTTGGTGCAGCAGCTCGATGATGCCAACAAGGACCAGCTTTGTCCTGAGACTCACCACCTCATGATCACAAGATGGCTGCCACAGATCCATTGTGCCACCATCACAATCCTATTCAAAGGCAGGCAAGAGGGGCAAAGGGATGGTGCCATTTGTGGCTTCATCTTTAATCTGATGAGTTTTCCCAGACACTTCTCAGCAGGTCTCTCCTATGTCTTATTGGCCAAAACAGGTTGTATGTCCACCCCCACTGCAAGGGAGGCTGGGAAAATGACTAGGTGGCCAGGGAGAAGGGGTTTGGAAATGACATGGCCTCTGAATAACATGTCTCTCTGACATGGCAGTGTGGGCACTCCTCACAGCTGTGGAAATTATTTTTCTATCTCCTTTCCTCACTAGACCTTTAGGTTAGGACAGAAACCTTGTCCTGTTTTCCTCTGTACCCTCAGGACTCAGCCCGGTGCTCAGCACTAGGAAGATGCTCAATCAATGCTTGCTGAATGAATGAATGAATGAACGAATGGATGGGTGAGTGAATCAATCAGTCAATGACTTGACCTTTCCTTTTCCTTGCTTATATCACCAAGCTCCTTGTATAGGCAATTATTTATTCATATGCAAACTAAACTTGGCTTAACGAGAAATAGCCTATAATGCAAATGATAATGCAAACATCTCCCAGTTCCTTCAACAAGCCATGATCTCTCAGCCATTGGACATGCTGTTCTCTTTACCCAGAACGTTCTTCCTGCCACCTCCAACCTCCCCTCACCTCTCTTCACGTGGCCACCTCCCTCTCACTCTCTAGGTCTCTGTTTAGCTGTTACTGCCTCAGAGAAGCTTAGCCTGACCTCCTCAGTGCGGCTCAGAGGCCTCTGCTAGACCCCCCCTGAGCCCCTCATGCAGCCCCATCCTAGCACTTGTCATCCTGGGTTGTGACTGTCTCCCTAGCAGGAGAGGAAACCCACAGGGAGCAGAACAGCACGGCCTTCACTGGCAGGTTCTCTTTAAACTTTTGTCGATGGAATCATTGATACCAGGGCTTGCAAAGCTACCTTGTAAAGGGACAGATGGTAAATATTTTCAGCTTTGTGGGACATGTGACCTCTGTTGCAGCTATTCAGCTCTGCCTTCAGAGAGAGAAAGCAGCCATGAGTAATTCGTAAACAAATGAACGTGGCCGTGTTCCGATAAAACTTTATTCGTGGGCACTGGAATTTGAATTTTATATAACTTTCACATGTCATGAACTACTATTCTTCAAAAAAATTTTTTCAACCGTCAAAAAATGTAAAAACCATTCTCAGAGGTTCTCAGGCCGTAGAAAAACGGGTGACAAGCCGTTGACCGCTGGCCTTGATTAACACTGAGAGTCACACGCTTTGGGTTTTCCAGATTGCTCTTGGGGACACAGTGGGATCGCTTACAGCAGTAATACAACAGCATTTCTTAATATCAAGCAGTAAATTAAACTTGGAAGTACCCTAAACAACTTAGCCATCAATCACATCCAAAATAGACTGTATTTTAGGAAACCAATGATGATTTAAGATTGTGAGTAGATTTAAACAAAACTGTCTGATGATTTCTAGATGCAATCCTGATGGAAAGTTTTTTTAACTAGGCATAGGCAAATATTTCTTTTTCATGATAAAAATTATTTATCTTAAATAATATCCAAAATATTATTTAGATTAATGAAAGCAACCACTGGAAGCCGCCCAAATGCCCTCCATGGATAAATGGATAAAGAAGATGTGGTATATACATGCAATGGAATACTACTCAGCCATAAAAAAAGACAAAATTATCCCACTTGCAATAATATGGATGGTCCTTGAGGGTATGATGTTAAGCAAAGGAAGCCAGACAGAGAAAGATAAATACTGCATGATTTCACTCATATGTGGAAGATAACAAATACATGGATAAAGAGAACACAGTAGTGGTTACCAGAAGGGAAAGGGGTTGGGGGATGGGCCTAAGGGGTAAAGGGGCACATATGTACGGTGACAGACAAAAATTAGACTACTGGTGGTGAGCACGATGAGGTCTATTCAGAAATTGATAAATAATAATGTACATCCAAAATTACACAATGTTATAAACCATTATGATCTCAGCAAAATTATAGAAAAAAAATTTCAGTTCTCTGCAGGTTAATTCACAGTTCGCCACACTTTGAATTAAAATTCTAAAGAATGTTTGACAGAATTAGAGTTTAGAAGCTGACAAAATTTCCCCGGCTATATTTCACCTGGAAAATTAACGGGTAAGATTACTGTAAAATTTTGGGGAAATATAAATAATTGGCATGAGGAAAGGACATTTTCTCTGCCAGATATTAAGCGTATTATAAAGCTAAAAAAGTAAAACAAGGCTGTATCAACAATAGTTAGTGGGCAAATTAATGGGGAAAAAATAGATAGCTCTGAAACCATTCCAAGTAAAATAGGAATTTCATGGACAAGAAATTCACCAACCAACAAGAAGAGGTGGATGATGCAACAAACGAGGTTTGAGAAATTGACAGGAAGGTCAAAAAGGATCCATTTAGATCTGCACTTTACACTGTACCCAAAAATTCTTTCCAGATGGATTAAAAGCATTACATGTAAAAATAATGCCATCTTAAAAAACTGAAAAAATAGAGAACTAAATTTGGGTGAAGGACTTTGTACAAACAACAATAATGAGAATAGTCATATAAGAAAAGAATGATTGACTGGACTAAGCCAAAATGATAAACTTCTGCGTATCAAAAACATCCTAAAGGATTAAAAGGCGAACAATCAAACTAAGAAAAATCATTTGCCACAAATAACATAGGCAAAGGATTACTCTTTTTATTTTATAAAGGATACAAAATAAATAAAAGTAAAAGTAAGTACAAATTTTAAAGTAACCCATAAACACAAGAAATGTTCAACTTCATCGTTAATGGACAACCACATCTCATGTACATCTCATGTAATGTAATCTGGCATATACATTACGACATAACATTAAGTAGAAAAGTCAGGACCTTAAAGTACATATGCAGAATAATCCAAATGACATTAAAACATACACATTTTTAAAAGTGGAAATATAATCACCTAAATATTTTAAATGAATTTCATTTGGAGTGGCATCATAGGTGATTTTTATTTATTTTACTTTTTTATTCTTTGCCAAATGTTCCAACTTTTCTATAGTAAATATGCATTGTTTAGAGCCAGCCCTGGGAGCCCTGTGGTTAAAGTTTGGCACTCTCACCGCTTTGGTGGCCAGGGTTAGCTTCCTGGTCACAGAACCACACCACCCGTCTGTCAGCTGCCATGCTGTGTTGGCGGCCCACATAGAAGAACTAGAACCACTTAGAACTGGGATATACAACCATGCACTGGGGCTTTGGGGAGGGGAAAAAAAAAAGAGGAAGATTGGCAACAGATGTTAGCTCAGGGTGAATCTTTCCCTACCAAAAGAAAAAAAAATAAAAATAAATATATATATATATATATATGTATGTACGTATTGTTTAAATACTCCATTTTTGAAAATTAGTTGAGTATTTCCCTTATTCACCAGGTGAATTATAGAAATGGCTAGCCTCTTTTTTGGCAAAGGGCGCTTGAGGGGAGGATTCCTGGAGTATCTCCCCCAGCGACAGCTCCCAGTTCGCTGTGCCCCGTGGAAAGCTTCCTTCCTGTCCACTCGAACATGCCCTGGGTCTCTCAGTTTCACAGAGAAACTCAAGCTGCCAGGCCTGCTCCATCATGACCTCTCTCCCAAAGAGAATGCCCAGCAGTGGCTCCAGCTCTCCGGACACAGAACAAACAGAAATCAAGCCATCTCACCTGGAGGGTTGGGGGAGGTCCCCACCAGCACAAGGCCTGGGAGTGACCACAAGCAGAGGGGAGGAGGTAGGCATCTAGAAGGCCCTTCCTCCTCAGGACCTGAGCACCTGCCCCAAAGTCCCCGTCTATTTCTCCCTCCATTGAATGGGCCCCATTATGCCCCCTTTCCAGCCAGGTCTGAGCCAGAAGGATGCAATTTAGGCTCCGGGAGCTGGGACCTCTATTACAGATATGAGGTTACACAAATTATTAGGCAAAGAAAGATTTGCAGCATACCATGACAAATTGCAGCAGCCTCAAGGGCAAAGAGAGCAGCGACTGTCCCTCTGGATCCCTAACTATAGAGGATTGAATAATGACCCCCCGAAGGATGTGTCTGAGTCCAACCCCCAGAACCTGTCAATGTGACCTTCTTCGGAAAAAGTCTTTGCAGCTGTAACTGAGTTAAGGACCTCAAGATGAGATCATCCTGGATTTAGAGTGGGCCCTAAATCCAACGACAGAAATCCTTAAAAGAGAAAGGCAGAGGGAGACTTGAGACTCACAGAGGCACACGGACGGAAGACGGCCATGTAAAGATGGAGGCAGAGACTGGAGCGATGCATCTGCAGACCAAGGAATGCAGAGGATCTGGGAGATGGGCACGGAGTGGACTCTCCCTCAGGCTTCCAGAGAGAATCAACCCTGCTGAAACCTTGATTTTGGACCTCTGGTCTCCTGGGAAAGAATAAATTTCTGTTGTTTCCACCCCTCAGGTTTGCGGTAATTTGTTACGGTAGCTACGGGAAACTCACACGCTGTCTTTCACACTCGGTCATTCTCCGGGTCCTGGTGCCCCGACCCAGCTGACCCTAATCCAGGCTCATGGCTCGGCTGCCCATTTCCTCTGAGTCAGGAACCCCCTGGAATAGTCCCCTTCCTGTGGAGGGAGCACTCAGGAGCACTCTTCTTTGATCCATCGGATTGTCCAGCAAAAGGGTGCAAGCCAGGCAGATGACAGGGCTGTCCTGTCACTTCCAAAGTGTTCCCTGCATGGCCCTAAAAAATAAGCAAATAAAATGAATAAAAGAGAACATAATTAATCTTGAAATAAAAAACTGAAAACCAGTATCGAGGAAACTGAAGTCAGGCTGGGGTTGATCCCCACAGCCTGACTCAGCTTTTTCTGCCCTTAGTCCCTTTCATGCTTCGTCAGCCTCAAGCTTCCCTGTAAGTCCAGGGGAAGACCGGGTTTCCGCCTGCAGACACTGCCCACAAGGTGACATTGGAGGGCCGGGCTCTTCAGACCGACCAGAAATTCCCCGGGGAATATGATCAGCTGGCACAAGGCCCGAGCTGGAAGGAGGTATGTTTCAGGGAAAAGGCAGGCCTTCGCAGGAGTGAGTGACTGTCCTCTGAGAAGATAAGTAAGATCGCTCCACAGGCGCTGTCCAGGCGGACTCTGAAGGGCTTATCTTATCCAAACAAGAGCCTATTGACGGGCAGGCAAGTCTGCTAGCCAACTTTGCTGGCAGCAGAGCTGGTACCCTGCAACAATGATGTCTGTGTGTAACTTAAGACACCAGAGACCTCACAACACCCCACACCGTGGAGATAGCCACTGTTTTGAATAAGCTCTTCTGGGATCCTTCTTATAGAAAAGAACATTGCATCATTTTTTTTCTTTTCCACAGATGGGCGCATTCAATACACACTGTTCCACAGCTCGCTCTTTTTCCTTCTTTTGGGTTTACGTTCCTGTGGTGGTGGTTCCACTATAAACACGGTCTTCAGGGAGTTTTTGGCCAAAGAGTAGGCAAGACTCCCTTCTCCCTTGCAAGCCTCAAAAAGTTTCTTTTCTTTTCTTTTTTTTCGGGGGGGGGGGGGGGGACGATTAGCCCTGAGCTAACATCTGCCGCCAATCCTCCTCTTTTTGCTGAGGAAGACTGGCCCTGATCTACCTTCTGTGCCCATCTTCCTCTACTTTATATGTGAGACTCCTGCCACGGCATGGCTTGCCAAGTGGTGCGTAGGTCTGCACCAGGGATCCAAACCGGTGAACCCTAGGCTGCCGAAGCAGAGTGTGTGAACTTAACTACTGCACCACAGGGCCGGCCCCTACTAGTTTCTTTTTTTGACTTAGTGAGTGAGAGGGTTTAGAACTCCAAGAGACAGTCAATAAGCAAGAGAGGTGCTCAGTAATGTTCCTGTATTTCCCCACAAAGTGACATTAAGAAAGTTGCATTTTACTGGCTTTGCAGCCTCCTGCTGATGACCTTTCTCCTTGGGAGCTTCCAAAGTTGGAGTAGAACTGGCAGCCCCCGCTCCCACCTCAACTTAGGCAGGAGTGGGGGTGGGGGGGGCAAGGAGATAGACCCAAATCAGCTTGTCCACGGCTAGGTCACTGCCTTCCTCCCCGAGGTAACCCTCTCAAACCCAATATGGTTGACAATTAGGACATCCAAGTTCAACTTTTCCTTTCTCACTCGGGGCACTGAGAGGCAAGTAAAATTCTCATGATTTAATGGAAGACACGAAGATGAGAGAATATTCCATGCTTTCAGTCTAATTCCATGATATAATTTTATAAACTACCTTATAGAACAAAGCAGACCTTGCCGTGCCATGCTCTCTGAGTCACGGTTTACCAGTTCCAAGTGTGCACAGACAAGGGTAGCATCACCATCCGGCAAATGGCCAAGAGCCCCCAGCCCTTTACCCGCAGGAGTGCCCACGTGTCCACTCCACGTCAGTACCTTCAGAACTACTTTTCAGTACTGATGTTAGCTGCACAGTATTCCCTTGGATTTCTTTATCCAAACCCCATTGCTGGTCATTTGGAATTTTCCCAAGTTTTTATTTTGATAACCCAGTGCTTCAGAGAATACCTCTATAAATATATTTTTGTGTGTCCGTGAGAACATTCCTGAAAGGTGCGTTCTCAGCAGTAGAATGGCTGGGTCACAAGGGAGACACATTTACATTTTTTGGTAGGCCCTGCCAAATCCCCTTCAAAACTTTCCACCTCCTTCCACCTCCAGTGGTGGTCTCTGAGTGTGGCAGCTTCTTCCCGCTCACACCACCGTGGACACTACTGAGCCTGTGCGTTGCTGGATCAGATGAGCCACTCTCGTTTTAATTTGCCTTCATTTAATAGTGAAGTGATGCATCTTCTCGAACGCTTCTTGGCCTCCGAGTTTCTTCGTGAGCAGCTGGTTGTTTGTTGAAAAAACACTCAACTTATCAAGTTATATTGTTTCCTCCAGGAAGTGCTCATTATGCTCAAGAGAATACTTGGGAGCTCCAGCTTCCTATAACGCAGAGGAGTTTCTCACATCCTGCAGAGAAAGCGATTATTCATTTTAGCATCACCCGGATGCAAAGCGCTTGGATTCAGATTTGAGGGCTCCTCCAAGAAAACCACTGCGCCAGGTTTCCAGGGCTTGTGTTCACAGACGGGGCTCGGAGGAAATTTATAGACTCCATAGATGGGAAAAAAGTTATTTCACTCTGCAAATATAAATTTTATACAGACACACACAAAAAGGATCATCCATTGTTTACCTCGAGTAAGTACTGAGCCAAATCAAATGTTAAAATCTTGATAGAAGCAGGCTGGTCCTGAGGGATTGACCCCATTCACGTCCATCCCAACCAGAGGATTCCTTCTTACACCTCACAGGCTGAAAAACTGAGAAGCACACTTCCCAGGCTCCTTTGCGACTAGAGCCTCAGATTTGAATTTGGATCTGACAATTAGATGCCCTGGCCCAAGATTTGGGAAGAGTACGTGAGATGGGGGCATCTGGTTCTGTGGATCCAGTTTCCACTGGGACAAGCAAGGTCAAGAGAGGCTATGTATGTTTCAGCAGTGTTTAAGCATGCGGGCACCCCTTTAGGGGCCAAGGGTGGCCCCCTGCTGTCGGGATCACAGTGGTGCTGGTATTCCCAAACATTTCTGGAGGTCCCACCTGAGACCCACTCCTCCAATCCTTCCAACAACTTTGTCAGCCCTGATTCTTTTCCTGTTAAAATTAGCTGGCTAAGTTTCTGTTTATTCCAACCGGACCCTGCCTGGTACAGCTCACAAATACTTATCTTGGCTGAGCCATTCGAGACAGGAGGAAGAAAAGCCCAGACAAAGGGCAGCGCAGTCGTGAATCACACTCATTACGATTTTCCTAATAGCACATTAGTCAGATACCTCGTCCCTGTAGAAAATTTGAAAAGTACAAAAATGGCACAAAGAATGGAATAAAGATCCTCTGTTACTCCACAAGAATCAAATGTTGACGAGAAGAAAATATTCAGCCCCACTGAGATGTTGGTCCTACTCGGCCAGCGGCTGCCGTTCATTTGAATGCAGAATTCCCGGCTCTGCCGAGGGAGCCTGGGCTGATCTTGTGCTCACACTGAATTTCTGACGTGAGACTGCACAGCATCCCCAGCCCCTTCCCAAGAGGCAGGGAGGAGAGTCGTGGGACAGAATGTGATAATAATAACTTTCCTGTTTTGTCTCCTAGTTCTAACCCACAGACCTGGCGACACCGGTGGGAGGCTGAGTAACTGTATTCTTTCTCCAGTCACCCTCCCAGGACCCACACTAACCATCTCCCCCATGCCTAGAGAGGGTCCTCCATGTCCCTCTGACCCAAACTAGAACCTAAAACCTATTTGTCTATTTCTTAAGCTGGGCGTCCTCTTCCCACCTTTCACCCAAGGCGAGGGTTTCCTCCCAGAGACCTCTTTCCTCTGTGTCCAAGAGAAAACAATAATAAAAATAGGTATCATTTATTGAATACGCTGGGCTACCAAGCAGTTAGTTCTCATAAGAACACTAAAAGTAGGGATTATTTTCGTTTTCTAGATGAGAGGCTCAGAGTCAATTTCCCAACATTCCACAGCTCAGAAGAGGTGGAAGCGGGATTCAAACCCACAACCGTCAGGATCAAAGGCTGGATTTTACCCCTTACGCTGCGTCCCAGTCTTCCCAGCCTAGCAAAGAACCCCCGACCTGCTGCCCTCTTTGGGGAAGCTGCCACTCCACTCAGAGGCTCTGTTGGCTCATAAACTACTTTTATCTTTATTTACACCTTTACTGAGATCTAATTCACATGCCATAAAGTTCACTCTTTTAAAGTGTACAATTCAATGGGTTTTAGTATATTCACAGAGTTGTGCATCACCACTACCTAATTCCAGAACATTTTCGTCACTCTGAAAAGAAATCCCATACCCATGAGTGGTCACTCCCCATTCTCTTCTCCCTCCAGCCCCTGGCGACCATAACCTACTATCTGTTTCTAAGAATTTTCCTATTCTGGGAATTTCATATAAATGGAATCATAAATATGTGGGCTTTGTGTTTGGCTTCTTTCACTTAGCATAATGTTTTCAAGGTTCAATCCATGTTATAGCATGTATCAAAACTTTATTCCTTCTTATGGCCATATAATATTCCATTGTATGGATATATCACATTTTGTTTATCCATTCATCAGTTGATGGACAATTGGGTTGTTTTACCTTTGGCTATTATGAATAACGCTGCTATGAATATTTGTGTACAAATTTTTGTGTGGACATACATTTTCAACTTTCTTGGGTATATACTTAGGGACGGGATTGCTGGGTTATATGGTAAATCTATTTTAGCTTTTTGAGAAATTGCTCAACTGTTTTCCACAGCAGCTGCACCATTTTACATTCATGCCAGCAACATATGAGGGTTCCAACTTCTCCACAGCCTCTTCAGCACTTGCTATTGTCTATCTTTTTTATTAAAGCCATCCTAGTAGGTGTGAAGTAGTACCTCATTGTGGTTTGATCTGCATTCCTGGGGCTGGCCCGGGTGGCACAGCAGTTAAGTTCGTGCATTCCAATTCAGCAGCCCAGGGTTCGCCCGTTCAGATCCCAGGTGTGGACATGGCACTGCTCGGCAAACCATGCTGTGGTAGGCATCTCACACATAAAGTAGAGAAAGATGGAAACAGCTGTTAGCTCAGGGCCAGTCTTCCTCAGCAAAAAGAGGAGGATTGGCAGCAGATGTTAGCTCAGGGCTAAACTTCCTCAAACAAACAAACAAAAAAAGAGTGTGCTCTGCATTCCCCTAATGACTAATGATGTTGAACATCTTTTTACGTGCTTATTGGCCATTTGTATATCTTTTTTGGAGAAATGTCTATTCAAGTCCTTTGCCCATTTTTTAATTGGATTATTTATCTTTTATTGTTGGATTGTAAGAGTTCTTTATATAAGCTGGATACAAATCCCTTGCCAGATACATGGTTTGGAGACATTTTCTCCAATTCTATAGGTTGTGTTTTCAGTTTCCTGATGGTGTCCTTTGAAGCATTTTAATTTTGGTGAAGTCCGGTTTCTCTATTTTTGCTTCTATTGCTTATGCTTTGACTGTTCATGTTTAAGAAACTATTGCCTAACCCAAGGTCATGAAGATTTATTCTTGTGTTTTCTTCTAAGAGTTTTATAGGTTAGTCCTGCATTTATATCTTTGATACATTTTGAGTTAATTGTGTATACAGTGTGAGGTAAGGATATAATTTCATTCTTTTGAATGCGGATACCCAGTTGCCAACACCGTTTGTTGAAGAAACTATCCTTTCCCCATTGAACAGTCTTGGCACCCTTGTTGAAAATCAAATGCCATAAGTATTTGGGTTTATATCAAGACTCTAAACTCTCTTTCATTGATCTATACATCTATCCTTATGCCAGTAACGCACTGTTTTGATTACTGTACCTTTGTAGTAAGTTTTGAAAGTGGGAATTGTGGGTTTTCCAACTTTACTTTTTTTTCAGTATTGTTTTGGGTATTCAAGGGTGCTTGCAATTCCATATGAGTTTTAGGATCTCTTTGTCCATTTCTGCAAAAAAAAAAAAAAGTGGTTGGAATTTTTGTAGGGATTGCACTGGTTCTGAGATCAGTTTGGATGGGTAAGTCTTCTGGCGCACTAACAGGGGCGTCTGCCCATTTATTTAGGTCTTTCATTCTCTCATCAATGCTTTGTAGTTTTCAGAGTATATGTCTTGCACTTTAAGTTTATTTCTAAGTATTTTATTCTTTTTGATGTTATTGTAAATAGAATTGTTTTTAAATTTCATTTTCAAATTGTTCCTTTTCAGTGTATAGAAATACATTTGACTTTTGTAGATTGATCTTATATCCTGCAACCTTGCTGGACTCATTTATTAGTTCTAATAGATTTTTGTTGATTCCCAAGGATTTATTTATATATATATATTATCATATCATCTGTGAACAAAGATAATTTTACTTCTTCTTTTCCAATATGGATGCCTTTTATTTTTTTTCTCGCCCAGTTGCCCTGGGTAGAACCTCCTGATATCAGGGGAAGGCAGCTAGTCTTTCACTATGAAGTATGATGGTAGCAGTGGGGTTTTCATAGACGGCCTTTGTCAGGTTGAGGAAATTCTCTTCCAGTCTTAGTTTGTTGAGTATTTTTATCATGAAAGCATTTGGATTTTGCCAAATACTTTTTCTGTGTCTATTGAGATGACCATGTGGGTCTTGTCTTTCATTAAATTCGTAGAGTATATTACATTGAGGCTCACAAACTCTTGATCTATGGGTTTGAGAGAAAACTAGAACCATATTCAAGCACTAGGCCTCTAATCCTTAGCGGGAGGAGATTGTACACAAAGGGACTATGATTATTACTGAGAATATTTAATCCACCCCACTAAACCTCCTGAGCCCCCCTGAGGGATTCCCTCTGAATCACCCCAGACAAAAGACATCCCTCTCTGCTTGAAAACCGCAAGTGACGGGGAACTCACCTCCTGGGATAGAGAGAAATGGCCGGCTTGGGGGCTAACTTGAGGAGTGCCAAACAATCTTTTGACTAAAAATTGTACTTTTTCCTCAAAATACAGTCAGAGCTTTGTTAATTGCTTAAGACAGAAACCCCAATTCATACCAACTTAAGTAAATTTGTTGGAAAGTTATTGGGGTTATCAAAGAATTGAAGGAAGATCCACAGGGATGGGGACAGCTCAGGGATCCTGAGGATTGGAAGTGGAGACCAGACCCTGCGGGACCTCACCTCACCTTTCTCCTTCTCTAATGTTCCCTTGTAGCAGAGGACACGGCACTACCAGCCTGGGGATAACTTCCCTGCCAGCTCAAGTTAGAGAAATCCCAGGGAAAGACTCTGATTGGGCTGTCCTGAGTCACGTGCCATCTCTGGACCAGTCTCTGGAATCAGGGGAATGAGCTTCTCTCAATGGCCCAGCCTGGGTTACAAGGCCCTCCCCACTGCCAGGAGCAGGAGACTGCGATGGAGTAAGAAGGGAGCCACTCCCGGAGGCAAAACCAATTATTACCAGGAGGATGGCAAGAGGGTGCTGCGCTGGTATCTGCATTCCCTCACTGCCAGCCTCTCCGGGGGTTAGGCCGGGTCCTGTGAAGATTCATGTTTCACGCATAGAGGTGTTACTGCAGGAAATTCAAGGGACTCCTTCACCTCCATTAAACATCCTCAGAGGTTAACTTATCAAAGTACTGAGCCGTAACCCAGAGGAGCCTTCAAGGGCTGGAGCCCAGGACGGGACATCATTCGTTTTCTAGGGTTGCCGTAACAAAGGACCACACACTGAGGGGCTTAAACAGCAGAAATTTACTTTCGCGCAGTTCTGGAGGCTGGAAGTCCCAGACGCCAGCAGGGGCGAGCTTCTCCCGGGGCCTCTCGCCTTGGCTGGCAGGCGGCTGCTTCTCGCTGTGTCCTTACCAGGGTCTTTCCTCTGTGTGTGTACGCATCCCTGGGGTCTCTCTGTGTCCTGATCTCCTCTTTTTATAAAACACCGGTCAGATTGGCCCACTCTGATGGCCTTGTTTTAACTTATTTACCTCTTTAAGGCCCTGTGTCCAAATACAGTCACATTCTGAGGCACTGGGGGTTAGGGTTTCAACACAGGAATCTGGGGGGACACAGTTCAGCCCATAAGGGGAAATTAGGAGAAGATAGATGGCAGGTGATGGATTATAGGCTTACCTCCTTTTTGGAGGCAGAAAGAGAAACATGCATTTGAGTTCACAGGTAAAGAGCCCGATATGTCAGGGCGACCAAGATACTATTTGCAGCTGGAGGGGGTGCTGAACATGTGTTGAATAGATTTCCTTGCCCAGCCACTTATTTTACAGAAGAGGAAACTGGAGTCCAGAGATGTTGCGCAAGGTCACAGGCTGACAGGCCAAACAGCACGTAGGTCAGAGTGGATGGGGCAGAGGGCTAGCCGTCCGCCAGAGTCCCTTCCATTCTGTGGGGACAGGCTGCCCAGGCTGCAACTCCACTCCTCAGCCCCTCTGCATCTATGTGCGCCCGTGCATAGCACTCAGGGTCACGACAGGTGACAGGGGGTACACTCATGCCGGACGATTGTGGAGAGTTTAATAACGAGACCATTTACAAGGGTAGGTGTTGGATGTAAGGAATGCACCCATGGCGATGCCGTTTCCTGGGGTCAGCAACACGAGGCGTTATCACCACCTCAAGCCTAAAAGGGCGAGTGGAGGGAGCGGTGACACAACTTGGAGGGAGTGACTGTGTGGAGGGGGCAGTGACAGAAACTGTGGCCCTTAGTAGAGGAACACAGCCAACCTCTGGGACCTGGCAAGGAGGGACTGGGGGAATACATACCTTAGCCACACTCTCCTCCAATCTCTTGCCAGTGGCTTCCCTGACAAACCCAACTAGAAGAAGAGGACAAGGAAGCCTGTTGGTGCAATCCATCCAGGTCAGCCTCGTGGCCACAGAGCAGGATGAAGAAGCGTGGAGAGTGGTGTGAACGAGGGTGGAAAGTCATTCAGAAGGAACAAGGGACATATATGGGATGCCTCATACCTGAGTCTGGCAATGGAATCTGGGCAGAAATCATGGATGCCTTCCCGCTTGGTGTGGCTCGTAAACACCCTCCGCATCCTCTACGCCCTCTCTTTCCCACCTGCGGGCTAGAAGTCCACTCCCTCCAGGAAACTCCATGAAGAGACAGCAGCTCCTGCATCAGCCTGGGTCCCCAAACGTCTTCCTGGAGAGGATCCCCTCCCCGTGCCACCAACCAAACTTTGCGCGACGGAGAAACAAAGGTCTGCCATGCGAAGCCACTGAGAGCTCAGTGTATACGCTACAGCTGTGACTAATGCCGTAGTTTCCTTAACTAATACAGTGGAAGCAGAATCATCGGGACTGGCTTCCTTAGAAGAGGAGCTGGATTTTGATCTGGGCACGTCTACCTCACTGTAAACTCGGATGAATGAAGTGGTATTATCAGAAAGGCACTTCATCTTGCTCAAAATAAAGATGTGGTTGAGCCAAGTTTTCGTTTCTGTCATTTCTTTGAGGACCTTCTGCGGTTAGCTCTAGTGCAGACCTCCGGCACTGTCAAAGGCCCTTTTCTCCTTTTGTGGCCCATCAAGACCCAAGTTGGTGAATTATCCACTATTCAGCCAGGAGAACATAACATTCTTTATTGCAAATCCCTTTAGAGTTGGCAGAGGGCTAGAGTTGGCATGGTCTGTTCCACAGCTTGGAAGGAGCTCTAGATGAAAGCCAGGACCCCAGACCCTTGGGGTCCCCTTGACAACTCAGATCTTCAGTTCTCCCATCCCTAAAACTGGCTCATATCATGATGCTTGTGAGGGCTGGTAGGGAGAAAAGTGCCTTTGTCTGGCGCTTCAGAATCTCTCTGGAAAGCCACACGCCATGTCCAGCCACCGGCAGTCATCTGCTCCCTGAGAATCAGACGTGCAGCCCCGTCCCACGCCACAAGTTGAGAGCCTGTGCACGTCACGGGCTGGCGTGTGTGGACATATGACCAAGGGGAAATCCTTTCCTGCCCAATTGCTGGGATTTCAAGAGCCGTATTTAGAACTCCGGGGCTTTCCAGCCAGAGCACTTTCAACAATACACAGAGGTTCCTTGAGCTGGGATGTTTAGATGGGCCTGACCTGGAGCGCTGAGGGCTGTTCAGGAGACTTTACGATCTCATTGGTCTTAGCTTGTGGCTCGCCCACGGGCAAAGGAGGAGGATAGAGAGGGACGGAGGGCTCTGGGCCAAGGTGGTCTTCTCCTCCCAGCCTTCCTGTTTACATTATTCATACCCATTAAGATGGCATCTGACTGCACATGACAGACACTATCAACAGAGTCTATCTCGGGTGCGACTTTCATGGTGGGAACCACAGGCCAAACAGAAGGAGGACAGACGGACGACAGGCGGACAATCAATGGAGGCAAAGATGACCTGCTCCTCCTTTCACGTGCTTTTCACACCTCTGCAGCTCACTTTAAAGTCGTCCCTTCCCTTGGCTCTGTTTCATTTTCCTTCATGGCGCTTATCACTGCTGGACATCATGTGCTGTATTTGTTGCTTACCTATCTGTCTTGGCTACGCTGTACTCCCCAGTGTCTAGAACAGTGCCTGGCATACAGTAGGCACTCAATAAATATTTGTTAAACAAATGAATACATTATTTCATTTGAAGTTTCTCAACAACTTAATGTGGCAAACAGGGCAGAGGATGCTGTTATTCAATTTACAGATGTGGAAACAGGCCCAGAAGACAGGCTCTGCTAAAGCCACTGGGAACTGCAGGAGCTTCAGTCCTTTTGGTTCCTAATCAGGGGCTGGTGGGGGGGGGGGGGGCGGTGTGTAGAGAGGCTATTGACACACCCTGGCCTGTGTCCCAGACCTGTGAAAGGTCTCTTCCAGGCCTCTGCTCAGAAATTTGATAAACCAGTCAGGGATAAGGTGATAAGAAAAAGAGATAGTAAGTTCTTCCCAAGAAAAAGGTTGGGAACATAGGAATTTCAGAAACCGGTGGCCTGCAGGTTGGGAGAGGAAGGGTGACATTATCACTAGGCAGGTGGCTTTTTGGTACCCTCAACTCTACTGCCTTTCCTACTGCTTACTCTGCCCCCAGAGGTGGTGAGCTCTCCATCCCTGGAGGTGTCCAAGTAGTGGCTGGGTGTCTACTTACGGAGTGTGCCTGAGTTGGAGAGCTGTACTGACATCCTAGCGGGAGAAGGCAGGCGTGCTGCGTCGCAGAACAGGCCCTGTCGGCCGCCGCCCGTCCCCAACACCAACACGAAGGGGCTTTTGCGCCACCTGGTGGACACGGCTTTAAACTGCAGGCCTCTCCGTGGAGAGAAGCGCTCAGCCGCGCGTCCCCGGAATCCTGGGCAGTGAAGCCAGAATAGAGGCTGTAACCGTTTCACAGGACGCGCCTCAGTTTGCGAGAGCTCAGCCAGGCCCCTGCGCTGGGCCGGCCACCCGCAGGCTTCAGAGAGGCCACTGTTACAGGGAGGATTTATGACGGGCCGAGGGGTTGCCGAGGCCTGTCGCTGGGATGGAAGGGGCCGCATCCCTCCCAAACTTTACTCCAGATTCCTGAGCTGACAAACTGGGAAGCCGCCCGGGGAAGGGCAGGAGGAGGCGCCTTTGTCCATTCTGCTCCTCTTTGTATTCGCCAGTGACCTTGCATTGTCTTTGCCCAGGGGTAAAATTTCCCGATTCTGCTCAGTTCTTCAGTGAGCCCCCGTGAAACCACCAAAGCACAAAAACAAAAACTACCACCTCACCAAAACAAAACCTCTGTAAGGTTTTGCCCCGTGGACATCAGATTCTGAAAGATTTTGTCTACCAAAGTGCATATTTTCATTACATTTGTTATACTAGCATTTATGTTTATCTTATTGTGTCATTTATTATTCGTTCAGAGGTCTTTGTAACACCCAGTAGAAGCCAGGATGAGCTTGATCCATTAGCATTACCGCACTTTAAATGCCAAACTAAAGATCATTTCATTTGAGCAAAAACTGAAGCCATTTGAGGGCTCAGCACACCAGCACAGCCCGCCTGAGCTTCCTTCTAAAACACTGAGATGGGCTCCGGTGCCCAGTCCAGACTTCTGCTCCCAGCTCAGCTGCCCCTGAGGGGCCGTGCTGCCTGCCCTCTGCTGAGCCCCCGTCCCAGGCCAGCTGCTCCTCTCATCATTTCTCCTTCCGGTTTCACTGTATTTCTGAGCAAAGGGCATCGTTTCAATCAACAGTCCATCTCAAGCCCAGACCTGGGCGTCAGAGACCAGCCAGGCTCCTGTGAAGTGAGTGAAGCCCCCTGCGCAGAGCCTGAGACCACGCTGCTCCGTAAAGTCTGTTGGGTGAACAACGGAAGGTGCCCCGTGGACCGGCTTCAGATAGTGTTCTTCTCCTCACAGCATCAGTTGCCCCCAGAAGTGGGTCGTGCGCAGAGGATGCTGTTAGGAGTTTCCTCCTGCTGTTCTGCCGGTCAGACAGTCCCTCCCTCTCCCAAAAGGCTCCCTCCTCACCCTCGTGAGGGTCTGGGCCCCTTGCCTGTCTTAGTGAGCCTGGCCGTCCCAAGCACCAACCTCAGGGACCCCTTTGTCCTCCCTTGGGCACTGGCCTCTGCAGTCAGCCACACTCCTGGCTCCCCTGGAGCCCGCACTGTCCCTGACCCCTCGAGAGCAGAAGGCCCACAGCCCGCTGTGCCTCCAGACTGCACCCCTGCAAAAGGGAAGGGGGGAAACAGCAGAAGCCAATATGATCCTCCTTAGGGACACTCCCTCTGGTGACTCCCAAGCAGAATCCACCAGTGCTAGTTTGTCCCCAGCTGACCCAGGGGGCATGCTGTCACTGCACCTCTCCCTGGGGACTTCGACAATGTCTGCCCATCAGCTGCTTCTGCTTCCCCTACAGATGTGTGGACTTCTCAAGGGCAGGGCCCTGCACTCCTTTGTGTGCCGCTCCCCATCTGAGCAGTTAACCTACAAGGATCCTTGGAATTTAAAAAATTAAGATCATACCTAAAATATTTTTGAAATATGCAGATTCTGGTTTCAGAGCAACCCACTTTAAACTCCCCCACCCAAATCTTGGGGCTGTCCCAGTGGCAGCTCAGTTCACAGGTCCCACATGAGTGGCCAAGCCAGCATGGAGGAGGGGACCTGACACCAGCCTTCAACAAGGCAGAGCCAGCACCATCTTGGCTTTTACCACCAGATGCCTGATAGCTGGGAGTATGGAGACCTCGCTCTATAAAAGTATATGTTTTCTGTGTGTCCCTATAAAACAGTTGAGAGAACACTTGAGGAGAAAATGTGAATTAACATCATAGGGAGGGACCAGAGGAAGAAGCCAAGAAAAGTTGTCACCACTGGGACCCTGCAAGAGAAAGAGGATGGATCACAGCATCAGCCCAGGCTTCCTGCAGTAAGAGCCCGAATGTGGCAGGGCCACCAGGATTAAAGAAGATGCTATGCGTTGTGCACCTTAAACTTACACAATGTTATATGTCAATCGTGTGTCAATAAAGCCAGGGGAAAGGGCTAGATCTGGAGCATTCTTGTGAAGGAAAAAGATTTTCTTGGCAAGAATCCATCTAATGGAGAAGATGAGAGCCCGTGCTCCTGGCTTAATGTTGTAAATGACTTGACTGGATGGAAACAGTGACTTGGATCATTTGTTCATTAATGAATTTCTTAATAGACTCAATTTTTTCATAAATTATTTACTGTTGACTTTAATGTAACCTGGCAAAAAAAAAAAAAAAAGACAGACAGACATGGCTGGCTACTTTTTTAAGTCATGAGAATATATTTCCTGCTTTTTTAAATTATTTGTGAGGAAATTCACCTTGACATGTGTAGTTTTCAGTGGCCCATCAGTTTTCAGGAATCTACTTGTGTAAAAATGGATACAAACCCAGAGACTCACCTGGTGCCAGGAACACAGCAGGTGCTGACTAATGCTTGTGGAAGAAGGGCTGAGTGAATCCCTCATTCCCGGCACCCAGGTGTCCAGCCCAGCCAGCACCAAACGGGCCTGGGGAGGTGGGGAAAGAGTAAACCTCAGCCCAGGCCAAGCGGAGAGTCCGAGGGTCTGGGACGTGGGGCGGCAGACTCTGCCCAAGCCCACAGCCCACTCCTGGCTCCAGTGGTCCTGGCATTGAGTGAGACTCATTGCCCTGGGTGAAGACACAGTCCCTGGGATACACAGCAGTTGACAACATTAACACACCAGCAGGCAAACGCCAACATCATAACCGAAAGAAGTGACTTACAACTCCATCCTCTTGTTTAAACCTCTACATCTTGGACCCACGAGCAAGATATGAGACGAGAGGAAATATGGCAATATCAGAGGCCAGCACACTGAGCTGGGCTTTGTGACCCTGGGCAAGTCATTCCCCCTCTCTGGCCTCAGTTGCCTTACCTACAAAAGGAGAGGCTAGACAAGTTGATTTTGATGGTCCCTCCCAGTCCAATTCTGTAGTTCTGGGTTGGGGATGATGAGAAAAGATATGGGGTATGGGTTCATCCTAGAGTGAAGTCAAGGATGGAACAGTCCCTGGGAAGCAGAAAGGGGCCGAGGGTTTTCCTACCGACGCTTTTTGCCCAGGCCACCTGCCTGGCCCCTTCTGGGGTGGAAGTGTCGAGAGCTCAGGCAGGACTAAGCCAGGAGTCTCCCAGCTCATGAGCTGTCACAGCTTTGAGTCCCAAAGTCCGAGACCCTTATCAGCTTCTCCTGTAGAGTGACTCAGGGCCGGCTCAGGCTCACAGGACAGGGGCTTTCCTGGCTGGA
This sequence comes from Equus caballus, assembly GCF_041296265.1. Lineage (NCBI taxonomy): Eukaryota > Metazoa > Chordata > Mammalia > Perissodactyla > Equidae > Equus > Equus caballus. The sequence goes on from NC_091703.1 coordinate 39,746,721, forward strand.
TGGATGCAAGAGGCCAAGGTGGTTTCCTCCTTCCAAGAAAGAAGATGCAAATCCAAGAAGCTCGCTCCCCATGCCCCACCCGCCCCCACTCCCACTCCCCACCCCTGCCCAGAGGCCCCAGCCAGTACTGGGGGTTGGGGAGCAGAGAGGAGAAGCTGAACCCATAGGACAGAGGCACTGTCATGCCTTAGAGCAGCTTTGGCTTTGCAGCGTCGTCTTAGCTAACCCGGATTCAGTGCTCCTCACAGAGCATTTCACAAAGATCCTCTCAGAGAAATTTCCTGGCAATCCTGTGAGGTCAGGTCAGGAGTAGCGTCCCCATCTTACAGATGAGAAACCTGAGGCTCCAGAGGTGGAACGACTGCCCAGGTCACATGGCAGACACGGGTACAGAAGCACAGGAAGCCACGTGGGGGCAAGCTTCACTGGGTCACAGTCACAGAGTCACCAAAGGACCGAACACTGAGGACAAGTGGGTTGGGCCAAGGGAAATGAACTCTTCAGCAAAGATGCTGAGGACAGAGGGGTGGGGCGCTGGCCTCTGTTGAGAAGCGCCCAATACATTCAGAGGCCCCAAAAGAAAACAGGCGACAGCACTGGGCTCTGGACAGGTGTCCGGCTCTGCAAGCCCCTGCCCCGCGTCCCCGTCTTCAAACCTGGTGTGTGAACTGAATGAGAGACAGTCTAGGTTAGGACCCTTCGCATAAGGCCTGGCACCTAGCAAGCCCTTCAGTGTCAGGAGTCATTATTGCTTTTATTACTGAGGCTGAAAAGCAGTAATTCTTTTTTCCATCTCACGCATCAGCCCCCTGAGGGCGGGTTTTCAGGAGCACGCCCCGTTCACAGATGAGGAAAGCTGAGGCTCAGTGCTCCCTTCTTCTGTAAACCGAAGGAGTTGGGTGGGATGCTCTCTCAGCATCTGACTTCCTCTCCCAAGCTGGGCAGGTACCAAGGGGCAAGGCAGGGAGAGAGTTCATTTCCTGTGCCCCGCTTAGCCCCAGGGCTGCCCTATCCGAAGAATGATGCCCCCCACCAACGTCCCGGATGTGGGGCCTCCCAGTTCTTGGCCCTCCCGGGTCCCCAGGCAGCCTCGAGGTCCGAGCCAACAGCTGTGATCCCGTGAGTGCAAAACTCAGCTGGGAGTGCCCACTTGCCCTGGGAGGAGGGAGGGGCCACCCTGCAGCCAGCTGCCTCCATGGGAGACTCAGGCTCTGCCCATCGGTGCCGGGTGCCCGGAGTCCACATGCCCCTCATGGAGAGACTGCCCGAATCTCCTCCTTAAAATCCAGCCTGTCCTGTTCCTGGCTCTCCAGCTGCTCCAGGCGGCTGCCCTTGTCCTGGGTGGTCTTCCCGGGTGTCTTCAGAAATCTACAATTGAGGCCCCAGCAGCAAGTCAGCCCCCACCCTCCAGCTGCAGGGGGCTTCCAGCCCACTCAACCGCAGCCCCTCTTCCCCTTCGCACCTTGGCCCCTAGTCTGCTCACCTGAACAGGAGTTTCTGCCCGGGCTCCTTCTTGATGATGTTCAGCTTATAGTAGTGGCGCAGGGCACGCGACATCTTCTCGTAGGTCATGTTCACCCGGTTCTGGAAGGCAAAGCAGCCCCACATCACCCCCTATGCCCACCCTGCTCCTTCCAGGCCTCGGTTTCCACATCTGGAAGGAACAGGTTAGACTGGATGGTTTCACAGCCCAGGGTTCTGTGAGGGCGATGAGAGTTCTCTTGAGTTTGGAAGGAGAAAGGCAGGGGGAAGTCAGGGGAGAAATAACGCAATGGTTCTCTCACCTACCCAGCTGAGAACCACGGGGCGGGGGTGAATCACATGCTGCTTTTACATGGCAGTGTCCCAAGGAGTAACAAGTAACTATATGCTTAGTCAGAGGGACAGCGTGGCGGCTGGCATGAAGGCCTTGCCACCAGCAGCGTGACTTTGGCCAAATCATTGTTTCCTCTCTTGGGGAGTGGGCAGCGCAGAGTAGGGGCAATGAGGCTGGGCTTTGGTGTCAGTGAAGCCCCAGCTCCACCATTTGGCAGCTGTGTGACCTTGGATAAGTTTCTTCACCTCTCTGCGGTTTTCCCGGCTATAAAATGAGGATAAAAACATCTGTCTCACAGATTTGTTGTGAGGATTAAATTAGTGAATGCATGAGAGCACTTAGCATGGCGCTGGGCATGTCGTATGTGCTCACTAAACGGAACTGCTGCTCTCTGGGCCTCAGTTTCCCTCCCTGTACTATACGGGGATTGGACCAGATAAGGATGCCCAAACTTCCGTCATCCTATCTGCCACCAGCACTGCTGAGAGGCAACCAATAGAACAGAGCATAGAGCCACGGGGTCTGGTTTCAAGTCCCTGCTCTGCCACCTACCGGCTGCAAACTCTTGGACAGGTTGATGAGCCGCTGTGTGCCTCAGTTTCCCCATCTGATAATACCTGCCTCACGAGGTCGTGGCGAGGATTAAATGCGTTAATACAGGTGAAGCCCTCGGAGCGTGCGGGGCAATAAATGCTGTACCACCTCAGGAAATGCTCAGACTGCAGATTATCAACATTGGTGATAGTTTTCTTTAAAAGATTCATTTTTTTAACTTAAATGAATTTATTCATAGACAAGGACACTTGCTTTATATCACCACGGTAAGTCATGACATTAACATAGCAGTCAAATTTTTAAATTCTAATTCTTACTAAAATAAATATTTAATTATTAGAATTTGGAGCAAACCACCCCAAATCCCCTGGCAGACACCCATTTTGGGTGTGGGTGTTCCCCATGTTGGGAATGCTGGCCTCAGTCGTCCCCAGGCCCTTCCAGCCCTGACACCCGATGCCCCTGTGGGGACTGAGACCTGGGTTTCCATCTCAGCTTCCTCCAGGGAACAGCTTCCTCATCCCGCCCAACGGCCCCACAGCAACCGATGCTCAGTTCATGCAAACGAGCTTCGAAAGGCTCAGATGCTGAGCAAACGTGGGACTGAATGATCAGAAAGCAAGATTCCTGAGTTATGGGGTCAGTCCCCATCCTCAGGAAGCAACAGCCTTTCCCTCAGGATTTCCCAATATAAAATGATGCCAACACTTCTGGGGCTGCTGGTGAAACATTCTGTCAGTTGAGGACTGTCCCCTAGTGCTGAGGGGTCCACTCTGACCCCCTGCCCTCTCCTCTGCTGGATGCGTTGACACCATCCCGCCTGCTGGCTGAGGTTCACCTTGTGGTTTCCCCAGAGTCTGGCGAGCCCATTTGGATCCACAACTCGGAAGATCTTGGCATTCTTGTCTTCCCACCTGATGTAGGGCTCGTACCTGGTGTCAGAGAGCAGCTGGTACACGTAGTCCCACAGCAGCCGGCAGTCTGTAATCGAGCACAGGGGCTGCAGACAGGGCACTCGCCTGGAGCTGTGAGGCAGCACGGGGGCTCTGGGGCTCCAGAGGCTGGGCCCAGACGTGCGGCAGGACAGTGAAGGTGACAGCGGTAACAGGAACGGCCACTCGGGGGCTCATTACTCAGCATCTCATTCAATCACCCCAACCCCAGGTTATCCCCGGAAGAGGAGAGGAAGCCAGCTCAGAGGGGCACAGACGGGTCCTAAGTCGCCCAGCTCCTAAGCAGCAGGCAGAGGGGGAGTTCTAACCCAGTTCTGCAGAGACCAAAGGCCCCTTCATCTGCGGGCAGGTGGTGGGGCAGGCAGTGGCCGCAGCCTCCCAGTCCGTCCCTGCCCCTGGCCCAGTCACTCAGCCCCCTGGATCTCTGTTAAATAAAGTTCGTAACATCCATCCCCTTGAGCCCCCGACGGGAGGTTAGGGAAAATCAAATGTGCCGTAGTGGAGGCAAGCGGCAGAGGGCGCCTGGGAGCAAGACCTGACGTCCCACCCCAGGCTGCCTGCGGGGTCATTTCAGCCGGTCACCCAACCTCTTCCAAGCCAGTGTCCTCTCACGGGGTGACGTGAGGATTAAGGAACACAAGAGACCAAGGCACGGTGCCTGGGAAAGAGGAAGTGCTCTAAGAATGTTAAGCATTATTATTAAAAAGACCAAATCATTGCGTTTTAGTGGTTCCCAGCCATTTCAGAACCAGGCTTCTGCCCCCTCTGTGCTGTCTTAGAATAAATGTCGGAGCCCCGCCATGACTAGAAAACACCCTTTGGAAAGGCGGGCAGCTTATCTGTCAGTCTGTCTGGCTGCCTGTCTGTTGGTCAATCTTTTAACAATGAATGTGGAGTGGGAGTGTATCACCTGGTTAGAGCTCAGGCTCTGTAGCCAGACCGCCTAGGTTCACAACCCAACTCCACGACTTACTGCTGTGTGGTCATGGGGAAGTCACTTAACCGCTCTGTGCCTCATTTTCCTTACCTGTAAAATGGGGATAACAATACTACCAACCTCAAAGGGCTATTGTGGGATTAAATAAAGGCTTTAGAACCATACCTGGCACATAGTAAATACTCAACTATTTAAAAACAAATAAAGTTTTAAGGGGGGGATACTCCATGTCAATCTGACTGGCTGTGACTGGCTAACTGTCCGTGTCCTGGAGACAGGGTGGGCTTGGTGATCCAGATTGCGGCCAGAACACAGGATGGTCACCCCACGCCCCCAGCACCCAGGACAGACCCTCTTACCCCCCAGATCTAAACAACCCTCTTCCTTGTCACCTCTGGGACTCGGCCTCAGCACACATCCCTCCAGGCCGGGGACACACCCTCCTACTCACCGGCGATCCTGCCGTCGATGGGGGCCCGCGGCATCGGGGGGCGGGGGCAGACCCCCTCAGCCCTGCAGCCGAGCTCCGCACAGTGAGGCAAGGTGAGGGACTCCTCCCTGCCGAGGGGCCACCTGGCCAGGCCGGGGGCATCTGAGTGGCTCAAGGAGCTGGCAAGCCCCAGGTCGGGTGGCAGCTGCAGGAGGCCCCTTTGGGGGGCCACCTGAAAAGGCCCGGTCCCCTCTGTAAGCAGATGAGCACTATTGATTCTGTGGTCCCTGAGCACCCCCAGCCCAGACCCCCCTCCACGTCCTTCCTGGGAGCCCGTGGGGAGCACCCCTAATGCTCTTTCTCCATCCTGCCCCTGGTCAGTGGAGGCAGTGGAGGCCTCGGGTGGGGGCCAGACAGCCCAGGTACTAACCCCGGTTCCCACACAAGTATCTTAATCTCTCAAACCTGTTCCCTCATCCGTACAATCTCTCACAAGGCCCAGGGGTGACAGAGCCAGGCCCAGAGCCCAGGGGCCCTGATTCTCCATCCACCCAATGAACATTTTTTGAGATTCTTCCATGAGCCAGGCATCATTCTAAGAATCTTGGGAACACATCACTGAACTCAAAAAAGCCCTGCCTCCATGGAGCTTATATTCCAGTTAGGGTGGGGCTGGGCTAGGGGGAGAGAGAGGATTAAAAAAAAAATAGAAACAGTATACAATGCAGCTGGGGTGGGGGCAGGGAGGGGAGGCGGGGAACGAAAGCACTATAAGGCAGATAGAGAATCCTGGGAAAGGCACAGTTGCCCACTGATCAGAGAAGGCCTCAGTGACATGCTAACACTTGAATAGACACCTGAGGAGGTAGAGGAGTGAGCTCTGTGGGTGTCTAGAGAAGAGAATGCCAAGTAGAGGGAAGAGCAAGTGCCAAGGCCCTGAGGCAGGCGTGTCTCTGGCTTGTTCAATGAACAAGGAGGCCAGTGTGGCTGGAGCAGCATGACCAAGGGGGAATGGGGTGGGAGAGGATGGCAGAGGGCAGGGAGGTTATTGTTAGGACTGTTGCTTTGACTCTGGGTAAGATGGGAGCCACTGGAAGCTTTTGAGCAGAGAAGTGGCAAGACCCGACTTATGAAGCTCTCTGGCTGCTCTGTTGAGAACAGATCATAGGAGGTGAAGAACGGAAGCAAGAAGACCAGTGAGGGGTGTCTCCAGAGGTGATGGGGGCTGGACCACGGCAGCAGTGGAGGGGCGTGAAGCAGCTGGATTCTGGGTAGATTTAGAAGGCAGAGCCAACAAGATGTATTTACAATGGGATGAGGGTGGGAGAGAAAGAAAGCAAAGATGACATGCAATGTTTTGGCCCAAGCAGTCGGAAGTATGGAGCTGGGTTTGCTGAGACAGGGACGCCTGGGAGAGGAGCCGGGCTGGAGAGGAGTGAGGGGGCAGGGGGCAGGGCTAGTCTGAGGAGCTGTTAGGGCTCAGATGCCTGTTAGAGACCCAGGGGAGGTGTGCAGCAGACAGCGTGGGGTGAGCAAGTCTGGGATTCAGAGAGGTCCGGGTATACACGGAATCATCAGCACTAGATGGTATTTGACACCCGAGACCAAATGAGATTACCCAGGTCCGAGTGCAGACAGAGAAGAGAAGAGGCCCCCTGCGCCCCGGGGCACCCCAACATCTAGAAGTAGGGGAGAAGAGGAGAAACCAGGAGACTGAGAAGGGGCAACCGGTGACGTGTCCAGGAAGCCAAGGGCAGAGTTTGTGGGGGCAGATGGCCCCTGGGTCGAAGGCTGTGAGAAGTCATAGTGTATGATAAGGACTGAGAGGGGACATGGACAGCCCCATGCTCAGGGCCCTGGAGACCCTGGGCAGAGGGGTCTCCATGGAGAGATGAGGAGGAGAGGAAACTAGTCGCCACACAACTCTTTGCTGGAGAGGAGTGAAGAAACGAGAGGAGAGGCACAGCTTCTCAGACGGCCACAGCACCAAGGGCCGCCAGGAGGGTCCAGAGGGCAGAGGTCAGGTGAGGAGGCGGGACAGGGAGGATGGGGGAGCTGGCCCACACCCGGCCTCTGTCACTGCTTTGCCTGGAGGAAGCCCCGCCTCCACCTCCCAGTGAGGCCCATTTCGGGGAGGGTCTCCGCGCAGAGCCACCTCACCTTCCTGGAGGCAAGGGCAGTGCTGGGGGGATATCTTCTGCCTGAAGTCTCCTCCAAAAAAGGGCCCACACACCAGAGCCCGCCGCTGGGTCTTGATGTACTGGAGCAGCTCATACAGGACGTCACCTGGGGGTGGGGGCGGGAGGGCAGGCTGCTGACCAGGCCGGCGGGGAGGGCTGGCCATGTTACCCTGCCATCACCTGCCTCTCGGAGGAGGACTAGCATGTCCCGTCTCAAGCTTAGCGCTGATGGAGATGAGAGGTCCTAGTGTGGAAAAGGGTGGGGAGACCAGGGCCGCGGCGACAGGGAGGGGAAAGTGAGAGGGTGGGACAGGCCCCTGGGGCTCTGAAAATAAGCCCCAAGTGGACTCCTTTGCTGCAGGCTCTAGCTGGGAACCACCGGGCAAACATCTGTGCAAAGAAGGGCGTCTGCAGTGCTGGGAGGTGAGCACGATCCTCCCCAACTGACGCCCCACCTCTCCCCTTGGACTAGCCGGGTGTCCATCAGAACGCTCCAGGGGGAAACCAGGGAGTTCCCCTGACCTGAGCCTGGTGCGCGGAGCCGGAAGTCATCCTTGGTGAGGATGCAGAGGGCGCGGCCGTTCATGTCGAACCCGTGCTCCCGGGTGGGCTGCAGCGCGTACTCGCCCTCGGCCCAGCGCAGCCAGTGCAGCACGTCCTCCCTGCTCCAAAGCGCCGGCTGGATGCCTGCAACGCGAGGACACGGGCTGGGGGGCGGGCACGGGGTGGGGGGCGGGGGGCAGGAGCTCTCCCCCGTCAATCACTCAGCCTCCTATCTCAGCCCTCACTTGAATGTCGCCTCCTGGGAGAAGCCCCCTCTGAACATGCCGTCTGAGCAGATGCTCTCCTGTCCTGCCCCCCACGCCCCGACACTTTCTCTGTCACTGTGTCTTGTCCTTTTCCTTCCTGGCACCTTACTCTCTTTGTAATTACATTTTACATTTGATAAAATCATGTGTTTATGTTTACTATTATCTACACATTATGTAAGTAATCACTTATTTATTTTTGGTACCCCTCCCCCCGGGCCTATTTACCACTTATCCACTCAACAAATGATTAATGAGGAACTACTATGTGCCAGGCACCGGGCTGAGCGTGCTGGGCACACTGCTGTATGCATTCAGCACCTAGGACAGTGCCTGAAACACAGTAGGTGCTTGAGAGTGTTGAGTGACTGCAAGAACGACCCAACAGTCCTATGAAGAAGGTGTTAATATTACTGTTTTCCAAACGAGGAAACTGAGGCTCCCAGAGGTGAAGGCTCACCTGAGGTCACACAGGTGCATGCGGTACAGCCAGGCTTGCAACCTGGGTGTCTGGTTGCTGTATTCTTTGCTCTGTTGTGCCAACTCAGATGTGGGTTTGCTTGGGGAATGGCCCAGGGGACAAGGGGGTCTCCTACTCCCAGACTCGGATCATGTGCTCTCGTCTCCAGCAACACTCAGCCAGGTGGCTGCTTTCCTTTATTCCCCGACACCTCTATTCGCCTGGGCCTGTGACGCTCCTAACACCAATCCTCAGCCCACCATCAGGGTCGCCTCCGCAGAGGCTCGTTCTGACTCGCTTGGGCCCTCAGCACTCTTCCTTCATGGGCCCTACCTCCACTAAAAAAATTATCTTTTATGACTGCATTGGTATAAAGAGGAGGATACTGTTATATATTAAAACATTTTCTTCTGCCTAAAAGTTCATTTTTTTCTTCCAATTTTAAAAGAATTGGAACATTTTCCTGGGCCCCTCACAGGGTCGGGCCCCCGGCACTGTGCCCACTGTGGTGGGCCGGCCCGGTGGTTCGCTGTGTGAGGGACGTCTCCTCCCCAAGAGCTCCTCGTCCCTCTCAGAACCCCCAGTCGTGTGAGAGTGGAGGAGCTCAGGGCTCATCGGGTCCAGTCTGACAGGTAGGGAAACTGAGGCAGAGGGGAGCAGCGACTGCCCAAGGCCACACCATGGCAGTGACAAAGACTAACCCAAACTCTGACTGCCTTGTTCCCAAGACAACACTGGTGTTCGTGTCTGAAGAAAGAAAGATGTGCGCCATCTACTCATTCATTCAGTCAGCCAATCCTAACAAGCAACAGCCATGTGTCTCACAAGGTGCCACTGCTGGGGACATGGCACAGAGCGAGGCTGGCAGGAGGGAGGGACCCCAGCAACCCAGGACTCGCCAATGACAGTCCTCGTCAGCGGCACTAAGAGAAGGCGCACTGTGCTACAGACACAGAAAGGAGAGCAGCGTGGCCCGCCCTGGGAGGAAGGGGACCCTCCCCTTGCTTTATTGTGGGACCCAAGAATGCATAAAAGGAAAGAATAAATGTCTGAAATCAACCAAAGAATTATTTAAGGGGAAAAAGAAAATAGAGATGACAACTGGCCTGTGCTGTACATCATGTACAAAGCCATGATGTAATCAACATCTGATCGCATTAACCTAAGATTGACAGGTATCATTGGAAACGACGAGGGAGCCCAGAATTCTGTGTGTGTGTGTGTGTGTGTGTGTGTGTGGAAAGTTAATACATGACAGAGGTGAGATTTTAATTCAGTGGGAAAGGATAGTTAATTTAAGATATGGTAAAAACCACAACTGGGTCTCCACCTGGACAAAAATATATATGGACCCTCACCTCCCACCATTCACAAAAATCAATTCAGATAGATTAAGGCCTAATGAATAGAACAATAGAAATCTCAAAAGAAGTAGAAATAGGAAGCCACATGCCCTAAACAAGGGTAGGGGAGACCTCAACCATGAAACAAACTTGGAAGCTATAAGAAAAAATGAGGGGCCGGCCCCGTGGCTGAGTGGTTAATTTCGCACACTTCACTTCGGCAGGCCAGGGTTTGCCGGTTTGGATCCCGGGTGCAGACATGGCACCACTCATCAAGCCATGCTGTGGCAGCGTCCCACACAGAAGAAACAGAATGATCTACAACAAGGATATACAACTATGTACTGGGGCTTTGGGGAGAAAAAAAAAAAGTGGAAGATTGGCAACAGACGTTAGCTCAGGGCCAATCCTCCTCACACACACACACACACAAAATGAAAGACACATTTAGCTACCTTAATTTTTGTATGTGTGGCAAAAGATATCATAAACAAAACTAAAAGAGGACAGATTTGGGGGAAATATTTGGAATGCAGATGGCAGATAAAGGGTGAACGCCTATCATAGGTCAAGAGCATCTCTAAATTGATTTTTTTTAAAAAGGACAAAAAATCTTACCAACAGGTCGCAGTGGAGCAGGGTTTCCCAGCTTCAGCACTACTGACACTTCAGGCCTGAGAATTCCTTGCGGTGGGACAGCATCCCTGGCCTCTACCCACTAGATGTCAGCAGCACATCCCCACCACGAGTTGTGACAACCAAAAACGTCTGCAGACATCACCACATGTCCCCAAGGGGAGGGGAGCAAACTCCCCGCCAGATAAGAACCTCTGCAGGAGAGCAGATCCACTAAAAAAACCTATGGTGAGACAGGTCACCTCAACAGTCAGGGACACGCACAGTCAGAGAAGAAGGAGGTGTCATTTTAATGAGGACCCCGCACCCGGCAGGAACGCAGGGAAAAGGCTGCCTTGCTGGTGGAAAGAGAAACACAGAGCCTCTGTGGGAGATCAGTCTGGCGGTTACAGAAGTGAGTCACAAAAAGCTGAATGGTGTAAAACTCAGAGACCACACGATGGTGACATTCAGGTGTCAGGGGCGGCTGCCAGGGCCCCGGGGGCCAACTGGCAATTGCTTTTTTATGGGGTCACCTATTTCATGATGTTTGAGGCTGTCTCTGATTCCTGCATCCGAGGTACATTTTCCTGTGTTTGGCCAGAGGGTGGGGACGGATTCCACAGCCTTCTGGCCGTTCTGCCTCCATGAAAACACTAAAATTACACTAAGAGGGGAAAACCCTGAACTTGGCAGACATTATCAACTGCAGATGTGGTCCTGCTCCCAGGCCCAGAGAGACAGGCAGGGGACTTCCCAAGCTGTGTCTGAGGGACCCTGAGGCCCCACACAGCCCACAGGAGCCCCTGGAGATGAAGCCTGTCATCTTCCTGGAGTGGAATTTGGTTTTTCTTTCACTGCCTCCTGCTCTCTTCTACCCTCACCTTTCAGCCCATTGCTGCCAGCACTTCCAGTCCAATAAATAAAGAGAGGGAACCTTCTTGTTCCTCATGTCTTCAAAGATGTTAATGTCAAAAGGCTTTTCCAGGGGGCTGGCCCAGGGGCCGAGTGGTTAAGTTTGCATGCTCCACTTCAGCAGCCCAGGGTTTGCTGGTTCGGATCCTGGGTGCAGACCTACACACTGCTCATCAAGCCATGCTGTGGCACCATCCCAGGTAGGAGAACTAAATGACTTACAACTAGGATATACAACTATGCACTGGGGCTTTGGGAGAGAAAAAAAAAAAGAAGAGGAAGATTGGCAACAGATGTTAGCTCAGGGCCAATCTTCCTCACCAAACGGCTTTTCCAATAGGACTTGATCCCCAGGAAAGGACCAAGTTCCAAGAGTGGGTCAGCCACCAAGGCCTCAATCAAACCAGCAATGGGTCAAAGCCCCTCACACCAGTGGAAATGCCACTCACTGGATCAGCCACCTGGCTCTGGGCCAAATCCCCAAGCTCAGGGTCTGGGTTCCAGCTCAGCCCCTTGCTAGCCAAGTCACCTCATCAGCCACTGAACCTCTCTCAGCCTTAGTTTCCTGCTCTGTGAAGTGGGGTAATAACATTGCTTCTCTGGGCTGCTGTGCTGTTTGCGGGGCAGTGCGGTGCAGTGGTTAGGAGCTCAGCATTTCCACTCCTAAGGAAAGACCATGGTGGACACGTCCACAGAAAGACATGTATGCAAATGTCCACAGTGGCTCTGTTCACAGTAGAAAATAACTGGAAACATCCCAAATAGCCATCATCTAGAAAATGGACAATCAAATTGTCATGTTTTCACGCAACAGAATGCTGCTTGCCAACAAAACAGAAAGTACAAATGACGGCTACATGCAACGCGTGGGTAAACCTCAAAGATATTACATTGAAGGAAAGAGGCCAGACACAAAACTACAGTCAATAGTTCAGTGCTAATAAACAGTGCTAATCTAGGGAGAGAAAGCAGAATAGGGGTCGCCCTGTGGAGGGGAACTGACTGGGAGGAGACAGGAGGGAACGTCCTGGGCCGTGGAAATGGCTGGATCTTGATCTAGATGCCCTCGGCTACACGCACATGTACGTCCATAAAAATTCACGGAGCTGTACACTTAAGATTTGCATGCTGGACTGTATGCAAATTATACCTAAAAAAATAAAAAGTAAAAGTAAAAACATACAACAGCAACAAAAAGTACCGATGATGCTGCCAGGTCAGCTGTAAATGCCAGGAACTAAATGACTGTGTCTCAGTTTCATTATTGTCATGAGGACAATGACAAAAATAGTACTAGCCACACAGGGCCGTCACGAGGATTCTAAGAGATAATCACTTTAAGACCAGTGTCCAGCACGTGGGATGTCCTTTCCAAGGCAGACGGAGCGCCTGCTGTTCAATGAGGTAACACATGTAAAATGCTTGGCCAGGGATCCAGCACACCTGAGAGCTCAACACACACTGGCGAGTGTTACCTAAGGTGCTCGCTGCCCCCCCTGAGGTCTCCCTCCCAGTTACTGGGGTGAGCCTCGCTGGGTCTCCCCTTCCCGGTCTAACCCCACCCCAGGAGCCTCACCTGCAGACCAGCCCGTGGCTGCTCCCTCTCCCGGCAATGATCCATCATATTTTCAGCTCCTCCACATCTACCATCATCGTCTCTCAGGACTCTAGCCTGCTATCATCTTACTCTCTCTGCCCCAGTGACTCGCTCACTGGGGATTTCCAGCTTGGCCGGCTCCCAGCTTCTGGGACAGATCCAGGAAGAGCCCCCAGCTGGCGCAGTCTCTGAGGAACTCTCTGCCCAAGACACAGCTGGAGGGCTGGGATGTCTCCCTGAAGAGTCAGCACTCCATCCTCCTCACCCCAGAGCAGGGTTATGGGGACTCTCCTCCTCCTCTTCCTCAGCTGTATTGTCCTCCACTGCCCTTACCACTGGGCTTAGGGCTTCCTAGGTAGTCCCCCCTCCCCGCGCCCAGAATGTCATCTCCACAAGGCACACACTGCCGGTCTCAGTCCCTGCGGCATCTCCAGCCCCTAGAGCAATGCCTGGCACATAGTAGACGCTCCATAAACACAAACTATCTAAATGAGTGAGCTGAGCAAGCAGTGAGGGGCCTGAGAGACTTATAGGCATGCTGACCAATGCCCTCTCCTGCCCCCCAGCCCCACCCCAGCCAGGTCTCCCTTCCTACAGCATCTCTTTCATTCTCTTGCTCAAGAAACTAACATGGCTCCCAACTATCAACCCCACCAAGTCAAAACCCCTCTGTCCAGATTTCAACACCCACTCGAGCAGCCCCTCCCCACCTGGTGAAAGCTGTGTCCCCCTACTCCTTACCACACCCCTGCAGTTTACTAGGTCAGTGACCTCCAGAAACAACAGAGCTGGACCAACCTGTAGCAACCAAATAGAACTAGCAGCTGGCTTTGACCTACGGACAGGGTCCCCAGGAGGAACACAGGAGACGATGTAAAATTCTTGGCTAGTCTCCTAAAAATGGGAGTTGTCATCATCTGATGCTGAAGGCTGTCGCTCAGAGTGAGTGACAGCTGTGGGGTCTGAGGTACACAGGCTCGAATGGCAGCTCCAGTACTTTACTGTGGGTGACCATGGACAAGATATTTCCCCTCACTCTACAGCCAGTTTTCACATCTGTAAGGGTGGGGATAATACAAGAATCTACTTCCCAGGCCTATTTGAGTGTATTAAATCAGACAGGTATACAGAAAGCCCAGCACAATGCCTGGTCAAGAATGAAAACCCAACAAATGGCCTTTAGTATGATTATCAGCGTCTTCACTGGTGGAGCTTGCCCCAAACAAAGGAACTATCTTGTTTCTCTACCATGACGACTGTGGTTTAGCAATTACCATTGTCCTTAGTTGACTGCATGTCACTGTCTGTCCAGAGTCCCCTCAGATCCATCCCCCCATTGCTTGTCCTGGTTGTCTTGGCTGATACTGCTTTTCTTGGTAATCATACGTGGCTTTCTGGTTGTCACCAGACTGTGGGGGCAGGGCCAGCACGTACAGTTGTGTTGTGTACTGCACAAAGGCACTGTCTGATGGGGAAATGGGAGAGTGGGGATGTGGTCAAGCCAGGCTGGGTTTGGCTTGGCTTCTTCCCAAAGAAGGAGTCAGCTTAGGGGTGGAGAGGCTTTTTGTCCTCAAATTGTTGGTTTGGGGAATCTTTGATCTGTTTGTTGTTGCCATATTCCCTTTCATTGTCAGGTGACAGCACCACTGTCAATACGCACAGCTTCCAGAACATTCTAAGTTTCTAGTCTCCATGCTCCCTGCTCCATCCCATCTCCCTCTTTTACACCTGCATCCATCTAATTTCCTGCTTCTAATATGCCACGATCCAGGGCAGCATTTCTCAAACCATCCTTTTTTTTTTCTTTTTCTTATTGATGTAACGTTGGTTTATACCATTATATAAATTTCAGATGTACATCATTATATTTTAATTTCTGTGTAGACTGTATCATATTCACCTCAAACCATTCTGACCTCAATTCACAGTAAAAAATACATTTTTATATCATGACCCACACACACGTATATGTAAAGAGCCAAATCAAAGTATTCATGAAATCATAGCTACCACTACTATCTATGATGTACTCTGAAATGTACTATTTCATTTTTTAAAAGTTGACCTACTAAATTGATTTTCCCTCCTTAGTGAGCCTTGACCAACACTGAAAATCACTGTTAGGACTCAGCTGCATAAAATGAGGCCCTTGAAAGCACTTCCAGCAGCAACAGCCCGGCCTAGGAGTTTAATAGCGATGCAGATCTCAGGCCCCATGCAGACCTGCAGAATCGGAATCTGCATTTCCAAAGGCTCCAGGAGACTCACTTGCACGTGAAAATTTCAGGTACCCTGGTCTGGGATTCCAGGAAGCCACACTGGCAGAATTGTATCAAGCACTAAAATCAGTGCTGGGGACTCTCTCATAAGTGGAGGATGTGAACCTGAGCAAGGGTACGAAAAATATGCTGACACTCGCCAAGGGCCCTTTTCCCTTGTTGTATGCTGCCAGGGAGCTGAGGAGAGGTGCCAGCCCTTTGCCCTAAGTGACATCTGAAAATCAGAGGTGGCGCTGTACATCGCCTGTGGCTTAGTCACAGCCAGGAGCTCTGAAAGTCCACTTCAAAACACCAGGATGTCTCAATCCCTCTGCATCCAACAGCGGGAACTTCATAGAGCTTTTTTCCAGGAATAAACTCCTAGAAAATGAAGAGACTCCGGACCTGGGTGTGAGGCCCCATGAGGCCATTAGCATCACAGATAACTTTTGTTCTCTCTCTGTCATTGAATGAGGCTGTACTGGTGACCATCTCTAAACTGCCTCCTCTCAAAATCCCCTGAGTTGTCCCTTGAGGTGGCATCACCTCCTCCATCCCCCCCCACCCCCAACCCAGGGCAGGGGAGGAGCGAATCCTCTCTCACTGTCCACTTGCACAGAGGGAAGTATAGTTGTGAATCTCCTTTTGTGAGTGGGGGACACCCTGCTAGAGCACCCCTGGACCCCACCCCTCCATCCCAGCCCACCTCCTGTCTCTAGACATCACAGTCATCCTCGGAGTGGACTTTCCATGCTCGACTGCACATCTTTGTTTATTTCAGGCAAACAAACACTGGCGAGTGCGCTCCACAGGGAAATGCCTGGTGGGCTCCACTTGGGCGGACTCCCAAAGCCGAGCAAGATGCGTTTTGTCTGTTCACCTTCCCGTGGAGGCAAATCAGCCCTGAGGATTAGAATGAAAGCTGGAGGTGGAGGAGGGAATGGGGTGGGCGACTTGGAATAAATGTCAGAGAGATGCCCAGCGATGGAAACCTAATTTCCAGAAATGTGAGAAACGGGCTGACATCACCCCAGCCATGTGAAAGGTCAAACCCTCATTTGGTGTCAGCAGTTTGCTCACTGGGGATGTTGTTTACAGGAAAATGACTCATTTAGCATACCCTATCTTTTAAGACTGTTAGATATTTACTAAGGGCCAGAACTGTGTTGTCTGAATATTTTCAGAAGTAAATATGAGTCATGGAATCTAAGACGAGAAGTATGGGAGGTGCTGTTGGTGCCCCGCCCATGGCCCTTGCTCTCACCTCTACACTCTGGGGGCGGCAAATGCCGAATGCCGGCCTCTGACTCTGCACCTGACTCAGCCCGTGCCCAGGGCACCTGAGAAAGCTGGGAGTCAGCACCCCTGGCAGCAGCCCTCATCCCATCATGCTTGGGAATCGGGTGGATATAGACCAGCTGCCTTACCCCAGCGTTGGGATAATTCAGGGTAGGCTCTCACTGTCCCCCGAGGTCCCCACTGGGACTGAGCTCCAGGTGCCCACAGTGCCACCTGGCCCAACAGAACGTTCTCAGACTTCCTTCTCTCCTCTGTGGGGAAGAATTTCAGGGTCTGCTTCTGGAGAAATCTAACCCAAGGCAATAGGACTGTACCTCAGGAGCTCTTAATAGGTCATAACGGCCCTGTATCCCGAGTTGAGTAATCAGGGAACAGGCTGGCTTACAAGAGGGAAGACATTCCTGTCACTAGAAAGGTGCAGGAAGACCGGGTGACCATCTTAGAGGGGCCCCACCAGGCTTCAAAAAATTAAAAGGCTTGTATAATTGTATTTACCGAGGTGGTGATTAAACTTTCTAAATCCCCACTGCTCTTCCCGTGCCCTCTCACCCAGGGACCTTGAGCTGGTGCTGGGGGAAGGGAGAGGAGGGAAGCTTACACAACCTCGGGCAGCGCACAACCTCCTGGGCCTCAGACTCCTCACTTGGAATACGAGGGAGTTACCTGAGGCGACATCCAGGGTCTCTCCCAGGGTCGAAGTTCTAGGACTTGGCAAGCTGGTTGTGGGAGCGGTCTTTGACTATCGGGGGAGACGAGAGGGGACAATCCAGAGTGCCCTGCACAGAAGCCCCTCCCTGTCTGAGGCTCCGTGTCCTCAGCTGCCATGAGGGGACTGGGTTAGATGACCTCTAAGAGCCTTCTCAGCAGCAACAGTCAGGGTCTTCAGGACTGGCCCCAAAGTCCTGTTTTCCTTGTCACCACGGCTTGGCCTGGGAATGGAGCCTAAATCCTACTCTCTGTGTAACTGTTGCCAAACATCTCCTTGCAGCAGCCCTGAGCCCCCAAGCTACCGGCCAGGGCTGGCATTTGGACCAAATGAAGCAACACAGGTTCCTTACAGAGCTCCCCACCCCATCCCCAAATCGCACTGCCACTGGGGTTCTCTCACGTCCGGGAGTCCCCACCTTCCTTCTAACGCTGAAAAGACAGGCTCTGTTCCTTGCATTTAAAGAATGCCAGGCAGCGGACGGCAGAGGTATTTGGGGGCAACAAGCTCTTCCCAAGGCCTGTGAAAAAAAATACCCCACATTCTGCTCAGTTCTGTCAGTGGTTCAAAAAGCAGGTTGTGGCCAGAAAATTGGAAAGATGTGAAATCAATAAAGCAGTGTTCCAGCCTCCAGGCCAGCTGAGCAGGAAGGGGTCAGGACACTTTCCAATCCAGGTTAGACGTGACTGCCCTAAGACTCCCTCCCAGAATAAAGATCCCACCAGCAGTCAGCTAGCCACCTATCCCATGATTTCCACGGCTTGGGAAGAACATTTAAGAATCTCTTAGAAGATCATCAGCAGGACGGAGGTTTCACCTTAGCACGGAGAGCCTGTGTGATCCTGAGCATGTCACTTAGCTTTTCCACCTCTCAGCTTTGCCGTTTGAAACACAGGCACAAATATGTTAATCTAAGCCTGCTCCATGGCCATGAGTTTCCTGGGGCAAGAGCATTACTTAGGAAAATGAAATGAAACGATACCACCAATGCATTTCCCATGGTCATCTTTGGGTGGATTTGATTGTTCTATATATTCTTCTCATGCTTCTCTGCCATTTCCCAATTTTTGATTACAAGCACATGCTACTTTTATAACAATAAAAGTTAAACATAATTATTTAAAAGAGGGCTCTACACACATACAGTTGTTCACTGTTTAGCCCCATCTGGCTTCCTCACTGGCAACGTCCCCAACTCTTTGCCTTTAGGCTGGAAGGGACCCAGCAGCTCATGCACCCTAACCCTCATCTGACCAATGAGGAGACCGCCCGCCCTCACGTGTGGCCCTGTCAGCTGTACTCCCCGCAGGGAGAACTCACATTTACCTCCTCTGACCTCCTCACCAAGGAAAAGGCAAAGATAACCCAGCAGAGAACTAGCAAATGGAGGAAAGGCAATTTCTTAGATCAAGAAGTTTATGCATCACATTGACGTCCTTTAAACACATCGGCCTTCCTCCTCCCCTGTACTCACGGAG
This sequence comes from Equus caballus, assembly GCF_041296265.1. NCBI lineage: Eukaryota > Metazoa > Chordata > Mammalia > Perissodactyla > Equidae > Equus > Equus caballus. The sequence continues at coordinate 39,765,072 of NC_091703.1, forward strand.
TCTTCCTGGCAGCTTGCAGATTGGCCCCTCGCCCAGCAGGTTCACTCGAGAGGCACCTCGGGCTTGGGTCTGGGTGCCTGGGGAAGGTGTGGCTGCCTCAGGGCTCACAGGAGAACTGGCCAGTGCTCCCTCCTAGAGAGAGGAAAAACCAGGGCCATGAAAGTAGAGCCCCTTGGTGAAGGGTCAGTCATCCTTAAATGTATCAATAATTTTTTTCAAAGGGAAAGAGCATCTATCTCTGCATCTACTTTAAAGGTGGGAACCAGGGGCCGGCCCCACGGCTGAGTGGTTAAGGTTCTTCACGCTCTGCTTTGGCGGCCCGGGTTTCGCGGGTTCGGATCCTAGGCAAAAACCTAGTCCATCATCAGCCACGCTGTGGAGGCATTCTACATACAAAGTAGAGGAAGATTGGCATAGATGTTAGCTCAGGGCTAATCTTCCTCAAGCAAAATTTAAAAAAAGAGGAAGACTGGCAAAGGATGTTAGCTTAGGGTAAATCTTCCTCACACACACACACAAAAGGTAGGAATCATGGATGTCTTCAGCTTGTCAACATCTTGTGCAGACTGGACACTTGATAAATTACATCTTTCCCATTCAAGCTTTTCACGCATGTGCCTAATCCCAGCAGAGGGCTCCCCTGCCAAGACTTGACTTGTAAGCTAGAAATCTGAGGACCTAGGACTCACTGGAACCTTGGGGAGAAGACACAGGGAACCTGAGGGGCCAGGATACAAAGACCTTAAATCAGAAATAAATAAACAAGTAAACGTTATTTTCAAAAGAGAAAAAGAAAGGATAAATCTCTGAATCCCAAGGTCCCATCAAGTAAAGTCTGTATCTTTACAGCTTTACAAGCTGCCCAGCCCCCAGAGGTGAGGTGGCTCATCCATCAGGATGAAAGAATGAAAAGAGTGACAGAACTTTGTAGAAACAGGAGGATCCTGGGGGCTCATGCTCAGCCAAAGGAGGCCACATCATGAAAAGTAAAAGTGAAACCAGTCCCAGCAAGGGTCATTTTCTCATTCTAGGATCCTCAAGAGCATTACATTCATCTCTCGGTGTCTGAGGAGAGCCATCTGCAGAAAGACTGTGGATCTGGAGCCAGTGAAGCAAACTCCAGAAGCCTTGGCCAATGCAGAAGAGGATTCAACACCTTTCGGGGAGCTCTCGCCGCACTGCTGGTCGGCTCCCAGTCCTGCTGCCCCAGTGGATGCTGTTTCCCAGGTAATCCAGCCTCAGAGGCTGCCACCTGGCCACTGGGGCTTGCCAAGCTGGAGAGCTAGGACCTGCAGGAAGCTCCTTGTCTGCTCCTCCACCCTCTTTCAGGCATGAGGAATGGGGAATTCCAGGCTGTGACTGCCTGGAAGAGGCCAGCTGGGGAGCTGCTGAGGGTTCGAGCTCCGTGCTTCAGCATGAAGGTCAGGGAGAGGTCTGATAAAATTTGGATGTGACTATGGATCTTAGAGATGGGGAGGGAGAGGAGAAAGGCCTTGGAGGTGGGAAGTGGGCCCGGATCTGGGGGTGGTTCTGAGGCTCCTAGGGAAATACGGCAAATGGAGGGCAAATGGAGAGGGACAGCTAAGGAGGGAGGCCCCTGCGGGGCTGCGATTGTCAGCTGTGAAGGTCTGGCTTGTGTAGGAACTTCCAGGGACTTCACATCTGGTTGATGTAGGGGTAAGGAGGGGGTAGGAGGAGCAGTATAAAACGCAGAGGATTTCAAAGAGAGAGCGAAGGGCTGGAGGTGAGTCAGGGGCGGTGAAGGGTGGATGGTGAAGTTTGGGAACGCGTTGGAAAGTAAGATTCCAGCCAGAAAAAAGATCTGAAAAAATGGGTACGGAAATTGAGGTGGTGGAGAAGGGATAGGGGGCAGGTGGCTCCGCGGGCGCGCTGCGTGGTTCAGCCGTCAGGCTCTTACCTGCATTACAGGTGGAGGTGAGGGAGCCACCCGGCTGTTCGTCGTGAGAGCTCCACTGGCTGCGGCTGCTGGGCCCTAGGCCGGCGCTCTCAGGCGTTCCTTCCCCAAACCCTCACTTGGCCCTGAAAACTGGAAGGTCGCGTGGGAGGAATCTCTTTCAAGAAGTGCCGGCTGGCGTGCGCTTGGGTTGCCAGGGCGAGCAGGCGCCGAGGGCTCTCCGGTAATTGCTATCCTTCCGGGAAACGAAAACGAAAGAGCGGGATCCGGCTTCCACTCCAGCCCCGGCGGGCTCGGGGGAGGGTATAGGCTAGCCCCGGCGGGAGCGGAGCCCCAGGGCGCTGTCCGCTCGCGGGCAGGGAGGCGCCAGTCCTGCTCGCATCCTCTTGCCGGTGGACAGCCCCTCGGGCAGCCTGACCCCGGCTCCTAGGGGGACGCAGATGGGATTCTGCGGGATCTGGGGAGCCGAGGGAACCCCTGGTCCTGCGCTCCGGACAGCGACAGACCAACTTCATGTCACCCTGTGCGTCTCTGCAGATGGATGAGAGGGGGCTTCCCATGCTGTCCGCCTGGACCAGGTGCCTCGCCCCTTTAGGCACGAGTGAGCTTCCTAGCTGGACCGGCTTCCGCCTGCCGTTTGGCTCCACTGCCCTGGGCCCAGCGCCACCATCAGAGCGCCTGTGGTGCTCCTGACCGAGAACCAAGTACTCAGTGGATCCCCACTGGCACCTGTCCCCAGGCCTCTGGCTGCTCCAGGTGTGGCGCCCATCCACCCATCACCCGTGTGCACCTGCCTCAACTTCCACTGCCTTGAGGGGAAGCCAAGAGAGCTTGTAAGCACTAAAGTAGACACACTGCCAGAGAAAAGGAGGGAAGAAACCTTAATAACCTGCCAAAAATCTAGCGGTGTAGATGCTGTTATAAAGAAGGCTTAGGGCCTGCCATGGTGGAGCGGTTAAGTTCACGCCCTCCACTTCAGCGGCCCAGAGTTCCGCCAGTTCCCATCCTGGGCGCAGATGTGGCACCGCTCATCAAGCCACGCTGAGGCAGCGTCCACATAGCAGAGCCAGAAGGACCTACAACTAGAATATACAACTATGTACATGGAGGCTTTGGGGAGAAAAAAAAAAGAGAGAAGATTGGCAACAGATATTAGCTCAGGTGCCAATCTTTAAAAAAAAAAAAAAATTAGAGGCAGGAGACAGAAAAAGCCATGCCAAGAAAGAAAAAAGAAGATTTAGCAGTGATATACCATGAGCTCCTAGAAACCAGTAAGAACAAGGCCAGAAACCCAAGAGAAAAATGGACAAAGGATATGTATAGACAGTCCACATAAAACAAAATGACGAATGGTCCTTGAACATAGAAAAGGATGCTCAGACTGACTCATTATAAAAGATGTGCAAATTAATTATTCTGAGATATTTTTTACCCATTAATTTGGCAAAAATTCATAAGTTTAATAACATAATCTGCTGGAGAGGCTGCGAGTAACGGGCCCTTCACTGGATGTGTAAAGTGGTCCAACTCATGGTGGGCAGTACATCAGGATGTAGCAAAGTCGCAGATGACATTCACCCTTCCCCCAGCAATCCCACTATTGGAAATGTATTCAACAGATATACCTGCACGTATTCAAAATGCCCATGGCTATTTGTTTCAGCACGGCTCATAATGCCAAATGATTGGAAACAACCCAGGCATCCATTACAAAAGGGGCTGATGAAATAAAGTATGGTACATCCATTTAGCAGAATACGGTGCCGCGTCTGACAGAGCTCTCTGTGGACCATGGCAAGCTCTCCAAGGGGCAGTCCAGCACAGCACTGAGGGACTGGGACTCTGCGGACCCTGTCTGGCTTGGAATCTCAGCTATGCCACTTACTGGCTGTGTGCCCTTGAGCAAGTTAGTTAAGCTCTACGCTGCCTCTCTCTACTATTACCTCAGTTTCCTTAACAATAAAACAGAGCTAATAATAATACCTGAGTCATAAGGTAGTTATGAAGAGTAAATGAATTAACATTTACTAAGATACCTAGAACAGTGCCTGACCACCATGCCAAGCAAAAAAAATCAAGGAACAGAACAGTGTGTATTACATGCTACCTTTTGTGTGTAAATATATATATATATTTTTTTAACTGGTATTTGTACAAACTCTGGAAGGATATATAACAAACTAATAAACATAATTAGAATTCAGGATAGAAAATAAGAGCAAGGGTTTTCATTATAAACCTTTTTATAGTGTTTTGATTTTTGAACTATGTGAATAAATACCTATTCAAAAAAATAAAATAAACAAATAAGAAGGAAGTTTTAGGACCTGTTCCATGCCAGCAACCCAAAACCTAGGTGATGATGGAAACAAAGGCATTGCCTGAGACAGACTGAAAAAATAGACATTTCCATTTGGAAGGACAAAGATGATGTTACATATGATCAAAGTCTACAGAATTATGAACCCATATGAGCAGGAATAAATGAAATCCCTCCCTCGCAGAAGAAATATGCACAGGTGTTTCATGCTCAATAAAATAACAAAATTTATTTCATTTTTTAAATAACACTTTTCCTACAAAGAACTCAAAACGCATATATAAAACTTATAATTTATAACAATAAACTTTCTTAATACTTGTAATACTTCTAAAAGGGGCGAAAGGGACTTCGAGGTAGCCAGAAAGGTGAAGGGGAAGACCAGGCACTGCAGATCTGGACCTGGGCAACAAGACGGGGCCAACAGGTCACTGGAGAGCCTGGTCCTCAGGGAGGGGCCCAGGAGCAAGCGCCCATTTCTGTGACCTCCTGTTTGAGGATGAGGTTCAATTTCTCTCATGGAAGGAGATGTGCAAAGTTTCCTTACAAGGAGCACTGGGACCACCCACAGTGCTGGTGTTTCCTACATGGCAAGGCCTCCTGGGTTCCTAAGTATTCCCTGGGCTCTACCGTGAGGCAGTCACAGACATCTCAGAGTTGGTAGTTCTGAACGGACAAATTGCCAGTGAGTCCACAGTTCTCCAACAAATCAGGAATAAACCAACAGTGATGGGTAAAAATGAGAGGGGGAGGGAGAAGGGTCTTCTTCCCATCTGTCCTGGGGGGATTCACATTTTCTCAGACAGTAGAAGGAAAGAAGAACTTGACATTTACGTTCCTTCTACATCAAATGGTTATTCCAGAGAAAGCGCAGCAACGTGTGAACTCCTCCAAAGAAAACTAAGACAAAATGAGCCAGTGCGTCTCTGCCGTCCTGCTGAAGATCCTGTTTAAAAAGAGAGAGAAAGCAACTATTAACAAACCTAAAAGGAGATATTAACAACAACACAATAATAGTAGGGGGCCTTAATACCTCACTCACATCAATGGATAGATCCAGACAGAAAGTCAACAAGGAAATAGTGGAATTAAACAAAAAACTAGACCAGATAGACTTAACAGATATATATAGAACACTCCATCCAAAAACAGCAGAATACACATTCTCCTCAAGTGCACATGGAACATTCTCAAGGATAGATCATATGTTGGGAAACAAGGCAAGCCTCAATAAATTTTAGAAGATTGAAATCATATCAAGCATCTTTTCTGACCATAATGCTATGAAACTAGAAATCAACTACAAGAAAAAGCTGGGAAAGTGACAAATATGTGGAGACTAAACAACATGCTACTGAAAAACCAATGGAGCATTGAAGAAATTAAAGGATAAATAAAAAAATATCTGTAGACAAATGAAAATACACCATACCAACTCATATGGGATGCAGCAAAAGTGGTCCTAAGAGGGAAATTCATAACAATACAGGCTCACCTTAACAAACAAGAAAAGTCTCAAATAAGCAATCTTAAACTAAACCTAACAGAACTATAAAAAGAAGAACAAATAATGCCCAAAGTCAGCAGAAGAAGGGAAATAATAAAAATTAGAAAAGAAATAAGTGAAATTGAAACCAAAAAAAGAGTAGAAATGATAAATGAAACTAAATTAAGAGCTGGTTCTTTGAGAAGATAAACAAAATAGACAAACACTTAGCCAGACTCACTGAGAAAAAAAGAGAGAAGGCTCAAATAAATAAAATTAGAAATGAAAGAGGAGAAATTACAACAGATACCACAGAAAATACAAGGGATGATAAGAGAGTACTATGAAAAACTGTATGCCAACAAATTGGACAATCTAGAAGAAATGGACAAATTCTTAGACTCATACAACCTCCCAAAACTGAACCAAGAAGAAATAGAGAATCTGAATAGACCAACAGACAAGTAAAGAGTTTGAAACAGTAGTCAAAATCCTCCCAAAAAATAAAAGTCCAGGACCAGATGGCTTCTCTGGAGAATTCTACTAAACATTCAAAGAAGATTTGATACTTACCCTTCTCAAACTATTCCAAAAAACTGAGGAAGGTAGACTACTTCATAACACATTCTACAAGCCCAACATCACCCTAATACCAAAGCCAGACAAGGACAACACAAAGAAGGACAATTATAGGCCAATATCGCTGATGAACACAGATGCAAAAATCCTCAATAGAATATTGGCAAACTGAATACAGCAATACATTAAAAAGATCATACACCATGATCAAGTGGGATTTATACCAGGGACACAGGGATGGCTCAACATCCGCAAATCAATCAATGTGATACACCACATTAACAAAATGAGGAATAAAAACCACATGATCATCTCAATAGATGCAGAGAAATCATTTGACAAGATCCAACATCCATTTATAATAAAAAAAACTCTCAATAACATGGGTATAGAAGGACAGTACCTCAACATAATAAAGGCCATATATGACAAACCCACAGCCAACATCATACTCAATGGGGACAAACTGAAAGCCATCCCTCTGAGAACAGGAACAAGACAAGGGTGCCCACTCTTACTCAACATAGGACTGGAGGTTTTGGACAGAGAAATTAGGCAAGAAAAAGAAATAAAATGAATCCAAATAGGCAGTGAATAAGTGAAATTCTCACTGTTTGCAGACAACATGATTTTATATATAGAAAACCCTAAAGAATCCACCAGAAAACTATTAGAAATAATCATCAACTACATCAAAGTCACAGGGTACAAAATCAACTTACAAAAATCAGTTGCACTTCTATACTCTAATAACAAACCAACAGAAAGAGAACTCAAGAATATGATCCCATTTACAATCCCAACAAAAAGAATAAAATATCTAGGAATAAATTTAACCAAGAAGGCGAAAGACCTATATGATGAAAACTACAAGACATTATTGAAAGAAATCGATGATGACATAAAGAAATGGAAAGATATTCCATACACATGGGTTGGAAGAATAAATATAGTTAAAATGTTCATACTACCTAAAGCAATCTACAGATTCAATACAATCCCAATCAGAATCCCAATGACATTCTTCACCAAAATAGAACAAAGAATCCTAAAATTCACATGGGGCAACAAAAGACCACGAATAGCTAAAACAATCCCAAGAAAAAAGAACAAAGCCGGAGGCATCACAATCCCTGACTTCAAAAGATACTACAAAGTTATAGTAACCAAAACAGCATGGTACTAGTACAAAAACAGGCACACAGATGAACAGAACAAAATTGAAAGCCCAAGAATAAAACCACACATCTACGGACAGCTGATCCTTGACAAAGGAGCTAAGAACAAACAATGGAGAAAGGAAAGTCTCTTCAACAAATGGTGTTTGGAAAACTGGACAGCCATATGCAAAAGAATGAAAGTAAGACCATGATCTTTCACCATACACAAAAATTAACTCAAAATGGATCAAAGACTTGAAGGTAAGACCTGAAACCATAAAAGTCCTAGAAGAAAATATAGGCAGTACACTCTTTGACATCGGTCTTAGAAGGATCTTTTTGAATACCATGTCTACTCAGACAAGGGAAACAAAAGAAAAAACAAACAAGGAGGACTTCATCAGACTAAAGAGCTGCTGCAAAGCAAAAGAAACTAGGCTCAAAACAAAAAGTCAACCCACCAACTGGGAGAAAATATTTGCAAATCATATATCTGACAAGGGGTTAATTTCCAAAATATATAAAAAACTCACACAACTGAACAACAAAAAACAAACAACCTGATCAAAGAATGGGCAGAGGATATGAACAGACATTTTTGCAAAGAAGATATACAGATGAGCAAGAGGCACATGAAAAGATGTTCAACATCTCTAATCATCAGGGAAATGCAAATCAAAACTACACTGAGATATCACCCTGCACCCATCAGAATGGCTATAATTAATAAGTTTAGAGATAATAAGTGTTGGAGAGGATGTGGAGAAAAGGGAACCCTCATCCACTGCTGGTGGGAATGCAAACTGGTGCAGCCACTATGGGAAACAGTATGGAGATTTCTCAAAAAATTAAAAATAGAAATACCATATGACCCAGCTATCCCACTACTGGGTATTTATCCAAAGAACTTGAAATCAACAATTCATAGAGACTTATGCACATAGGGGTCTATGTTCACTGCAGTATTATTCACAATTGGCAAGATGTGGAAGCAACCCAAGTACCCACTGACTGATGAATGGATAAAGCAGATGTTGTATATATACATATATGTATATACATAAAGGAATACTACTCAGCCATAAAAAAAGACAAAATCATCCCATTCGCAACCACATGGATGGATCTTGAGCGTATTATGTTAAGTGAAGTAAGCCAACCAGAGAAAAGCAAACACGGCATGATTTCACTCACATGTGGAAGATAAACAAACACATGGACAAAGAGAACAGATTAGTGGTTACCAGAGGGGAAGGGGGTCGGGGGATGGGCACAAGGGGTAAAGGGGCACATTTACATGGTGACTGACAAATAATAATGTACAACTGAAATTTCACAATGTTATAAACTATTATGACCTCAATAAAATAAAAAAAAATTTAGAAAGAGAGAGGTTTAACAAAAAGCAATAGAATAAGTCAAAGCTAGAGATGCAATGTTAATACTAATTCAATCAACGCTGCACAGCGGCTTCTGGGGCTGCTTTACGAACTGTATGAGCGGAGGAGTCCGTCTCGGTCTCTTCTACAACGTCCAGACCCTCCATGCCGCCCCGGGAAGTTTTCCTCTCCCCGTGTTTTCCTATCTTAACCATCAGCCAATGGGGGCATTCTTCTCAGGGCTCATAACCTCTTCCTCTAGCTTCCCAGAGCACTTTCTTAGTCCTTTCAAAGAAGCAAGGAGGTTTGCTTTGGGGTTGGAAGAATGGATAGACTTAGATGGGTGAAGAGGGGAGTAAATGTGAGCAAAGTTGGAGGTGACAAAGAGCACAGCAAATGCCACTGTTTCTACAGTTAAAGGAGAACATCAGGAGAGGGAGGCCAAGGTCGGCGACAAACGCGTCCCTGCCCCTCCTGCAGTCTATTCGCAACCCAGCAGCTTCGGTTGACTGTTGAAATGTGCCTCCGCTCAGTGCTCCCTTATGGTTCAGCCTCAGTCAGAAGAAAAGTCCTTACTTGACCTCCAGGCCCTGCCTGACCGGGCCCCCACCACCTGTCTGACCATATCTTTTACTACTTTCGCCCTTGCTCAACTTCAGCCATACCGGCCTCCTTGCTCTATTCTTCAAACATGCCAGGCATTCTCCTGCCTCAATCTTGTCCTCCAGCTGCCTCCACTGCTCTCCCCCAGATGTCAGGGCTCCCTCTCCTACCTCTGTAAAGGCCGTGCTCAGAACTAGGCTCCTCAGCGAGGCCTTCCCATAACTCCTCTACTTAAAACTGTAAACCCCCTAATACTCCTCATCCCTTTCCTTGCTTTATTTTTCTCCAAAACATTTGTCACTATTTGATAAGCTATATACTTTGTTTGTTTATTTTTTGTCTCCCTTATAGAATATAAACTCCATGAGATTAGGGAGTTTTGTCTCTTTTGATCACTGCCATATCTCCCATACTTAAATGGAGTCTGACACACAGTAGGTGCTCAGTAAATATTAGTTGAAGAAATGAATAAATGATAAACCATTAGCAGCAGGCTAAGGAATTTAGACTTTGTCCTACCAGTAACTGGGAACCATTAAAGGATTTCTTCCCTTTTATAGTTGATATCAGTTAGGAAATTGAATGAATTTCCTTCCAGCAAGGCAGATGAGAAAATGTATACAGCACTGAGTCAGATGCTCATATATTTAAATTCCAGTTTTGCTACTTAGTTGCTGAGTGACCTAAGATAGGTTACCTAACCTCTCTGAACCACAACTGGTTCCATGGAAATACCTGTGATAATAATTCATAGGGTAATTGGGAAAATTAAATGAAACATGTAAAATTGTCTCAAAGAGTACCTGGAAGAAACTGTTTAATAAACGTTAGATTCTCGTCTCTCTTTCTAACAAACTAAGAAATTCCCTATACATTACTGCATCAGTCAGGGTCCCAGAGAAAACAAACGGCACACTCAAATTAGGATAATTCAGGGAGGGTTAAATGAAGAGACAATCTACAAAGATTGGGGCGACGACAGAGGGGGGTGCAAACCGGCACTAATAACATCAGTGTTGTTGCCACTCCTAGGCCTGTAGGGACGGGGAGGGGGCAGTTTCTAGAACCCAAAAGGAGAGTCTTGTGGAGAAAAATTTCAAAGACACATTTAAGATCCTAAAAGCGATGGGAAGACTATTTTAGAACACGCTTTTTATCTAGGAAAATTCTATGCTCTAGATTTAAATTAAAAAGACCAGATCCTTGAATCAAAACCCCTTATAACTAAAAAAGCAAAATAGAAGATGTTATTTTAAGAATCAAGGCCCATTTGAAAACGCAGAACACTTGCTTAAGTGAAAAGAACAAGAAAACAAGCTACGTGGCAGCTCAGGAACAATCAACTCAGCAGACAAAAATATAACTTGGTGAGCTCCTTGCTGGGGCATTCCAAGACCAAGTCTGAAAACCATCAACAGCAGGAAGGCATCTGGGGAATCAATGTGAACACTTAATTAAACAGAGCACAAAAGGTGAACCGATGACAACTGTACATGAAAGAAATGCACCTTGACAGATTTGAAATTCTGTTAAAGTTGCTTGATTTAAGCCTTGAAGCTGTGGAATAAAGCTTTTAGCATCTTAGAGCCAAACTTAGGAGGAATTTTTAAAATTATTTCTAAAGTGTGCTGTGGTCTATTTAAAAGTATTCTAAAGTGCAGTTCTGTGGCACAGGACAAGATAGCTTTAAAAGTCTAGGTCAAAGCCAGCTTTGTAAAACGCTGCCAGAAAAGCTAGGGCAGGCGTGAGGATAGACACACAGATCAATGGAATAGAACTGTGTCCAGAAATAAATCCTTACATTTACAGTCAATTGATTTTCCACAAAGGTAACAAGACAATTTCAATAGGGAAAGAGTAATCTTTCCAACAAATGGTGCTGTGACAAGTGGATATCCATATGCAAAAGAAGGAAGATGGACTTTAAACTCACACCATAGATATAAATTAACTCCAAATGGATCAGAGACCAAAATTTAAGAGCTAAAATTATAAGTCTTTTAGAAGGAAACAGGTATAAATCTTCATGACTTTGGATTCAGCAATGGTTTCTTAGACATGACACCAAAAGCACTAGTAACAAAAGAAAAAATACAGTCACGCACCACATAACAACCTTTCATTCAACAACAGACCGCATGTATGACAGTGGTTCCACAAGATTATAATTGAGCTGAAAAATTCCTATCACCTAGTGCATCTAGAAGAAGATACTCAAGAGGTTCATCTGTGATTTCAAAGGATTTGCCAAGGATGAAGAGGTTGCAAAGATCAACAAGGCTGTCGTTGAGATGGCAAACAACCTTAACCTAGGTGTGGATGAGGATGACATGGAGGAGCTCCTAGAGGCGGTTCCTGAGGAATTGACTAACGAGGACTTGTTGGAACTGAAACAGAAACAAATAGCTGAAGAAGAGGCCAGAGAAATGGAAACTGCAGAAGAAGAAAAAAGAAGAACCCCCAAGAAAATTCACAGTGAAGGGGTTAGCAGAAGATGTTGCAGTTCTCAACAGGCTTCTTAAAAAGTTTGAGAACATGGACCCTCACACCAAAAGGTTTTCATTAACAGAGAGGAATGTCCATGGTGTGTTATCTGCTTACAAACAAATCTATGATGAAAAAAACAAACACACCAAGCAAACCACCATGGACACATTTCTGAGAAGAGTGACGCTACCTCAAGAAGAGCCTCAGACAGGACCTTTAGGAGGTATTCCAGAAGAAGGCATTGTTATCATAGGAGATGACAGCTCCATGAATGTTATTGCCCCTGAAGACCCTCCAGTGGGACAAGATGTGGAGGTAGAAGACAGGGAAATTGATGATCTTGATCCTATGTAGGCCTAGGATAACATATGTGTTTGTGTCTTGGTTTTTAACAAAAAAGGTTAAAAAGCAAAAACAATTTTTAAATTTTAAAAATAGGAAAAAGCTTATAGAATAAGGATTTAAGAAAATATTTTTGTACAGCTGTACAATGTGTTTGGTTTTAAACTAAGGGTTATTACAAAAGAGGCAAAAAGTTTAAGAAAAATTTAAAGTTTATAAAGTAAAAAAGTTACAGTAAGCTAAAATTAATTTGTTATTGAACAAAGAGAAATATTTTTTATAAATTTAGTGTAGCCTAAGTGTACATTGTTTGTGAAGTCTACAGTAGTGTAATGTCCTAGGCCTTCATTCACTCATCACTCACTCACTGACTCAGCCAGAGCAGCTTCCAGGACTCCAAGCTCCATTCATGGTAAGTGCCCTATACAGGTGTACCATTTTCTATCTTTTATGACATATTTTTACCGTACCTTCTCTGTTTAGATATGTCTACAGCCACAAATACTTAGCATTGTGCTACAATTGCCTACAGTATTCAGTACGGTAACATGCTGTACAGGTTTGTAGCCTAGAAACAAAAGGCTATACCATACAGCCTAGGTGTGTAGTAGGCTATACCATCTAGGTTTGTGTAAGTGCACTCTCTGATGTTCCCACAATGATGAAACCCCCTACAGTGCATTTCTCAGAATATATCCCCATTGCTAAGTGACACATGACTGTAGATGAATTGAACTTCATCAGAATTTAAAACTTTTGTGCTTCAAAGATCATCAAGAAAGTGAAAAGACAACCTACAGAATGGGAGAAAATATTTGCAAATAACATATCTGAAAAGGAACTTACATCTAGAATATATGAAGAATATTTACAACTCAATAATAAAAAGATAACCCAATTTTAAAATGGGCAAAGGACCCGAATAGACATATCTCTGAAGAGATATACACATGACCAATAAGCACATGAAAAGACGTACAATATTAGCCATCAGGGATATGCAAATCAAAACCACAATGAGAGACCACCTCACATCCATTAGGCTAGTATAATCAAAAAGACAGTTAATAACAAATGTTGACAAGGATGTAAGAAACTGGAACCCTCACACACTGCTGACGGGCCACAATGTAAAGTGGTGCAGCCCCTTTGGAAAACAGTCTGGAAGTTCCTTAAAAAGTTAAATATAGAGTTGTCATATGACCCAGCAATTCCACACTGAGGTACGCATGCAAAAGATTTAAAAACATATACCTACACAAAAACTTCTACACAAATGCTCATCATATCATTATTCATAATAGTAAGAAAGTGGAAACAACCCAAATGTCCAACTGATGAATGGATAAACAAAATGTAATATATACATACAATGGAATATTATTCAGCCATAAAAAGAAATGAAGTACTAATAAATGATATATGATGTGAATGAACCTTGAAAAAAACATTATGCTAAGTGAAGGAAGCCAGACACAAAAGGCCACATACCATACTAGTCCATTTACATGAAATGTCCAGAATAGGCAAATCCATAGAGATCGAAAGTAGATTGGTGGGGCTGGGAGGAAATAAGAAGTGACTATTGGGTTTGGGGTGTCTTTCTAGGGTGATGAAAACGTTCTAAAATTGATCATGATGATGGTTGTACAATTCTGTGAATATACTAAAAAGCAATCATACAGTTTAAATGGGTTGTGAATTTTATTTGTATGGTATGTGAATTTTATTTCTCAATAAAGTTATTTTTAAGAAAGAAAGAAAAGCTGGGGCAGTTTAGTGTCAATTTATTGAGCTGCAGAGGTAAATTTAAGACAGTAAATTACAGCTTAAAAGGTAAGGGAAAGTAAGAAAGAGAAAAATGGAAAAGGAGGTTATGCAGAGCAGTGACCTCTTGACTGGGTTCAGGCAAATGCAGAAAATAGACGGTTGTGATTTGTCATACTTTGTTCTCTCTTCTTTAGAGAAAAAAATTAGAAGGAACCACACGTATTCAGAGAACTAGCTGACAAAGAAGCAGGAAAGCTGAACTAAGGACTTTCCTAGAATTCTTCAAGTACAGTCATCAGTGAGAACTTTCGGAAGAAACCATAGCACGGAAGGGACGTGGTGAACACCACGAGGATGCTGTAATAATGATACTCGGCAAAGAGGCGTGCAACCCCAAAGACTGAAAGAGCAAAGACAAAAAACTAATTATTTGATTTAGATAACATTTATTGATTATTTTCTGTGAGTCAGGCTCTGTTCTAAGTGATTTACACAGATTCTGTCATTTAATTTTCACAACAGCCTACTCTCTGCCTGCACCCAGTCTCCATTCTAAATGCAAATCAGCTCACAGCACTCTCCTGCTCTCCCTCTCCAGAAGCTTCCCTGGTATTTAGGGTAAAACCCAAACACCTTCCACCACCTCTAAGACCGAGGCCAACTCGCAGACCTCACCTCACTCCACTCCAGCCATTCTGGCCTCTTTGGTGTTCCTTAAGCCTGTTCCTGTCACAGGGGCCTTGCACTTGCTGTTCCCTCTGCCTGGAACACTTTCCCATAGGTGTTCCCATGGCTCACTCCCTCACTTCCAGTATCTGCTTGAATATTACCTCCCCAGAGAGGCCTCCCCTGATGGCCCATCCAAGTCACTCTCCGTCACTCAGTGCCCTCTAATCCTCCTCAGAGCCCACATCCCTGTCTGACTAGACTGTTCATTGGTTCCTCTGTCTCCCTCGTGGATTATGAGTTCTACGAGAACAGGCTCATCTCTGTCCTGCTCTCTGCTCTAGCTACCAGTGCCTGGAACTGAGTCTGGCATATAGTAGGCACTCAATAAATATTTATTCGAATGAAATTGGTATATCAAACATTTTACTTGTGTTTATATACTCTGTTTCCTTCTTGCTTTCGGGAGCATTGTTGTTGGGACCTTCCATTCACGGTTTGTCTCAGGGGATGTTTTGTTTGAGGGAAAGGCCACGGATGGTCCACATTGGGACCAAAATGTGAAAGAGGACATGACACTCCTGAAGCCAGCATGCTGGCAGCAGCAGTGATGAACAAGAAATCATCTGAGGACAGGGGAATTTAAGGGCAAGAAGTTAGGCCCTGAGGGGCAGCCACCTGCCCAACACGGAGCCCCAGGGGATCAATCTCTCTCTGCTGCCAACTACAGGCATTGGCTTTCATCACCCCTAAGATTTCAAACAGTAATCATTATTCTTTCCTGTTTTCCCTTCTTACCTCTTAGGATAATCAGGAGAAACTACGAAATCAGCAAAGTGGGGCTTAGATTGTAACCTCTGGGTCAGTTCAGGGGGATAACCACAATCTAAGGCAGAGTTTCTCTTCCCTCATTGAGCATTAGATTCACCTGGGAAGCTTTTAAAATGCCTGATGCGCAGCCAACACCTCATGCCAATTGAATCAGAATCTCTTGAGGTGGCTCCCAGGCACCTGTAGTTCTTAAACTCCACAGGTGATTCCAATGTGCATCCTAGTTTGAGGGTGTGGAGCAAAGTTTCTCACAGTTTAGTGTGCACATAAATCCCCTGGGGTGTGTGTAGAAAGGCAGATTCTGATTCCAGTGTTGTGGGCTGGAGCCCGAGCTATCGCACATCTGACCAGCTGCCATGTGATGCTGATGTGGCTAGTCCATGGAGCACAGTTTGAGAAGCAAGTGTGAGATGAAACACTGGCTTTGACTCAGGTTCACAATTTTCAGTTCTAATGTTTGGTGATCCAGACACTATTAATCCATGTCTTCTGTTCATTCCTGGGCATCCCAGGCACTTGGTAGCCATTGTTCTGTTTGTTCTTTCCTCCTACCCAACAGGCCCTTGCTGGGGAAACTGAAGCCTCACCTCTTGAACCATCCTATGATCAATGCTGTCTCCAACGTTTCTCAGCTGCATGGCCATCTTGTGGATTACTTCCTCCTGGTGATGGTTCTGGCTAATGCTATTCTCCTTGGGCTGAGAAGGTGGATTGTGATCTGCATTGACAGAAAAGAGTTCAAAAGAGATAATTCCATTACCAAATCACCCACCACTAGTCACTAAAAACTGTCTTAGACAATGAGAGGGATGAAATCTCATCATCCTAACGGTTATCAAAAAGCAAAGACCTGAGTTGGAATGGATCAGCTCTGTCCAATAGAAAGATAATTCAAGCTGCAAGATATTAATTTTAAATTTTCTAGTAGTAAAATCAGGTAAAGTTAATTTTTAAGCCAATATATCCAAAATATTATCATTACAGCATTAATCAATACAAAAGTATTAACATGTTTTGCATTCTTTTTATTATATGCAAGTCTTCGAAATCCAGTGTTTATTTTATACTTACAGCACATCCCGATTCAGGTACTAACTTTTCATTGGAAAACTTTGATCTGTATTTAGATTTCTTGAAGTTTAGTGTTAAAAAAGTAGATTCATATATCTAAGTTGTTCCAAACATACTTAAATTTTTCCAACAATTAAGTATCAGTCTTTAAACTGAAATTAATTAAAATTAAATAAAACTTAAAATTGAGTTCCTCAATTACACTGGCCACATTTCGAGTTTTTAATAACCAAGTGTGGTTAGTAGTTACTGTACTGGGCAGCACAGGTCTAGATCTTTACAGTTTTTTAAAATAGATTTTTTCCATTTAATGTTTTTTCCCAAGATCCGTGAATGAGTTCCTCCAAACCTTATTTGCTTCCAGCAACCGATGAGTGTTTTTAGGCAAGACTATGAGTAAACTACTATGCTTGGGCTTTGCAGAACTTATAAAGAATAAAGACAAGGTTTCTGTCCTTACAACCTACTGGTTAAGGATGAAACAATTCCCAAGTGCCTTAGGAATACAGAGGAGGAGGAAATAAACTTGGGCTAAAGTAGATATAAGCATGGCTTCATAGACAGAGCAAGTTTTGCACTGAACCCATTTCATTTCAATAAAATTTGAGGACTTTGATTTTTCAGGCTTTGTACTGAAAGAATAAGCTGTGTCCTCAAAGAGTCTAGTGGGAGAGAGACACAAACTACAATTCAACATGTTACAGTACGAGCAGGGTCTGCACAGAGGAGTCAGGGAAGACGTCCCAAAGAAGACGATATCGGAGTTCAGTCTTGAAGGATGAAGGATGAATAAGAATTAGACAGAAGAGAGAGACGGGGGCGGGGGCCAGCTGGGAGGAAGTGGCAAACAGGACATTCTGGGCAGAAGGATCACATGAGCAAAGGTGACAGACAGTGAGGTTTTGTGCATAAACTCTAGGTAGTGCTATTGTTGAAAGGCAGGGAGTGACAGGAGACAGCTAACAGGGTCAGCAAGAGCAAAATCTTGAACGCACGGTAAGCAGCTTGGGCTTTATCCAGTAGAGTAGGGGACCCACTGAAGGGTTTTAAGAAAGAAATGACATGATCGGATTTGCCTGCTAGCCACTTCCCTCTGGGATCAGAGTGGAGACTGGTAGGTCTTAAAGCAGGGAATGCATTTAGAGGCTACTGCCAAAGTCCTGGGGAGAGATGGCAGGCGTTGCCTAACAATAACCAGCATGCTTACCACAGGCCAGATCATACATGCATCATTTTACTGACTACTCCCTCACCATGATCCCCATGAGGTCATTACCCCATATCACAGGTGAGAGAGCTGTGGTTTAGAGCAGTGCTTTTGCAAACTTGGCTCCACCTTGGAATCCCTTGGGGAGGCTTTTAAAATTCCCAAGGCTCAGGCCTCGCTCCATTGCAATGAAATCAGAATGCTGGGAGTTGGACCAAGCATTGGTTTTTTTTAAAGCTCCCCAGCTGGTCCCCATGTGCAACTAAGTTTGAGGACTGGTGGTTTGGAGGGACTGAGTAACCTGCCTAGGGTATGAAAGCCAGTGAGTGTGAGAGCCACCACGTAAACCCAGGTCTGTCTGGCTGCAAAGCGAATGCTCTTAACCTCAGCATCAGAGCCTGAACTGAAGCAGTACTAACAGAAGTGGAGTGGTCAGAACAGATTCTATAAGTATTTAGGAAGCAGAATAGGCCGGAATTCTGCAATAGATTAGATGAGAAAATTGAGAGAAAGGGAAATCCCTACTTTTCCGGCTCAGGAGACTAGAAAGGTGGTGGTATGAGCAGCTTGTACAGAGAATGGGGGTCGGAGGAGGACAGGTACAGCAGGTGGAGGAGGCGGGTAGAAAGAGAAAGAAGAAAATTCGAGTTCATTTATAAATTTAAGGTACCTGTAGGACATCTTAGCAGGCATCTGGATAATATCTGAAGCTCAGGGGATGTCAGAAATTAAGCTAAAGATTTAAGAATCAGCATTCATTCATATATTCAATAAAAATGCAGGAGAGCAGATGAGAGATTTCCGAGTTTGTATAGCTGATGACAGACCCTGTCATCAGCTAGATAGATAACAGATAACACTAGCAGTTAACAAGGTAGGCAAAGGAACAGAAGTCCACAAAAAGGACTGAGAACGAAGAGTCAGAGAGGGAAAAGGGGAATCAGGAAAAATGGTGTTTCTGAACCATCTGTCAACTCTTGTTGAAAATTTCCTTCTGAAATGTACTAGTGGGCATTGTTACTTGTTTGACTACGGTATACAGAATATAACAGTGTGTGTGTGTCTGTGTATCTGTGTGTCTGTGTTGATGATGATGATGATGATTCAGAATCCTGAAACACCCCATAGGGTCGTTGTATTAAAGATGTTAATCGTTGTCTTACTTGCCCACACCCTCTTCCAAGAGAATCTGTCCTGTTGCCTAACCAATCAGGTTCTTTCCTACATGACCACACCCCAACCCCAGGCCACAGCTGATTGGATCAGAGATGGACACCTGACCTAACAACAAATAATCCATTGGCTGGCCAGGTACTCAGAACCCAGTTCCAAAAGACAACAAGGTCCCTTCCTCTCTGCTCAATGTCAGCTTCTTCTCTGTTCAATGTAGACTCAGGAGACTAAGGAAAAAGTTGGCAGCGGGATGAGGAATGTCACAGGATTATGTTGGGCCCAGGATAAGTCAAAGCCATTTGCAAGTAAAAATTAAGAAGAGGAAGAAAACATTTAAGGAGTTGGGGTGGGGTGGGGGAAAGTTGGCTGATAGAGAAGAACTGAGCAGACACTCAGAAAGAAACCAAGACTCAAAAAAAAAAAAAAAACCAGACTGGCCCCGAGAACTGCCTCAGAACCCAAACCCTCTAAGTTCAGGGTTTTTTCATAAGCATCCTCGCCAGAAACCACAGCTTTCTGGAGGTGACCGCAGTAGGTTTCTCTTCCCTGCAACCAAACAAATAATCATAAATATCTACATCAATTACCATTGTCCAGAGATGTCTGATGTAGAAAAAACTGTGTAGGAGATTGTGTTGGCTATAAATCAGCTTCAGGACAAACTCTGAAAGTGAAATTTAAAAGTTAAGTTGCTGATATTAGTGGCTTATATTTTTGGTTCTGGCCATTTACTCATTCCTCATAAATGCTGAAAGCAAAATGGTTAGAGAGCTCTGCTGTACTCAACCTATATATGGCATTATTTGCTGGCTAAAGAGAGTTGGTATAACTCTCTTTATAAAAGAAATTTATAAAATAAAATAGCTATACTACTGTAGTATAAGCAACATTATAAGATAAATAACATAACAGGAAAGACATCACTAAATCAAAGCTCTAAAGTGATCATATATTGGAGAAGTGAGAAGTCTTGCAACAAGATCATCGAAATGAATGAAATAAAAAAGTAAAACTCGGTATTATTTTCCAAGTATTGAATTTGTAATATCCAGAGGAAAAAAAGTATCTCACTTCATGCTGAAAAGCTGTGTGAATATGTATATATCCACACTGAATTGTGAAAATAAAATTATAGTCTAAATGACCTAGTAAGGAATTTGGAAAAATCTCGTGGTTAATCTTTTTGCAAGAATAACTCCTTCATAAAGCAAATAATACGCCTCAATGCATTGGAACTTCTAAAAACGTTGTATGTTGAGAATCCAATATGAGAAACTTGTCCAGCTGTTTCTTCAGTTACATTTAGAAAACTTTTAGGCAAACACACTCTTAAGGTTTTGTGAGTGCTTGTCCACTGCCAGCTATAATGCAAATATTTTATTTTCTCATTTGGTGGTCATCCTTTTATAATCTTGACTGTGTTCACTAAAAACAAAGGTCCTCTGGTTCAAGACTGAGCACAAGCATTGGCCTCTCCACTTCTCCTAATTCCTCCCAAGACCTCATCAAAATCAAAGTATAAAGAAGAATAAAACCACAACAGTGAGGAGAATGGGAGGCAAGGTCAGCAGCAGATGAGAGATCTGTACATGTTTCTGGAAGGCAGAAAGGAGGTGAGACAAGATATGGACCAACGAGCCAGGCAGAGAAAGCGTCAAGAACCTACCACAGGGGCCCTGCGGCTTGGAAACCCATTTACTCCAAGACCTTGAGGCTGGGAGAGGGAGACACTACTGACAGGAAGTCTGCTGGAGATCGACTGCGCCACTTGGTCCCTTGACACCTTCAGCCCACTGTACCCAGCATAGATTTCAGGCAAAAGAACCCAGACCGCTCTTTTCTAATGGAAGAGAACAAATCTTGTGGAGAAAGCTAAAGCTTCTTTATGAATATTGGTGCCTCAGATTAAACGTCTCCTTGTTCTGGCATTTGGGGGACCTGGGGCCAGAAAGCCAGCTCCCTAATTCACCTCCCTACAGCCTCCCCAACTCAGAGCCCTCTCGTGCCCCATTTGAGTCCTCACTCAGAGGGGAGCCCTGGAGAGGCAGTCAGGCGTAACGGTACAATTCTGAAGCCAGAAAACTTGGAGTCAAATGTAAAATCTGCTACAGAATTTATTCTCATATGCAACTATGTAACCTGGGGCAAGTTATTTAACCTCTCTATGCCTCAGTTTCTTCAACTGTAAGATGGGAATAGTAATGCATGTATTATTTCATCAATTCTAAGATTTCTTTAATGCCTCCAAAATCAAAATGTGTTTGATAATGTATGGCACGTCATATTTCAACAGCATTGTTTACCTTCTCAGTAAGTAAACAAAATAATGATACACCTTACAATTGATAGAATATTAAACTTAATGAAATACCACAGTGACTACCTCATAGAGGGGTTGTTGAGATGATTAAATGAGTTAATATATTTAACCTGCTCAGACCAGTGCCTGGAACACAGATAAACACAATGTAAATATTAGCTACTGCTACCGCCTGAGAAAACAGCCCCACTCACATAACAGAGACAAAACCCATACAAGTTACCCAGTCCATATTTCTTTAAAATAACAAAAGTCACCAAGCAACTGAGAACCACAGAAAGAAAAATACCAGAAAACAAACAAAACCATAATCTGAAGAAAACACATATAATTCAGGAGAACGAGGAGAATGTTCACAAATTCTAATGTATATGTTTGGAGAGATTTAAGAAAATATTACATTAGGGAAACAAAAGAGAAAGCTATGAAAAAAGAATAACCCTAAACAAAATCTTGCAGATTTTAAAATATGATTGCCAAACTTAAAAATACAATTGATGGTCTGAAAAAGTAAAGTCAAGAAAATCACTCAGAAAAACATCAGAAATTGAAAAATATGAGAGGAAAAATAGGTGATATTGAGGGCCAATAAGGAAAGAACAGAATCTGATTAACAGGAATTCCAGGAAGAGAGATAGGAGGGACATTATCAAAACAAAGAGTACAAGACAGCTTCCCAGAGCTGAAGGATGCCAAACCAGATTAGAAAGTCCCACCAAAAAAAAAAAAAAGCCCCACCAAGTTCCCAGACAACAAATGAGGAAATAAAAACCTCACCTCTGGAACACAGTGAGATTTCAAAACACCAAGCACAAGGAAGTGCTAAACATCTCCAAAGAGAAACATTAGTTTGGCGACTGACTTCCCATCGACAATGGAGCCTAGACTATAATGGAACAATTCCTGCCCTCAAAGATTTCACTGAAAACGACTTTCACCCTAGAATTCTATGCCTCGCTAAACTCTCAGTAATATGTGAGAGGTGAATAAAGACATTTGCAGACGTGCAAATGGAACGTGGATAGAAAAACAGGAAGTTTTTCTCCCATACACAATTTCTTAGGAAGCCTCTTGAGGAAGTATTTCAGTACAGCAGCGTAAACAGAGTATGAATAAACCAAGAGAGAAGAGGACAGAAGATTTAGAAAAGGTGGATCCAACCCACGTGAAGGGAAGTCCCTAGATGACAATGGCACAATAGGCCTCTGGAGTAACTACAGGAGAGAGCAAGAGGTCGGCTCTGGAAGGGAAGTCCCCGGGGAAGGGAGATTTGATAGAAGAGATAGTATTTAAAAATTGGGGGAAACTTAAGGATATCGTAACTACAAATCATTTCGGGGAGGGGAAGAAAGGCAATGAGAAAGTCCAGAAAACAGTAAAACGTCAAATAGGAAGTTTATGGTCCAAATGTGAAGCAAATTAAAATACGGCTTGTTTAAACTGAAGAAATTTTGTTATAGCTCCTTCCAAGAGGATATTCTTCTGTGTTAAACTTTGCAATACTTTACCTATACGACTATGCATAATTTAAGTAATTGCAGCTTTAGCCCCTTGTTTGGTTACTGGGAAGTGATTATTCTCAGGGAAAATCACTGCAGTACATACAGACTTTACCGCTGGTAGCCACCACCCCTAAATGCCTTGAAGAGGGTGTTTGCACAACCTTTTACCTTTGGAATGCTGACACAACAGGTGGACAAAAACGAGGATGAAGGTACTGGAATCTCGGCCTCTCCTCATGCTGGACCTTCTGCTTCCAGCTTGGAAAACACACACCTCCCTTTTTCAGAGACAAACCACCTCACCAGAACTTAAAATAACTTGCTTAAATTTAGCAGGACAACTAATCAATCTCAGAAAAACTCAAAGTCTCTTACCAAGGACAAACTGCTCCTTTAAAAACAGATCGCTGGTATCACCCAGGTTTGAAGGATAGCAAAAGGGAACTGCTGATGCACTAAGGATAAAAGGAAGATTGCCCAACAGTGAGGTGTGAATCTGAGCTACCAGACTAGACTTGGCATCAACACTTGCAGACTTCTCTTCCAAGAGGCGACCTGATGAAGGAACGAGAGAGAACAGGCAAGAGGAAGACGCATGTTGAAGGAATTTTCTAAGTTGAGAGTCCTGAGGAGGTTTGTAGGTTGAGGAGAGGAACCAGAGTGGGAATGATGGAAAATGGAAGACAGAGTAGGGCAAATTGTTGAGGCAAAGTCCCGGAGGTTTAGGAGCAATGAGAATGAAAACACATGGAAGGATTAGCTTTGAACAAGACGGGGATCCCCCCCCTTCCTTTGAGATAGGATGGAAAGAGATAAGGCGTGATGCTCACGTAAGGAAGTCTGGAGCAAAGGGAAGGAGATTCAAGTGTTTACCTCTGGAGACATCAATTTCGCACATGAAGCAGAAGAATAACCCATATGCTGAGAAAGATGGGGATCCCCAAGTGGCTAAAATTAGTCACTAACAGAAATGGAAAAAAAGAAAACCAAGGGAGTACAACAGGAGCTGAAGACCACCATCACCCCCCAAAAAAGAGAAAGAAAAAACATGTAGATGGCCTTGCTGTGCATTCTCTTTCCAGCTGGCAAGGGTCCTAAGCTTGTATCTAAAGAAAATTTTATCCTATTCTCCCATAGGGGAAGGCTCAAGTCTTGGCTCAGTGACTTTCTAATTTCTTATTCTCAGGCAACTTACTTAGCTCCTCTGTGCCTCAGTTTCCTCATTTGTTAAAAGAGACTTTAAGATTATTATGAACATTAAACAACGATGTTCATAAAGTGCTTGGTACACAATAAGCCCTATATTATATGTCTTAGCTACTACCACAGGACTTGGTGTTAGACACTTTTCACATAGACACAATAATGTAAACTGCGGTTATTAGTTTTTAACTTTAGAATCAACTGATGGACGAAGCACCGAAGAGTTGGTTGTGGCTGGAGGTCAGAATGTAAATGTTAACAACTCTGGCTATATAAAAAAAAAAGTATAGGGGACAAATATCAGCCCGTGGAAGGCTGAGCAAGAAGAAGGCAGGGATGTTAGTATCTCTATCTTATAAAATGGGGAGTCATGTGATATTGCTGAAAATATATGAAATAAGAAATGAGTTTAAATTTTTTAAGTTTACAAAGACAACAAATAGAAGTATTAAAACAATAATTTAACTATCAAACATGAAAAGAGAGGATATAGTTTAAGCTAAACCTCATCTGTCACGTCAACGAATCAATAGATGACATCAGTTTGATAAATCAAGGGAGAGAGGAATAAACATTATTTAGAATAGTGGTTCTCAACTCTGGCTGCACATGACTATCAGCCTGGAAACTTAAAAAAAATTTTTTTTGGTGGTCTGTGAATAAAACTACACATTTTAAAGCTCCCCATGGGATTCTTACATGCAGCCAAGGTTGAGAATCACTGATCTAGAAAACTGGAAGACACAGGCCGCTAAAGAGTTTCCCTTCTGGGAGTGGGACAGCGGGATGGAGTAGAGATGAGAAGCAGAGGCTGGGTACTGACTTTGCCTTCATTCATTCATTCAGTCAACAAGTTTTGCAGAAGGCCTTCTATGTGCCAGGCACTGCTTCCGGCCCTTTCTCACTATAAAAGCTCCAGTACTGGTTGGTTTGTTTTCATGGACATGAGTACTCGGATAAAAAGAAAACTTAATGCAACAAAAACAGAGCATGATTACCTGAATCCATACTTTTAAATACATTGGGCAGCTGGGGGAACCACTTCTGCCTGAGTAGAAAGTGTATCGCCCACGTAGGGTGATAGGGATGGAAGAAACCACCTTTCACAAAGGGCAGCCAGGCTGCAAGCTGACTGGGAGAAGATAAAGGGAAGAGTGCCTGAGGGCACTGCGGTGTTCCCCCCCCCCCCCCACTTCACAGCACCCCCCTCTCCTTCTGCCAGATGCCACTGAGCCAGGGCCGCACAGCTGGGTTCGAAAGTAGAGAGTTCTGAGGGCAACTGTCCTCAGAGCTCCAGGATCCTACAACGGAGTAAAGGGTGGGAGGGAGAAGATGGGGAAGGGGGCAGGGAGCACCAGGGTCTCAGAGCATTAATTCACCCCAGCCCAGGTAAGCCCCTAAGCATGTGGTTTAAATACTTAAATAGTAGGTGAACTACATGGCCCTTTAATCAAAATTGCACCCGTACTGCCTGTCATTTCAGTTTCTATTGCTATTTTCAAGAGTATACTGAAACATACACTCATTAATGAGATTCTCACCTCAAGCCATTTTGAAATAACACCCTAAGAATTAGTTGACACCCTAGCAAGGATTACTTGACAATTAACTGAGAAAAAGTGAGGGTACCAGTGAGGGCTGAGAGCTCACCCAGAAGAGAAGGTGCCCAAAGTGTAGAAAGGGTAACCGAGTGGGGAGATCCTCCAAATGAATGTCACCTACTTCCAAATGGGTTTAGGGCCAGCCCTGCCTGTGCCAATCAAAAGCATAATGATTTGCAATGATTAATTTAAGTAATTAACTAAATGTCACCTGGGAAATACAAAATCTAGTATCTGCATTAGACAAATGGAATACAAATTGGATGTTTCAGTAATGGACCTTGGGAAAAACGAAGGAGGTACAAGGAAGCCAACGAGCTCAACTGGGTAGGCAAAGGGGCAGAGAAGGAAGGACTTGGAGACAGGATGCAACAAAGGACTGACTGTGCCAAAAGCAAGAAGTATGTTTTGTGTTCTGGAACTCAACATGATAACTATTTATAGTTTGTGCATATCTGACCAACTAAATGCTGAAACCCTGAAGGGCATGAATCTATTTCATATCTCTGAGACCCAGCTCTGTGTCCAACACATAGAAGGCACTTAACAGATATTGTTGATTATTATTATAAAGATGTAGCTGCCTAATGGAGTGGAGAGAATGGAACAGAAAAGAAGGTTAGGTTTGGATGAAAAATGTTGGCTACTCTTGCAAGTTTATCTAAGGAAAACTCTCCCTCTTAGTTTGTCTTGAAGTCAGCTCTCCTTTCATTTAACGTTGTAAAATAGCAACAATAACGCAAATTCACATATTTTAAACTCTTGATAGAACCTTCTCAAAAGCCTGGAGATACTCTCACAGCTGGTGGGAATGTAAATTGGTACAACCCCTGGGGGGGGGGATGTATCTATTCATCATATTTTACAAAAACCTTTGAACACACAAATGTTCAAGGTTATTTGTTGTAGCATTGGTTTCAACATTAAGTGAGTGGAAACAACCCAAATGTACATCAACAGGAAACTATTTAAATAAATCGTGATGTATCCAGACAATGGAAAAATACGCCATTGTAAATAAGAAGGAGGAAGCTCTTTAAGTATTAATGCAGAAAGATCTCCAAATAATATTGTTAAGTGAGGCAGCAAGGAAGAAGAGTGTGCTTAATATGCTACCTTTTGTGTAAAAAGGGAGAGGGTATAAAACTCTATATTCACAACTGTTCATATTTGCATAAAGAACTTCTAGAAGGATACCCAAGAATCTAAGTGCAATGGTCGCCTATGATAGGCAGTGATGAGAGTGGGAACTCAGCTGACGGAGGACAAGAATGCAGGAGAGACTTTTCACTATCTGACTTTTCATGTTCTTTAGTTGTCCAACCATGAAAATGTATTTTTTTTAAGCAAACACTTATATAGCACTAAAAATGTGTCAGGCACTGTTGCAAGCCATTTAAATTAGTAACTCATTTATTATTATTTATTCACATGAATAGTTATTCAAAATTTAATTTTAAAAGTATCCCAGAAGTATAATTATACTGTGGTTAGGCAGAAAAATACTTTTGTTCTTAGGAGACAATATGTGGAATTATTTAGAGATGAAGTTAGTACGTTTGCAACTTTATCTCAAATGGTTTAGCAAAGAAAAACATGTGTGCACACATTTGTGAGTGTGTGTGTGTGTGTGTGTGTGTGTAGACAGAGAGAGAGAGAAAAAGATAAACCAAATGTGGCCCCAAAAAGAGGTAAATCCACTCAAAGGGTATATGAGTAACCATAGACTTATTTGTGAAACTTTTTTGTAGATTTTAAATTTTCCAAAGTAAACATTGGAGGGGAAAAAAGTATCTCAGAAAAGTCCTCAAAACTTAAATAAAACATTTCTATTTAGTTTCTACAAACTCTTTGGACTGGTTTTCAAGGCCTTTAGAATATATCTCCACTTATCTGTCCAGCATCCTTACTCTTCTTTTTGAACCTTGTGCTCTAACTAAACTATAACTCCATTTGACCAAACCTTACCTTTGAAGTACACCTAAAAATTACTTTCTCTAAGATGCCTTTTTTGTCTTCCAAAATCATATGATCTCTCACCATTTTGAATATCTATAGCACTTTCAGTTCTATGGAGATATATCATGTTCTATATTTTGTTATAATCACTGCATGTTTTTATTATGTAAAATAGAGACGATAATGCATATCAGATGTGCATATTAGTATACTTATCTATTGGATACACATTGTCTACAACAATAATTACAGGCTACGAGTTACTCCCAAAGTTGGAATTGAAAGAAAAAAGTCTCTTCTGAGAACTAAGAGGCAATATTAATGCATGTATAGTGGAAAAGGGTGAAATGTGTAGTCACAGGCAGGGGACAGGCTACCAGCTCCCCTTGCACAAGCTGCTCCCTCTGCCTGAAACTCCCACCTCCCTTAACCCCTTCAGGTCTCAGCCCAGGGTTACACCCGGAGGGAAGGCTTCTCCAACCTCCCTGCTAGGTCAGAGCCCCATTCTAGCATCTGAACCTCTTCTCAGCACTTAGCACATTATGTTTAACATCGGTGTGTGTAATTTTCCTCCATCTGCCTCCTCTACCAGACTGTACACTCCAGGAAGGGGCTGTCACTGTTTTTGTTCACCATTGTCACCCCAGTACCTGGAATACAGTAGGCCCTAGTACTTTTTTGAATGAATAAAAAAAGAAAATGTGTCCACCTAGAGGAGGAGGGGGAGAGCTGCTGAGCCTTAGAAGCAAGAAAATAAAAAGAGGCAAAAACGAACATCCACGCATTCTCAAAGGGAGAAAGAAGCTGAATAACTGGACCCTACCGACTTCTACAATTAATAAATCCATTCATACTACCTAAACACATAGATATACACGTATGCGTTTTCAATTCTGCCCTTCCCTATTAATAATTATTACATTTTTAGACGTGGGCAGGGCCTTTTGTTGCTTTTACTCATTTTCGTTTTCCCAAGAATTTCTAATTTCTCTTAAATGACGTATCAGGATGGTTGTCTAGGCATCCCAAGTTCCTATCCACCCCCTCAACTTTTCTAAGAAAAACTGGCTTTAAGTTCCCCATTCAAAAATTATGTTTTTTTCCCGAAGAGTTATGTTCATACGTGTAGGTTTCCCCAAAGTAACAGAGATAAAATTCGGCCTCATAGGGTCACTTTCCAGCCAATCTGGCTTGTGATTTCCATTTTCAGTCTGTATGGCAGCCCGGGACAAAAGCGACGGAGCGAGTAACGGGACCTTCTCCATAACCAGCTTCCTCACTAAGAGTTGTAGTCTGGGCAGTATCTAGGGCTGTTTTTTTAGAGTTCCCAGCGGGAGAGCTTGGGCGGTCCTCCGAGCACCCGACCCTGCGCCCCTGCAGGTCCCGCCACCGCCGCGCCGCCCAGGCCAGGTCTCTGGCGCGAAAAGCGCGCGCTCCGCGGGGCGGGGCCGGCGGTGGGGGCCACGTGGCCCGCCCTGGCCAATGGGGAGTGCGCACGGCGCGCGCGCGGGCAGAGGCGGGATGGGGCGCCGGGCTCGCTTCCAGACGCTAACCTGAGCTGGCGGCGCAGAGACCCGGTGCCCGAGGACCCGGCGTGCGCCTCCCATCAGCCCGCCTTGGGCGTTCTCGACGCTGCAGTAGTAGCTCCACGTCCCTCTCACCCCGCCTCCCTCAGTCTGCACGTTCCCCTGTTTCTTCAGAGACCTCATAAAATGCAAAGGGAGAAGCGCGCTGCTGCCTCCCGGGCCAGGAAAAGCGTGGGGAGGGAAAGGAGGCTAGTGTCTGCTACCACCTCCAGTGCGGGGGCGGGGGTCCTTGTTTCTAATTGGCAGTCGTTGAATGCACCCTGGTGGACCCCCGGACTAAAATAAAATCACAAATAAGATTTGACGTACATAGTAAAACGAGAGTTCTGGGGATGAAAACAAACGTAGATAAGCTTGTTAGCTGTTACTCTCTAATTTATAATCAAAAGTGCTAGCATTATTAATTCTTCACCCTGCTTCTGCTTTTGAGGTGAAACTGAAATTAGGAAAGCATTTTGGGTAAATGTGGCAACCGCCCACAGGGTACCTCAGAAGGTCCCCCATCAGCTTCACGAGGAGTGTGTGAGGGTCAAGCGGTACAGTGAGTGAGAAAACATGTTGGGAAACGTTTACAATAAAACAGAAGTTCTAGAAGATTGGTGACAATTGCACAACTTTGTGAATATACTAAAACCCACTGGATTGTGTGCCTTAAATAGTTGAACTTTATGGTGTATGAATCACATCTCAATTAAAAAACAAAATCTATGTTCTAGAGGGTATTCACAGGTGACAGTCTCAGGCTTTGAGAAATAATTGTTGACACTTGCACAGATGAAAATTCAAAATTTTAGTCAATTGAGTTCTTTCTAGAAAATGGATACCACGTTTGATAGGGTGGCAAGAGACGATCAGGATGCTTGAAATTTCCACTTTATCAGTGGCATGTAATTCTTTTTAAATTGGGAATAGTTTGAGATTAGTTTTAATAGTTACTTTCAGGTTTCTAGCATGTTTTTAATCTGAAACTCTAATACCCCATACATTTAATCCCATCACTCTTTAATGCTTTTCAAAACATAAACCTTTAACTTTACAACATTCTGGGACGTTTGGGAATCATACATTTTTGCAAAACAAAATTCCAAGTTTATCTTTCCTTCATGTTCTTTCTATACTGGCAAAATCAAGAAGGAACTGAAACTGAGTTTTCCCCACCTTAACCATGCAGACATTGTCAGCTCAAGTTTAAAGACAAATTTTTATTAAAAGATAAATTTGATCTGTTTTAGTTGATTTGGGATCATCTTAATTCGTTGTCACATCCGTGATTCAGAATTAATAGAAACTAAGAGACTCAATACCAAGAAGCAGTCAGTTTTAGATTTTACCACCTAAGAACTTTGATGAATAGATTTACCACTATCTTCTTGCAGTTAATGTTTAAATAATCTATTTAATACCCAATTTTATGTCCTCAGTACCCAAAAAAATACATGCTAAGCAGAATATTTATCTTAGTTTAATACGAATAATATCTTACCTGGGTTCCTTGACATGGCTGAAACTTGCTGGGAGCTGACAAGTCGGGTCATGTATGCCTTCTGAAAACTGTACTTCACCCACGGTGATTTGCAACAATTTGTTACTTTCGGAGAGGGATTCAGGAGTTCTTCAGGTTCACAAACAGTGGCATCATGTTTTTTCTTCTTCATGTTTTTTCCCTGTTGAAAAATTTATTTTCAGAGGACTTTCCTCAATTCTCAGTATATATTTGGTATGTTAGATGAATATCGATGTTCGAACAATACAAGCAGCCTTTATTCCATCCATAAAAGGGTTATGGATTTGGGTGGAAGATGGAACAGGGTGATCTCTAAGGTCTTTTGCAACTTAGATAAACATCTTTCTATGTTGCTTGGTCTTTAGATCTGCTGCACCACCCACATCCTCATCTCCTAGCAGATTTTCTTTGCCTTTTCCATAGCCACATTCCTTCAAGGGAACGGTCTAAATAAGTACACACAGAAAAAAGAGAGTAATTTGTAGTGTAGCCGAAAGAAAAACAGATAAAAAATCTAGAGAAGTGAGGAGGGTTGGAACTAGAATACATTCTTTGTCTTCTGTGTGTGTGTGTGTGTTTCCTCCCCAGAATGAGTCTTGTATCCTCTTTGATCCTCCATATAGACAAACACACAGTCCACCTCTACAGAGACTAATTAAGGCTATTCTCCAGTCCCTTCCCTTTTTTCATAATATTTTGCACCAATGCGGTAAGTTGAAAAATTGAATGAAGACTTTCATTGCCTACCAGTGTACTTAATTCTCTTGACTTGGCCACAGAGTTTGACTTTCTATTTGTACCTTCTAAATCTAAGCAGTTACTGGAAAGGGAAGGAATGGATAAGAAGGTCAAACCATAAAGAATGACTAAAGAAGGAAACGGGGAAGCCTTCAGGAGCCTTAGATCAGTGCTATCCAATAAGAATATATGAACCACATATGTAATGTTAATTTTTCTAGCAGCTACATAAAAAAAGTAAAAAGAAACAGGTAAAGTTAATTTTGATGATATATTTTATTTAACCAAATATATCCCAAAATAAATCCAATGCTATCATTTCAACAGTAATCAATATAAAAAAAATTAATGAAATATTTTACATCTTCACTAATATAAGTCTTCAAAACCTGGTATGTATTTTATACTTACAATACATCTCAATTCAGACTAGCCACATTTCGGGTGCTCAGTAGCTACATGTGGCTAGTGGCTACTGTACTGGACAGTAAATACAATAAAGCTATATTGCACCTTTAGAGGAAGAAGCCAGAAGTGAAAAGAAATAACTTTGAGAGAAAGGCAATAAGCAGCTATCTCAGCTACATAAATCAAGGGGGGAAAATCATCAAGTAGAATTCTGACTCATCATTTTCAAATGTACCACATTTTCCTGTGTAGAATGCTACTTCAGTATTTTGATTATTGTAATTTGGGCCAGATTAGGGGAGAGGGAGCTATGGGATGAAGGGTTGTGAGTGCCTGGACATTTTTGGTGCCTTGGGAAGCCTGACGTTTGAACTATATTCATCAGGCAACCTTCTGACCCTAATTTGATTTTTCAGGTAAACTTTCCATTGGGAAAAAGACATGCTCTCCAGCTAATGCATCAGAGCCAGATCAGCCCTGAATAAAATTATTAAATTACTAAACGGGTAAACTTGAGAGTCAAGATGCAGTTCTAGGATGAGGTTCTTATTTGAAAAAGCCAGCTGACGGCCTTACCCATCAGCCCGCTGTGAAACTGTCGTTTTGTACCAGTTATTCACATGACGTTGCTGGATAACTGAGGATAAAATATCTAACCATGGTCTTTTAAATTAAATGATCAAGAATGTTGGACTTGATTTTCTCCAAATAAGGTTTTATTATAATACAAATTTTTCCCAAACAATTCTGCAGGATGTTAAGAGGTATTTATTGAAAAATAATCAATGCTAATTATATTTTTCATCTAAAGTTTATTTTTAATTATATGTAAGGAAAACACTTTGTTGTTTGTATAACTAGATAATTGCCTTTAGGAAATGGTGTGCCTACCTGAAAACACCAAGAAATCCCAGGATTTACAAAAGCATGATAATGGACTTGCACATGGAAGCCTAGGCAACCATTGAGCTGATATATGTTGTCTATTTAATAATCATTGGTTTATGTTAGGTGTCTTGTCTCATTACTTCAATATATATTTATGATATTTTTCACTTAAAGTTATTTTATCTACTTTGAAGGTTGTTCTGATATAAAATTTTAAATATATATGCGTGAAGTTTTTATCATTTCTTGCAGCAGCTAATTCATCTTTGGGTTCACATTTTGCCATATATGTATGGTAGGCTGAATAAGGGCCCCCCAAAGATCTCCACATGCTGATCCCCAGAACCCGTGAATATTTTATCTTATGTGGCAAGTGGACTTTGTAGATGTGGTTAAATTAAGGCTGTTGGGAAGTGGAGATTATCCTGGATTATCTGGGCCCAACCTAATCATATGGGTTCTCGTAAGAGGGAGGCAGGAGAATCAGTCAGAGAAGGAGGTGTGACAATGGAAGCAGAGGTCAGAGTGATGTGAGAAAGGGTCTGTGAGCCAAGGAATACAGGCAGCCTCTGGAAGCTAAAAAAGGCAAGGAAACTCACTCTCCCCTAGAACCTCCGGAAGGAATGCAGCCCTGCCAGCCCATTTTAGACTTCTGACCTCCAGAATTATATGATAATAAATTTATGTTGTTTTAGGCCACTCAGTCTGTGATAATTTGTAACAGCAGGAATAGAAAAC
The DNA here is from genome assembly GCF_041296265.1 of Equus caballus. Taxonomy (NCBI): domain Eukaryota; kingdom Metazoa; phylum Chordata; class Mammalia; order Perissodactyla; family Equidae; genus Equus; species Equus caballus. The sequence continues at coordinate 39,798,508 of NC_091703.1, forward strand.
TTATATACTATATTGATCTGAGGGCATATTATATTATCATCGGTACATTAAAATTTTTAAAGTGTTCATTGTAAAATAAACTTGAAGATGGACAACAGTCCATATTATAGTATAGCGTTTCCATAACAATAACTAGACAATCATAATAACTAGGATTGTTGAACTCTAAATGACTACTTATTGGTGGTGGCAACTGTAAATTAAGCTACAAATCTTTATAGTGAGCAATACATGTTGATCAACATTAAAAAATATGTATTAGTCCCTTACAGAATGCAGACATTGCGCTAGACACTGGGGATATAGCAGTCAACAGGACAGAAATGGTCTCTTCCCTCATAGGGTGATAGGCTAGCGGGGAAGACAGACAGTACATACTGAATTAGAGTCAAGGCAGGTGTTAGGAGAACATTTCATCTGGAGTGGACCTAACCTAGTCTGGGTGGTCAGGAAAGACTCATCTAGGAATAATCTAGCTGGGACCTAAAAGATGACTTGGAATTGGCCAGGATGGAAGATGAGGGAGGGAAAAGAAAATGTCTCAGAGAGCTGGAACACCAAATGCAAAAGCCCAAAGGCAGTAAAGAACTCAAGGCATTTGAAAAACTAAATATAAAAACAGTGAATGCTTTCCAATTCAAAATAGCTGAGATCTTTTCTGCAGCACTTCTCTCAAAAATAACAAGGAGGAAATAAAAACCCCACAAACACAAATTTCATCTTATTGAACTGGTAGTCACCCCAAACCACAATGCATGAAAATAGAAAATGGATGGAGGATGGTAAAGGACGTAGCAGTCCCAAGGAAGGTCAAGCCTAAGCAGTTGGAGAAGGAGAAACCAAGGAGATGCAAGACAGCTCACCTAGAGGAACTCTGGGAAGACTCAGGAAATGGAAGCAGGAAGAGGAGTAGAGATGGAAGGCGTGTAGTGCTGAAAAGGGAGATTTGTTTGAAAATCTGTTAAATGTGTGGTCAGATCCTCAGGTCCCCACTCCACCTCATATAATCAGGCTACTACTTCTACCTCTGTAGCAAACAAGAAATGTCACCTCTGGAGAAAGTAAACCAAAGAAATTGTAGATGTGGGGACCCCAGGTACAGATCAGAGTGGGAGTGAGACATCTTACTGAAAAGAGAGGAATTAAGTCTGAAACTGAAAATGAGACACCCAGGCTTCTGCTCAGATACAGAACTTCACAGCCAAGTTCTACTCTCTAGCAGAAAATAAAGGACTTCTCAGGAAAAAATGAAGCATGCCAGAAAAAAGAGCCACCGATACTGACATTTGGGGGGCCTCCATAGGAAAAGCCTACAGTGAATTCCTTCAATTGACAAGACTCAAACATACACGCGGGGCCTCCAATCAGCTTTTAGAACTTCACTCTTAAAATATGAATAGACAAAAATCACCAGATACCAGAGGAAAACCTTCAACAGGAAAAAATTAAAAATCTCCAACATGTAAGAATCAGGGGGAAAAAAGGAATCACAGGAAACAGACAATGCAGAGAGCATAAAAATATTTCAAAGAAATTATAGTATCATCAGAAAAATATTGTATCCATGAAACAAGAACAGGATGCTAAAAGAAACAATCTAAGAGCAAAAAGAACAGTTGGAAATTACAAACACTATAACTAATTAAAATCGAGTAAAAAATTATATATTGAAAGATAAAGACAAAGAGATCCTCCAAAGTAGAATGACCCTGAAAATTGCTACAAGTCAGAAAAAGTAATGAGAACATTCTATAAGATAACTAGCTGATCTGTTTTAAAAATCAGTATTATAGGGAGATAAAAAAGAAGCTAAAGAGGGGGACCGGCCCCATGGCTGAGTGGTTAAGTTAGCGTGCTCTGCGTGGGCAGCCCAGGGTTTCGCCAGTTGGGATCCTGGGCGCGGACATGTCATCACTCATCAGGCCATGCTGAGGGGCGCCCCAAATAGTACAACCAGAAGGACCCACAACTAGGATATTCAACTATATAGCGGGGGACTTTGGGGAGAAGAAGAAAAAAAAAGATTGGAAACAGATGTTAGCTCAGGTGCCAACCTTTGGAAAAAAAAAAGAAAAGATGTTAAATTCTCTTCAAAATAGTAACTCCATTGTTATCAATGATTGTGGATAAAAGGAGAAAATATTGAAAATATTTTGTCACTGTAACATGTTTTTATTTTCATTAAAATTGCATAATAAATGTTAAGGAAACCAGTATATTTTGATATACAAACAGTTTACGGTTGACATTAAGGAGGGCAATTTTATCCCACAAGAGAGTCTTTGGGTGTTCCTTTCAAAGATAATACCAGTTTGGATGGAGTGTATGTATAACATTAATCCTAATGGTACCTTAAATTTCTCTAGTGTTTTGAGGTTATAAAATACTTTTGCAGAGGCCCACCCTGTGGCTGAGTGGTTAAGTTGGCGAGCTCCGCTTCGGTGGCCCAGGGTTTCGCTGGTTTGGTTCCTGGGCGCGGACATGGCACCACTCATCAAGCCATGCTGAGGCGGCGTCCTACACGCCACAACTAGAAGGACCCACAACTAAAAATACACAGCTATGTACTGGGGGGCTGTGGGGAGAAAAAGGAAAAATAAAATCTTTAAAAAAATAAAACTTTATCATATATTTTGATTATGTTTTCTTCCTCCTAACAACTTCATGGTAAAAGGCAGTTCAGTTATCATCTTACAGATTAGGAAACCGAAGCTTATGCATGACTTGCTGGGTCAGTAAGTGGTGGGATGGCCTCAGACGGAGGTCATCTGCCTCTTTTTCCAATGTTTTTTCACCACATCATACTGCTTTCTGAATCTGACATCGCTTCAAGCTCTTACACTTCCTTTTTGACGTACTTTGTATGTTCACGACACTGACATTTCCAAGTAGGTGTCACAAGTCCAAATAAGCAAGGAGAACACTGTTTGGGCTTCTGGTTAACAAGCAGAAGGCTTGCGGAATTTTCCTAGTTCCCATTGTTTATCTTATTGTTTATCTGGATGTTTTTCATTATAAAGTTTCTCAGAAAGTGGAGGTAAGGGGCCAGGACACATGCTTTGGTAAAAAGATTTTGCCTTTTTTCAGTTATTGAAAGTTGGGGGAAAGAGGAGTGGAGGCTGGCCTGGTGGCATAGTGGTAAAATTCACACACTCTGCTTTGGTGGCCCAGGGTTCACAGGTTTGGATTCCAGGCATGGACCTACACACCACTCATCAAGTCATGCTGTCATGGCATCCCACATACAAAACAGAGGAAGATTGGCACAGATGTTAGCTCAGGGACAATCTTCTTCACCAAAAAAAAAAAAAAAGAGAGAGAGAGAGAGGAGGTGTGATGTGAGCAAGGTAAAGGAACCTCATGCTTTCTTCTGTGGTGGCTCAGGGGGTGACTGGAGACTATTTTGTAAGCCTAAAGTTCATTGGTTCAAATCCTAGTTTGAAGAATGTATATTTTGGAGCTTATTTATTTGTTTTCTTTTTCAGATGCAGTTTATTTTAAACTCATATAAAGTTAAAAAATAAATCTTCACAGCATTCTCAGTCTTGGGTTCACAATGAGGCTTCGGTGTTCACAAACAGGCAGTGTGAGCTTCAGAGCTGGGACATGGAATTGGGAGGTCAGAGGCTGTTTGTAAACAGGAGTCACAGGAGTAATGAGAGATAAACATAATATCAGTTTGCACCCAGCCTCTGCCAAAGCCCGAGGTAACACACTTCTGCATTTTCTGGCTCACCCATGCTGACCCCCCACGGGACTTCTCTTTAAAGAGGTTTCTCTGATTCTTGAATCTCAAGCTGAGCATTCTATGTACTTTTAAAAAGTCCTACAGTTCTGAGATGAATTGATCTGGCATGTGGGTGGGAAATGGAGGGAGCTCATGCCCTCATCAAAATCCCAGTGGGAAATGTTGGGTTTTGTTTGTTTGTTTGTTTGTTTGTTTTTGGTAAGGAAGATTGTCCCTGAGCTAACATCTGTGCCAATCTTCCTCTATTTTGTATGTGGGATGCTGTCACAGCACGGCTTGATGAGTGGTGTGTAGGTCTGTGCCAGGCATCCAAACTGGTGAACCCTGGGCCACCGAAGTGGAGCATGCAAACTTAATCACTACGCCAATGGGCCAGCCCCATGGGAAATGTTTATAGATAGCTTTTCTGGCCATTATTGGAATTTGACCATTAAGCTTCAAGAAATTGTTCTAGCCTCCTCATCTTTCATCATTCTGTTTTATCTTTTCTCTAACGCTCAAAATCCACTCTACTACCTACTTGTCCATCACGTTCTAAAAAAAGAGAATATCGAAATAAAATTCTAAAATTGTATTGCAATGTGGAATATCTTTCAAAGGATTTCAGGGTGGTTTTTCTTTTAAGCATTTATTTTTCTTTTAAAAGTAATTTAACCTTAATTGTCCCAGGAACCCAAATGGATACATTTGCAAACAGCTCGGTGTGGAGAAAATATATTCTGTTCTTGGGTACGACTGGCCTCTCCTTCCAAACTTTTTATTTTAAAATTTTTTTATCATGACATAAAACAGAAACAGAAGACAACACAAAGGAAATGTTTGCCTTAACGAATTATTCTAAGGCAAACACCCTCATAACCACCACCAGGTCAAGAAACAGACCTTCGATGCCCACCCTTAGAAGCACCTTCCATGTGTCCCTCTGGATCACACCCACTTCCCCACCCCCACTCCCACCTAATCAGTAACCATTATTCTGACTTTTCTAGAAATCTCTTTCACCTCCTTGTTTCTTTTTTCTTTTTTTCAAAGGTTTTATTTTTCCTTTTTCTCCCCAAAGCCCCTCGGTACATAGATGTATATTTTTAGTTGTGGGTCCTTCTAGTTGTGGCATATGGGACACCGCCTCAGCATGGCTTGATGAGCGGTGCCATGTCCATGCCCAGGATCCAAACCGGTGAAACCGGAGCACACGAACTCAACCACTCAGCCATGGGGCCGGCCCCTCACCTCCTTTTTTCTTTAATGGTTTTACCACCCAAATGTTCACCCCTAGGAAGTATAGTCTCCCTCCCACACACATACACTTTTTTTATTACTCGAATTTTTTTTGGGGGGTGAAGAAGATTGCCCTTGAGCTAACATCTGTTGCACATCTTCCTTTTTTTTTTCCTCCCCAAAGCCCCAGTACATAGTTCAATACCCTAGTTGTTTGTCCTTCTACTTCTTCTTATGTGCGACATCGCCTCGGCACGGCTTGACGAGTGGTGCTAGGTCTGTGCTCAGGATCCAAACTGGCGAACCCCAGGTTGCCAAAGCAGAGTGCACAAACTTAACCACTATGCCACCGGACCGGCCCCAACACACTTATTTTTTTTTTAATTCGATATATCTTTTAAGTTTTTTTTTTTTAACTTTACAACTTATCTCTCAAAGAACAGAGGACTTTCGACCTGTAAAGTCTCCCAAAGGCAGGTCTTTGCAGATTGCATGATCATGGTGCAGTTCAGCAGGCTCCTGTTTGCCCTGTATTTCCTACACTGGGCAGCTGGATCCTGAGTCTAGATCAGGCTTCGGTTGGATCCCTTTAGCAGCATTTTAGGTGGTGGTGTGGTCTTCTCTTAGGAGGCACATAATGTCTAGTTCTCTCTCTCTTTATGATCTTAGGAGCTGTTGATACATAGTGCCTGTATCTATTCACAGGGGGTTGCAAAATTGGGATATTTTGTCATTTGTTTTTTACTTAACAGTGGAATACTTTCATGTAGATTCACTTTCTTTGATCTCCCATTTGTTACCCAAATAACCAAGCGTAACTTTTCCTTCTTCTTCTCTCCAAAGCCCCCCAGTACATAGTTGTATATTCTAGTTGTAGGTCCTTCTGGTTGTGCTGTGTGGGATGCTGCCTCAGCATGGCCTGATGAGTGGTACTAGGTCCACGCCCAGGATCCGAACCAGTGTAACCCCGGGCCCCCAAAGCAGAGCACGTGAACTTAACCACTCAGCCACAGGGCTGGCCCCCAAGCTTAACTTTTTAAAGTTCCCTTAGAGGAGAGATCCTGCAATCATCATCTACATAGTTCTCTTGAGGTCCTATGCCTTTGGACCATGGCTGCGTGTTTGTTGAATTTGCAGATGAGACGTTCCCAATAAACGTTGTATGTAAAGCAGATGTATATTAATAAACATTTAATAGGAAATTCCATCCATTAGAAACTTAAAATTCTTGATGCTCTAGTTCATTATGTATTCAAAGTCCAGTCTTTGTTTCCTGCTGGTCATAAGCCTTTGCGACTTTCACAAAGAGCTTGTTAGCAAAGGTGAACTGATGAAAGTAAAGTAAAAAGAATTTATGAATCTATTTTGGGTCAGCATTCAGGGTTCCAGCCCTCACTCTAGAAAGTAGGAAATTAAATAATTATTTACAACTATATTTGAGCACAATTTTGGACTTCCAAATGAAAGTAATTATTCTTTTTTTTGTTTGTTTTTGGTGAGGGAGATTGGCCCTGAGCTAACATCTGTTGCCAGTCTTCCTCTTTTTGCTTGAGGAAGATTGTCACTGAGCTAACATCTCTGCCCATCTTCCTCTATCTTACATGTGGGACACCGCCACAACATGGCTTGATGAGCAGTGTATAGGTCCACACTCAGGATCCAAACTGGCAAGCCCTGGCTGCCGAAGCAGAGCACACAAACTTAACCACTATGCCACCAGGCCAGCCCCTGCTTATTCTTTCAACATGTCTCATTTGATATGTCTGCAGTGATCTAGAGATCATACAACCTAAAGCTTTTAGTTAAAAAAATTTTTCAGGCTGGCCCAGTGGCGCAGTGGTTAAGTTCACACGTTCCACTTCAGCAGCCCGGGGTTCGCCAGTTCGGATCCAGGGTGCGGACATGGCACTGCTTGGCAGGCCATGCTGTGGTAGGTGTCCCACGTATAAAGTAGAGGAACATGGGCATGGATGTTAGCACAGGACCAAAGTCTTCCTCAGCAAAAAAAGGAGGATTGGCCGCAGATGTTAGCTCAGGGCTAATCTTCCTTAAAAAAAAATTTGCAATGTCATTACTTCGAGAAAGAGTTAAAAAATCTTGGAAGTTTTGATTTGTTTTTATATTTACCAAATATGATGTAGTACATAGAAAAGATAATTAGTTTCTTATATAATAATTAATAATAGCTATTACTTTAAAAACATCTTTATTCTAAGAGAGAGGCAACCTTAAATTGTTTGTCATTAATTGGAATGAAGGCATTAATCGGAAGCAGTCAGGGAGGACTGCCATATGCTCAGAGGATGCTGAGCAAGAACTTTGGGGTCAGACGATCTGGGGTTCTCAGCCCCTAACGACCTTAGATGCTTTACCTGTTTACGTCTTGTTTTCCTCATTTGTAAATCTGAGTAATAAAATCTGTCTCCCAGAGTTGTTGAGAAGTTTAATTGATGTAAAATATTGGGAAAAGCGCTTTGTAATATTTACTGGTAACAGATGTTACATTTAAGGAGACTCAAATAACACCATAAATCAGATGAACTGTATTGCCTTTTAAATTGGCATTATGACAACTCAAAATTGCAGGCCTGCCAATTTGACATTAAAAAGGGTTTTAGCTTCAGATATAAATACATCCCAGAGACTGAGGTTTTGGAGATGCACTCAACTAAAAATCAAATGATAAAAATCAGCATACACTCGTGCTTTCCGTGAAGATGCATTTGTCATTCTGCGTCTCCTTGATGTCTACCCCAAAAAAGTACCAGGTCTGATATGCTATTCATTATATGAAATTATAGACGAAAACAGAACCATTTAATCTGAACTATTAAAGACCAGATAGTTAGCCTGATTCTCCAATCTTTGGGCCAGATTTTTGTACCTTACAAATCAGCAGAGAGAAACCTTTTCAGAAAGGAAGAATTTGTTGCAAGAATTGTCTTGCAGGAACATTGTTTTGTTTTCTTTTTTTTTTAATTACTCAAAGGGCAAAACATCGTACTTTACAGAAATGGAAATAAAGGCATTAGTTTGAACAATCCTCCACATTACATTGGTAGTAAAGTTTGGATCCTTTAACACTCGTTCAAATTGGTTTATATTCATTTTTACCGTTGAACACTGTGGCAGAGACAACGTTGTGTTTAGCAAACCTTTTCATGTCCCTTTTTCCTGGGCACATGGGAAGTTATACCTCCCAGCCTTCATAGAGTCAGTTGGGTTGGGCCACTGGCTAGTTCAGGCCAGTGAAATGTCAGCAGAAGCGAAAGGTCCACTTCAGGAGGAGGCAGAGGGAAGCCCTCTCGGGATTCCTCAGTCTAGCTCTTCTGCCATCCCTGCTGTGGAGCCTCGTGTGGGGTCCGGGCATGGAAGCAGCTGGGAAGCTGAGTCACCGCGTGGAGGCGAGCTGCCCTGCAGCTGCAGCGTCATAACCCAGCCGGTCCTGATTCAAACCCCCTACTGGATGCTTTACAATCACTGTAGGTGAAGGGAAAAGCAGAAGTGGGGGATGACCCTCTAGGCCTCTAAAATCAAATTAGAATGAAAACATTTATAGGTTCAGTTTTTAAAATTAAGGTTGTTGAGCCTGATAACACAGTTTTCCTATACAAATATCCACTAACCATTTGCAACCTATTGGAACAAGAGTCAAACTATTTTCTCACATTTCTTCCATTTCTACTCCTAATCCTTAGCCCCAAATTAGTTTGTAGACTCTTTTGTAATGAAAAAGAAGTTGACTCAGAATTTAAGAAATCATGTTATGATCACATTTGGTTCTCAACAATTTTTAAATAGACTAGTTTGCATTATCAGTATAACTTTTTATTTAATTAGTATAATAACTTCTTAAAAGTACAAAATCCACTAGAAGTCATGAGGGTAAGGACTGACGCTCTTTCTTTCCTTCTCTTTTCCAGCATTCGTTTTATAGGACATGGACCACAGATAGTTTTTTGAGTGATAACCAGGCAGGGAGGTCACCTTATACGGCAGTCGTAACACAACCAGTTTTCCAATAACTTGCTTCCAGTTAACTTAAAGTTTTGTAGTTCAACTTTGTTAGCTATAGCACGTAGTTTCATTAAACTCAAGGTTTGAGAAAAATGTGTTTTTTTCCTCTTTTTTTGGTCAGAATGGTTATCTAGTACAGGGGCTTCCAGGCAAAACGTGTTTAATGAACCCCATCATTCCTACCACCTCCTTACCAAAATGTTTGCAGAGCTCCGAGCTCCACAATTTCCTATAAGCATTAGCAGTCCTGGGGCTGCGCGAGCGTAGTGTACAATTCAGATAACCACTAACTTTTCCGCTTTCTCCCTTTAATAATTCAGAGAGGGTACCCGCAGCTCAGAAACCGGAGCTGCCCTGGCTGCGCAGGCGCGAGAGCGTCCTGCTCCGGACGGGCGGGGCGTGTCGGGAAGGAGAGGGCACGCCCACCAGCGCGCCGCGGCCCCGGGCGGCGGGCCAGGAGCCCGGCCTTCCCGGCGTGCCCCGCGCCGAGGGACTCTTAACGTGAAGCGCTGGGTGACTCAGCCGCGTGGCCGCGCCGGCGGGTGGGGGTGGGGCGGGGAGCGCCGCTGCGGCAAGGCCGGTCCCCGCGGCGGCTGCTCGCGGCGCCGAGTGCGCGCCTCCCGGGCGGGTTCGGGCCCGAGCGGCGGGGAGCGGCAGGTGAGTGGCGGCTCGGGGCGAGGGCGGGCGGCGAGACCGGCGGTGGGCGCGGCCCGGAGTCTGCCTGTGTGTGTGTGTGTGTGCGTCGGGGGCCGGCCCCGGGGGAAAGGCCGCGGCGGGGACGGTGTGGGCAGAGGGGCGCCGGCGGCCGCCTTCGCGCGGGGGGTGCAGGGGACGAGCGGGCAGGGGGTCGCCTCCTGTGGCAGTCGTGAGCGGGCGCGGGGACGGTTTCCTGCGGGCCTTGGGTGTTTTTATCCCGCCGGAAGAGAAAGGACGAGGACCCTGGAGTGTTTCTTGAGAAAAACATTTGCAGGCGCGTTTTTGTCTGGCAGTTCGCTGAATTCATGAAAAATTATGTCGTTGGTCGGACTTCTCCCCAAATTGTCTGGGGCAGAGTGGGTTTTGCTGCTCTTGTCGCCCTGCTTCAGAGTCTGCCTTCTCTGCCACCCCCAGATGACTAGCTTTCATCCGTGGCGCTGGGGAGAGCCGTAACCCGTAATTTTCTGTTAAATAAAACCTTACTTTTCATAGCAGACAGTGTCTTCAGCTTTACAAGCCTCGTTCCGCACTATCGAAAAAGCTCTTCTGTTTTGGAGTTTGTGACTCTTTCTGCAAATTCCTGGGTTGGACCGATTTATTTTTAAGCCATAAACTAGTGTCAAACTAACAGGATAAACAAGGCAGTGGGGGGAGGCGGTGTTTGACCCGTTTAGGAAAACACCCCCGGTAATCGTGCCTCGCTGCGCTGTTAAACTATCGCTGCGGCTGTGACCTGAGAAATTGAGGTGTGTGTTTCTTCTCACGGTCCCTAAAACAAAGTGTTGTAGTAATATCAGTGGAATGTAATGAATCCCGAGTCGAAGGACCCTCAACTCCTCCTCGGCTCCCCTCCCCGCCAAAAAATTCTGGGGCAGTAGTTCTTAAACAGAAATTTGCTCCTAAAGAAACCCAGTACCACTCCCAGAAATTCGATTCCAGAAATTTGTGATGGGTCCCTGAGTCTGCATTTTTAGCATGCACCCCCCCTCTCTTGGTCTGTTATTGGTGATCCAGAGACCACAATTTGAGAAACACCACCATAGGGCTGGCCTGAGAATTTCTAGAACAGCCCAGCTCCCTTATTCCTTTAGTCGATTTACTCTCCCCTGCCCCCTAACCAGTCATAAGCCAAGAAGCTCTGACTTTCCGGAAGGAAACTTCAGAAAAGATAGTGCTTTCTTGGACTCTGACAGCAGAGTAGGAAATGACTCTCAGAAGTACTCTGATATTGGCTTGGTGGTTTTGAGACAGCCCGTGCCTATTAATCTGTCCTCTTTCCTTCTGGGGGCTGCTTGCAGTGCCGTCAGAGCTTGAGCAACACCATTAGGCCAGATCTTCCCCTCCCATCTAATGGAGTCTCCTTCCCTTTAGAAGCAGGGCCGTCACTGCCATGTAATTCCCGTGGCCTTGGGCTCTCAGATTTCCTGGTATGTTGTTCAACTGAACATGAATTCAGTCATGGAATACTATTCTGTGCAAGGATGCCTGTTCTGTGCAAAGCAGTGTAGTAGGCCTTTTTAGCAACAACATTGCAGAGATGGCACAGAGGTGCATTGCTCCCTTGAGGCAGAAATGAGGGCTGGATAACCTCTGCTGCCAAAATATCTATTTCTTAGCCCCTCTTCAAATAGATGTGTAGGGATGAGGTTAGAGTTAGGCTATGTGTTTCTGCCTTTTTTTCTATCTTTGGTATCTTTTTGGTGTCTGATTTCTCTTATTAATCGATCTTTTTCTATTGGTTTACAAAACATATCTTTCCTTCTGTTGCCCTGGGCTTCCTGATTATTGTGTCTTCCTCTGCCCTGGAATCTGAATGTGCCTGCCCCTGCTTAGCTAACTGGAGTAACAAGTTTAGGGAATTTGTTGGAATATTGAGTGATTTCTAGTTGAAGACCCATAGTCATGGAAGTATGAGGCTTAGAGATATAAGGGAACCTATTATAAATGTATCTAGTGCAGTCCTCTCATCTTTCAGATAAAGAATCTGAGAGATGAGATGGCACAGTGAGGACTCCTGGCTTTTAGCCCAGTGTTCTTCTCACTAAATCATCTCAGAAATGCTTCAAAAATGGGAAAGGTCCAGAGAAATTGTTATAAGTAGAGGAAGAAAATGGAGAGACTTCCACATAACTACAAAAGCAGTATTATCTGGAAACATGGAGATTGAAGGAGAATGTGACTTAGGCATATAAATCATGAAGAGTGGGAATAGTACAGTAAGAACTCCAACGCCTGAAATAAGTAGTAAAAGGACAAATAGGAGCAAACAGATAGTTATCTTGTGATCCCAAGAGATGTTATAGACTCAATATTTAAAAAAAAAAAGATTCAGTAAAGATTAAGTACATTGGTGAATTCTTATTAAATGTTACATGTTTGAGCAATGTCCAGAATCTTTTGACATTGTCACATAAGTGTATTGTTGTCGTTACCTAAGTTGTTAGGTATCTCTGTGGGAGACAGAATATGACTGATCTAACCACTAATCTGATTCAATATATGTCTTACATTCTTATGGGAAATGAGATTAATGGAATAGTATATGCATTTCTGAAATAGAAGGGAAAGGATGGATGAAAGAAGAGAATCTTTTCGATATTTTTGCCTAGAATCCCCAGATTAGACATTCTTGGATTGTTCTTGTATATTCATTAAAGTAGAATTAGAAATAATAAGGGCTTAATGAGCACTAGACATTATTATGTATCAGACACTACTAAAGGCTTTTACATCCCTTGTCCCATTTGATTATCTCCATTTTAAAGCTGAAGAATCTAACATGAAGAGCTTAAGCTTGCCCAAAGTCACTCACCTAGTAAGTGTCAGGAGCCACTGTTCAAGCTTAAATCCCCTAACTGCAGAGCCATTAAGATTCCTGTTCGGTAGTGCCCTCATTGTGCTTCGTTGGGTAGGGTTAAGAATGCCAGCTTTGGAGCCGGTCTTTCCTGGGTTCAAACCCTAGCTCCTTCATTTATGAGCGCTGATAGAGTACTCATCAGTTTCTCTGTCTCTGAAATGGAGACCGTAATAGGACCTACCTCGGAGTGTTATTAGGATTGGGTTAATTAATGTACAGTGCTTAGAACTGTGCCTGACACTTTGTAAATTCTCAGGAAATGCTGGCTGTTAATTGTTTTTTAAAATATTATAATTTCATTTATTTCAAGACACTGTTTTCTTTAGATTCAGATCGTCCTTTCCACTGTTGAAATATTAAGTCTTTATGATAAGCATAAAGTAAACTTTATCTCTGCTCTTACTAAAACAGGGGGAGCCTTACTAAAACTTTGGAAAGCACTGGGGTTTAGTGGAAAGATCGGTAACCCGGGCCAAAGGTTTTGGTTTTAGTTGTTTCTCTTACTATAATCCTGTTTGTTTCGTAGAGAACGTTGTAAAGATCAGATGAAGTAACAAATGAGTGAAATTTGAATTGCGTATGCTCCACAAATGTAATATACTGTTAGTAAAATTATAGAGGAAAGACAATAAATTACTGTTGAAGACTATTGGAAGTTCAACTTCCTTAGAATAAAACAGCTAGAGATTTATACCTCTATAAGATCGCAGTCTGTCCATAAAACCATGTAAGACCCCTTCCGTGCGTTTGTCCTGAATCTCTCCTTTCGGTGGGAGAGGGTGAAATTTAATTTTCGCAGTTGTATCCGTGGATTAGTTTGCTAGGGCTGCCATTACAAAGTACCACAGACTGTGCGGCTTAAACAACAGAGATTTATTTTTCCACAGTTCTGGAGGCTGAGATCAAGGTCTCGGCAGCGTTGGTGTCTTCTGAGGCCTCTCTCCTTGGCTGGGAGATGGCTGCCTACTCCTCCCTGCATCTTCACATTGTCTTCCCTCTGTGCCTGTGCCCTCATCTTCTCTTCCTAAAAGGACACCAGCCCTTTTGGGTTAGGGCCCACCCTAATGACTTCATTTAACCTTAATTACCTCTTTAAAGTCCCTATTTCCAAACAGTCACATTCTGAGGATTTAGGGTTAGGACTTCAATTTAAGAGTTTTGAGGGGAACACAGTTTAGCTCATAACAGTCTGTTTAGGGAATTGTATGCCAGGTAATCTGAATGCTCCATTGCCCTTATTGTTGAGTGCCCTGTGCCCTGGGGCTCAGAGCATCCTTTGCCCTGTGCCTGCCCACCTTCCATGCTTGCTGGTGAGCACCCTGAGAGGCAGGCCTGTGCGTGCATTAAGTCGTGCATTGGGCTTAAAGCCATCGAGGTTATCCTGTCATACCATTGAAAAATCTGCTTGAGAAACTGTTTCATGTATTTAATTTAAATCCCTAATTCGACTGGTAAGCATGTTTCTTCTTTAATCCAGATGAGAAAATGTCACAATCTCTTATGTAGGAATATATCATTTTCTTTTTAAACTTTTAAAATTTTCTCTTAAACTGTTCTAAGCTTTTTTAAAAACAAATTCCACATTTTCTTGAGGAATTCCCTGTTTTTAGAGATACATTTTCCTTTTTAAAAGTATAACACATTCATTTTAGAGACTTTGGTATAAAATTACATATAATTAAAGAAGAATACTATTAACATTTTCAGTCTTTTTTCTATGAATGTATTTATTGTTTCATCCTGCCTATCTTAAACCTAGTATATGAATACTGTTTCATGCTGTTTTAGTTAGTATTCTAAAACGTATTTTTTTTTTTTAAAGATTTTATTTTTCCTTTTTCTCCCAAAGCCCCCTGGTACGTAGTTGTATATTTTTAGTTGTGGGTCTTTCTAGCTGTGGCATGTGGGACACCGCCTCAGCATGGCTTGATGAGCCGTGCCATGTCTGTGCCCAGGATCCAAACCAGCGAAACCCTGGCCCACCAAAGCGGAGTGAGTGAACTTAACCACTGGGCCACGGGGCTGGCCCCTAAAACATATTTCTTTCTAGTCTTTTAATGTGGCGAAATATATTTTTGAATGTAAACCTAACCTTTGTTATAATGTATTATTAATGTGTTATCCTTTTTTATCTATCTGGATTTGATTTTTTAATAATTTGTCTAGGATTTTTGTGCTGATGTTCATGAGAGAAAGTGGCCTGTAATCCTTTTTGGTAATGTCCTCGTCAGTTTTGGGTCAGTGTTATGCTGGCCTCAGAAAATGGATTGGGAAATGTTCCCTCTTTTTGTACTCTCTGGAAGAGTTTGTATAATATTGATGTAATTTCTTCCTTAAAGGTGTGGAAGAATTTGCTAGTAAAGCCATTTGGTCCTGGAGTTTTCTTTATGGAACAGTTTTAATTGTGCATTAGGTTCTGTGTGTATGTATCAGAATAATATATATCATCTCTCTGTATACGTGCACACACAGATATTAACATATTTGTTGCAGGGAGTTGCCGTATCCAATTGTAGGGCCTGGGCTGGGCGTGAGGAAGGCAGGGGCTGGAGCTGCAGTCCACAGTAGACGTTCTTCCTTAGAGAAACCTCACTTCTGCTCTTAAAGCCTGTCATTTGATTGGATCAGGCCCACCCAGATTATCTAGAATAATCTTCCTCACTTAAAGGGAAGTGATTATAGACTTTAGTCACATCTACCAAATACCTGCACGTAACACCTGGATTAGTGTTTGGTTGAATAACTAGGACTATAGCCTAGCCAGGTGACATCTAAAATTGACCATCACACCTCTCCAGAAATTGGCCTTGGCTACCTTATTAGTTGGCTGATGCCTTCAAACATGTTTTTTCTGTTTTACCCAGCTTCTCTGAAGGATGTGTTGTTTCAGGGGGCAGGACTAAACCCAATGCATGGAAGTCATGATGGGAGCGGAAAGGAAGGCAGACTTCAGCTTGATTTAAGAAAGCAAAATTTTTCTCCAAGGATTGCTGTCCGACAATAGAGTGATCTAAGCAGGAGAGTCTTTATTTTTTAATATTTTTAGGTAGACTGGACTGAACTAGTAGAGTGTTTTTGTAGTCCTAGATGGAAGGTCATTGAGATCCCAGATTGTCTGAGATTCATGATTGGTAAAATTGGAGGGGCAAAACCGGGGGTCTATCATAGGACTGCCAGCATTTTAGGACATTTAAAAGATAGATATCTGGCCATCATTTTCTGTCATCATCATTTCCTAAAAGAAAAGGCATTTAATATCAAAAAGAGAGTAAAAATATAATTTAGGTACAAAGGACAGTCCTTTTCAAGAAAGCATTTTACGCTAACATATACCATCATTCTTAAGTTCACATTTTAATATTTTTGAAATCAGAATATATCTGAAAATCATGTGCATATTTAATATAGTGATGCTTTTCCCTAAAAAGCTGTATTAGATTGATATCTTAGTCAACGTCAGGTGTCTTA
The DNA here is from genome assembly GCF_041296265.1 of Equus caballus. NCBI lineage: Eukaryota > Metazoa > Chordata > Mammalia > Perissodactyla > Equidae > Equus > Equus caballus. Next base: position 39,814,512 of record NC_091703.1, read on the forward strand.
GAACTGGGAGAATTGTGTGTGTGTGCATGTGACATTGTGTGCATTGTCCTCACTTTTGCTAAGAATCGGTGAAAACTTTTTACTCTAATTGGTACTGGTCCTTGAACCATCTTCTGACACAGTGAGTGATTTTGGGTTGTCTCCAGAATTTGACGTGTTAGTTCTGTTACTAGAGTACTAATCCAGGGGTCTGTCTCCTGAGACCTTCAGATCTTTTTTTGCCATACAAACACCTAGCTCTTTCCTGTAAAATGGCCTACCGTGTTGACTAAAACATTTTTTAAAAATGTTTTAATTACACTGCCTTGTACTGTCCTTTTAAGACATTATTGCTAATAGTATATCCCTTGGATATTTTCTGGAAGTTTCCCATTAAGTAATTTTCAACAGCTGTGTATCTCTTCCTGTAGAGAGTTTTAGGTAATAGCAGGCAGAAAAGTGTCCATCACCCTGGAGATTCTATCATATGTTAACTGACTTTTTCTTAGGAGATAAGCTTTGCCTGGTCTATTATGTGCCTTAGATTGTTCTTAGTTTAAAGGTGTCACTAAAGTGATCATAACTAGTTGAATCCAATAGAAAGATAGAAGCGGGGCCAGCCAAGTGGTTGAGTTCGCACGCTCCGCCTCGGAGGCCTGGGGTTTCACCGCTTTGGATCCTGGGAGTGGACATGGCACTGCTCGTCGGGCCATGCTGGGGTGGCATCCCGCTTGCCACAGCTTGGGGGACCCACAACTGAAAATACACAGCTGTGTACTGGGGGGCTTTGGGGAAAAAAAGGAAAAAGATAGAAGCACCCTGAGCCAGCCCCGATGGTCCAGCAGTTAAAGTTCAGCACGCTCTGCTTCAGTGGCCTAGGTTCAGTTCCGGGAGCAGAACCACACCACTCATCTGTCAGTAGCCGTCCTCTGGTGGTGGCTTACATAGAAGAACTAGAAGAACTTATAACTATACACAACTATGTACTGGGGCTTTGTTGGGGGGGGATTGGGGGAGAAAGAAAAAAAGAAGACTGGCAATAGATTTTAGCTTAGGGCAAATCTTCCCCTGCAAAAAGAAAGAAAGAAAGAAAAAGAAGCACCCTGTGTGAAAATTAATAGAATTTCATCTACCCATTTTTTAGGTAATAAAGTTGAAAGTTATAGTAGAATTTGGTAAGATCTTAATTTGAACTTGGGGAACTCAGATTGTGAAATTAACCTCCATTTGGAGGTAACTGATTTAGAGGTCCTCTCATAGCAACTTTTAAACAGTAAAGGTGCTAGGTGTGCCCATTAGCAGCACGGAAATATCATATGTCCTGGTCCTAGATCTTGGGCTTAGAATCATAGCTCCACACCTGTGAAACTTAGGTAGAAATAACATTTATAAAGTGCTTAAAATAATATGTAGGACATGATATGTATTAAATCAATAGCTTTTGTCATCTGGACTTAAAATGTAATGTTTGCAGTAATTTGACATATTGAAGAATCTCGACTGATTAATTTGTGATTCTGATGTAAAATGTGTCCTTGAGTAATTGTGTTTAGGTTTCATTATTAGTTTAAGGTTGTAAGAAAACTTTGCTAAGTTTGAAAAGATTATTGCAATGTTTAAGAACTTCTTGAGATACACTAGATTCATAAGTTTAATTTTTTTAGGATTTACTGTAGTTTTTTCAGCACTGAGAGAATTGCTTGGTAGGCAGTTGAAGTGCTAAAACAAGAAAAGAGAGTATTTTAAGATTATAAGTATAGTTTAAAATATTTGATGGAAGTGCCAAATAGGATAGTGGTTATCGGGGATTCAACTATATTGTCATGTTTTATATTTTAAACTGGGTGGTGAATACAAGAGTTTTTATTATGTTGTTCTTTAAATCTTTTTGTTTATAGTATGATAATTTTTAATTAGATAATTTGATAAAGTTGTAAAAGAAACTAAACTGATTGTTGAAGGGCCTTCAGACAGTTACACATTGAACATAAGGTCTCAAGTCTTAATTTAAATTCGAGTAACTATAATGTAGTCTTTTTCTGTGCACTAAAGCTCTTCTTGAGCATAAACTTATATTGACAAAAAGGTACTGAGGGCAGTAAGTTAGGGATCTCAAGGAGAAGAGACAGGAAAATATATCCAAGCAGTTAGAATCTTGTCACTACTGTCATGATGCATTTATCTGCAGGGGATTCCCTGACTTGTATGATGTGGTGGTGACCCTGATCTCTCCCACCCTTTTGCATTAATCCTTCACTCTCACCTGATTGGTTTCCCCCTGCCCCCTTTCATTCCTGCCTGTCTAGAATGCCGTTTCCTCTTTTCTCTATCAAAGTTCTGCCTATTAACATCTACAGAATGGAGTATTAAGCAGCCATTAAAAAGAATGAGGAAGATGTCTAAGCACTCCTATGGAGTGATTTCCAGGATATATTGAAAAGGAAAAATAGCCAACTACAAGACTGGGTATGATATTCCACCTTTTGTGTAAGGAAGAGAGGAATTAAGAATTTATATGTATACACACACATAACAACAAATTAACAAATCTGGTGTCTGTAGGGAATAGATGGGAAAACATTGGAGGGAAAGGGAAGGGAGAGACATTTCTCTGAGCATTCCTTTTTTATAACACTTTAACTTTTGAACCTTGTAAGTATTTTACATGTTCAAAACATAATGAAAAATGTGCTCTAATTGAGTATAAAGAGAAACAAATGAAACCTAACTTACAGGACATACAGAGAAAAAAATAAAAGAACCTGAATATAGCAGCTGACTATACATCCCTAGTAGGATGTACTTTAAGGACAAAAAGAACTGCCCCCAAAAGACACTTGAACTTAGTAGGCTTACTAGTAATAATATTGATGTTATAATTTTGAAACTAGTTTATGAACCAAGATCTTCAAAGTGAGGGAAAAGGTATACTAATATAAAATAAATAAGGAAAAACTATAGTGTTGAATTTGAGTTGAAAACATCGGTATAAACTCATGGTTGTTTTTAAAAAAAAAAATCCCCAATTTTCTCTACTGAAATGGCTTAGAAGCAACGGCACCCAGTAGCTATTGAGGACACATAGTACTGAGATCCTGATTTATAAATGCCATTGCCTACTAAAAGGAACAGAGGCTCCAGGGAGAAGTGGCAGATTCCAGGTCTGGGGCAGAGATGGTAAAGGTGAGCTTGGAGAAATCTTGTGCCAGGAAGTAGCCTCGAAAGCCAATAGAATTGTGTAAAAGTGACACAGATGTTTGTTGGCTTGAAGGGAACCCCGCTAGCCATATTTGGGACAATTTGAACCAAAAATCGGGAACAACTTGAAAAAAAATTGATGGTAATAGATTATTATAATACACTAGATTAAAACAAATCTTTGAGTTCATAATGAAACTTGAAAAGACAGAGATAAGGGGAGAGTGAAGAAATAGTTCTATTTCACAGAAGAATGCTAGGCAATAAATGTAGGAGGAATGATAGAATTACAAAGCTATCATTTTGTAGCCCCAAATGTAATAATTGATTCAGGCAAGAATCTAGATGCAAAAACTGCTGGGTGAAAGGTTATTGGGAGATAGGGTGTTACATCTCTATTTACAAGGGGAGATGTATAGTCATCACTTTAACCAAGTGATCAAACTTATCTCCTGTAGTAGGTAACCTGGCATTATATGCCTCTAATGTGATGGCAGTTGGAAGGATACAACTGCCATCCAGGTAGTATTCTTGTAAAAAAAATAAATAAAATAAAATTTGTGTCCAATCGCATGGAAACAATCAGACAAATCCAGAATGTTGGAACTGACCTAGAGAGTTTTAAAATTTCAATTTCATGAAAAACAAAACCACCCCAAAAAGTGAGGGTGAATAATATACAAGATTAAAAAATTCAGAACAACCAAATGCAAGGATTGAGCCTTGATTGAATTAAGGATCCAAAAAAAAGTCTATAAAAGAAAATGAGGCCAGTTGAGTAAATTTGATGTGGATTATATATTGATGATACGTAATTATCTCTTAGATGTGAAAATGGTACTGTGTGTTTTGTAGGACTGTGTTCTAGTTCTTAGAATATGCATGCTGAAGTACGAGGGATGAAGTGTTGTGATATCTGTAACTTTCAAGTGATTCAGAAAACTGTCGGGGCGGGGCGGGTAGAGCGTGAGTGCGCACACAGGGAGGCAGGACGATCACTGGGAAGTCGGAGGGGTATGTAAGTGTGCAGATGGTAATGATTTTTCAGTTTTGGAAAGTTTCAAAATAACAAGTTCTTACGTTTACCTCAGAGCCCAGCTAAGATTTTGTCTTATGTGAAAACTTCCTTTTCCCAACCACACTAGCTAGAGGTGATTTTTCATGAGTTTTTATAACTTTTATGTTTGTCTTCTGACCCCCAAACCTGAGTGCGCATGAGAGCTGCCTGAGAAGTTGACTTTTTTAAAAGTTGCAAATCCTAGCCCCACCGTGAGCCTGTGGAGACGACCCTCGGAGGGCAGGCCTGAGGATGTGGAACTACTGGTTTGCACCGCTTATTCTGAATTTATCGCTTGAGTTATCTTTTACATACTTCCCCACCTAACCAGCAGGGCAGCTTCAGACCAACCCTGGAAAGTGTTGCTCAGTCCTTTGTGTCCCTCGGTACCGGCACACAGTGCACATGCCTTCCACACAGAAGATGTTTGGTAAATACATACTGACTATATATGTCAACTGATTTGTTGATAATCTGAAGAGATAACCAGGAACTTCTCTACAGTTTTGAGAGATTAAAAAAGAAACCCAGCTGATAAAGGTGCTTAGTTGGTACAAAAGATCCATTAGGAAGCTGTGTAATTTTTAGTTCTAAAACTACAGGTTTGGTTTACAGAAATGACATGTTTGTTATCAGTAAATGTTTTGAATTAAGAGTTAAACAGTGGTATCATAATTGAGTTTTATTAACTCTGCAAATTGATATATTCAGAATCCTGTACTTATTCTCTATAAAAATACAGATACCCAGCAATATAAATAGAGGGTTGTTGGTATTGCAGGTGAGAGCAGGGATGCTGTGGTGGCTAGGTATTAATGCAAGAAAGGAGAAACAAGTAGAGATTTTTAAAAAGTAAAGTTTTTGTATATGATTTTTGTAAGCTTGAAGCGAGTTTAATATAAATAACAACAGCTAACATTTTTTCAGTGTTTACCATACCCCAGAGACTGTGCTTTATCTCAAGTATTTGTAACCCCTAAACAGTTCTTCCAAATAGTTAGTTTTATTCTTAATTTGCAGATGAGAAAATTGAGGCTCAGAGAAATTAGCCATGTGCCCAGCCTCACACAGCTAGGAAGCAGTGGAATCGAGAACCAAACTAGGCAGGCTGGTTCCAGAGCGCTTGCTGGGAAATAGGGGGCAGGATAGCTTCTGGTTAAGTAGCGCTTCCCTTAATTTGAGACCGTGTGTGGAAACGGTACGGTAAATGGGGAAATATTTTATAGCGTCAGTTCTTTGAAAAGAGAAAGAAACAAAAGAGAAAGTGGCTCGGGCAAGGGAATTGAGCTTTACCAGAGATTAATTCTACAATTGCTCAGGCTCACAGGCAGAGTATAGAAGAAAGGCATGTGTATAAACCTTGACCAGTCTTCAGGAAACACCACGTCACGAGAAGTCCTTTTTCTGCACAGAAGAAAAGTCTTCCAGTATGGCTGCAGTGTTAATCTAGACAACGTAATCTATCTTTAAAGTATATAACATGTTAATGTGTATTAAAATAGCTGAGTAAACTTTACTTTTTGAATTAAAAATTTGATTAAACACTGTCTCTTAATGATAAACAGCAAAATTGCTCTAGTATGAATAGTTTCAGTTATCCACGCATATTTTTGTTAATATTGCATTGGGATGAGTTATGAAAGTAATATTTTTAGGTAAAGCAAATTTTTCCTTCTATATAATAGGAGAACAAAAAAGCTACATTCTGGGTAATAAACTGATGCAGGGAGTCTGAATCTGTGCAACTGCCATCTTCATTAACTTTGATGTTCTCTGAAACTTATCACAGTAATTCTAAACTAATAAAACTAATAATAAAATGAGTGTTACTCATTGCAGAAAAAAATATAAATGAGTGGTTAAGATATAATTTTAAAGATCAGAAGAAAAAATTTCCCTGTTGACAACTTAAAAATACCTACCATTTTGGACAAGTGACATAGAAAACCAATGGCAAGATTGTTAAATTAAAATCATATGACATTTTCACAGAAATAGATGAGTCAGTGAAACAGAGTTTAAAAACCAGACCAAGCGTATATTGTACGTTAGTATTTGATAAAGGTGACATCTCAAATCAGTGTGGAAAAATGGACTCTTCAGAATATTTTGTTAAGGCAGTTAGCTGTTTAACTGTTTAAATTTTGTTAGATCCATACCTTGTGCTATATGACAAAATAAATTCTATATGTGTTAAAGATTAAATGTAAAAAAAAACCACCCTGTGAAATTGGTTGAGTAAAATTTGGTACAACCATGTAATAGAATATCATGTACCATTGAAAATGATGTAGGAGTATGATTATTGACATACAACCAAGTTCATGGTATGTTGAGACTACAACATGGTATTTATAGCAGAATTTCAGATTGTAAAAGAAAAAAAGATAGATTTATGTATTTATGCTTAGGAAAGCGTGGAAGAGGAATTAATGGGTGATTTTTGTCTTTTCGCTATCTTCTGCCACGAACAATGAGCATGTCCTACCCAGTGCAGGATTATTGTTTGTCTTTGTTTTTTAAAATTCCTCGGGAGTAAAAGAGCTAAAGAAAGGACAGCTTGGTAGGAGAAGGGGAAGATACAGTATTTTCCTGAGGGAAAAATGGAAAGACAGAGAAGGTTGGGTGCAAATGAAAAGTGAGGCAGCTGAGGCAAAAAGTAATTCAAAGAACTTCAAAAGCAGTACAGTGTATCATTTCACTAAAACAAAAAGAAAAAGGTGGCTGAAATCTGTAGAACCATTCAGAAGGTAAAGAGTACATTCAGAAGTGGAGAATGAGGATGCTGAGTTTCAAGAGCCGAATGAATGTAACTAAGCAGCTCTGTAAGAGAGGTTCACATACCCAGCTTTAGCTCTTGCTTTTGCAGGGTGCGTGATGCTTTTTTTTTTTTTTTTTTTTTTGAGGAAGATTAGTCCTGAGCTAACATCCACTGCCAGTCTTCCTCTTTTTGCTGAGGAAGACTGGCCCTGAGCTAACATCTGTGCCCATCTACCTCTACTTTATACGTGGGACGCCTACCACAGCATGGCTTGACAAGCGCTGCCATGTCCGCACCCGGGATCCGAACTGGCGAACCCCAGGACGCCAAAGCGGAACATGTGAACTTAACCTCTGCGCCATCCGGCCAGCCCTGTGCATTATGCTTTTTGAGGGTTTTTTTCATACATCTCATTTGAGAAGGGGTTGTCTAACTTGGTAGTGACAGATACCATCCCATTTTTATGGATGAAAACACAGAAACTTAAAGGACATTTTCTTGGTGACATGGCTAGTTAATAACAAAGCCAGAGCCAAAACCTGCTTTGCTTCAGTCTAGTGAGTGGTCTTGTCATCATACCGTGTTGTCATCTCACTGGCTTCCAGGAGATGTGAGCAAGTCGTGGGAAACATCTGGTGATTCTAGTCAAGCCTGACAAACTGGCTCTGAGTAAGTCACTGCTCTTACCTAGTATCCACCCAGCTTGGACACTACCCACCCAAAACTTTTAAGGCTCTCAAAGGTGAGATTTTGGAAGTGTTGATAAAAATGAATGTTTTTAAATGACCACATTAAAACGAGCTATCATATTTCACTTATCAGATTGGCAAAGATGAGGAACATTGAAACCCTGAGTGTTAGCAAGGGTTCTAGAGAATGGAGACTCCGTGTGCTGGAAGGAGTGTAGTGAATTGGTATATTTATAGAGGACAGTCTGGCAGTACATATGAAAACTTGAAAATTGACCTTTTTCCATAGCAACTTTCCTTCTAGGAGTTTATTCCAAGGATATAATGGAGTAGATGCCCAAAGATATGTGTGCAAAGATTTGACAACTTTGTTGATTTTTAAAGTGTTTACATCTTTTTATATTGACTGAATTTTTCTCAATGAGCACATACTGCTTTTATAAGCAGTAAAACACTAAGAATGCTATTTTTAATTATGGAAAAACATAACCATTTTATCAAGGATTCTTGCATTGCTACCATAACTCCCACTTGATAAGAACTGCAGCCCTAGTGACCCTGGAAGCTACTGGTTTTCTCTTTCATTGCTGACAGACAATAGAAGGAATAACTTCTAGAATCTGTAATGGAGGAAAGGAAGATGGTTTGGGAGACGCAGTGTGATTGGATGGAAAGAATATGGGAATCTGAGGACCTGGGTTTGGAATCTGTCTTTTCCCCTTAGCTAGAGTTGTGATTTGGGGCAAGTTGCTAACCTCTCTAATGCTTGATTTTTTTTTCCCCCCAGCAGTAAAGTGTGGATAATTAAAGCATCTCTACTGGAGTTGTTTCAGTATCAAATGAGATTAGGTTTGTAAAGGTCTTTGTAGATTCTGGTTCGAGAATAATAACAATAATCAACATTTCTCAGGTGGTATGTGCCAGGCATTGTACTTTAAATGGATTACCTCATTTAATCCTTATGTCAGCCTTGTGTGCTTAATGATTATTATCCTCTCTTACAAGTGAGGAAGCTGAGACACGGAGAGACTTAGGAACCTGCCATGGCTGCACTCATAAAGGGTAGAGCCGTAATGGAAGATGATACTTGGGGAGAGATGTAGCAAGAGATCTCTGAGAAGTATTCCTGTCTCACCAGTCGGCCAGCGTTGATTGAGGAAGACAGCAAGAGCGTGGGAAGGGAGGACCCAGTGAAAATAACTTACTAACAAGTGTCTCTTTCTTTGCTGATTTAAACAGCTAAATTATTATGCATTTGGGGACATTGTAGGAAAACAAGATTTAGAAATATTAAGAATAGAGTTTATATGGGCTTAATACTGGCATGGTTTTATTCAATATTTTTAGAAATAATCTGGAAAAAGGAAAACCAGGAAGCCTTAAATAGAAGACGTTTCTTCTGAGATTGGAACAGTAGAGTAGCACATGCAAAGGGAGTAAACAGAACCATGACAGAAAAGCTTCCGTGGAGTTGGTTTAAAAAATGTGTACGCAGAGTACATTCTGAAGATGGGCCTCTTAGCCGTCAGTTAACAATATCCTAGAAAGTGATCTTGTAGACATTTTAGATTGTATCTGTCAGTCAATTTACATTTTTTATCTGTCTATCATTTTAAATTGTCTCTCCCTCCACCCTCACCCTCTTTTAACCTTCAATACCCAGAAATCCCAGGTATCACCAGAGAGCATACGTGAAGCAAAACAGAAAACCTGTTCCCCTTTCATAGGGAACATGAGCAGAGTTCTCGTTACTGTGCATTAAGAAAAAAGCCTAATGGAACCAGACGAAAGTCAATGACAGGGCATTAAAATGGTTAAAGAAATGTCATGGTTTTCACATAAGAACAGACTGAAAGGACTGGGATTTGTCAGTAGAGAATGAAGGTTTGGCAAAGATGTAATTACTTTCTAAATTTAACTATGGAGTAAGGATGAAGGGTAGATTGGTCTCTTTACCAAATTCTGTGGCATCCTACCTCATCTTCACCACCCAGCTCTTACAGAGAGGAGGCATGGTCCTGAAGTCAAAAAGGACACTGCCTTTTAAAAGATCATACCTTGTACCACTGACAGTCTGAAATCATTATGATTTTGAGTTACATCCATGCCCTGAACCCCATTCAAACTAGATTTTAAAAATCTGAATAGTTCAATGGCAAGATATTGAAGTTGATGGAATACTGATCCGTGTAATTGTCTTGTTTTCTTCAGAAATAATTGATGAGAGGAAATTGCAAGTAAGAAGAAAAGACTTAGACTTATTATCCAGAGGCTATTTTGGATTAATACTCAAGATGGTTATGTTCTAGGGAGAAATCAGTGTGTCCTTTTTTTAGGCATAAGGAATATGTGGAGATAATTCCACCAGCAAAGATTGTGTATAAATTTTCCAAGGTGGGGAAATGATGATGCTAAATGGTTTTGCTATTCCAGGTCAGCAAGATCAAGACTTAACAAAATATGGGTCTTCATGGGAAGCCTGTGAAATAAATAATAAAAAATATATTTGTGTAGCTATTTAGAGTGTATAAAAATGCTTTCACATACTGTATGGAAGTGAAGCTTGAGCTGGCTTGCTGATGTTGTGTTCTTTGCTTCACAGCTATGCAGTCGGAGTTCCATGATTAATATATTCTAACTCCTAGTTCTTTTCTCAAGCAGTCTCTTTAGTTACTGTTAGCTGTGCCCGGGGTGTCATGATCCTTTGGTTCTTCTTCTTGTACACTACTGTGACTTTTAGGACTGCATTAGCCAAAATAGTTTTGTAGCAATAGAGAATTGTATTGTTGAAGTGCTTTGCTTATTTCTTTCTTTCTTTTTTTTTTCTTTTCCTTAGATCTGTTCTGAGGACCAAGATTCATTTGGGGGATGGTTACAGAATTGAACCATGGTAGGCAATGAAAATATACATTCAAAGTTGAATGAAACATCCATCCTGGAAGGGGAGTAGACCCTTACTATTATATTTAAACTGACTGGCTGCTTTGGTGTATGTCGAATAATTTGGTGTCAGTTTATTTTTTAGGTTTCATAGATCAAGAGAGTTTTGTTCTGTCATTCTAGGATTATAGAGGAATTAGTTCATAAGGGACTTTGGGAAATGTTGGATTAGGTGACAGTGTGTGCCATTAAGCATTAATGCTGAGACAGTTTCTTAAAGAGTTCTGATGCCAAATCCATTTGGGAAAACTCTGCAAACTGGGTTCTGTCTTGGAGTTTCATAGTACACTCTGACCTTGTTCATTGAAGCATTGTTTGTAAAGGTAAAGTTAGAAACGACCTAAATATTCATAGATAGGCGAGTGGGATCCTAGAATATTATACAGCAGTTAAAAAGGAGTGAACTAGATCTTGATCTTCCAACGTGGATGGATCTCAACATTTATAAAAACATTACAGAATTAGAATGATGCATGTAGTATATCATTTTTTTTAAACTATCTGCTTTTACAAGTATATGTGTATAGTATAAATGCATTTTTTTAAAGTCTAAAAGGATTCATACCAAGCAAGTAGTGATAGTTACTTGGAAAAGTGACTGGGATTGGAGGTGACAGTCAAAGGGTCCTCGTTAAGAAGGGAAATAATTCATGTATAATTTATAATAAAAGTTAACTAAATACAAATAAAATGCCTCTTAAATGCTCAACGAGTTCTTTTCCTTCATTGGAGATGTCTACCTTGCTAAGTTCCAGGTATATCTTTCTGTTTATTAATTTACTGTATACAAGTTAAACTGATTTTTGAGCCCTGGTACAATAGGCTAGGAAGAAAGTGTCTTCATTCTATTCCATTATAATGAAACTATTTCTCCTACATTATCAGGAATTAAGGAAGTAACTTATACAGTCTAGTTTGTGCAAATTCTCAAGAGAGAGGCGTATTCAAGCTTAGTGTGTTTTGGTCCAAGAGGTCTTTAGGAGAGCAACAAAGAGAAATTTGAACTTGGTTCTTGACCAGCTAATGAAGAGTTGAGAAGCGGCCGCTGTAGGTTGAGTGAAACATAGTTCAAAACCAAATAAAGATGCAGACCCCCTTTTGGTCTTTCTGGTGTTGATAATGCTTTTTCCAATTCCATGGATCTTCTTTTTTATCCTGTTCTGTAGACCTGATTTTGACATCTGAATCAAACTTAAGGGCAGTGGTGGATCTATTTGACTTTACCAATCACCAGGGATCAATTTTTAAGTGGCTGCATTTTTGTGTAAATATGTTTTTTCTTTAGGAAAGGGTAATCCTGAAAACATTGTAGCCACACATTAAGTTTTCCATCAGAACATTCACTTTATTCCCTCAATTTCTCTGACGTTGTAAGAGCCATTGTCTGAAAATAAAAGATTTCATCTTCTCAAAGTGTCTCTTCTTTAAAATAATTTGTTTTCAGGCACACATATTGACTCATCTTTTTCAAAGTGGTCATTTTTATATTTCGTCCAAGTTAAAACAGTGACTAACTGACCAATCAACTTTATGCTCAAAAATGTATTAATACAGATTATGAAGGGATTCAAAGTTTAATTCACATTGCAAATGTTTATTGACACCTCTACATCAGAGTATTATGTTAAAACATGTTACTGCTAAGAGCAGTAAATGAGTGAATCAGTAAATTAGTGATCTAATTTTCTAAAACGGTGTTAGCAGGCAATTCATACGCATAATAATTGCTGGTGAGGAAAGATGATTCTGCCACCAGAACACCAAGTGGAAATCAGTACAGTGTAAACTGTGAAAGTGCTAAGCAGAGTGACCTTCAGGAATGTTTTCAGTGTTGGGCAGCCCCCAGGGATGGCAGGGCTGCAGGGCACGATTATCTGGAAAAAAGGTGTGAAGTCTCCTGCATGGTGCCTCCATTCTGCCTTCCCAGATACCTTGCTCCTGGCAGTCACTGAGCAGGTATTGTTCATCATGAGCATGCACTGCTTGCGGGAAAGTTAGCCTTACAGCTAGTGACATCTTGGTGTGATGCATACATATTTTGTGTGTGTGAGGAAGATTGACCCTGAGCTAACATCTCTTGCCAATCTTCCTCTTTTTGCTTGAGGAAGATTGTTGCTGAGCTGACACCTGTGCCAGTCTTCTCTGTTTTATGTGGGATGCTGCCACAGCATAGCTTGATGAACAGTGCTTGGTCCATACCCGGGATCCGAACCTGCAAACCCTGGGATGCTGAAGCGGAGCGCGTGAACTTAACCACTATGCCACCGGGCCAGTCCCAATCTTGGTGTGATTTTGAGGTGGGGGTTAGGGGTTGGGCATAAGGTACAGAAAGTGAAAGAGAGAACTTACAAAGGAGAACTTGAGCACTAGAAGTCAGATTTTGCTTTTTTTAGGGTAAGTTACTTCTAGTCTCAACTCTTAAACTAGCATTATGGTTGCGATTGTTTTTCATTTTCTAGTGCTTGTTGCAGGAGTGTATGTGTCTCAGTTTTTAAAAATATAAGGGCAGGTTTTCTTTAGTTGACCAGTTGGGCTCTTCCCTTCCCTCCTTTGTGTCTCTGGTATAAACACCACCAAATTACTGCACCACCACTTAACATGTAGAATTGATTGTGAATGTGGCCAGAGTCAGTGAATTTGATATCTGTTTATGGATAAAGCTTAAAATTATTCCCTAGTAAGAAGTTTATCAATGTTCTTAGTGATTTGGTAAATAGAATTTAAACCAGCCCAATTCTTCTCACTAAAAAATCACAGAAATGCTTAAGATGTCATTTCTTCTCAGAACAAGAATGAGAGCTGTCGCTTCTCTAGTTCAGCGTTCATGCCATGGAAGTCCTTGGAAGCTGTTTTGAGAGAGTTCTAAACCATGCATATTCCTGTCTTCCAGGACTTCTTTCTGATCAAGCAGACAGTTCAGGATACAGAGTCCAAGGATGAACGTTCACTGTGGCAGTGAGAGTGACAGGTTCCTGCGGCCAGAGGCCAGCTGCCTGATGGATGAAACCTCAGCTGCAGCCCAAGAAAAAGAAACAAATAATCTGACTTCTTCTGGTCTTCAAACCCTTGCTTATCCTCTAGGTCCCAGGAATGATGGTATGGTGATTAGATAGTGACTTAATTTACAGGGATGACACCTGAGCATCCACTCCACCCAGAAGGCAAAAATGTTCTTAATCTAAATAAAATATCCAGTTAATTGGCTTAGCTTACATATCACAATTATAGAAAGCTGATCATCACAGAAAATCTCCACTTACCCCATCAGTGTAGGACATCGAACTTGGCAATAATAGTGTAAGAAAAAAAGTGGAGTCAGAAGACAGATTCAGATTGTAGCTCTGCTGCTGCCCAGCTGTAAGCTGGATGAGATCCTTCATCTTTCTAGCCCTGCTTTCTTCATCTAGAGAACTGGGCTAGTAATATGCTTCCTACCTCACTGGGCGGGAAGGTTATTAACTTAATGGATGTGAAGGCTCTTGATAAACAATAATAATAGCAATTACCATTTATTGAGTATTCACTCTGCTAGGAACTTTACGTGCATGTTTTAGATCAAGTGTGGCAAGCTGTGGCCAAATCTGGACTGCGTGTTTTTGTAAATAAAATTTTGAAATACAGCCGTCATGCCCTTGTGTTTACATTTTGGCTGTAGCTGCTTTCCTGCCACAAAGGCAGAGACTGACCCACAAAGCCCCAAGTACTTACTTTCTGGCCCTTTACAGCAAGTTTGCCCATCTCTGCTCAGTTTAATCCTCCCTTGACAGTTGAGGAAACTGATGCTTCCACAGCTTCGGTAACTCGCTCACGTTCACACTGCTGGGAGGTAGGGGACTGGGGTTTGAACCCGTGTCTTTCTGAACCGAGAGGGGCTGGTATTTTGTGTATGTCAGCTGACAGAACAGCAGAGTGATACCCCTCTCAGTGCACCATGAGGGGAGTTGGTGCCAGGAGTCTTCCTGCTCACCCACGGGAGCAGGCGGAACCCTCGGGGCCTTCAGGAATCCACCCAGTTTAATTGCTTCATTGCAGTTAAAATGAAAAGCATTCTAAAGTACTGGATTAGTGATTTCAGAAGCTGTGGGATGTGCATCCTATGTAGGTTTTTGGTCTAGATCTTGGTTTCCGTATTTTTTTTTTTGGAAGTAAATGGGAAAAAAATTGAGTGTACTCTAGCTACAACTTGTTTGGTTATCTGCGTGCCCAAAATCAGACTCATTTCCCCAGGTCATGGGCAGTAATCACATTCATGGATTATTGTATACAAACTTAAAATGCAAGAGGGGTGGAGTGAGATGTTTATTTGCAGCCTTGTAAGGAAAGAAGAATACTACATTTTATTTTACAGTGTGGGTGTTACTGCCTTTATTCCCCCTCAACACACACGCAGTAGAAAAAAGCGCAGGGGATCCAACATGAGTCTCTAGTTTGTAGTTTTTCTTTACTTGCTCTAGGCAAGAATTTTTGTCTGGGAACACCTCAAAGTTTGGGGTTTTTGTTTGTTTAATGTGTTTGATGTTTTTTAAAGAAGACGTGGTTTGTTTTCCCCCCAGTGCTTTTTGCTGTCAAGTTATTTTGGTTGGTTTATCTGATCTTTTTAGACCTTTCACTCGACCCTGCATCTCAGCCAGCAAACCTTCAGTTCCCGCACGTAATGCCACTTCCCGAAGACATCAAAGGCTCTTGCTTCCAGAGCGGGAATAAGCGTAACCATGACCCCTTTCTTGCTCCAGAACGATTTGGAAACAGCACTGTGGGCTTTGGCAGTAATGTTCATTCCCAGGCACCAGAGAAAGTGACTCTTCTCGTAGATGGCACACGTTTTGTTGTGAATCCACAAATTTTCACTGCTCATCCAGATACCATGTTGGGAAGGTAATAGACGATAATTTCCTTCGAAACTCACTCTGTTCCCTATGAATAGAAATACCTGCTGTTGGATGTTAGCTCAGGGCCAATCTTCCTCACCAAAAAATAAATAAATAAAAAGAAATTATTAAAAAAAAGAAATACCTGCCATTTATCTTACATTAGATTTCAGAATAGAAAACATTGCATTGCTTATTTTTCTGCCTTTATACTTTTGTGAGACATGGAGAGCAAGCTGGTAAAAGCCTTATATGTGTTGGTGACTTTTTTGGGGGGAGTACTTACTTTATTTACAATACCAGTATACTGAAACGAGCCCCCACAAAAGGGGGTGCCATCAGTTAGAACTATGGAGAATAATTTGCTGAATCTCATTCCCTATTCCTCTATAAACTCACTCGAAAACAGAAGTCAGATTCTTTCTTTCTTTTATCCACAATTTGTATAACCTCAGAAAAAGTAATGTTTTCTGAGTTCCACGGGTCAAAGATACTAGGATAAGGTGAGCTCTAAAGTGTGGTTTGTTTTTTTTTTTTTTTTTGGTCTTTTGTCTTTTAATAAACAGACAAATGTTCCACATGACACAAGAACAAAGCCATTTTACTGAAAAGCATTTTGCCTGCCATCTCTGCCAGTTATGCTTGGCAGTAGGTGTTATGCTCTCATTTTCTGATGCCGCCATCACAGCTCAAGTTTTCTGAAACTGAATCTTTATATCTGACTGTTTTGTCGTTTCCTGATTGCTCTCTGTTCTTCATATTCTGTGGTGCTCCAGACAATAGTCTTATCCTTGTCTCACCCTCTCCTGCCCCTGGCTTTTTGGGATTAGAGTTTAGGACATGGAAAGAGCCTACTGAGCAGGAGCACTGTCCAGGAAGTACTCCTCGAGCCTGGCTGGGAGTCAGGAGATCCTCCTCCTGGCCAACCGTAGACCTTAACATGAGGAAGAGCAAATTGGGATAACAGTAAAATAATAATAATAATATGGGTGTGAATACACAAACAAATTTGGTCTTTGAGGATTTTTATCTACTTAGAAGTAGATTTTATTTTATTTAAAGACCTAACCTCACTCAAGACTTTGAACTAATTTGAACTGAAGTAGAAATCAGAATGGGCCACACTGATTTGTTGAATTTTAAGTTATGATGGAATCCAGCTATTTTATGTTTATATTTGAACATATACATACAAATTCATGATGAACCATTTTTAACCAGACCCAAACCTATATATTTCTCAGACATCTAAATTAAGATTAAACTAAAACATTAAAATATTTTTCAAATTGGCCCTATATTTTACCAGACTTGACTTCCTCAATCTTGATATCACCACCACTATTGCCACTCCCCACAAAAAATTGTTCCTTGGGGCTGGCTGGCTGTTTGAGATAGGTTGCCTCTGGTAGTAATCAAGAGAAGAAAGGCAAGCATTTTCTGGGTGATAGATTCTTGAGTGACACTGGTTCTTTGAATTTAGGACTGGATTTTCCCATGAAGAAAGTCTGATTCTTTATCTAGGTGGTTCGTCAGCTGAGTCAGCTGAGGTTATGAATTCTGAGAGTTACTTGGGTTTGTTGCATCCTGTGGCTACTACATACGGTGTTCATAAGCCTAGCCAGTAAGCTTAAAATGTAGACCGCTAGTCACAAGGGGGACAAGCTGCAAAACTGAGAATGGATTAATGCACATCCATGCCACTACTAGATAAATAACTCTGAGCTTAGGTCCTCCTCATGATAGATGGGGGCATTATATTTATGGCACGTTATTCACTACTTTCATTCATAACTGTCTTAGCTAGACTTCAACTAGAATATTCCAGAAAAATGTCAGCATTCTTTGAAGACTACCTTTATCAGGATAGATTTCTTATGTATGGTGTAGTGAGTTGGAAAGCATGTGCTGTGGAGTCTTTTTCAGATCTCTGAAAAGCAGCCAATTCAGGGTGGAAGAGAACAGTTTTGGACAGTTGAACAGCAGGCCTTCCCAGCAGGTTAAGGAAGGAAATGGCAGTGAGCCCCCCGGGAATTCCAGTCAAGCTGGCTGAAGATGCCGACTCCCTGCTCTGTCCTTGCTGGCTTCCCATTCCACGACTCATTCACAGAAGTGTGATGGGAGTTGTTGAAGTCATGGGGCCAGCTTTACTGAAGGGGATCTGAGAAAAGGGAAGAAGGATGGACAAAGATGAGTAAGAAAAGCCAGACCTCCTCCCTGTGCCCTCGTGACCCCTGAGTTCATGCCCAGAGCAGGCCTCCTCTCTGAACTGTCAAACTGCTGATGAGCCTAGTTCCCACCCTCCTTTTCCACTTGACTCGAAATGCTCATCATTAGAATTACTCTTTGGATGAAGAAGGGCTTTTTTTCCAGAACTCCGCCATCAAAACGTACTAGGAAAGGGACAGCATTACCATATCTGCACCTACTAATACAGATTCATCTATCAGGTTAGATGTTGAAAAGCAAAACCCAGAAATAGTGAGCACTGGCAGACTGGAGAGGTAAATGTTGGTGGAGGAGGGGAAAGGAATAGGAAAGGGCAGGAGCACCGGCCATGCTGTCTTCCTGGGCTGCCGGTGTGGGGGCAGGTTCCTGGGCAGTGGGGAGGCCGTGAGAGGCAACGCTCACTCCAGAGATTTCCCAAGGCAACTCTGCAGATGCTGTTTGACTTCATTTGCTGTCACAGCAGCTCAGTACAGGTGAGCTTGAGGACTTGCTCCTTCATCCCTCCTTGCACTCAAATGCTGAAAGCAACTGCTGCCCCCTTTTCCTAAGACTTGAGTGTGTCTTACAGGGGTTGGGTCCCTATAACTAACACTGTGAGAGTGGAGTGGAGCCTTCCAGAATGAGGTGAAGAAGGGAGAAGTCTCATTTGTGAAGAATCCTGCTAGAGAAGGTCACGTCGTTGCCTGGGTGTCTTTCAGGATGTTTGGACCAGGAAGAGAGTACAACTTCACGCGGCCCAACGAGAAGGGGGAGTATGAGATTGCTGAAGGAATCAGTGCAGCTGTGTTTCGAACGGTGCTGGTGTGTAGTCGCCTTCATGTTACATCCTCCCCAGGCCCGTGCAGAGTCAGAGCCTTGAGAGTCCCATCAAACTGTTACTGTCTCGAGGGTCTCCGGTTTCCAGTTACTGCCTTTCCCTCTTGATGTTCTATTCCTGTGCCTTTTACATCCTTCTTTGTGTGAGCCCAGTCAGGTATCACGTTGTCATGATTATTAAACATGTCAGGATACCAGGGGCCACTCTGCCGTCCCATGAATCAGCCAACTTGGCGATAGTTCTAGTGACTCATCACTTGGACAGAACCAGGAATGAATAGGGGGTTGAAGAGGTAATGTTTGAATCTTGTTCTTTGCCTACATTTCTTCTTCCTAATCTATTTACAGGATTATTACAAAACTGGTATCATCAATTGTCCTGATGGCATCTCTATCCCAGACCTTAGAGACACGTGCGATTATCTCTGCATTAACTTTGACTTCAACACTATCCGATGTCAGGATCTGAGTGAGTACAGGAACAGCTGCCAGCTGCATTCGAACAGCTAAACTTTGAGTTGCCTTGGAATTGAGTGATATTTTTATTACTAAACAGAGTCAAGTGTGGGTTGAAAATCATCTGAGGGCAGAGATGTGATACTAACTTATTCCCTCTCTTGCTTCAGAGCACTCTGTGAGGAAGTGGAGTAAACAAAAGAGAACGTGTAGTGGGTTCTAAATCTAGCTTGACCGGGAGTCACCCAGCAAACTGCTTCCTCTCTTGGGACCTTGGTGTCTCAACTCTTTAACCAGTAAGGATACTAATTCTCAGCTGTGAGGGAGGGCTCACTAGTAAAGTCAAACAGCACAAACTGGCTGGGTTCTTACAGGTTATTTTTATCGTTATTATTAACTTAGTGTTCCCTAAGTGCTTTATAGATGTGGGCTTGCTTAAGTCTTACAACAGTTAACCCTGAAAGATAGGTGAACACCTCATTTAACAAATGAGAAAACTGAGAAATTAGTTTTCCGAAGCTCTAAGCATGAAAGCTGGGATTAGAACTAATTGTCTGACTATAAACTCCATGCTCTTATCATTACCTAGGCTTCCTGAAATTATTTTCAGAATTATTCTTTGAACTTCATGATACAGTTCCCTGCATATTCCATGAAGTGCTGTGGACTTGTGGTTTTTATACTGGGTCTAGTACACACGTAAGGCAAGTCCTTTGGTGTTGCCAAACTTCAGGTTATTCCTCTTCTGTGGTATTCTGACTCCATGAAATTGGGGCCAGAGCATCTTCAGAAGAGGTACTACAAAGAGTCATCCCCAAATGATGGTCTGTCTCTTGTAGGATTAATGTTTATGGTCTGACCCTGTGTGTCCAACAAAACCTCCATTGATCAGAATGCTCAGGGATTGTAAACCATGAAGAAAGTGAAGAGTGGTGGAATGTGAAACATGTCTAACAAAATCAGCTGAATTGTGGCCTTGGAGCTGGAAACAACCCCTGCTTTTTTTTTTTTTTAAGATTTTGGTTTTTTTCCTTTTTCCCCCCAAAGCCCCCTGGTACATAGTTGTATATTCTTCGTGTGGGTTCTTCTAGTTGTGGCATGTGGGACACTGCCTCAGCGTGGTTTGATGAGCAGTGCCATGTCCGCGCCCAGGATTCAAACCAACGAAACCCTGGGCCGCCTGCAGCAGAGAGCGCGAACTTAACCACTTGGCTACGGGGCCAGCCCCCAATCTCTGCCTTTAAATGGGCTCCTTCTGTGGACCTTATCAGTGATAACAGCTGTTATCTCAGGGTCTTTTTCACACCAGGAATAGAGGCATTGGCAGAGAGGATGTTCACCTGCGTTCTCTCTCCCGCAGGTGCTTTACTGCATGAACTGTCTAACGACGGTGCTCACAAGCAGTTTGATCACTACCTCGAAGAGCTGATCCTGCCCATCATGGTGGGCTGTGCCAAGAAGGGCGAGCGCGAGTGCCATATCGTTGTGCTGACAGATGAGGATTCTGTGGACTGGGATGAAGACCACCCCCCACCCATGGGGGAGGAATATTCCCAAAGTAGGAGCCCCCTCATGGTATAGATCTTTTCAGCAAAAACATGCTGCCCAGAGGCTCGGATCTACCAACTAGATCCTAGAACCAATATGAAGATCACTGTGGAGCTGGTGGTGAGCACACTCACCTGGGTGATCAAGTCAGTCTAGTGATGCAGGTCTAACTGCCGTGCTGGGGACCTCCACTGCCACCCCTGGTGTCCAGTACTCAGTACTGAGGCAGCACATTACATGGTGGAGTCCTTCTGCCCTCCATTTGTTTCATTTTTAAATCCTTTTGAATTGTTAATAATTAAAAATTTTAAAAGTACAAAAGGATATACATTGAAAAGTCTTGTTCCCACGCCTGCCTCATCTACCTAGTTTTCCTCCTGTTTCTTTTATATCCTTCCGGATGTATTCACTGCACGTACGTAAGCAATTACATACGTGCTTTTTCCTTTCTTTTCAAGTGAGACCATATTATACAGACTGTTCTATACCATAAAGCTTCCATGATCATTTTTATGGCTGTATAGTATTCCATTGCATGAGTGTGCCATGGTTGATTTAACCAGCCCTGTTGATGGACATTTAAGCTATAAATTATAAATGATGCTGTCGTGAATATCCTTTTAAACAGTCTTTTCACACATGTATATCTCTATATAATAATATTCCTAGAAATGGAATTTCTACATCAAAAGCTTTGTGCTTTTATAATTTTGGTAGATGTTGCCGAATTATCCTCCATAATTTAGGTTGAGCCAATTTACACTCATAAACCAATGTATGACAGGTTTGTCTCCCATACCCTCACCGAACGGTGTTTTGCTAAACTTTTATCTTTGCCACTCTGATATGTAAAAAACAGCATTTGAGTTTTAATTTGCATTTCTCATTTCATGAATGAAACTGAACCTTTTAATTTTTAAGAGCCATTTTAATTTCCTTTTCTGTTAACTGTATTCATGTCTTTTGTCTGTTAGAAAATTGTATTGTTAGTCTTTTAAAAACTTTGTGATTTGTGAAAGCTATTTGTTACCCCTCTCTGTTTATCAAGGAAATTAGCCCTTTGTAATATGAGTTTGCAAATATTTTTCCCAGTTGATTATTTGCCATTTTTAGCTTTGTTAATGGTGGTTTTGGCTAAGTAGAGACATATTTTTATGTAGCCGAGGGTGTCAGTTTTTCTTTTATGGCTTCTAGGTTTTATGTCATACCCAGAAAGGCCTTCCCCACCTTGAGACTGTAAGTTTTTCATATGGTGTTTGCTTGTGGTTATTACTTAACATTTAGTCTGTGATC
The DNA here is from genome assembly GCF_041296265.1 of Equus caballus. NCBI lineage: Eukaryota > Metazoa > Chordata > Mammalia > Perissodactyla > Equidae > Equus > Equus caballus. The sequence continues at coordinate 39,836,346 of NC_091703.1, forward strand.
CATCTGGACTGTTTTGGCATCAGAGTCAGATGTACCTTTCATTTTGGTAGCTGTCTCCTCCATCTTGTGGAGATCTTGCTCTGACTAATACCAGACTTTTTTTCTAGTTCTTTACAGCTCTAAGCTCTACAGATTCTTCAAGTACATTGAGAATCGGGATGTCGCCAAAACAGTGTTAAAGGAGCGGGGCCTGAAAAACATTCGCATTGGAATTGAAGGTAAAACATATCCCAGTCAGTCTTCAGCTTGCACGGCTTTATGGAGTAGGTTGGATCTATGACCACAGCTTATGGCCTTCAAACTCAGCTTCCAGGAGACCTAGAGAACAGGCACACATGGAAACGACCTTCCTACCCAAGTTTGAAGGATTCCTATTTTTTTTTGTTTGACCTTACATTTCCTTTTCATTTTATTTCTGGTTGAAAATGCTTTAAAGCAGCTGTAGGAATAAGTTCCAGTTTACTGCCTCAGGATGAAGAGCACTGAGGGCTAAGGACATTGGTGGGTAAATGTGGCACGGCTCATGGAGCCACTAAGTGGGAGGGCCATGCCACCAACAATCTTGGTGAAGATCTTCCTGGGATCTGCAAGGGCCCTTCTGAAAACTATAGCTTGGAGACTCCGAATTTAAGTTTATTCCACTATATACCTTTGAGGAATATCTGGATGTATGGACAGAACCTTAAACTATCTTGAGCAATGGCTTCCAACCTGTGGTCTCCACGGAAGGGTCTTGGAAACTGATTCTTGGAGAGTGCTGAAGCCATCCTGGTCTCCCCTCCATGGGTCTTTGACTTTTGTGTTTTGCTATTCTTGCTGTCTCAGTCTTGCCCATGAAACCCATCTAACTTAGGTTGGAATTTAAAGTTGGAAGAGATTTTTGAGATCATCCATTAAACCTCTTTCTACTGTGTCCCTCCCTTGTGTCTTTGGAAACCCCACAGACAGGGTGATAGGGATCACTCCATTTCCCAGAGCAGCCCATCAGACTCTTCTACCATGAGAACATTCGTCATGAATCTAGTAGATAACTGCCTCCCTCTTCTGTCTTCCTTCTGGCTCTAGCTGTGAAGTTACTCTGAATAAGATTTCTCCCATTTCCATGTGACAGCCTTTCTGATGTTTTAGGCAGCATCTCTGTTTTTTTCTTTAGGATAAACCAGTCCACATTTCCTTAACTACTTCTCATACAGTATGCCCTCTGAGCAGTGGATCTAGAGGACTGGAGTAGCTCTGCGCCAGCAGGATTTGTGTTCCCGTATTGTGGCCAGCGTCTAAAGGCTTCTGAAATTAATAAGCCTTTCTCTCCCCCTTCCATTAGAAGGGATAGAATTTCTGTTCCTTCCCTTCTAGGGACAAGAACCTGAGCAGGAGGGAAGCGAGCGTGTAGGTGGTTGGGGTGGGAGGGCATGGTCAGAGCCTGGGCACTTTCCCAGTAGGTTTCACACGTAGTCTTTGGATTTGGGAGGAAATTGATGTGGTTAGGAAGGAGAAAGTATGGAAGCCAGAGTGAGCAATTTGCTGGAGTCCTGAGAATGGCCTTTTTCCTGTTTCAGGTTACCCTACCTGTAAAGAAAAAATTAAGAGAAGACCTGGTGGCCGATCTGAAGTAATCTATAATTATGTACAGCGCCCCTTTATCCAGATGTCGTGGGAAAAGGAAGAAGGAAAGAGTCGCCATGTGGATTTCCAGTGTGTTCGAAGCAAATCCCTCACTAATCTGGTAGCTGCTGGAGAAGACGTCTTAGAGGACCAGGAGGTACTAATGTACCACCCACCCCAAGTGGATGAACTTGACCGGCTAAATGCCCCACTTTCTCAGATGGCCTCTAATGACTTTCAGGATTAGGGCCAGTTGTGGGTTCACCCCTCTTCAGAGGTTTTCTGTCTGGGAGGCCCACAGCCAGTGCTCCCCGTGGTTTGTCTCACCCTGAGTAGGAGACATGCTTCTCCCTCATCCTTTCTCTTTCTCCATAATCAAAGTGTGTCCTTTTCAGTCAGTCTGTGCCTCTGGCAGGGGATGAAAGCACTCACTGGTAATTAAGCTACCAGCTTTACAGCAGCCTTGGTAACTTGAAAAATTTGGGTCTGGTGCTGTTCACTGAGTCTTTGCATTACTGCAAAAGCAGGAAAAGAAGTCAGGACTCCTCTTGCCTCATGCTCAGCAAAGCAATCCTCATCCTTGACACTTTGTTCCTGGCTTTGTTTTGTTTTGTTTTGTACCAGGCAAATTACTGAGCAAAGGGACCAAACTTAAAAGACAATCTCTGTCTTCTGCAAACAGGCACTAATGGGATGCTCATTAGAGGTTAATGAAGATGCCATTCCTGGTGGCCCGTGTGCCCAGATTGCACCTGGGAAGAACTGGGCCCTCATTCAAAATGTGCAAAAGGAACTTTGTAAGAGCTTCAGTTCAGTTCTGTTTTTCATTAATTCAGTGAACAATCCAACCACACAGAGAGATTCTCTGACAGGAGGGACAGTGGCATAACAATGTTTAGGAAACCTTTTTAGCTTCAAGGTTTTTGAGCCTAAACAAATTGATTATTCATTTGGAATGAAACTTAGAACTGAAGTAGAACTCTCTAAATCAGGCCACTTTGATTATCCTGGCTCGGAATCTAGTATGAAGCCACAGGTCTTCACCCTAGGGCAGCACGTTGCTGTGGGTATCGCTGGGAGACGACAGATACAGCTTAGAGGCATTCCAGATGTGGGCAGAAGTTTCTCACAAGTGCTCAGTTTCTCAGTAGACTTGTAATAAGAGCTCCAGGGAGGAGGGGGCATTTGGGGTGAAGCTGGGTGGGGAAACATCACCTGCTCAGGTTTTGTCCCCATGCAGAATTTTTCTTTGTATATTCTTTTCATACTGTGGAATTTTTTTGCATATCAGGCTATTTCAGTTTTTGAAATAGCCTATCAGCTGCTCACACTGGGTAAGGAAACCGTAATAATGTCATCCCCAAAGGAAGGAGGAGTTGAAGGGAGATTAGGCCTAGTAATTTTGTTTGCTCTTCAGCTATGGATTAACAATGCATGATGATGACAACCCAGAACACACTCCCAGTCCCCCCAGTACTGATGACCTTCCCTGATGTCCCATGGCTATTAACAGCAGAGCAAAATTTAGTCTAGAGCCAGGTGTAAGTGTCTTGGGATTATCTCCCATTTTGTGGTAGAGCTTGGCCTTCCAGGTACCTACCCAGAGCATTTACTCATCACAGATTATGAAGAGGCACATAGTTTCCTTCAAGTTCTTTAAGATGAGAACATGACTGTTTCCTTAAATTCCATTCCCGTAAGATACTATAAGGCAAGCTACTTGATTCCATTTTATGACTGCCCTAGTCACAATCCTCCAAAGGTAAAGTCAGATGGGTGATGAAAGCTATTCTTTGCAGGCTTGAACAAGGGTTCTTAAGTGTGTTCTCCGTGCGTGTGAACAGCATCACAGTGGAAATCAATGCTCTGTTCCTTACGCAGAAAAAGCCCTAGTAAGGAGTTAAACTGAGCCAATTCCCACGTGCAGAGTTCTTCTGATTACCATTGGCATCCATTTGTAAGGCTGATGGCCAGGGTTAAGGTTTAGGGTTATTTTGTAGCCAGAGGGTAGTTTTATTTCTGTGAAACTAATGGGCTCATATTTGAGGTCAGGTTTGGCTTTGAGCTTACCTACATTCATACATTCAACTAGCAGTTGACCAGTCCAGGTGATTATTTAATGGTGCTTCCTCTATGCTTTTCAGTTGACTCCCATGCCATCACAAAGGAAATTTGAATTAACTATGTAGTCTCTGACAAGTATGTGTAACTTCTGTTATACAGCTTGCGTACTGTTAACATTCAAGTGTAAACATGCTCCAGCTAACACTCTAAAACTCATTAGTCCTTGCTTAGGTCAAAAGCCAGGTATGAAAGTATGGCATGTAATTAACAAGTTGTTCTGTGTGATTAATTTCCTCAGGCTGTCAAGAACTGGGTCTTTTTTCCTTCCAAATTGGGTCAACATGCTTTTGGCCCCAAACCTTGGAGTTTGAGTGAGCTGGGAATCTGTGGAGGTAAATGTGCCAGTGTCACCAGGTGGTGTGTCTGAGGGAGAAGCTGGCCCACAGGTTCCTTCCTCCCAGCCTGCACTCAGCAGCACTGTGATTGGGTGGTTCCCTTCAGCCACAGCTGCTCTGTCCCCAGGGCCAGGACATTCCGCAATGGCAGGACCTCAGTCCTCGCAGGGACAAGGGCTGGATTGTGCCCATTCCCTTCAGAGTCAGTTACTGGCCAGATGGGCAAGAGGTGTTTCTAATAAAAAAGCTGGAACTCAGGTCTGGTGTTTTTTCTAAGTGCCTAAAAAGTAAGCCAGGCTGCTTATACAGAAACATTTTCACAGGAAAATGGTTTTAACTCAGGCTGTCTTACTCAGAGGTGTCTCAGCAAGCCAAGATGAACCTGAATTTGAGGTTTAGAATCTGAGTGTGTGTCTGCATCCTGTCACGTACAGTTCCTTAGGAAACACTGCCACTGAGGAGCTGGAGAGCAGCAAGGAGATGGCGTCACACTGTGTCTCGTGAGATTACTTACTGGTTTCCCCAGCGTGGAGGAAAGGTGTTAAAAGGATGATAGCTAAAGGGTAAGGAAACTAGAAAGTAGTTGTATTTACTGCACAATATGCAATAGCCAATATTATTTTAAACTAAATTCCAGGAGAACTGTGATACCTGATGTATAGAGGTCTATGAAAGTATTGTGGAGTAAGCCTGGGAAGGGGGAATATATTTTCAGATAGTGTCCCAACGGGTCCTTGTCTAAGTAAAATCAGAGCACAGGCTTTAACTCAAATTGTCAAAATGTGATGTGGAGGCTTTTTAATCGAGTGTCAATAGAAAGTTAAGAATCAGGGGGTATTAGTAATTTATTCAATGCCACTTCTTGCCATCGTTTTGAAATTGTTCAAATGGGCATAGTGAGTTCAGAAAGCAAACCTGACGCCTTCATGGGAGATGGAGCCACATTCGCACTCTGGGTGGGATCACCTGCAGGAGAACGTTACATTTCTCAAAGGCAAAATGCTTGCAGGTTTTGCCCCTTTACTTTGTATTGACTTTTAAAGTTGCACTTGTTCACCTACCAGTGTTTACGGAAACCTATATTTGGGATGCTTTTTCTATAATAATAAAATATTATCATTTGCGTCCATGTTGTTTTTTAGCAGAAAATAAAATTGGAAGTCAAGATGTTAAAAGGGACTGAAAGGAGTAGCAGCCAGACTGCCCAGAACAGAGCCTCCTCCTTTCCCGTGGGGCTGGCCTCGAGCCTGCCTGTGCTTTTCCCACCCTGCTGTTTCTTTAGAGGTCACAGGTTCCAGAGCCCTAATGGCCTGCTTTCTCAAGTTTCTGGTTAACTTGCATTTAAGACCCCTTCAACCCTCAAATCCAACTAAGTAGGACCTCACAAAGCCAAATGTAAATGTGAAGGGTAAGAGGACTCACCAACTTCTGTGTTCTAGTTTTGTTTTAAAGCAAGTGAGGAACCATGGCAGGAAGGAAGGCAGGGGAGACAGCACGGTGGAGTCCAGGCAGGCCGCTGCTGTGGAGCCTCTTGCTCATCCTTTGGTCTGGCCCTACTCTAGCCAGATGTCTGCTGAGCTCCCTCAGCCCACTTAGCCTAAGAGCTTCCTAGTGATGCTGACAACTTCGAGGGGTGCCGTAAAGCAAGCTTGCGCCTCCCTAGCAGGCCTGCCTGTATCAGCACAGAGGTTAAGAACATGCTCTGAAGACACGGCCTGTTGAGTTTATTCTGTCCCAAGCACTGCTTGGCCACAGGGACACGCTGACTAGGATACAGCTCCTCCCTTCAGGGGGCTTTTCCACTCGCGTGGAGGAGAAATCCATAAACAGTCCAGGTCGTTGGGGAAGCCAGAAAGGACGGAGTAGCCAGGCTTACTGTGAGGAGCAGAGTTCCCAAGAGGATTCTAGGAGTGACACATGAACCAAATTATAGAGGACAAACACTAGTTGTTTCGGATCCATGAATACAAGGAGAGGAAGTATTCCAGGCCAACGCAACTGTATGAGCAAAGGTGAAATAATCGCTGCTTGTCATCAGGGAAAGGGACGTGGTGATGCAGAGATGAGGAAGGACTCTTGTACCTCTGACAAGAGTGTTTGATCTCGTTATATAAACTACTGGGAGCCATAAAGGGTTTATGCAGGAGAATGACATGATCAGATTGGAAATTTAAAATTATTTCTTTGGCAGCAGGAAGGATAACACTTGAAAGGGGAAGGACCAGGGACTAAGAGGTCAGCTAAGAGATCACTGCAATGGATCTGGCAAGGAATGATGAAGGCACCAGGAGGATGGCTGGCCATGCTCTGGAGTTGTACATGTGGGTGCGCCAGTTGACAGCACTGTTGTCAGCAGGTCTCCCTTGGCCTTCCTGCAAAGGGACAGCCCACTGCCCTTTAACACTGAGCCAGGCGGAAAGAGCACATACACAGGGCCAACAGAAGACTGTCTCTTTATATGGACATCCATTCAGAAGACTTGTTCTCAGGGAACAAAACCGCAGGTCCCAGCTTCCCTGAGACAGAAAGGCACTGTGCCTAAAGCTGGTGATGCAGTGTTCCAATGGTTTGCAGACAAAGGGGATAAAAGAAGCCACCAGCACACCACCTCTCTGAATCACATCTGCTTTAAAACACATCAGATTTACACCATCATTTTCACGCAGTTTATTCAGAAGTTTCAAAGTTAAAATGTGGGCATCTCCCCCTAAAACAAACCATCCCCTGCCACTCCCTAACACACAGACTGTCACCACTCCTGTTATTCTCAAACTCTTACAGGACACGGGGTCATGACCCCAACTATTGGGTAATACAAAGAAACTGCCAAGTTGCACAAAAGAATCGCATTTACTTCCTTTTCACTAACAGACCGTGAATGAAAGATTAAGGGGCACACACATTACCTTCATCCAGAGTTAATACTCCCCTAATCATCTTTTTTCTTCCTCTAAGACATTAAAACCCAAAGCAGTTTGACTTACTGCTATAACTTTGATATACCATTTTTCTTTTCTGAATGGCTAAGCTAGGGTATACTTTCCTTTCAGAGCTGCTCTTAACCTCAAGACTGGCAGAAAGCAGTCCCCCAGTTATAGCTTGGCCGTCACACTCTGCAACAAAGTTAACACACAGGTGCAAATGATGCTTTAAATTTTAAAAAGTAATAATGCATTAATATGGAGGCTCCATATTTTTCTGACACAGCAGAAGTCCTCTAAAGGTGGTGGCAGCTGTAAAAGAGAAGGCACTTTGTGCTAAAATTCAGAGGGTCTCTCATGAGGGAGAGCCACAGCAGAGAGGCCTGGATAGTCCAAGCTGCAGGCGACCCTTTAGGGTAGAGAGGAGCATCCCCCAGAAAGGCATCTGCAAACGAAAAATCTGTAATCATGATTCCAAGGCAAAATGGTTACTTAAAGTCGGGAGACGAGAAATACCGAGAGAGAAGACAAAACACAGTTGCACCCAGGACTGAGAGTGGACTTTACAAGGACTTGTAGGCTGGCTCAGCACTTTCTATTGGGCTGGTCCTTCACCACTTCCCAGGAGGTTCCAGAGACGGAGCAGCACCTTAGCCAAGCGGGTTCCAGGCCGCCTGCCTCTGCCTGGGCTCTCCTTGCTGTGTTCCCAGGAATAAACCGAATTCCCGTCGGCAGCACTCGGTATTGCTGGTCCACGGCAACATCCGTCTAGGGATTTTCTGAGGCAGCCGTGAAGAGGGTCTTCCACGTGATGCAGGACTCCTTGGCAACGCCCGGCGGCTTTTCGGTCTTCTAAGAGTAGCAATGGATCAAGCGGGTATCGCCCCATCAACACTCGGAAAACAGCATGAGTGTTTAGCTGGGCAGAAGGAAAAAGTCAGCGGATTGAAGGTCTTTATCCTAGTACCATAAATAAAGTGCACCATGAATGGAGGCTATACAAAGCCACTTGCCCAAGGCCGAGGTATGGGGGGAAACTACCGCCATCACCACCCGCTCAGAGGGTGGTGGGTCATTTCCCTCAGCCAGAATGCTGGCTGCTGAGGCTTTCATTATTGCTTTATTTCCTGTACTGTGGAACTTTTAGCTGTAAAGAAAAAAATACCTGGTGGGTTTGGCGGAAAGCACGTCACGAAATGACAGGAATTGGCTGATATTTGATAAGTATATGTTACAATCTCAATAAGGTTGAATGATGGCTGTTTTTTCCCCTTCCTTCTGATGAACTTAGGAAAACACAAGGTTTTCAAAACATCTATCAAATTGGCTCGTGATGCTTCTGAAGAAGCAGGACAGCAGTTTATGGCCAATGTAGTAGAGATGGTTGTCTTTGTTCTACAGGTTTTCAGATGCATATGGAAGAGAATCCACTTACTATCACATTTCAGGCAAGTTTACCATGACATATTGGTAGGTTCCATAAACTTCTTGGAAGCTCTTTCAAAAGAGTGTTTGAGAGGAAGACCGTGATGTTGCACATTTAGGACTCCGGTTCAAGCGTACTATTTTGCTGCTTTCATGTAGGACGGTATTGCCCCCCGCGCAGTCAGGCCCTCAAAGCGCTTGTACGTGTAATTGATGAAGACCCAGTCTTTGTTCTTGTAGTCAGTCTCAGGGTGATTACTTGTTGCCACTGGGAAAGAAATAGACGTAAGAGATGGTTCACTGCCCTACCCAGACGGACTACTCAGAACTGAAGGCAGGACATTCTGAAGAACACACCTCAGTTTTTATTTGGGAAAAGTTGCTTTTCACTCTGCGAATTTTCTACATTTGCTTGCCTGTGTTCTTTGAACCTCATTATTTTTCATAAATATTTTTAAAGTTTTCTTTTCCCATTTGTGTTATCTCACGTTACCTAACCTTTAATTCAGTAACAACAAAAGAACATCTTTGTGATTTACCCATCACGTTGAGTCTAAACATGGGAGTTTGTATCCATTTCCCACTCGACACGGTCCCACTGCTACCCAGTATTAGCACTGGAAAAATACTTACAAAGAACCCGAGGAACTGAGGTTCCCTCCATGTTCCCTATCCTAATTTGTAAACATCATCCTAAATTGGGAGGAAATAATGGACTTATAAGGCAGCGGGAGGCAGTTAGGTGGTATTACCTGTTGGCTTAAGAATATCAGATTCTGGAAACTCATCGAAGTTTGAGGTATCATCAATGCTTTTGATTTCAATAGATATTGCAGCAGGCCTCTCTCTGCCAAGAACAGACATGCCACACATTACTATGGTTAGTAATCATGTGATCATAACTAAGCCTTCTCCAGAAAAGACCCCTGGTCTGACATGAGAGGACTATCCACTGGCTGGCAGCATTTACTTTCTCTGAAAAGCTCATGACCACTGACCAACCACGCCAACTGACTACATCCAAACAAAAAATAAGTTACGATGAAAAAATATAAATATTCATAGCTAAGAAGAAAGACAAAAATAATGAGAAATTTAAATCCCAAGTTACTGCACTCCCCTTGATGGCCTGCCCTGTCTGCTAAAAAGGGAAACTGAACCTCTCAGTGTCCCCTCACGGAGGGCTCTGGCCTTCTTCTACCAGAGGCATCAATGAGTAGGGTGGCTAAAAATGCAGCACACGGGAGACAAAGGGAACAAATCAGAACACGATTATCAAAGAGGTGACAGCAGTTTCATCTTCTGTTTAGCAACCAATGAATGCTGAGTAAGAGGGTCTGAGACACATCAGGTGGTACGGGCTCTCGTCACCATTGACAGCACTCTACAACCCCCGCCATGACAATTTTCACTCTCCCTCACCACTCCCCGCCTGCACCACTGCCCACCCCAATCCTTCTTCCACTCCTTTCTTCCTTCTCTCTCTCCCAGTGATAGCCCCTACCCTGTGGGCAAGGACAGTCCTGCTGGTGGCCCCCAACAGCAGAGAGGTTTGTGTGTTCCAGGTAAAAGCAATGGCAACCTGCTTCTTAGATGCTCCCTTCACCATGGGACCCAAAGGTCACTTCCCTTTGGAAATAACTGCGGGCTTCAACATATCCCATGGCACATGGCCGACAGGAAGCCTCAACTCTCAATCCTCACCATGAATGAAAATCAAGAAGAGAACCTGAATTTCTAAGCAGCTCTCTTCTCTTACTTGGCTTACCAGTAATAGTGCTTCCAAGACAGTATTAAGCCAACTACAGCCTTTCTGAAATAATCCTGAAAGCTTTCATAGAGATATACCTGATATGGTCCCAGTCAACGCCTTCAAAAAAAGAATTACTTTTGATTTCCTCAACTCCAGGGGCTCCAATTCTATGTTCCCATTCACAGCAGAATCTGGAAAAGACAGAGGCCTTTCAGCACACCTCAGGGAGTCTCCTGAGAAAAAGAAAAGGAATAACCTCCCTTTGTTTTAAAGAGAGGAATGGTAAGAAGCAGGGGGCAGATCCAGGATAAATGATGAAAGTTTAAAAAAAATGGATTCCTTCATGTCAAAAAGCCTAAGTGGGGGGGCAGGGGAGGTATTTCTGACTGATACCTCAAAATTAGATCCTTGGCTTTCTCAGAGATAGGAACTTCTGGAGGAAAAGTCAAAGTTTCTTTCCAGTTCATCACCTTCTTGTATGTCTCTTGAGGGGTCTCAGAACAGAAAGGTGGGTAGCCTGCAATCAAAAAGGAACTTCGGAGCCTCTGCATCCCAGGACCTCGAATCCGACAGACTATTCTCCATAATATGATTCTATACATCTTTAATGACCCCATACGTCCTTCCCTCCATGACATGGACAGCATTTCCACTCATACCAGAAAACATCTAAAGCAATTTTTGATTTCCCCCCAAACTTCTAAACCCAAAATGAAGTTGTACTTCTGGTAACTAAGGAGTCAGCTAACAGCTGAAGCTGGGAAAAGAAAGGAGGACATAAGCAGAGGTGCAGATGTGGGTATCACTGTGCCCAAAGGAGAAATCAAAGCATGAAATAGCACCATTAAGAAATTACTCCAGTCTCGGAATAGCCTTATGTGGGTAAAGTGCCAAACAAGTTGAGTAAGAAGAAAGCATAGGTTTTAAAAGTGACCACCAGGCCTCTTTTTGAGAACTACAGGCAAGAGGATACTCACATGCCGTATTCCTCTACCTGGCCGCCACAGACATTACATCGTCTCCACAGGCAGCCACCCAATGTCTCCGAAGACAAGGCTCCAGATACCGCAGCAGTCATCCACACAGACTCACTCGGTGCCACCACAGACCTACTTACTCTCCTAGTGCTTTTGCGCATATGACCACACCCACAGATGTGTCCCCCAGATACACAGACACACCATCCAAATAGGAGGGAGAAAGGCCAGGGGGTTCCATGCTTTGAAGGCTTTGAGAGAGAAAGCGAACAGCAAATAAGAAGAGTGTGTGAGGGAATGCCTAAAGTTCTCTGCATACAATAGACGTTTAATAAATGCCAGTGACTCAAAGAGCTACTAGATGGAGAAGATGAAAAAGTAGAAGAAAAACATGACAGATGATCAGCAAAGCAACCACAGGATGCCAGTAAGCCAGAGGATATGGTGGGGTACATTTGACGGCCAAGAGTCTTCTCCCTAGGAAACTTCACTTTGAAACCACAGGAAGGAAAGTGCTTAGATCACCCGCAGTTGAAAGAGTCTATTAACAATGCAAGAATCTTTCCTGGCTGCACAGAAAGAGCCCTCTGAAGGCATGCAACTTACCGATGAGCATCTCATACATGATCACCCCAAGCGACCACCAATCACAGAGCTTGTTGTACCCGGTCTGCATGAACACCTCGGGAGCAATGTAGTCAGGAGTGCCTACTGTGGAGAAGGCCTGAAACACGTACCACACGTCAGGGAGGCCCAGCAGGCAGTCGGGTGCCCAGAGTTCTGTTCTAGACACCTAAGGCTTCAGGTACCACCTAGAGCTACCCACAAACTAAATAAGCAGGACGGCCCAGTAGCTTAACAGCAAGTCTGATTTGCCAGAGCACTTCCAAAATGAACAATAAAGCTTTGTCAGTGAGCAAGGGATCTTCCTACGTATAGCCAAAGCCCACAGTTCACTAGGTCAAAGGTACGTGTCATAACTACTAGTACCACAACTTACTGAGCACCCAGTGAGTGCCAGGCTCTGTACTTCTTATATGTTTATGAGCCTGTTTAAGTCCTGACAAAATTCAGCAAAAAGGACGTTAATAGCTCAACTTTGTAGATAAAAAATCTGATGCCCAAAAGAGCTTTCCGCAAGGCCTCAGACTAGTTCAGTGGCAGAGCCCCATTTGGAAATTAAATATCTTGCTCCAAATCATCCCTCTTTGCACCATATATATTCTTTGATTTGAGAAAATCATAAAGGGAAGCTTTATTATCAAAAGCTAAAGTTATCGCCTATAGGTTAAAGATTTATGAATGTCTATTTACTAAACCTAATCAGCGATGTCAAAAGTTCTCAGAGGAGTATTTGCCGAGCCCCAGCACTCTGCTCGCGCACACAGGACTGCAGCGCTGTGGGGAGGCCCGGGCAGCACCTCCCCCTGTGCACCGCACTTGAGGTTTTACCCCCAGAAGGCCCAAACCTAGGTGCTCTCAACAGTGTGTCACTCCTAACATTACAAATTACAGCTGCGCTGTCTTTAAAAATATTAGGAATACTGCAAATATGCAGGAGAAAAAGCACAGACAATATAACACACAGCTACCCATCACCCATATTAAAGAGAGGTTAATAACATGTCTATTTGTCTCAGATCATGTGTCTTTTTACAAGAAACGAAACTAGAGAAACGATTAAAGCCAGCGAGTCCCTCTCTGCCTCCCTCCTGAGGTGGAAACCACCCTGAAGTTGCTGCGCCCTGCTTGTCCAAATGACCTATCACTTCTTGTAGATTTCAGCTTTTAATAAAGGGCTTCTACAACTTGTCCTTTTTTTGTTTTTCCTGAGGAAGATGTTTGCCCTGAGCTAACATCTGTTGCCAATCTTCCTCTATGTTGTATGTGGGTCACTGCCACAGCATGGCCACTGACGAGTGGCATAGGTTGCACCCAGGAACCAAACCTGGGCCTCCGAAACAGAGTGCACCAAACTTAACCACTTGGCCATGGGGCTGGCCCTGCAACGTGCTTTTTTTACTCAACATTATGCTTTTGAGATTTACTCATGTAGCTCCAGTTCACCCATTTCACTGCTGTACACAATTACTCCATTATACAAGTCACAATGTTTTTGATCCATTCTCTGGTAAATGGACACTTATGTTGCTTCCAATGTTTCACTATGACAAATAAAACCTGAATAAACATTCTGTAACACCTCCTACGCAATCCGCAAAAATTTCTCTAGAGGATATACTAGAAGCAGCATCGCTGGGCCTTGCGTTATGAGCATCTTCAACTTAATTAGACATCTTCCAATTGTCCTCCAAAGTGGCTACACCTATGCAAACGCCCCTAGTAGGGATGAGCTCCTGGTGTTCCACATCCCACCAACGCTTGGCTTTGTCAGACTTTTTCATTTTTACCAATCTGAATATGAAATGGGATCTTGTTGCTTTAATTTGCATTTCCTTTATTTCTGGCAAGATTGAGCACATTCTCATATGTTAATTAGCTATTCAGGTCTTTTTTCTGTGAATTCCTGTTCATCTCCTTTGTTTTCACTGCTCTAAAATATTCTATTCCAGAACGTAACCATTTTGCTGTCAATGGACAATAGGTTATTTCCAGTTTTTCGCTATTACAAAAATGCAATGAACATTCTTATACATATCTCTTGATTCACAGGTGCAAGAGTTTCTCCGGGGCATACGACTAGGGTAGAACTGCCGGATAGCAGGGTGTGCACATGAACTGGAAGATAATTCCACAGTACTTGGACCATGTGGCTTGTCTTTTCATTTGTTTATGTCTTTCAATATACAGGAGGATTTTTTTTTCCTTTAAAATGGTAAAATTTTCATTTATGATTTGTACTTCTTCTATCTTATTCAAGAAATCCTTCCTTACTCCGAGGTCATAAAGATATTGCCCTGTATTTTCTTCTAAAATTTTTAAAGGGTTTTTTTTAATGTGAGGAATATTATTGGCCCTAAGCTAACATCTGTTGCCAATCTTCCTCTTTTTGCTTGAGGAAGATTGGTGCTGATCTAACATCTGTGCCAATCTTCCTCTAGTTTATACAGGAGGCCGCCATAGCACGGCATGAAAAGGAATGGTAGGTCCGCACCCAGGATCCGAACCTGCGAACCCTGGGCCACTGAAGCAGAGCACACAAACTTAACTACTACGCCACCGGGCCGGCCCTGTAAAATTTTTAAAGTTTTATTTTCCATCTACAATTTATTTCTGTGTATACTGTAAGGTAGGAATCCATTTTTTCCATATAGATAACTGTACATTGTTTTCTTTTAAATACATATATTTATAATAACATAAATGCCAATTGTTCTCTTTAAAGCTTTAACATCTGAAACATGGATTGGGTCCTCCCCAAGAAACAAAGTATTTTCATTCTAATTATAAAAGTTAAGAAACTACAAAAACCCTTCAATTTAGAGACTGGATTTATTCCAGCATAACTGAATGTTAAGTAAACCTTATTTGTTCAAAGATTTTTATTATAAAATCGAGATCTACTGCCACAGGAAAATAATTCCTTCAAGATACCAAGGCGTTAAAAAATCTCTGGGAGTTATAAACTATAGCCAACAGCAGGCTCAAACCCATGCACTAAGGTAATGTTTTCACTCTGGGAACTAGAGTCCCGCTCTGGGAGCCCACTCGTGTTTGCCCGCACTGACAGTACCGGGCAGTAGGGACTTCTAATCTAGGGACTACCCCTTCCCAAACTTGTGTCTGTTTTCCACACCCAGGTGTTCTCTAACTCCAGGTTCCCAATACCTCAAATCTGCACTCTTCTTTTTCCTTTTGTTGTCTGGGTATTTACAGCGCCAATTAGAGCTGCACTCTAAAAGAGCTTTGCTGGTTGTTAATAGTCATTTCAAACACGTGATATGTTCCAACTTATGATTTCATATAGGATTTTAGGGGAAATATAGCAATTTAATTTCCTACTTAATCACTTTTGTAAACTCTACACTGAAAAAAAATAAACTGACAAAGATGGATGTACTTCATCTCTTACCTCTGGTTTCAGAACTTAAAGCTGACTCATACCTATTTCCTAAGCAGTTACTAGGGCCTCAGGTTACTCAGGACCACAGAGCTATTTAAAACATTACAATATGACTGAAGCAGCCAACGAGGGAAGCTAAAGCCTCTACTTCTTTCAGTGATTCTCAGTGGACTGAAAAGTAATGGGCTGCGTGAGCAATTATATACGTTAGGCTTAACCTAGAGCTGTAAATTTATATTAAGCATTAACTAATATTAACCTTCCACTTTGTGCTAGTTGAATGGGATCATACACGAAAAGTCAAAAGCACAGGGTTAACCGACCTTTTGAAGGCTAATGGGTGGCTTTATTTTCTTCAAGTTATCAAAAGAGGTAACATGACAATGACCTTAATACTTTTCCATTTCTACTGTAGGTGGAATAAAAAGGGAAAAACCTTAATCACAGCTGAGAACCTTAGTTTATTCAGATGTTTTTTAAAAAACATCTTAAACTATTAAAGGACATTTAACTCCAAATTTGGAAACTGTAAAATCTCCTTCCTCTCAGACCCATAAGTGGCTCCCAGTAAGTCTCCCGTGACACTCTGGTACACGTCAAAGAGCATAAAGCTGGTCTCAGAGTATAAGGATAATTTAAGGTATTTAAGCTTAATTACCCCAAAATAAATATTAGCACAGTGGCCAAAGGTTAAATCTTGGCTTGCTTTAAAAAAAAAAACAAAAAACACAGAAGATTCCCTACCTTTTGTTAGCTTCCAAAACACAGGTTACTATCAGTTTCTCAATGAGGCAGGAGATACTGTTTAAGAAACAGTCCCTTCAGTGGAGGGTCTCAACCTTCAACACACAGTAGAATGACCCAGAGTCCTTTAAAAATCAGATACCGAGACTGTATACCCCGAACCACTGAATCAGAATCCCTGGGGTTGGGACTCAGATAGCAGCACGTTCTTGAAGTTCCCCAGGTGATTCTGACGTGCAGCCAAGGTTAAGATCTACTGCTCCATGAAGAGACATAACAGGAGCATCTGACACATTTGTTCCTGATGTCCCCTAACCCTCAACAAGCCATATAAACAGTTTTGCAACCAAATACAGAATTTAGACATTTAAAGAGTATCAGAGCTCCTAGAGAAAGGAGACTATGATGTGACTATACCAAACTTAAGTATCCCCAAGTTAATACTAGAAAAAAGATATCAAAGATTAATTTCAGTTACTGCATCTCCAAAAGTGTTCGGTTTAAGTTAATGCCTCTCCCAGGGCCAGGTTTAAGATAAAAAATCATAATACTCAAAGCCTGGTCTAAGGCCCACTGATGGGCCTCAAATAATCACAATGCAAGCCTTTCCTTTCATTCTTTCTCAAACAATCCTACAGGCTCCCATTTCCACATACAACTGACAGCTACTTACTAGTGAACTACAGAGAGTTATTAAGGATACTACAGAAAACTCTAATTCAGTATTTTACTCAGAAGTCTGGCCGAAACACAGTATTTGGCAAACCCATTAAGTTACTTTTGAATACACTGACAAGCAGAAGTGCCATCATTCCCAGATTAATACACAGGCATGATCATCACTCCAAATTAGTCATAGTCTTCCATACTGTTACTCTTGCTTTCTAGTGACCAAACGTTAGTTTAGCTTTATCATCATCAATTTCATTTGCCATGGGTTTTGAGCAAAGCCTAAGTACAGAGTGATACACATTTTTATTATCTCTGGTCAATAATTTTCCAATAACTACACATTGGGACATGTATATTGAACTTCAAATATGAACCAATGGATCGGAATAAAAGTTTGCCTAGATAGCAATATTTCACTGGCGAATTTGTACTATTTAAATAACTTCTAATGTACCATCAAGGTAAATGCAATAATGTTACTTATTTTTAAGCTTGTGGGGCATAATTTTATGTGTATATACTCAAATACTCATAAAGCAAGCAATAAACATTTCCCTTACATTTTTCTCCAATTTTTATCACCAAGTTCTTTTTTCCACCTCGAAGTAGGAAAGGGTGGAGCGCGTGAGCTGAGGAATCTTGACTCACCTAAGCGAATCGAAATTCTAAAAGTTTGAGAACTACTGCTCCTAAAGCTCTGCGTGGGCGTTTGCACTTAGTTTCCTTTTAAGAGAGCTCCAGCTTAAATAAAACACCTTTACCACCCGAAAAAGAGGGAAAAGATGCAACAAGAAGAAAAAGGGTTGTCACCCATGTAAAAAGTCAGAATGAGGTCATCCACTGAAAACATCACAACCAAAACAACCTAATATTATCTGCCCTCCTTCAGAAGATTACTTCTGCTGCTATTGACATAATGACACTGCTCTGTTAAGCTAATCTCAAAAGTAAGGGATAGATATGCTGCAAACATTTATCAAACGCAAATTTGCATATTTTATCTTATTCATACTAGGTTTGTAGCATTTAAGAAGCCACAGATATTACTTACTAGCTGACGTCTATTTCTTTTCCAAGTTTCTGCTTTCCTTTTGGAATTCATGTTCTGGAAAGCTAAAAGTAGAGAAAAGAAATTCTAACCCAAGTTCAGACAGGAATGTTTACTGTTTTTTTAAGCTCTGGTTCAAGCCATATGAGACCCACAGACCCGCTGCTTTTCTGCCTATAGAGCGATAACTCTGGATGACACACTACCCGCAAGTGTACAGACCCAAATCAGAGGCTCTAAAGCATTAACTCAAAGAATCACACAAGGAGAGCTGTGAGCAGCACTCCCACGTGGACCACACAGCCAGAGAGGAGACAGACAGGTAGGCCTTAAGCAGAATTACAGGAATTCAGTCTCCTCAGAAGCAAAGGCCCCAAGTGGCCTAAAACATTCACAATCTCTCAAAATTACCATCAAATTTTCAAGAGCAGTAATTGCTACATAATCAGAGACTTCTGAATTTCGAATCCACATTTGACATCAGCTTCTCTAGGATGAACTGTAATTTTACTACATAATTTCAATGGTTTGATAGTGCTTCAATGAAACAACACTCATAAAGATAAATTTCTTTCTGTCACAACTGAAAGAGCGCCTAGGATAAATCTAAGCTGGATTGTTCCCGGGACGTTTTCCTCTCCTACTTTTGCTTGCCTGCCCCATATTCATCCCCAGTAACCTCAGCAGAGCTCCAAACAAAGCACTTTTCAACATCTGCCTTAACACATTTGGTAGCACTCATCTTGCCTCACCTTGTAATACAAATGGCAGTCAAACCTGGGAAAGCATTTTCATTCTCTCAGGACATGCTGTGAGACGCTCCTAACCTGTCCCGCACATTTTAGTTACCAGGGGAACAGCTCTTCTCAGCCCAGTTAAGGGATAAAAAGGCTAACATCACTGTTACACTTACTGAAATCACTGGGGAGGCTGTGGTTCAGATTCCTATAAAATTCTGTCCTATGTGCTTTTTTCAATCCTGTGCAAAGGCCAAAGTCAGAAAGTTTCACATGGCCCTGTGGGGAAGAAGAAACAAGGTAACAGAATGGAGGAACATTCAGGGATGTGGAACAGAACATTATCTTGTCCAGCTCCTTACAGTATCCATTATAGCGCCACAGCCAAAGTATGCTGCTTTTTTTTTTACTACAGGGAAATACATATATAATAGCAAATAAATTTTGTAAAGATCACCCCAAATCCTACTATACTAATAAAAGTATTTTCATTTTTGTACATTATCTTTGTTTCTGTCCAAATATAAACTTTTAAACATCATTGAACCCTCCATAGCATCTAATTTTACTACTTCTTAAACTAACTCAATCAAATATTTCTCTGTGTTTCTATATGGTCTTCAAAATTACCATTTTTAATGTCTACGTAATATTCAATTGACTTAGTACTTCTTTGTTTAATAATCCCCCTAATACTGGGTGCCTACTCAAGTTCTGATTCTTCACTCTCATGTAATATGGATGATTATAAGTACTCCTGTGATAGACAGGGCCTGTGTTCCCAACCCTAACCACACATAGTACAGAAGATGGTCTAAATAAATGGTTGTTAAATGATGAGTAAATGAACAAATCTTTGTTCACATAGCTTCTTCTCTTGAATTAATTTCATTAGGATAAATTCCAAGGAATAAATTATTCCAAAGACAAAGGGAATAAACTTAACTGCACAGTTCTTGATAAATGTTGCCATACTGTATTCCAATCACAAGTCTCAAACTTTATCATTCTCTTCAAGGAAAATTCACACCTCCTATGAACCAGGCACCAGGCTTTAAATGTGCTGTCTCAGTTATAACTCTTAAGCCGCACTTCACAGACTCAGAGTCATTAAATGGCTTGCTGGTGAAATGGCAGAACCCAAGCCAGAAATCAATCCACGTTCTTCCTCCCCACACCAGGATTACCTAACCTCTGCAACCCCTCAGTCTCACAGGAAAATGGGGCTGATAATATCCTCCTGTCAGGAATGATGAGAATGAATGTGTGTAAGGCTCCCAAGCTGGTGCTTGGCACATAACCAGCCCTAAGGGAGAGGTAGGTGTTCTTGGGGTGGTGAAATTTTAAGTATACAAGGAAATAAAACCAAAAATAGAGGAGGGAATCCTGACACTCAGGAATCTACACTGCTCATGGTCACACAATTAGAAGTAGTGTGGCCGAAGCTTGAGCCTCAACGACTTCAACATCTATGGTCTTTCCGTGATGCCATCTTCCTTCAGGACATCCTCAGGGCTTAACACACAAACTTCCCAGGGTACAAGGCTACAGAAGCCCTGTTCAGATGGGTCAGGTATTATTTTGTTTTGTTTTTAAAGAAATCCTATTAGATTTGCTGTGTGTGTGGGGGTGTGTGTACACACAGGTGTGTGCAATAAACTGCCAACGACAGCTTTGAGCCTACTAAACCGGTACCTTTTTTTTCAGATTTGCAAATACTTTGTTCTACAAACTAAGGAACAGAGTTTAATTTATAGTTCTCATAATTACATGTTTTACCTGGATACTTCTAAGAAAGAAGTGTGTCTTGAAAAGCAGTGCCTAGAGCAAATGCTATTCAACCGTAGAATGTCAGGGAATTCTGTAGCTTTATTCTGAATAAATAAATACCTTTATACAGCAGGAACTCAAAACTTCTACATTTTCACTTCTGCAATCTATATGGCTGAATACAAATGAGCTCACTTATGAGCACGTTTTTCTACAAGTCTGGGCTAGCATATTGTAGAAAGCAAATCTACACCTAACAGGGCTCCCCACTTCTCAGCTAGATTGAGTCCTCAAGTTCTTGGCCTTCAGTACATTTGCTGGACCTGACCAGAGACTACAGGGTAGAACTAAGCCAGCACTGACACACCTTGGGTACATGACCACGCAAAGTAGAGCCAGTGCTTTACTGAAAATGTACCTGAACTTAATGACATAGAAAAATACTCTCAGATACACCAACACTTTAAAAGCAGAATACAAAGCTATTTACTTTTAGGATGCTAACTGTATATAAATTATTGACACAAACAGAAAAGGTATTGAGGCTATTATACCAAAATAGTGGTTATCTTTGAACAATTAGCTTTTAGGTATTTTTCTTCTTCTTTTTTTGGTGAGGAAGATTGGCCCTGAGCTAACATCCATTGCCAATCTTCCTCTTTTTGCTTGAGGAAGATTGTCCCTGAGCTAACATCTGTGCCAGTCTTCCTCTATTTTGTATGTGGGATGCTGCCACAGCATGGCTTGATGAGTGGTGTGTAGGTCTGCACCTGGGATCCGAACCAACAAACCACAGGCCACTGAAGCAGAGCATGTGAACTTAACCACTTTGCCTCAGGGTGGCCCTGGTATTTTTCTTCTTTACAACTCTCTGTATTGTTCAAATTCTCTATTATGTATGTACATTATTCTTATAATGAAGAAAAAAGCTATTAACCAAAAGAAATTATCTGACAAAGCTCCTGCCCTCTTGAAACAGAAAGATAAAAGCTTTCAAAGTAAGTAAACCAAAATTTCAGGTTTTTTAAAACAGTGAGAAAGTTAGCAAAAGACAGCAAGAAAGAAAAACACTCTAGAAATTAAATTTACTTTTCTACTTAAAAGAAAAATTCAGAGGCCAGCCTGGTGGTACAGTGGTTAAGTTCGCACGTTCCACTTCGGTGGCTCAGGGTTCGCTGGTTTGGATCCCAGATGTGGACATGGCACCGCTTGGCAAGCTATGCTGTGGTAGGCGTCCCACATAGAAAGTAGAGGAAGATGGGCACGGACGTTAGCTCAGGGCCAGTCTTCCTTAGCAAAAAGAGGAGAATTGGCGGCAGATGTTAGCTCAGGGCTAATCTTCCACAAAAAAAGAAAAAAAAATTCAGTCAAGACAACAATCCTGTGTTAAAAGAACAGAAAAGTCTAGAATTTTAGACCTGGAAGGGACTTTGGAGCTTCTCTGGACCAATACATATACTCGCTTTATAGATAAGCGAGGTCCAGGCAGTGGAGAGACTTGCCAAGGGGTATCCAGCAGTTTAGCAGCCCATGGATTCTCTTCTAAGTTGCTGTGAGCTTAAGAACCAAGCAGCTAAGCTCATGTGCCTATCTGAATATAAACGTAAAGAAGCCATTAAAGAGGCTGAGCAGGACTCTTCTTTGAGCAGATGTCGTATGATTTAGAACCTGAACTTTGTCACAGATTGTTGTTGTCTTGCCTCACTTCCTGGTTCTTGGCTGGACTCCTCCCTAATGATGAGGCTGACCAGCAGAGGGGTTCTCCATAGGTGACACATTAGGATACTTAATTACATGCTAAGACAAGATGACTATCTTTGGTTTTATTACAAAACAACCTGAATCAATTTTACTCTTAATGATTTTCAAAAATGTCCTTTGTTTCTAAGAGGAACATTCAATCAAATTATAGAATCATAAGGCTTTCAGAGAAAGGAAGTAACAACAAACTTACCTGTAAAAAAAGAAAAATACACAAGATAGTTCACAGCTACCCTACTGTGATTACAAGTGGCACAGGCAGTAAGGCAGAGGCAGCCGCTCAGGTCGGTAAAGATACAGTGGGCATGCCCCACCCCTCATGGTACCTTGCTGTCCAGAAGAAGGTTGTCTGGTTTGATGTCTCTGTGGATAAATCCAAGCTGGTGAATGGAGTCTATGGCTAATACTGTTTCTGCGATATAAAACTGAGTCTCCTCTTCTGTCAGGGTATCCTTTTTCATCAATAGGGTCATCATGTCCCCTAGAAACAAGACACAAAGCCACCACACACACATACATACATACACACACACACACACACACACACACACAACAACACATGAGTAAGTGCCAGTTTCAGACAGGTCTTTCCTATCTGCCAACATAAGGCAGTGCAAAACTGTTCCAGAGAGTGACCCACACTGCCGATATAGGGGGAAATGGGAAGTAGTTTCTAACTCTGAAAAGCTCAAATTCACAGCCATGGAGAGCAAAGCACTTTCCCCTGACCTAACTGATGCTGACCACTAAGTTGTGATTTCTATTTTACTTGGGAGAAAAAAAGGAAATTTCTCTCAGGCTAAAAAAAAAGAAGTAAATTTGCTTATGATAATTTTTTGGACTTGGGAAAAAGACTACTTTACTTTTCACTTTGTCTGTACAAATATCTGCAAACCTCTCTACTACCTAGAAGCAAACGGCTCTTCCAGATAGGTCAGACTGCCGTTGCACAGAGAGGTGACAAGCCAAACAAAAACATAAACGTTTGGCAAGGCTAAAAAAAAAAGCTCTCCAATGTCTATTCACAAAACACCAGAACACAAACAAATAAAAATGTGGGATTTAGGTAGCAAAGGGTTAGTCAACAAAAGCTACAAAGGAACTGACAACACTACATACGGGACTGTGTAACAGCTGCCTCCCCCAAGTGCACACTGAACCCCTCCCAAGACCAGCGGGCTGTTTCTCTCCCGTGTCTTCTCACAGGTATTTAAATACACACCAACAGGCTTTATGCAACTTTTACAACACAACACCAGTATTTTAGCAGTTAAAAGGTAACCTCCTTAGTTGTCTGCAAAGTCAAAATTTAATTATTTCTGCTTAATACCAGCAACACAAAATGGTGAAAAAAGATTCTGATCCTAACTCAATGGTTAGACAAAAGTAAAGCAAAGAAAATATGTATAAGCAGTTTAAAGCTAAGAGAAACAGGAAAGATTCAGTTTGTATCTCATATAAAGCCATTTATGTTAGAAACAGGGAAAAGAGAAAGAAACCTCTGATTTTAATAGAGCATCATGCTGCTTTTTGAATTTCATTTCATTTGTAACTTTGGGGGAATTTTTGTATTCTTAGAGAAAAGTGGGTATTTTGCCTTCAGACAAAAATTAAACCATTTATTAAAATGCTCTCTTTTTTGACTGAAGACTTGGAAAATATGATTCCATAATCATTCCTGGCAGCCACATATTCACTCTGAAGGCACACCAGAGGCATGGGGGTGCTGCACTCAGGCAGGCTCTAAGGGGGCTGTGTGGCCATAGCTCTGTGGCCCAGGAGAGCAGCCAGGGGCCTCACCTGTGTGAGCTGGCCCAGAAAATCAGAGAGCTCAGGCCAGATGCTATACGGCTCTGCGGGCCAGCTCCACTGAGCGCAGAGGGCAGGGCCCAGGAGACACGAGAAGCTATGGAAGATGGTGCATGTAAGGTTTGAGGAGACACACGTCAAGGGGCTGGTGACTGAACTGGTTCTAACACCTAATGAAGAACTGATATTTAAATGTTAAAAAGTTTCTCCTCATTCTAGGGGCTGGCCCTGTGACCAAGTGGCTACGTTCACGGGCTCCGCTTCAGTGGCCCAGGGTTCGGATCCTGGGCGCGGACATGGCATCGCTCATTAGGCCATGATGAAGTGGCGTCCCACATGCCACAACTAGAAGGATCCACAACTAAAAATATACAACTATGTACTGGGGGGATTTGGGGAGGGAAAAAAAGCAGGAAGAAAAAAAAAAGTTTCTCCTCATTCTACCAGACTCTTTTCTAACTTTCATCAATTTTTAATAAAAAATTATTCATGACCCTAGATCTAAACTAAAGGTTGTCACATGATCAAAATATTATGCCACAATTCTATTTGCTTTGCTATAGAACCAAAAAAGAAAGTTTTCTTTTTTTCCCACCAGAGTTTGCTCACAGTTCATCTGCTCCCTGGGAAACAGACTGTGTTCCACAGAACAGATGGTATGTTCTGTTCTGGGTTTACTTTGGAGCTGTCTTAGGAGACGCACATGCTGAATTACATAAAACTCAAAATCTCATAAAAGATACAGTGAGAGGTGGGCCCTGCGGCCTAGTGGTTAAGTTTGGAGTGCTCTGCTTTGGCAGCCTGGGTTCAGTTTCCAGGCACGGACCTACACCACTCATTGGCAGTCATGTTGTGGCGGTGACCCACACACAAAAAAACAGAGGAAGATTGGCACAGATGTTAGCACAGGGTGAATCTTCCACAGCAAAAAAAAAAAAAAAAAAAGGAAGAAATGAGACATTGATTCTGGCTACTAATATAGGTAATGAGAAAGTCACTCCTTGTATAGAAAAAGAAACAAAAATGTTGAAGCAAAGAATGTCATAGGTTCAATTTTGTCACTTAGGTAACTGATTATATATGATTCCCACTGACTGAGAGCAAGCAGAGTCCCTAGTTTTACTCCTATGTATTTAAAAAGAAAAAGAAAGAAACGTCCATCTGAAATCATGAGAATGAATGAGAAGGTTACTTTTATGGCACTAAGAATTGTAGTAAGGCACCCCAGCACCAGACAGGTTACTGACCTCCTTTACAGACCTAGAAAAGATATAGAAAGCAACTTTGTGAGCATGAGTAAAAGTAGAAAGGAGGGTTAACTGACGTGAAAGAGAAACCACAGAACAAAAAGGAAAAATGACCTTTCATCGTCAAGTAATTACCTCCAGGCAGGAACTCCATGATTAGGTAGAGGTTTAGCTTATCCTGAAAACTATAGAACATTTTCACAACCCACAAACTGTCTGCCTCCACTAGAATGTCACGCTCCGCACGAATGTGGCCAACCTGGAGGTATACGCAGTTGATTAATGACAAGCCTTGCTCTGCTTTATTAGACTGTATATTTGTTTAAACAATTTAAATACTGTTTTGAGTATCAAACTGTGGTGATGCAAAAGATCTAATTTATGCTTAGGCAAACCTGCTAACTCAAAATACGCAACATTTGACGTGAAAGTGTTCGGTGATGAAAACTTGAGTGAGGAAAGGCTTTAAAAACGGCAAAATGAAAGGTTTTAATGCAAATGGCAACTTTAATAGTGCTACAAACTGAACCTCTGATTAGTTAAAATTACCATTCTTTTGCATATTTCTTTGTTCTAATAATCTTTTACGATAAAAATAAGTCCTCAAGATGAGACTCTCTAAACAAGTCCTGTTCATGTCTGCAATGATATCTGAGATGACAGTGCCCTGGTTGACAATTCCAGAATACTACGATACCACACCTTTCAGTTCACCGCTATGCACAGAGTATGTGCTCAATCAATTCTTACTGAATTGAAATAAAAGAACACCTAAGAAAAGTTATAGATTCAAATTTACGACATTTCCAGTTTTCTACTTTTACTGAAATATCTAGCCAAGGAGCTCAAGTTGCCAAAGGTTTGGGAGAACTGGCAGAATTACTTCATTAAAATGTTTTATTATCAAATTTACCTTATCTACTTTAAATATATAATAGTAATCAAAACACCGCTGCACATTATCAAGTCCTGCCCCCTCTCCTCTTACATAAATGTCACAAGATGCAAAGTTGGGTTGAATCAGGTCTAAATGTATTAAGCCCCAGTCCAATCCTCAATAGAGGTTTCGGTCTTAACATATGCTCCAGGGCTGGAGTTCCACGACACGTTGAGAGGTAAAGATGTACCAAGGTTCACTAACTAGCACTTCTGTTGGCAAATTCAGCCACTGGCGGTTGTCTTCTTTGATACAATGTTCTGCACACGTTTGTTTTAGCGGAAGGTCTTTAGCAAGGCCAGGCACTCTCTCTTCCTTTGGACACAGACCCCACCCCTCTCTCCTGTCTTACACCTAACCTGCCCCACTCTTCCAGGCTAACTCCCATGGGCCTGAAGGCATTTGAGTTTACATATTTGAGTTTTCAGTCTCTACTAACATTGTTCTTTGGGATATTTTTAAATAGCCTCAATGTTGCCTAAAACTTACATTTTTACATCCCTACTTACATTACGAGGATGGGAAAAACGGAAGATAAGGGTGATAAGGAACAGGGCTATGAAACCAGGAGGAAGCTGAGTAAAGTATCTGCCTTTACTTGGCTTTAGTACAGAAGCAAAGCTTTTGGGAAATACTAACTCCACTTGCTGAACTGCAGCCGTGACTATGACCCAGTCATTACTAGACACGGAGACTGCAGGAGGCGGCCTTCACTGCCTCTGCTTCCCCTGGCTCCTGCTAAGGCCTCCTCCTACTGAGGGGCCAGAGAAAAGGGGTGGCACTACGCTTACCACTTGTCACTCACCTTGGAGGACAGAATGGCGACTGCAACATTCCGTTTGTTAAGAAGAAAGCTACAGTCACTGTGAGCACACCTTGCCCTTCTCTCCTGGGGCTGAAACAGCAGCTAGGAACCTCAAGTTCTAGGAGTGGAGTCAGGTGAATATAGGGTAAGGCAGGGAAGAGCCAGCGGTGCAGCTCCCAGCACAGGTTCCCTTTCCTTTGTTCCATAAATATTTAACAGTGTGGGGAATTGCATGCTAGCTGCTACCCTGGGCACCAGGAAAGCAGAGATAAGGTCTGTCCCGTCTTAACACTACACTGGAATCACAACTGGAGGTTTGCCTTTTGCACTGGAAGAGAAACGTGAAGACACCAGCTACATGCTGGGCTCTTATCCTTTAAAGTTTACTTTCCAGGTAGCAGGTATTTCCACCCTGGGGGACAGAATAACAAACTAAACTCTCAGCAGGTAGCTTTAATTCCTGCTCAGTTTAGTAAAAACAACAAAAAACTTTTCCTCTAGATAAGGCACCTATATCTACAAAACGTGAGGCTCTGAACCTGAACTGTGAGTCCTACGCAAAGTGATGGATTTGCACTGGTCTCCTTCCACTCTCGCCTCGCACGAACCTGCAGCAGGCTTCTTCAAGATGGCTGACCCAGGGAGTCTGTGGCCGGAAACTAACTGACCGTAACAAGACCGGACCCAAGGAGTTGAGTCCATCAGCAAACTGAGATAACAATGAAGTTAATGCATCGTCTAAAATCCTAATTCTAACAGACATTTCCTTTACTTTCACGTAGAAAAATTTTAGAAATTGATTTTGAAGAAGGAAGAATATTTGAGAAAATGTTTTTACACAATATGTTTGGGTCATCCTCTCTTACCATGCTGGGCAACTGGCCCATGCTATGAAGGATTAAAAGCAAAAGTCATGGTATGTACTTCTCTTTAAATTTTATTCTGAATGCTAATTATTTGATTAAGGTCTTGAGCCTTGGTTAAAACTATAGGAAATATGTCTTGTACAAATAAAACTTACTTGTGAAATACAAAATATTTTGACTAATCAATATGGCTTTACATTTTCCTTTTCAAGATTAGCTGAAACTCTTTCAGTGCCTACCCCAAGACCAGACACTGATTTTTAGATAACACACAAACAGGGCTGCTGCGCCTTTTGAATAAGGCTAGTGTCAGCATAAATTATAGTGAATAGTTACTGCCATGGCACTGGATACTCAACCGAAATTCCTGGGAGCCCAAAGCTTCTGGGCAGCATATGAAGTTAAAGAGAAAACAATTCCAAATCTTGAGCTGGCACTTAAATGAAGGGCAGAGAAACCTCGGTGAGATGACCTCCTTTCAAAGGGCAGAAAGGTCTGGGTACAGGGCAGTCTCCTCCCCTCTCTTGGGCTCTGTATCTGGAGGTCTCCCGGCCACAGGGTCTCTCTTTTCCCGCCGGTAGCATCTGATGTTTTACAGGATGTTTGCAGGTGTCACCCACTACAATCTGTTCTTAAGCAACCAGCTAAATTAAACTAGATTTATAGAAAGCCTGCATTCTTGTTTTTAATATACTGTCCAATATTTAAATCTTACTGATTTTGCATAAAGTACTTATCCATCTTATAAATCTATTTGCAAAGTAGGTTGAGGTTTTAGAAAGTGTTCTTAATCACTAAAGTGGAATTTGTATTGCTCTGCCATTTGGAGTATATCTTTTCAAGTTCACTCAGAAAGAAGACTGGTCTCTTTTAGGTAGGTACTCAGAAGACCCAACTTCAGTTTGCATGTACAGAATGAAACATATTAAGACACATTTTAGATTGCAAATTCCAAATTCTAATTCCTAAGCCTCAGTTCCAAGGTCTGTAAAGAATTTCTATCTCTCAGCATTCAGTAAGGAACATGCTACCACAGCAAGTATGACTTCAAAAATAAGCTCCTCGTGACAAGAACAGGTTGTGATCAACTGGGAGACACAAACAGCAGATGCTTCTCTAACAGGTTTTCAACTTTTGAAAGACTGCACATAAGGTACAGGCATTGTTTGTACTTTTAAAATGTATGTCACTGCTTCTTTGTTGGGGAAAGAAAACTAATATTATATATATTCACACATGACAGAGCTAAAGAAAACTAATAAGAATATAAATTTCAATTAAGCAAAAAGAACAGCTTTAAGAGACAATTCATAAGCTGACTAAAATCACTGCTACAATGTGCTTTACCTGCTCTTTTTCAAGCATATCTGCTTTACGGAGTATTTTCATTGCATACACATGCCCTGTATCTTTCTTCTGAACAAGTCGCACCTAAAAGTTATAAAAGAAATGTCAAGTAAAAGTTCACAATGCCAAGCTAATGTTTTCATATGTTATAGGAATATTTAAACTGAAAAAGTACTAGAATTTTAATATAAGCAACTAGCAATAAAAAAGCAGAAGAAAATGCCTTTCGATATTCCAAAATGGATATATTATACTCAGTGAAATCAATGCTGGAAACACCATCAAACATCTCCACTTCTGAACAGCTTTGGCTCCCGAGTTGAACAAATCAATCTAATTCAAAACCCTCACTATCAAACTTAAGGACTCAATAAATCCCACAGCACATGTCACCCAGCCAGCTCAGAAAACCTAAGGAAATTATTACAACAATGTTTAAAACAATAGGGGCCGGCCTGGTGGCACAGTGCTTAAGTTCACACACTCCGTTCTGGAGGCCCAGAGTTCGCAGGTTGGGATCCCGGGCGCGGACCTACTACACACTGCTCATCAGGCCATGCTGCAGCGGCGTCCCATAGACAAAGTGCAGGAAGACTGGCATGGCTGTGAGCTCAGGGACAATCTTCTTCAAGCAAAAAGAGGAAGACTGGCAACAGATGTTAGCTCAGGGCCACAACAAAACCAAAGCTCATGCATAGGAAAAATGTCTGGAAGGAAAAAAAGCTTAAAATATGTAATTAGGGAAATGGGGTTTATGCAGTTTTCCTTCCTCTTTCTTATTATCCAATGTTTTTAGAGAGAACGATAATTTTATGACAAAAAGAAAATTAATGGTCTACATACCCAAAGAAAAACCTTGGCAATTCCCTCCACGTCCTCCCACCCCTCTCCCAAGATACATATGTCTTCTTCTGTTTTCTTCTCCCTGCACCTTTCTTCACGTTTTTCCTGATCGAGTCCCATGTCCCTTCCGCTCTGAGAGGTGGTACTGTACGTTTGCCTCTCTCAAGGGGCAAACAGGGATTCTAAGCACTGAGGGGTCACTTTAATCGTTCACCTTTGCCTTTGAATACTTACTCACGTTTCCCCTCGGTACTGGTTTTTAATAATATGTTGCTCCTTTTATAGAAAGATAAGGAAACTAATGCAGTAGTAGGTCACCCACTTTGGGTGTGTTTCATTAATGGGGAGGACCTTGCATGGGCTCATTCAAACCCTCTCCAACAGAGTTCTCTTGTGACCAAGTAGGATGTATTTGCAAGACCAGCTGGGACAGTTTCAAATGCATTCAACTCTCTAGCACCATCTATATAACTCATTTCTATAAATCCTGTCTCCTAAGGCCATCTTTTTAGAGCTGTACCAATCTGGCGGGAAGAAATAAAGGGTGGAGACATGTCATTTGCTCATGGAGAGGCAGTGTGATACTAGCAAAAACAAGAGCTTTAAGATCAGGAAGACCTTGGCCCAACCCTTGTACCCCTGCCCAGTGGCTGCGTGACACTGGAACATTATATATATCCCCTCTGAGTCTTAATTTCATCAGCTATAAAATGAGTTATTGCCATGATTATAGGAGAGAAGCACTCTGGAAATAATAATATTGATTTCCTTCTACCTTTCAACTCTCCCTCTAGACCAATATCTAAAGACTCAACATCATCTCTGGCAAAAAAGAAAAGAACAATCAGAGATCTGGGACAGTGGAGAGGGGAAGAAAGAGGAGGAGGACACACAGGGCAGTTAAGACGTGGGCCTGGCATGCTTGACCCTCCTACCCCATATTTCAGTTACATTAACAATCATGAGCTCATTGTATGTTAGAAGCTTCAGAGTTCTGAGGGATTTCTGTATTTGTAAGTAGCTGTGGTGTATTACCTCACCAAAGGCTCCTCTCCCGATTACTTTTAAGGACTCAAAATCTTCCAACCCAAGTCTTGTTCTTTTCAAACGAAGAAACTCTGTTTCCTTCCGAGCGTGTGCTGACCTCCTGAGTCGTTTCTAATGGTTAAACAAGGGGGAGAAGTGGGAAGGAAAGGAGCTGAAATTCTGAAACTGCAACAAAGTTTTATTTGCGCTTTGACCCATCTGGAAAGCAGGGCCCCACTAGACTAAGGGTAATCTTTTCACACGTGGAAGCACCACGGAAGGACCCTGGAGAGGTCACTTCTCCCTTCCTCAGCCTTCAACTGCAATCACCAAATCCTACTGACAGATGGGGCCTCCTCTGAGGACTCTGACAACCTGCTTCTGCAATGCACTATTCTAACTTTTCTGAAGAAGGATAAACGATCAACATTTTCCTTTAACGTTTTTAATAGAAAATAAAAATGTGCTTTAAAAAATGTCCCTCTGGGTTTTTTACACATTGCAGTTCATTTTATGCTCTTTCTGTTATTCCTATAAGTCTTAGGTATTTTTCACCATTTTCCTGGGTTCTGCAATTCATTCCTATTTCTGAAAGTATCCCACTGGCACTTCAGCTCCTTGCACAATTTCTTGTTACCTATATTTTTCTTCTTCCACATCTGGGCGCTGGGGGGAAAGGCTGATCTGAGAGATATTTTGCCTTGATAATGGTTTCAGAAATCTGCCCCACTTCTATGGACCTTTTCAGAGAATTCTGTAAGTATACCATAATTTGCTTTTTTAAATATTAATTTGATTTCATCTCTTCCTTTTCTTGGAATTCTAAATCTAATTAATTTATTGCAACTGTGCCTAGAAAAGTCTTCCTCTCCTGGGTACTTACTAGGTAACTTCTCCCTCTGCGTAAATACCTAAATCCAGAAGTGCACCCGCCCTCATACGTCCCTCTGTCCATGAGCCACCCTTCCCCCTGTGCACCACGGCTGACACTTGCTGGACAGGACGCGGCCTGCCACGCCGGGCTGCAGGGAGAACTTGCCAATGTTAATCACCTCTTCATCCTTTAAGCCTTCTTCTTCCATCACTTTTTCCAGCTTCTTTTGTCTAAAAATAAAGATGTGAAGTAACATTTGAATAATAGCTTTCTGAAAAGTCTATACAATTATTTTTTTAAAGGATAAAAACAGGTAAATCTCAAAACGCCTCATTAAAACAACCAATTACAGCTACCAAGACAAGTGCAAAGACTCCCACCCTTTGTTAGTTCTACATTTTGAAAAAGATTGTATAAGACGTTAATGCAACAAAGAA
The DNA here is from genome assembly GCF_041296265.1 of Equus caballus. Lineage (NCBI taxonomy): Eukaryota > Metazoa > Chordata > Mammalia > Perissodactyla > Equidae > Equus > Equus caballus. The sequence goes on from NC_091703.1 coordinate 39,868,430, forward strand.
TCTTATTTCGAAATGAAAAGTTCTCTCTTTTTTTTTCTTCTTTTTGGTAGTGTTTCCTCCTTAACAAACCACAAAACAGCCGGTGTTTGATAACCTTTTTATCAGTGTTTCTCTCCCTCTCCCTGACTGAACCTACTTCCTTTATTTTCACATCTTCCTCCTCCTCCCTGCCACAAGCAAAGAGTAATAAACAACAAAGGTAACGGCAGAATCTGGAGATTCAAGGGGGGAAAATGATCAAAAAAGGTGACTGGCACCACTATTAAGACTCCAAATCCTTGGAGAACTGAACTTTAGAAACTGCATCCGAGAATACTTATGATCTACAGTCTCATACTGATTTGCTTAAACTCAAAGAAACAAGAAAAACTTCCTTACAACCCATTTCACACCTTTTCTATTCAGTATAATAAATGAAAGCACATGGGCTGGACTCTGTCCTGTATCACTTATCAGCATTCCAGATAACAGGTGATCTGAACAGGACAGGAAAGAATACAAGTACTGGGTCCAAGAAGCAACAGCATGTAGCCTAGTGCCGCTGAGGCACAGAGCACTTCAAATGCCATACTAAGAAGGTTGGCTATTAGTCTGCAGACAACGAAGAGCTAACAGAGGCTTGTGTGCAAAGGAGTGATGTGATGAGGTTTCTGTTTTAGAATGGCAGCCAGCTGGAATGAGCTGATGAACTGGCAGGGAAAGCAAGTGACAAAGACTGAGGCAAATTAAAAGGCATAATGATTCAGATGTGCAGTAAAGATCTGGAACTACGGTTGGAAACCTAGAAGGAAGTAAACAGAGCTACTGCAAAGATGATCAACCGGCAGTAGGAGTCAGGGGAAAAGTCACAGAATTTCTTGTGTAGGAGGATAATGATGCCACTAACCAAGACAGGAAACACAGAGAGGAACATGGGAAGATAATGAATTTTATTTTGGTCAATGAATATTTATTGCAACAACAGCATTTGGTTACAATGAATATATCGTTAGAAATCAATATTACAAATCCACAGGATCAGACAATAAATAAGAATTTGTGTCTCAACTCTCAGGAAGTGAAAGACCTACTCTGACCCTGAGGGAAAGAAGAAACCATATACACGGCTCCCAGACTGCCCACTCTTCTAGTTCCCAAAATATTGTGGGATATGCATCTATGTGTGCACATGTATTGGAGGGAGAAAGCTGTACCGTTGGTAGTTTCAGGAGTGTAAATTCATTCCATTTCAGTGGTTAAACAGTTGAAGTAAGAAGAGTATGAAGAATCAAAGCACAACATCATGGCAAAAACTCTAAGAGCTCAACCACGGTCAGCTCTTCTGGTGTCTTGAATATCAACTACCATCATCCACCACAGCTTCTGACTATATCTTCTTTTTTGAATGATCACACCAGACTGGGCTAGAAGTCTAAAATGCTATCACACTGTCTGTCACAGAGACAGCTCCTTCTGACTACATTTTAAATCTAAATTCAAACTCAGAAGTTTTCCATAGTTTTATTGCAAGTTAATTCAATCGGTTTCAGCAGAATACTTGCCTGAGAGTAAAGGTACCAGTATCACCTCCTTGAACACACTCACATTCTCTCATTAGGGAACGTATCCAAAAAAAGCCTATCAGGAAGAATTACCCACGGTAATGATTTACTGGAACCAATTCAACAAAAACCTTGAAGACACCAAAAACGGCAAGAACAGCCTAAAATGAGGCTTGCAAGTGACATCCTCCACGAGATGATATCAAGGAACTACTGTTAACTTTATTAGAGTCTTGGTGGCATTGTGATTATACAAGAAAATGGCCATATTTTTGGAGATGCAACTGAAGTACATAGGATTGAAATGACAGACGTTTGAAATTTGCTTTAAAACACAATAGCAAGAAAATATAAAATGGAACAGATGAAACAAATTTAGCAAAGTCTTGATAATTACTGAATCTGAGGGATGGATATATAGGGGTTCACTGTATCACTCTTTCTATCTGTGTGTGTGTTTAAAAGTGTTCAAAGTGAAAAGAAAAGCAGACCCCTCCACTGGCAGTCTCTGGTCACATCAGGGTAGCTAACACTCCAGCCTTTGGCAAAGCCCCTCTTCCACTCTACTCCAATGTTCCAAACCAGAACCCTGGGAGAGAGACAGGCCACTTTCACACTTAGACGCCACACCCAACCTACCCTAGCAAGGCCTTCCATGAGCTCCATTTATTTGTGTGTGAGCCCACTTCCCATATGAGATGGTAAATTCTTTTGAAGCAGGGGTCACATGTGAATTCTTCTCCACTAAGAAGAGTGCTTTGTACACAGTAACTTTTTAACATTTATGTTGCTAAATTTAAAAAAAAAAGGTAAGAATGTGTAACAATGTGCAGAGACATTCAAGACTACTATTTGTAATTAGCCCCCTTTTCTAAGCCCAATTCAGGCTCGCCTCCCAGCACAGCTTGATTCAGAGGCAGCAGGGATGGGAGAAAATGGCTATTCCACACTACAGAGAGTTCAGCAGACAATATTTCTAGTTTCTATGGATGAGACACTTAAAATCAGGAAAAACAGTACAGAAATAAACAGTGATTGTTCTCTCCATAACCAAAATTAAGAAAATCCTCAAGAAATATCCTAAAAAATGAATGTTACACAGATTTTTAAAAACCTCAACAAATTCCTTTGCTTACTGTTATCTGGTCAGTGAATACCATCAGAAGGTCTAGACTCACTCACCCCTGGGGCATAAATAAAACTGACACTTGCTCACTAATAATAATCACACATTGCAACTCCTATCAGATTAGACCAAATGTAGACAGTCGGAAAACCTGGGTAAGAAGATGTTAGAGGAGCAGCAGACCATGCTGGCTCTCAGAGGGTAAAATGTAGGAAAGTCCTTATTTGATTTGGGGACAGAGAAGGGGGCAAGCATATCATTACCGCCTATTAAATTAGGTTTTTGTGGCTTTAATTAACCCACCAAAATAGTATTCATGAAGAACAGAAACAACACAGAATATTTTGTAGGAGGAAATGCCAGTTTCCTAAGTTTTTATTTTGGACTGCTATAAATTATCCAAACAAACCATTACTTCTTTTTTTTTTAGATTTTATTTTTTTCCTTTTTCTCCCCAAAGCCCCCGGTACATATTGTGTATTCTTCGTTGTGGGTCCTTCTAGTTGGGGCATGTGGGACGCTGGCTCAGCGTGGTTTGATGAGCAGTGCCATGTCCGCGCCCAGGGTTCGAACCAACGAAACACTGGGCTGTCTGCAGAAGAGCGCGCGAACTTAACCACTTGGCCACGGGGCCAGCCCACAAACCATTAATTTTTTAAGAATAACTAGGCAATTACCTACTGGCTACCCAGATCACATAAGAGAAAGAACAGAAGGAGAATTTCTGTTCCTAGGGAAGCTTACCACAAAGGCCACTACTGAAGGCAAAACACAGATTAAATAACAAAGATGAACGAGCACTATCAAATGCACCCGGTTTATAGTCTACCAGTAGCATTAATAGGAGACCACCAACCAGGCATTCTGCAACGCTGTGTGATGCACCCTAGACTCAGGGCATTTGTTTTTAAACCAATCTGTAGAACTTGCTGGAGTGTTTCTGAGAATGCCCAATGTTCTCATACTTTACTTTTAAACAAGAAACAATTCCCAAACGATTTTTATTTTTTCTTCTACCTCTAGGCTTAGTCTCATCTCCTCCTGCAGTAAGTCCTTTAGTTCAAACATAATCTAGTGCTCTGCTATAAATGGAACAGCAAAAAAATTGCATGTAAGTGGGAGAAACACTAGAGATTTAAAAGCCATCCAGATGAGGCACATACAAACAAATGAAAATCTTTGTTTTTTAAAGATTGGCACCTGAGCTAACTGTTGCCAATCTTCTTTTTTCTTCTTCTTCTTCTTCTCCCCCAAGCCTCCCAGTACATAGCTGTATATTCTAGTTGTGAGTGCCTCTGGTTGTGCTATGTGGAACGCCGCCTCAGCATGGCCTGATGAGCGGTGCCATGTCCGCTCCCAGGATCCGAACCAGCGAAACCCTGGGCCACCCAAGCAGAGTGCCCGAACTTAACCATTCAGCCACAGGCCAGCCCCCAAAATGAAAATTTGTATTACAACCCGATGTCAAAATTTACTAGCCCAATACTTATTATTTCAAACTCCTCATCATATAATAGCCATATACTAACAATAAAATGTCTCTTTATCATCAATTGTCTCACATCATTAAAACTCTGCTTATTTCTCAAGGTTCTATGATGTTTCCCCCCATAACATCAAAAAGCTTGAAAATTCATCTGATAGCTCTAATTTTAGTTTATTTGCTACTACAGTAACTCATGCCAATCATTGTTTTTCTTTTTTAATTTTTTAATTTTCTAGGGATAATAAAACCTAAAATAGTCTTATCAAATTGTATCAACAAACCCCAAACCAAATAGCAACTCATGTCTGAAAAAGATGGCACTAAACAAAAAAGATTAACAAGGAAATACTGATTCTGAAAAGCTCAAAGTATCTACTGCTTTTTCTAAATGAAAAATAATGGTGATTTGCTAACAACAAAAAATTACCAAAAACAAAATTCTAACCCTCTTAAATGTCTAACATTCTCTTCTTCTTATCGGTCTTTTAATTAATTTCACCTTTAAGAAAAGGAAAGCTACCAAAGCTTCTGGAAAGTCCTTGCATCTTAAGAAACCAAAACAAAAAAAGCACTGACTTGAGAAAGAGAAAGAGAGAGAGAGAGACTGAGAGAGACAGAGAGATGTCTACTCTCACCACTTACATTCGACATTGTACCTGAAATCCCAGCCAATGCAATAAGGCAAGAAAAAGAAAGAAAAGGTGTATAGATTGGAAAGGAAGATGCAAAACTTTCTATTTAAATATGACATGATTGTTTACATAGAAAATTCTAAGGAATCTACAAAAAAGTTACTAGAATAAGTAAATTAGCAAGCCTCAGGATATAAGGTCAATATAGAAAATTCAGTTATATTTCTATTTGCTAGCAGCAAACTAGAAAATGAAATTTTGAATATTCACTTACAATAGCATCAAAAAACCCCCACAATATTAGATGAACAAAAGACATGTAGGGCCTTCACACTAAAAACTAGAAAACGCTGCTGAGAAAAATTAAAGAAGACTTAACAAAATGGAGAGATATACCATGTTCACGCATCAGAAGACTGAATACTGTTAAGAGGTCAATTCCCTCCTAAACTGATCTACAGATTCAATGCAATTACAATCATAACTCCATCAGGCTTTTCTATAGAAACTGACAAGCTAATTCTAAAATTTATATGGAAACACAAAGAACAGAATATCCAAAGCAATCTTGGCGGGAAAAAAAAAGTTGAGGACTTAGAGTACCTGACTTCAAAACTTACCACAAAGCTACAGTAATCAAGACAGTGTGATACTGGCATAGGGACAGACAAATAGATCAACAAAACAGAACAGAGCGCCCAGAAACAGATACATACTTATATGGTATTTGATTTTTGACAAAATGCCAAAGCAATATAATGGAGAAAAGAAAACCTTTGCAACAAATGGTGCTAAAATAACTAGATATCCATAAGGAAAAAAATAAATCTCAACCACTACCTCATAGCACACGAACTTATTAATTCAAGGTGGATCACAGAACTAAATGTAAAAACTAAACCTATACAACTTCCAGAAGAAAACATAAAAGAATATCTTTATGACTTGGGAGCAGGCAAAGATTTCTTAGAGGTCACAGAATGCGATAACTATAAAATGAAAAAATACAAAATTAGATTTCATCAAAATTTAAAACTTCTGTTCATCTAAAGATAGTGTTAAGAAAATGAACGGGAAAGCCACAGACTGGGAGAAACTATTTGCAAAACATATATACAACAAAGGACCAGTACCCTAGGATATACAAAGAACTCCTACAACTCAGTGGTCAAAAAATTTGAACAAACACTTCACAAAAGAAAATATACAAATGGCCAAAAAGCACATAAAAAAAGTTCAACATCATTAATTATGAGGGAAAAGCAAATGAGAACAACAGTGAGATACCATTAAGCATCCACAGAAATAGCTAACGTTAAAAGACTGACAGGGGGCTGGCCCCACAGCCGTGTGGTTCGGTTCATGCACTCTGATTCGGCGGCCCAGGGTTTCACCAGTTCAAATCCTGGACATGGACATGGCACCACTCATCAGGCCATGCTGAGGTGGCATCCCACATGCCACAACTAGAAAGACCCACAACTAAAAATACACAACTATGTACCAGGGTGCTTTGGGGAGAAAAAGAAAAAACAAAATCTTTAAAAAAAAAAAAAAAAGACTGACAACATACATGTTAGCAAAAATGTAAAGCAACTGGAACTCTCATACATTGTTGGTAATATTTTGGAAAAAGGTCTAGCAGTTTCCCATAAAACTAAACATATACCTATGTATGTTTATAATCTAGCAATTTCACTCCTAAATATTCACCCAAGAACTGAAAACAAATGTTCACAGAAAGCTCCGTACACAAATGTTCACAGAAATTTATTCAAAATAGCCAAAAAGTGAAAAAAGCCCAGATGTTTATCAACAGACAAATGTATACACAATCTGAGGTACAGTCAGAAAACAAAATGGTACTCAGCAATATAAAGGAACAAACTATTGATACAAGAGCAACATGGATGAACCTTCAAAGCATTAGGCTGACTGAAAGATTCCTTACGCAAATGAGTACTTACTATACAAATCTATTTACATGTTCAATTTATATGGATTAGGCAAGACTAACCTATGGCAGAAACAAAATCACAAGAATGGTTGCCTGAGATTGAAGGAGCGTCTCCAAGAACGAAAGAACTTTCTGGGAATGATGGTAATGTTCTATGTCTTGACAGAGGTTTAAGTTATACAGGTGTATGCATTTGTCAATACTCATCGAATAAGTTATACAGGTATATGCATCTGTCAATACTCTTAAGACTGTACATTTAATTATATGCAAATTTCACACTCTCTTAAAAAAAACATACACCATATGCACCAGATAATGATGTTCTGGTCAATAACAGATCACACATACGACGGTGGTCCCATTACATTACAAATGTTTAGCCTAGGTGTATAGTAGACTATACCATCTAGGTCTGTGTAAGTGCACTCTATGATGTTTGCACAATGACAAAATCTCCTAACAATGCATTTCTCAGAACATATCCCCATTGTTAAGCAACACAAGACTGTATAAATATTGAATTCTAGTTTGTTATACAAGCAGAAATATTCAGAAGTAAAACATACTGATGTCTGCAACATACTGTGAAGTACAGCAAAAAATTAAGACGAATTAATGAGGGGATAGAGGGATGGACAGAAGGATTTGTGATAAAACAACAAATGATAAGTATAGAATCTAGATGATGTATATATTCACCATACAATTATTTCAACTTTTCTGCACTTTTGAATATTTTCATAATAAAATGTTGGAAACAATATTTTAATTATGAGTTACTACATGGATAGTGTACATGAGATCAATAACAATAGCTGCTACTACCACTATTCACTAAGCGATTACTACGTATGAAACACTGTGGTGAGTACTCACAAGTATCTAATCCCCACAGCAATCCTGCAAGGCAAGCAGTATCAGCCCCATTTTCCAAATGGGAAAACTGATACATAGAAAGACTAAAGCACTTGTTCCAGCCCCATACAGCTACTAATAGTAAAAAACTCTAAACGTAGGTCTGACTCCATAAGGCCTGCTCTTTCCACTACATCACGCTGCTTTAACAATGAACTCCAAGGATCTATCCCCAATTAATTTTTTTATACTACCATGGAATTATGTGTTATTGACCAGTAGTAGAAATAAGTGGGTTAATAGCAAGGGCTTTGGAAATCAGTGACACTGTCATTCCATTGTAATGGGATGGGCTATAACAAGGCTATACCATGGCTGGTGCTATCCTTGTCCCCTTTCATTGATATTGTGAATGTGTTTTATAATACCAGACATGAATGCCAAAACCATGACAAAATTTTCTCAAACAAACTGTGTCAAATCTTTACCTCATTTCTCGTTCTTCATGTTGAGCGATAAGGTTGCTATAAAAATTCTCCAGTGTCACTTTGGTCATTGTCACCCTTTCCTTTGTATGATTACTCATGGACGAGCAAGGTGTTGAGCCTGTCATTGCCATGGCTGCTAGGAACAAAGAAAAGAAGAGGTATTAGCTTTGGAGCTAGAATACACCAATTATGCATTCTCCCACCCTACTGGCAGCAATGTAAATTGGTACAAGTTTTCTGGAGGACAAACAAGTACAGTCATGCACCACATAACGACATTTCGGTCAACAACAGACCACATATACAGTAGCTGTCCCACAAGATTAGTTCCATATAGCCTAGATGTGTAGTACGCTATACCATCTAGGTTTATTTAAGCACACTCTATGATGTTCGCACAAAGACGAAATCGCCTAACAACACATTTCTCCGAATGTATCCTCATTGTTAAGTAACACATGACTATAATACGCAAAAAAGCCAAACAAACAGAGTACTTGGTGAAAATAAGTGTATATTAATGTCCTGTGACCCAGAAATATCATCCCTGGTATCAGACCTAGAGGAATTGTCACACAGGCTCTTAAAGGGACACATACAAGGATGTGCGTTACAGATAAGAGGATCATTATGGCATCATTTGTCTTATAGGAAGTAGGAGGCAAGTTAATAAGGAAATAAATAAGTAATATTTATTTTATTTTATTCTGTGGACACATACTAAGAAATACCATGGGGGCCAGCCCAGTGGCGCAGCAGTTAAGTGAACATGTTCCGATTCTCGGCTGCCCGGCGTTCGCCGGTTCAGACCCCGGGTGTGGACACGGCACCGCTTGGCACACCATGCTGTGGCAGGCGTCCCACGTATAAAGTAGAGGAAGATGGGCACAGATGTGAGCTCAGGGCCAGGCTTCCTCAGCAAAAAGAGGAGGATTGGCAGTAGTTAGCTCAGGGCTAATCTTCCTCAAAAAAAAAAATCTGTAACTAAAATCCTCATCTATAGGTATACATGTACTCTGACATGTCTCATGGTATTTGATATACGTTTGCTGTTTATTTGAATTGATAGGTTAAAATAAAGACCTGTGATGGAAACAATATTACAAAGAAAAAACCTGAATCATAATTTTAGTGATGGAAGGTACCTTAAAAGCAAGGGACCCTAACTTCCTGGTTTTACACATGAGAAAACCAATACCAACAAGGTTTAGATAGCTTATAGAAGGTTTTTTTCCCTAAGTTTAAATCTCATTTTCCCCCAGGCTGTAGTTTTTTGGGTTTTGTGGGCTTTTTTGGTGAGGAAGATTGGCCCTGAGCTAACATCTGTTGCCAATCTTCCTCTTTTATTTTTTCTCCCTAAAGCCCCAGTACATGGTCGTATATCCTAGTCGTAGGTCATTCTTGTTCTTCTACGTGGGATGCCACCAGAGTATGGCTTGATGAGCAGTGTGTAGGTCTGGGCCCAGGATCCAAACCAGCGAATCCCAGGCCGCTGAAGCGGAACATGCAAACTTAACCACTACACCACCAGGCCAGCCCCAATCCCCCAGGTATTTTTGTCAATCTATATTGTCACACTTGGCCAGACTGTTCACCAACCTTAACCTGCTCCAGCACTGGCAATAATGCTCAATACACTTTGTCCTTATTGTGCCTTCCTCCCACATGACCTGCCACTGTCTGTCGTTTCATCCGGATAAAATAAAAATCAGTAGGGGCCAAGGGCCATTTTCAAAGATAGTGCATTTTATGAAAAGTTTTCTTAAAGTCCTCTCCTTAACACTTACCAGCTTTTTTAATTGTTTTGTAGATTAAACTAAAGGTTTTAAGGAATGTGCAAACTTGTTATTACTAAGAAAAAAGACAACATTAAGCAATTTTATAAAAAAGATACTCAAGGGAAAATTACATAAAGAATAATCCTTTCAGAGCAGAGATTCAAAATCAAGGCTCTACTTCAGAGTCAAACATTTTGTTTCATGATGTCCCAAAATGATCAGTAACCACAAATTCAAGACATTGTACTCAGCTCTACATAACTACAAAATGTTATTTTTTATGGGGAAGTTTCCACTAATACCAAAGCAAACTCAAATGTTTTTAGGATATCAGTAGAAGAATTTTTTTTAAATCTCTGTTTGGTTTTTGAAGCTTGGGTGTGGTTCCTTATTTGTCAGCCTGTACCCCCTCCACCCACAATGAAAACCACATGTACTCTAAGTTTGGTGAAGAAATTTTAAAACCAGATTTAAAAACAAGTCTGAAGCAAGCAAGCGCTTTGTACTCCTCCCTTGTCTGAAAATTTCTGGAGACCCTTTATACATATATGTAGCTACAGTTGAACAACTGAAATTATTTCAACATAAAAATACAACAACCAGAGTGTTTAAGCCTAAGACAAACAGTGCCTTCCACATAATAGGTGGTTAATAACTCTAAGTTGAGCAAGTTAATGATTTTTATTTGTCAACAAAGCTAAACAACAAAATTACATTAACATTGATAGGTATATAAAAACTTAGGGGGAAAAGTTTTGCCCCATTTGAGTCACTGGGATGACTCTGAACTTTTTAAAAGATCAACAGGAGAGTAAGTGCACTCAAAGATCTTCATATACTCGGCCAACAAACTTTCTAGCAGAATGGTTTTCAACCTTCACATACAGTCTCTAATGTAAGGGCAAAGGTTGCACTGTCTTCCCCTTTGACCTTTCTTCAAAACCCCCTCCTCCTCTTTCCCCACTCATAAAGGGTTAGCTTAATTCTAATAACCTGTCATCAAAAGATAGAATTACTATTGCCCTACAGTAATTTATAGGTTTACTGGGTCAACCAAGTGCTTTTAATAAGACAAGGCTTTCCCTCCTGCTTTTGATAATTCAAGCCTTCATGCCCTGACCTACAGGCCACGGGAGGCCCTTGCCCTATTTGTTCCACTCTCCAACTCTGCAGAATTAGGGAACAATAGGTAGGTGAGAAATTCTTAAAAGTTTAAAAAATGTAACAAAAGAACATGATCCTCATAAGTCAGAGGTAGGTACTGCAAACATAAAAGGAGATCAAATGAAAACCGCTGTTTTATTCAATCTAGACAGTTAAGCCTCGTTGACTGAATTCACGATGGTACTCTATTAGCTCCACAAATACCCCTTCTCTCACCAATTCTTCATTTCTTTCTTTGTGACTGACAGTTCAACATCTTTTTTTTTGGACAACGTTGACTCCAATTCAATACTCGCACTAAGATTATTCCTTAAGAGTCACATATTTAACTTTTCCTACTGCACTGTAAGCCACTGGAAAGCACGCACCCTGTCTGATGCTACTTTGTAATATCCTTCCCCCATCTTCTGCGCAACGCTATGCACTTAGGAAGCACCTTATAAAAGATTTACTAGGAAATCTCTCCTTTATTATGCCCCTGACTAGGAGGGGAGAATACGTATGCGCGCAGGGTCGGGACACGGAACGCTTTCCTCTGCAGAGCTCCCACCTCCTCAGGAGGAAGATGATGTCCAAGGTTTGGGGTGGACAGTGGAGCCTCTTACGGTGGCGGTGGTGGTTTTACGTTTGGGGGAAACCACCTCTACCGCTTGGTGAGTTCTAATTCGGAGCAGAGGTGAGCTGAAAGGGAGAGGAAGCACAGAGCCTACCGCACTCCAACCTTCCTCGGTACGTTTCAAAAGGAACCAGTGGCCCCGGGCGTCTTTTAGTCAATTCCAGACGCGGCTGGGAGACCTGTCCTCTCCACCAGCCGTCCTGCACACTTCCTGACACGGCTTCTCCTCCAAGTCCTCCTCGACTTTCCTCTCCCACTCTCTTCTTACAAGAAGAGTTCACTAAACTCTCCTGGGACATGAAGCCCCGCACCCTAAGATGAACCATGGGGAAGGGGGCAGACGCTAAATTACCCCACCTCAAGGCGGGCTTTCCACACCTCTGTCTCACACAACAGCCCTCAGGTTCTCAGACCCCAGGAAAAAGAGGAGGTGGTGGAAACTGGTCACGACCGAGATCCCGGCGGGGACGGCGCGGTGGCAGCGAGCAGACAAAGCGGGCGACACGTAAAGGAGGAGAGCGCCTGGCTCCCCGCCCCGGCTGCACGCGAAGGAAGAGAAAGGACGGGGTGAGGAGCCTGGGATGGGGAGTGCGGAGGGGACCGACAAGGAGCCTCCGGGAGCGGGAGGAGGGGGACTGTCAGGAGGGGAGGGGAGCGGCCAGGGGCCGGGAGCACAGGTCTGGAAGGAGGGCGCGGCGGGAGGGCAGAGCCCCAAAAAGGGCTTGGGAAAGAGGTGATGAAGGAAAAAGCCTGCGACCGACTGAGGACAGCGGCAGCAGGACACTCACCAGAGCCCAGGGGAGGCGGCGCTGGGGGCGGCGGGCAGCCTCCGACGCCGCCGGCCGGCCGTCTGGACGTGCGCACGGGCCAAGCCCCAGCGGCAGCAGCCAGCCGACCAGAAGACCGGAGGGGACGCGTCAGGGGCTCTGAAGTAGCGGCCGAGGGGCCGTTGCGGGCGAGGACAACAGGAAGCGCCCCAACTGCCGGAAAAGACGGCAGCGCGGAAGGACCAAGGCAGCCGGGTCCCCAACCGCAGACACGAGCTGGCGCGGCCGCCGCAGGCCGAGACTGCGCAAGCGTGACTTCCCGGCGACGCGGCAGGGATTTCAGGACTGCGCGTGCGCAGCCCCGCCCCGCCCCCGCCCCGCCCCGCGCTACCCGAGCAGGACACGCCCGGCTGAGGGGAGAGATGTCAGGTGTGCGGCGGCCTGCGGGTGGGCTGGGTTGGGTTCGGCGGAGGTTTCCTTTGGTCTTGTTTTATTTCACTTTTTATTTTGGAATAATTATAGATTCACAAAAAGTTGCAGTTAGTGTAAAGAAGTCCTGTATCCCCATCACCCACCCAGCTTCCTTCAACATCTTACATAACTACACTACATCGTCAAAACCAGGAAATTGACCCTGGCACGATACAATTAACTAGCCCAATACAATTAACTGGATTACGGACCTTGCTCAGATTAACCAGGTTCGCATGCACGCATTTGTGCGTGTTTGCGTGCTCGCGCGCATCTGTAGTTCTACGAAATTTTATCATCTGTATGTTCGTCACCCCCCACCTTCCCTTGATTTTCGACCATGTTCGTCACCCCCCACCTTCCCTTGATTTTCGACCATCGTAGCAAGAGGTCTGCAGGAGCCATTGGCCCCACCTACTATTCCTTACAGTAAGGATTAACATGCTTCACCTTGGCATCTGGCGAGACCTCATAGGTTTGGATGTCGGCTACCGGAAGGGTGTCCCAGTGTGCATAGAGGAACCTACTGTCTAAGGCTACCCAACCGCTTAGCCTGTACTACCCCTTGGGGTAAAGAGGTCCTAAGCCTTTGGACACTCACTCATTTCTTGAAAATGGAGCACGGTGCTCTTGACCAGAAAGTGTCAGTCTCCTGGAAACAAAGATGAGTGAGACGCAGCCCCTGCCTGCCTTAAAGGGGCCATCCAGGGAGCGAAAACAGCATGTGTGCAAGTCATCATTAAGGTGTTTTGTGGTATTACGGTGCCTCACTCTCTTGTGTAACTGCTCGTAAGACCATAGAGCTTGGTTTGATCCTTCAAGCTTGGCGTCCCAGGCTTTGTTTCCTTAATGATTTTAAAAAGATAGGCCTTCCTTGACTTCTTTCATCTTTCTAGACTTCAAAGCCCAGTTTCCTTTTGTCTAGCCTCACGAAAACCACTTCACCTTTCATTCTCTCCGCCTAGAGGCCCTTCTGCCCAAAGCCTTTTGTGTCAAAGTCCTTCCCATCCTTAACCACTTAATGACAGTGGTAGATGTTTGAATAGTGCTTCTCAGTTCATAAACCGCATTCACTCATTTAATCTCTGTTGATCCTCCCAACTCTTTGGCAGGTCACATAGGAGGAGATTTTACGGATATAGTAACTAAAGCTCACTCAGGAGAAGCAAAGTGACTTGCCCGAATTCTCACAGCTGTTAAGTCGAGCAGGGAAGCTGAGAACTCCATTTTCTGCCTCCAGATTCAGTGTTCTTTCTGCTTTCCCCTTTCCTTTGTCTAAAGCCCAGATCAAATCTTATCCTTTTTTTGGAGCTTTCCCAGTTTCAGAAGAGAGATTTCATTCTCTGCTCTCTATAGTCCTATGTTAATTTATCTGTTCCCTAACTCTAATAAATACTAAAATTTTCCTCAAAATAGCCCAGCCAGAATATGCTGCTCTCCCTTCATGGATCCAAGAGATGGCATTTTACCCTGACTCCAGAAAGTGTGGCGCATATTTGTCGTTGGTTTTGACCCCCTAGGTCCTGAATCCACTTCTCACTATCAAAACTGGCAATTCCAGACATCCTGCCTCCTAGACTTCCTTGCGCCTAGGGAGTGGGCACAAAACCACAGTGCCACCAATCACTTACCCACTCCAGACTGTGAGCTGGAAAGTAGGGTGATCTGTCCCTGGACTTGGACTCATTTGCCTCACTCTAATACTGGTGTTGTTGGATCCTGCCTTTATTTTAAATGTTGCTATTTTGTTCATCATGGATTTTTTTACATTGATTTTTAATTCTTAAGATATCTTGATTGCTGAGTTTTTTGCCACCCGCATAAATTTTGTACCTAGTTGAGTGTCTTGCTCCAGGCCCTGAAAAGATCGCTCTGAATCCACTCCAGCAAGAATGGGGGCTGCTTGCTAGAGTTTCTAGAGACTTCCACTGAGGTCTCATTGGCCAGAATTGTATCACATGGCCACCCTCCTTGGGAAAGCAGTATTCAGCTTTTTTATGCTCTGTAATGGGGGCAGGCAAGGAAGAAAGGGGTTTGGGGTTATCTAGCTAATAATGTCTGCCATGGTAATTATATTACTTTGCTGTTCTTAGTCTAATTTACTAACCTAAATGGAGAACTGACATATAGCAGGACCCTTGTTAATTGACTTCTGGTTAATGGGAACACTGGACAGAGTCAATCCCTTTATATTTTCTATCATATATTATCTCTGCCCTCATAAAATTATAATTACTATATAAATCACCTAATCCAAGCTTCTCAGTTTTATAACAAATTTCTCTAAAAACTTTTAGAAAAAACAACCGAATACACTGTTATTCTCTATCCCCATGGGACTTGAGTTACTTGGTGTGAATACTTTTTTGTCTTGCTCTTTTCCCCAGTTTCAGAGCCACTAGCCTTCCCTTTTTTTTTTTTTTTTTTGAGGAAGACTAGCCCTGAGCTAACTGCTGCCAATCCTCTTTTTGCTGAGGGAGACTGGCCCTGAGCTAACATCCATGCCCATCTTTCTCTACTTTATACGTGGGACACCTGCCACAGCATGGCTTGCCAAGCAGTGCCATGTCCACACCCGGGATCTGAACTGGCAAACCCCGGGCTGCCAAAGCAGAACGTATGCACTTAACTGCTGTGCCACCAGGCTGCCCCATCCTTTCTTTTTAAACGTTGCTCCAAATTGTTCTTTGTCCCAAGGGAATCACTTGCTTCTCCTCCATCAGGCTGACCTGCGATTACTTCACCCGTTGACACCCAGCCTCTCAGCAGCGCCCACAGTCCTCTAAAGGACAGGTATGTTACCCTGTAGTGTGTGCCCCACCCATTGGGGACAATGACATCAGTTGCCTCTGAAAATTCCTACCATAAGAGGATAGGAACTGTGCTTGGTGTCTGCTAGCCCAGTGTTTCTCAAACTGTAACACGCACACAAATCCCCTGGGATTCAGTTAAACTACAGGTTCCGATTCAAATAGTCTGAACAGGGCTGAGATTCTGCATTTCAAACAAGCTCCCAGGTGATGCTAATGCCGCTGGTCCATGTACCACACTTGGAGTAGCCAGGAACTTGAACATGGATCTAAGGGAAAAATCAGAAGGAGAAAGAGCCCATGATCCGGCAGCCCTAGGTCCCTACCAGGGCCAGACGCGGGTGAGGCAAGTGAAGCACCTAGGACACAGCACTGAAGGAGGCGTGCAAGCTCAGATGCGGCCCCGGCGCTTGCGTGACCGTGAGAGTAAGCTCACCCTTATGTTGTGTATCCAAGGCACCTCGCTTGCCCACCCTAGTCCTGGCCCTGGTCACCACCAAGTAACATTTGGGTGAGTATCCCTCCAGACTACTTTCTAATACACATATAAACACATATGGGCTCATATTGTATATGATTATACTGAATATAATTATACCCACAATATTACACATGCAGTTAATTATCCTATTATTTGTTCGTTTATACCTAAGTTGTAATATTTTGAAATCCTCAAGCTCTAAAATTTAATCTCAGCAAATTTATTTAATAATCCTCTTCCTCTGAAATGCGCATAGTTGCTTTCTCAGAGTGGAAGAATTGTGAGTGGTTATTATTTTCTTCTTTATACTTTTCTGTACTTTCCCAACTTTCCCCATTGGACTCACATAACTTTTAATTCAGTTTTTATTTTTATCAGAGTAATACGCATATGGACTTCAAAGAAACCAAACGCTCTACAAGACTTATGATGATAAACAATTGCCTGCCCCACCCACTCCCACTGGACTCACTCGGCAGAAGCAGCTGCTTTCAACGCTTTTAGTTGTTTCTTCTGCTGTTTACCTCCTTGGTGCTAAATAACATGCTATTGTGTAAATTTTCAGTTTCAGGTATTTTTTAATTTCCTCACTGAAGATGAGATTTTAACTCACTTACACCACAACTTCCACATAACTTCTTCTATACGTCTGCCATTCTTCTTAAATTAATATTTAGTGTTTACAACTGAGCCAAGCAGAGCAGAATAATTACCCTATCTTCTTGTACTATTTTTCGTTTTCCCTGGAGTTAACGGTGGCCTAAGGGTTTCCCTTGCTCGGTTTTGTTTTAAAATATCTGTCGCTGATTTTTCTGCAAGCTTTCTGCCAAGACTGGAAAACTTTTCTCAGATTGTGGCCAAACCCACAGTCTGTCAGCTCCATTTTTTTCTCTAGGGTCATCCTTTCTGGAGCCCTCTGTATTACTCAGGGTTCCCGGAGAAACAGAAGCAATAGGCTAGAGAGAGAGAGAGACAGATTTGTTTTAAGGAACTGGCTCACATGATTGTGAGGCCTGGCAAGTCCTAAATCTGTAGGGTAGGCTGGCAGGCTGAAAACACAGGCAAGAGTTAATGTTGCAGTCTTGAGTCTGAAACCCACAGGGTAAGCCAGCAGGCTGGAAATTCAGGATTTCTACATTGTCATCTTGAGGTAGAATTCCTTCTTCTTTGGGACACCTCAGCCTTTGTTCTTAAGGCCTTCAACTGATTGGATGAGGCCCACCCACATTATGGAGGGTCATCTGCTTAACTTAAAGTGATTATAAATGTTAATAGTATCTAAAACATACCTTCCAAGCAACATCTAGAGTAGTGTTTGACCAAACTGGGGACCATAGCCTAGCCAACTTGACACAGAAAATTAAATATCACACCCTCCATCCTCCTATGTAATCTCTCTCCCACAATTTTTTTTTTCTCTTTAGTGTCCCCCTCCCACTTAATCTCATGGCCCTCCCTTTAAATATCAGCAATAGTTTTCAGCAAATATTTCCCAAGTGAACTAAGACAACCCATCGTGGAATTGTGCTAGGGTGGATAAAGTGGATGGGAGCGTCAGTGGGTGCCTCTTCCACCCCCATCCAGCTGCCTTCTCATCTCCATTTCTTTCCCACTGTCCTAGGAGAGCAACAGGGACAATGCTGAGCTCAGACAGCATATATTGTGTGGTAAATGCCAATAACCAAGCCTGGCCAGGAGAAAGAATTTATTTGCAGGTCCAGTCCTTCTAGGAAGCATTAGTGTAATTAACTGGGCCTGCAGCAGCTGTCTGACTAGTCATTTTTATCCTAATGCTTAGGCTACAAACCTGAAAACCTCATAGTAAAGAAAGCACTAAAGGGGCCAGCCCGGTGGCATAGAAGTTAAGTGTGTGCACTCTGCTTCGATGGCCTGGCATTTGTGGGACAGATCTCAGGTGTGGACCTACACACCACTCATCAAGCCATGCTGTGGCAGCATCCCACATACAAGATCGAGGAAGACTGGCATAGATGTTAGCTCAGCGACAATCTTCCTCGCCAAAAAAACAAACAAACAAAAATCTAAAAGAAAGCACTAAATGCAAAGGTAGCTTTTCATGTTATTTCTTGGTTTCAGACTTACAGATATACCAACACATAGTCCAATGATAACTTTGATCATGTGATTTTTGCCTTCTTAGAGATTTTTACTTAAACTGAATGCTTCATGATGGGGCCAAAATAATTGAGAAGTCTTAAGAAATACAGATTTTAAGTTAATTTTTCCAAATGACTGTGTGTGTGTGTGTGTCACGATGAGTCAATGTTTCTTTGGGAGTTGAGGGTGGAAAAACCTCAAAAACTAGGGAAGGATGTGAAACATGGCAGGTCTAGTACCCAAATGATAGATAGACTTTTCCCATTTACCTGTTTGGGAGGGAAGAGAGTATACAAACCTTATGGAGCAAGGAGAGAAAGAGAACTATAATTTCTGAACAAAAAGAGTGACAAAAACAAGTTCCCCAAAGCAAAAATAAATCTGAAAGCCAGAAGTGAGAGGGAGAAGACATCCACTGACCTCATCGTGCTTAGATGGGAAACTTCCTGTAAAACAAGGGAGTTTCTGAGGCTCCCGCTGCTGAAAGGTTTTCTTTCAACTGGTGGGGTGGAGAACTGCATGAATCACAAGACTCTCAGGCTCCCTGAGGAATGTGCAAAATCTTCCCAGATTTGCAGAGGCCCCGGAACTGTCCCGGATGCCAACAGATAGCTGATCTCATAAATTCCATAAAAACGGAGGCATGGGAATCCCATTTGTTCCAAATAGAGGTCATAGGACACCGAAGCGTTCCATATCCATAAGTTTTGGAAATGCTGGGTTAAGTAAAATTATGTTTATTGCAGGACTTCTCAGGACCTTTAGTAGCATCGCGACTCTCCACCAGGAACGTTTATTACAGGACTCCCCAAATGTATTTGAGATGTTTCATGGAGCACTGATTAACATTTCTCTAAACCAGATGGTCATCATCAGGGTGTCTCTTGTTTAGTCGTAGGAGAAAGGGGACAAGATGATCACTTGCTAGGTCTTGTATAGCTTCAAGTCAGAGAAGCAAAAGAAGACCCAACGGCCCGTTACCATCTCCCGGCTTTGAAAAATGATCTCATGAATTCCCCTTTACTTCTGACTTGCTAACGACTGTTTCAGAATCCAATAATATCAGAGCCGAAAGGGGACCTGGAGATCTCTTCATCTAAGCCTTCCATTTTACGGGTGTGAAAACTCGCCTAAGGAGTGGAATAAGTGGCCCAAAGTCACAGGTAAATTAAATTGCAAAGCTCAGCTAGAACCAGGTTTCCTGACTTCCTGTCCACTCTCCTCTCTCCATGCAACTGAATCCACAGACTAGCAAGGGGCTGCTACTGCATGACTTTGACAAGTCTGCCTATGGTCTAAAATGAGATCTAAGCCCCGCTCATGGCCCATGTTATCTCAAACAAATCTCGATTTGGTAAAATAATTCAGGCAGTCATTGGCATTTGAAGCGGCAGTGTTTCAAATGCGCTGACCTGTGGTTTGAACACAAGATTCTTCATTTATCTCTGAGACTGCAGCCTCACGCTGTCTTCCTTGAAAGCTGAATTGTAAGTCATGTTGATGTCATGGTCCATCTCTAAAAGTGTTTAAATAGGTTTGTATTGTTCAAATATAGATCAAGGATTATAAAAGGTTCCAAGTGAAAATCTCCTTCGTACCTCTGTCTCCCGTCCTCCCATTTCTCACCTTCCCTCTCCACATGTTAGCCATTCATAATAGTGTTTTATGTATTTCTGGAGTTCTTTCTGCAAATAGGAATATAGAGACTTATTTTTCTCCATTATTTACACAAAATGGCATGATCTCTCTATTAGCAAGACTCCTCCTTTAGGCCTTGGTTTCCTCATTTATAAACAAAGGAGGGGCTGACCTGGTGGCTCAGCAGTTAAGTGCGCACGTTCTGCTTCGGCAGCCCGGGGTTCACCGGTTCAGATCCTGGGTGTGGACATGGCACTGTGCAGCAAGCCATGCTGTGGTAGGCATGCCACATATAAACTAGAGGGAGATGGGCACGGATGTGAGCTCAGGGCCAGTCTTCCTCAGCTAAAAAAAAAAAAAAAGAGGAGGCTTGGCAGCAGATGTTAGCTCAGGGCTAATCTTCCTCAAAAAAAAAAAAAAGAAAGAAGATGGTACCAACTCTCTCCACCGTCCTCTCTGTCTGATGTTCTCAGATGCTGGGAATGCATCAAGCCCCCTGCCACTCATTCTGCCTCTCTTAACAATGTTTGGCCTTTTGGAAAGTCACACTTGCATGGCTGGTCTTGTCAGTGACCTCAAATGTAGAACACTCAGGGTGTGGTTTGGACTCTGGTATTTCATGCTTTAAGAACACCCAGTACACAAATGTCAACATTTCCAAAGCAAAATAGGGAGTGGCTGTTCGTATTACAAATGAACCTTGTAAAATGATTCACCAAAGGCATCTTTTATGTATTTACATGTATTTATTTATTAAATAAGTAATCCTTAGTACAAAATTCAAAAGAGTATACGATGAAAACACCCCGCCTTGATCCCTGGTCACCGAGCTCCACTCCCCATGGGCCACCTTCGTCATCAGTATCTTGTGTCTCCTTCCATGTTCTTTGCACATGCAAACATATCCATATATAACCTATTCTGAAAACAGTACTCTAAATGCACTGTTTTGTACTTTGTACTTTTCACTGAGAAATAAATCTTGGAAATCCTTCCATATCAGGACAAATAGAATTGCCTCATTGGTTTTTTAAGGGCTGTATAATTTTCCAGTGATGGATATACCAAAATGAATTTTTTAAGAGTGAACTCTATTATTCCATTGACAATCGGATTTGACCCCTGAAGTCCTGTTTCGGTTGCACTCTATCGTGGGGAACAAAATTCTCTCAGGGTGCTGCTGCTTGTGCACTGTGCACAGTCAGAGCAGGCACCAGCACCTGTGGACACACTTGTGCCAAACAGAAATTCACAAGTGTTTTCACCTCCTAAATCTTAAGGTTGAATCTCAGACTGCTTCAAGAACCTCAAAGCTTAATCTTCCTAATTTTTTTTTTTAAGATTTTATCTTTTTCCTTTTTCTCCCCAAAGCCCTGCAGTACATAGTTGTATATTCTTCGATGTGGGTCCTTCTAGTTGTGGCATGTGGGACACTGCTTCAGCGTGGCTCGATGAGCAGTGCCATGTCTGCGCCCAGGATTCGAACCAACGAAACACTGGGCCGCCTGCAGCGGAGCGCGCGAACTTAACCACTCGGCCACGGGGCCAGCCCCAATCTTCCTAATTTTTAGAATAAGTTTTCCCCTCCCTAATTTTTAGAATAAACTTTTCTCCCCCCCTCTCTTTCCCTCTTTCTCCCCACCCCTCCTCATTAGTGAAAGCTGAACAATCCAATGTAGCTTTTCTTATTTCTTTCTTTCTTTCTTTCTTTCTTTCTTTTTTTTTTTGCTGAGGAAGATTCGCCCTGAGCTAACATCTGTGCCAATCTTCCTCTATTTTGTATGTGGGTCACTGCCACAGCATGAATGCCAACAAGTGGTGTAGGTCCATATCTGGGAACTGGGCCAGCACCGGTGAAGCAGAGCATGCTTAACTTAACCACTAGGTCACGGGCTGGCCCCTAGCATTTTTTTTTTGAAACCTTTTGAAACCTGCCCCATTCTCCAAGGCTCTGACTAACCCCCTGTTGACTACTAGCAGCTCTTACCCTGGGTGGTCCCCAGCTCAGCCCTCATAACAATAAAACTCCTCTGCAGTCATTGTCACTATAGGAATAGAAAGAACTCGGGTCAGAGGCAGGGGGTGATGAAATATGGATCTCCCAGCCCTTGGTGTAGCCAGAGGTGCCAGGCAGCCTTAAAGAGCCTCATCATCCATTTACTTCAGGGGATGTACAAATGTTATCGTTTTTTATGTGTGACAGTGAGAAAGGTTGGGAAGCCCTGATGAGCACAATGAGAGGGAACATTGTCCTCAGCACAGAGTTTAGCCCATGGTGTATCCTCAGTTAATATACTGAGAATTGATTAGTTGGCTGAATGATATGATTAGGCACTGTGTACTCAATAAATAGTAGGTATGGGGCTGGCCTGGTGGCTGAGTGGTTAAGTTCAGGCACTCCGCTTCGGCGGCCCAGGGTTTCGCTGGTTCGGATCCCAGGCACTGACATGGCCCCCGCTCATCAAGCCATGCTGGGGCAGCGTCCCACATAGCACAACCAGAAGGACCCACAACTAAAAATGCACAACTATTTACCAGGGGGCTTTGGGATGAAAAGGAAAAATAAAATCTTTAAAAAAATAAATAAATAAAAATAAAGAGTAGGTATTATGATTATATCTTCTCACTGTTTTTTTTGTGCCCCAACCCAAAGAAAGAAGACCTGACACTCACGGCTATTTTATAATACGAATCCTAATTGACCTCTTATCTCACTTACTTAAAATATTCACTTCCCTCAGTTCTGTAACCTGATGCTCTCCTGCTTTTCTTTCTTCCCTCTGAATCTCCTTTGCTGATTCTCCTTTCTCTACTCGGCCTTTAAATGTTGGGGTTTTCCGAGTCTGGCTCTTTGTCCTCCTCTCTCCCTGAGCCGCGTCAGTGACTCCTGGGACTCCAGAGACAAACTGTGTTCTGCTGACCCCAAAATTTGATGTTGTCAGCCCATTTCCCTTCTCTGAGCTCCAGACCCCTGAATCTGACAGCCTCTCTGTTATCGCTTCTTGAACTCACTGAGATGAAGCATCTGCCCCCTAGAGGAATGAGAGCTCAAAATAGAAATAAAGGTACAGAAAAATAAGGTTTTTCTTGCACGTCTGGAATTTGTACCCACTCTACTAGCTATTTCAGCTCTTTTCGACCTTCTTCAGTTCTTTGATTTTACTAATCCTTCCCACCGCCATTAGCAGATCCTACCAGCCCCACTTCACAGAGGGCTCGCTCACCTTCTGCCGCCAAATCTGCAGACATCTTCACTCTCAGACTTTTTTCCTCTTCAGGCCAATTTCCTGCCTGGGCTTTGGCTTGTGTCACTTCCCAGTTCCTCAGGGCTCCTTTGCTCCTGAGTGTCCACCCTCTCCATCCTCTCTCTTTTACCGGCTCTCTGTACTTGCTGCTTGCCAGCAATGTTTATACATATTCAAAGGCTCCCCAATTTAAAGTCTCTGCCTTTGACCCCATGTGCGGCTCCCACTGCCACCATTCCTTTCACAGCCAAATTTCATGAAAGAGTTGTCTCTGTTTACCATCTTTATTTCTACACCTTCCCTACGTCTCAGCCTCCTGCCATTTTGCTTTCTTCCTACAATCTGCTGAAACTATTCTTGACAAAGCGAACACCAATGTCTTCCGTCTTCTTTAATCCAGTGCTCCTTATTTGCTTTGGCCTCTCGGCAGCATTTGCCACTGTTGACCAGTCCCTGCTCCTTGTTTCCTTGCTGATTTCCTCGTGACAGCATTTGTAATTAGTTCTGGGTGGCTCACCAGGTAATTGCCAGCCCAGGGGCTGTATTTTCTTGCTACCTTCACAAACACCTAGTTATCTTTAACTCACCCTTCAGGTCTCAGCCCAGGATGCCCTTCCCTGTCCCCCTGGACCAGTCCGCATGGCTTCCCGTACCTTGCCTGAGGAGCAATTATCACAGATTGCAATTAGATGTGTTGGAGTCATTCTACACCCCCAGCTTTTCCCCTGAGTTGTATCTAATGTCCAGGGACTCCTATGGTGGGAAGACACAGGAGAGGGTGGCTTTCTGCTCCTGAACATGATCTCTTATGCTGGCCTGGCTGAAATGTGCTGAGAGTTCGCAGTGCCCAGCAATGCTAGTTTAAAGGGATCTGGAAGCTCTCTTTCATTCTCCTCAGGCAGTTTAATATTTTCCTTATGTTTTTCCAGATTTCATCCAAAGTGGTCACTGGAAATGATTGAAGCAGCAGTCCCTGAGGGGGACCTGACAGTGGCCACACGGCCTCTTCCTATGAGATTTTACGGAACAACCACTGAAGACACCAAAACCGTTATCAGGGCATTCTTCTCCTCCCCGCTCCTAACTCCCATCTCAGAAGGCCTGGACCAGTGATGGGGGCACAGCACAGGGCCTGGAATGCACACGCTTCTGAGTTCTCCATCCGCTTCTCCTCAGTCCGGGGCCCCTGATCTCCCCTGGAGGTGGGGTGGACTCTTCCAGCCCTGAGAGTTGTCTGCACGTGGTCCTTTCTATTTCCCACAGGGTCCTGGCTCCAAGTCAGGAGGACTCCTTCTTTCAGCATGGTCCACCCTTCCCTGGGTTAACAAACATTTGGTTCATTGAATGGGGGGAAAGGCAATGGAGAAAAGAAAATCCTGGGGACAAAAGCCACCGGTCAATATTCCAAAGTAGCCTCCTGGCACAGTGCTGTGGATACTGAGAATCTAGGAAATGTGGGTGTGAAGACAGCAGATGAACCAGAACTGCCTGATGTCCTTAGTAGATAAATAGGCGTAGCAGACAGAAAAAAATCATTTTGCCAGAGAGGAGAAAAACAAGTGTTGTTTCATCTTCAACATTACACAGAGGAATTTCTGGGGGAAAATGTGAAGATTTTGTGACTGTTGAATAGCAAAGAGTATGAGCCATTTGTAAATATTAAGAAAAATAAAACATGTATTTGTGCCTAAACGTAGCTAGCAAGAAAGTTAATAATCACCCACATATCTCCCCTTAGTTACCTAATTAATCTAATTGCCTCCTACCATTTTTTGACCTTTCTCTTCCCACATATCCCCATTTATTATTTATTACCTAAATGGAGCAACACGGTCACCCCAAACAAAAAGCCTGCAGACAACCGAGAGAAGCCACATGTTTGAGAAACACTCGCATCACATTTTCTTTGAATCTGCATTATTAACATACCTCCTTTTTTTAGAATCTCAAACCCTGGGAGGCAAATGTCAGATGCAAGTGGAAGGCCAGTGACCTCATGCTTTTCTGCAAATACTGCTGGTTCTCCGGGGGCAGGAGGCCGACTCCAGAGGCTTCTTGCTATTTGATAATCCCTCCGGACACAGCAGAACAACACGCACTAAGAGTTTGCCTGCAGGTGACTAAAACTTGACACTCCCAGAATAGAGTCTGGCTGCCTTCTCCCTCAACACCCTCAACGCCTCCTTCAGACGCACCTTGACATCTGCCTTCCTTTGGCTGATTGAGAAAGACTTAAAATGGTGAAATCTTGGCACTGGCCGGGTGGCACAGCGGTTAAGTGCACACCCTCCACTTCGGCAGCCCGGGGTTTGCTGGTTTGGATCCCAGGTGCGGACATGGTACCACTTGGCACACCAAGCTGTGGCAGGCGTCCCACATATAAAGTGGAGGAAGATGAGCATGGATGTTAGCTCAGGGCCAGGCTTCCTCAGCAAAAAGAGGAGGATTGGCAGTAGTTAGCTCAGGGCTAATCTTCCTCAAAAAAAAAAAAGTTGAAATCTCTCTTCTTCTTGACAGCCATAGAGCAGAAATCTGGCCTTCAGGAGTCCCTGCAGACAACTTTCTCCCGTGATGCTCTCTCTATCTGCCTTGGTTTTTGGAAGCTCTGCTTTCTTGCCCTCACTTAGATATCTCCTTGGAGAGAGAGCTTTGGAGAAACCAGAATAATTGGGCTCCAGGGAGAGCTGAGTGGCAGAGATGAGGTTTAAACAAACTGACAAAATAATTTTTCTCCATATCATGTTTTTATTTCAAAACCCTGCTTAAAAATGGACTTCTCATTGAAGTATTCTATTTTTTAAGCATTATCATCGTTATTATTAACAATCACTTATTGAGAATCTAGTCAAAGAACATTGCACTAGGTCCTTCAGCTAGGTTCTTTCAATTGCTCTTCTGGCATCCATGAGAAAGAGGAATTGTTACTCCTATTTCAGAGATTAAAAAACTGAGTGTTAGGGGCTGGCCCTGTGGCCGAGTGGTTAAGTTCACACGCTCCACTTCAGCGGCCCAGGGTTTCGCTGGTTTGGATCCTGGGCGCGGACATGGCACTGCTCATCAGGCCATGCTGAGGGGGCGTCCCACATATAAAGTAGAGGAAGATGGGCATGGATGTTAGCTCAGGGCCAGGGGTTCGTGGGGTCAGATCTCAGGCAGGGACTTACACACCACTCATCAAGTCATGCTGTGGCAGCATCCCACATGCAAAATATAGGGAAAGACACGCACGGATGTTAGCTCAGGGACCATCTTCCTCAAGCAAGAAGAGGAAGATTGGCAACAGATGCTAGCCCAGGGCCAATCTTCCTCACCAAACCAAACCAAACCAAACCAAACCAAACTGAGCGTCAGAAATAAAGGACTAATGAAGAGCAGACTGAGGCCAATTAAGCAGGAAGCTACTGAAGCTGAAGCCACAGGGCCCCTCTTCCATGAGCCCCTTTCAAGGAGCTGCACCTGATTCTGTATCCATAAGCGTTATTTTTCTCCTAAGTTTTCAAAATTGTATTAGCTTAGATCCACAAAATCTGGATCTGTCCCTGGTATGGAGTCAATATTTGAACCCAGAATTATCTGACTTTTAAGTCTATGCTCTTTACACAGAACTGCTGTTAATTGCGAATTACAAGAGTCAGAAAATATGATTTCCGCTCCCTAAATCTGCTGTAAACTTGAAAACTCCAATAACCTTAACAGAGAGCTCTGTTCAAATACTCTTGCATCACTCCTTTGGAGAATCAGAGACACATATCAGCCGATACTCGCAGAAGTGAGTAGTGGGTGTGGCTAGTGGGATGAGAGAGGACAGGCTTTGGAGCTGGCTCCCTGGGTTGGAATCCTGGTTCTCCCACGTCACCTTTAGCTGTGTGTGCTTAGGCAAGTTATTCACCCTCTCTGTGCCAGAATTTCCTCTTCTGAAAAATGGGTACAACAATAGTTCCTACTACATAGGAGTTTGTATGTGTCTGTGTGTATGCATATTAAATGAGTTAAAGGATTTTTCAAACTGCAGGTCAAGACCCATTAGTGGCTCATAAATCAATTTAATGGGTTAACCAGAGTTTCTTAAAAAATGAAATAGAATCAGAATACAATCTAACAGAAGATATCAGAATGCATTGCACACATGCAGGAGAGGTAATTGTTTTCTGAAAGCTTTTGTTTCTGTTGTGAACAGTATGAAAGTGTGTATGTATGAGTGTGCTGCATTGTTCTGGAAATGCATTTCTTATTGTCAGTCACCATCCAGAAGGTCTGAAAGCCTGTGAGTGAATACAGGCAAAGCAATTAGAGGTGGGCCGGGCACCTTGTGACCCACAGGAAATGTTAGTTATTATCGCAGTGCTAGACGCTGTGGGGTAGCCACAGGTGTGCGTGACGTAGTCCAAATGCTTTCTTTCTATTATCTATTGTCTCACGTAATCCTAACATTCTTTTTAGAAATAACGCTTTATTACTATAAAATCATGTGTGTATAAGGCATAAAGTTAGGAAATCCAAGTAGGCAAAAATAAGAAAATATCATCCTCCTGTTACCCAGAAATTACCACTTTTAACATTTTAGTGAATAACTTTCAGGATCTTTTTCCATACACATACTTTTTAACTCAAATAAAATGATATGCTTCATATTATTTTGTAATCTTTTTCTCAGTCAACAATCTCTTCCTTTGCACTCATAAACTTTCATTTTATTTAATATTGAGATTTCTCCCTAATATTCAAATATCTCCCTAAAATGTCCTTTATAGCAGATTTGTTGAAACCAATACTGGTGCAGGACTGCTCATTGATCTGGTGGATGTGGCCCTTAGTGTCTCCTAATCCTGTTGTCATGACATTGACTTTGAGAGGGACCAGGCCAGCTGTCCTGCAGAATGTTCCACTTTCTGATTTGTCTGTCTACTTCCTTGTGCCAGTGTTTATCTTGCACCCTGCATTTACTGTAAATTAAAAGTTATATCTAAAGGTGTGAGAGACTCGTTTCAACATTTTGGCTAGGCTACAGTTTAAGTGTTGTGTTTTCATATTACCTCATCAGAAGACAATGTCTAGACCCGTTACTGATGCCAAGATGGAACCAGCCTTGGGAGAACGTCAGTCTGATTCTCCCATTATACAGTTATGTCCACTACACTCCCAATTTGAGACTGAAAGCAAACCAATATAGTATTAACTGGCACTATTTGTTTATCCGGTTCTCTATCAACCATTTGCTTAATTTTTAACAGCTTTTTAAGGTATAATCGGCATACAAGCACATTTTTAAAGGGTACTAGATTGATTTTCTATTGCTGCTGTAACAAATTACCACAAATTTAGTGGCTTAAAACAATACAAAATGTGTTCCCTTACGGTTCTGCAGGTTAGAAATTCAACATGGGTCTCACTGGGCTTCGATCAAGGGGACCGCAGGGCTGTGTTCCTATGTGGAAGCTCTAGGGGAAAACCCACTTCCTTGCCTTTTCCAGCTTCTAAAGGCTGCTCACATTCCCTGATTCACGGTCCCCTTTGTCCATCTTAAAAGCCAGCAATGTTGCATCTCTCTGACCATTCTTCGTAGTCATGTCTCCCTCTGACCCTCTCTTCCACTTTTCAGGACCCCGTGATTACATAGGGCCTACCCAGATAATCCAGGATAATCTCCCCATTTTACAGTCATTTGATCAGTAACCCTAATTCTATCTGCTCCCTTAATTCCATTTTGCCATGTAACATACATATTCATAGGTTCCAGGAATTAGGATGTGGACGTCTTTGAGGGATCATTATTCTGCTTGCCACAATCTGCTCTATGATGCCCAGAGATTTATGTCCATCTGATATGCCATATATATTCACCCCATTCCCCGAAAGTCTCAACCCATTATAGCATCAACTCAAAGTCCCAAATCCCATCTAAATCTCATCACTGAAATCATCTAAATTAGATATGAGTGAGACTCTGAATATAATCCATCCTGGGGCAATATTCTTCTCTATCTGTGGACTTGTGAAACTAGAAAATAAGTTTTTTGTTCTCAAAAGACAATGGTGGGACTGGCATAAGATAACAGTTATTGACATTTCCATTCAAAGAGGAAAAAAATAGAAAGAATGAAAGAATCACTGGACCCAAGAAATTTAAAAATCCAGCTGGGTAAATTTCATTAGGTTTCAAGGCCTGGGAATAATGCTCTATGGCTCTCAGCCCTGTTCTCTGGGTCCAAGACTTTGTCCTCTGAGTCATCTTTCCCTTTCCATGAAAGGCGCGCATGTTTACAGCTAAGTAGTTTTCTTTTGTTTTGGTGAGGAAGATTGGCCCTGAGCTAACCCCTGTGCCTCTTCCTCTATTTTGTATGTGGGTGGCTGCCACAGCATGGCTTGATGAGCCATGTGTAGGTCCATGCCTGGGATCCAAACCCGTGAACCCCAGGCCACCAAAACGAAGTGCACAAACTTAACCACTATGCCACTGGGCTGGCCCCTACAGCTAAGTAGTTTTATCAGCCTGCTTCCTGTCTGTAGAATTTTAGGGGTCCAACAGACTCCTTTCATTTTACTTTCTCTCTGTCCCTTTCAGGCCAAGCTGTCAGTGTTTTTGCTGGTATAAAATTCTCCAGAGCCTTGTGGGTCTCCTGTGTATGTCATGGGAATTCACTCCAGGAGATAAGCAGTTTCTCTACTTACCTTTCCTAGATAATCTCATCTCTATTTTTTTTTTCGTTGACATAGATGAGAGGATCTATGAGTCACACCCTTGATCTCTTCAAAGAGTCTTTTTGGTCTACTACAAAGAAAGCTGCTATGAACATTCATTTATAAGTCTTTGTATGGACATACACTTTCCTTTCTCTTGGGTAAATACCTAGAAGTAGAATGGCTGAGTCATATGGTGAGTACATGTTTGACTTCTTAAGAAGTTACCAAACTGTATATTTCACATTCCCACCAGCCTTGTATGAGAGTTCCTCCATATCCTCACCAACATTTAGTATGGCTAGGCTTTTTAATTTTAGCCATTCTAATGGGTAGATTTTAAAACTAATTGATAATTCTTGAATCGATTTCATTAGAGCTTGCAAAATGCTCTAAATATCCAACATTATTTCTATATTGACTAGCTGGCATTCTTCAGTAAAATAGAGCTTTCTCTCACCAACTGAGATTATGTAGTTATCCTAAATATAGTTCCCACTAGAAAGGAGGTTAAATGTTTAATTCTTTCCCTTTAATTGCCAATTTTCAAAACAAAGATTTGTTTTAATCCTCATGCTCCTTTTTGGTTGAGGTAACTCATTCTTGTTTTCCCATTTTGCAGTATGTAGGATATGACAATACAATTCAAAGAACTTAAGGAAGCTGCTCAAGGTCTCAATCTCAGCCAACAATAAGAATCCTGGAGGCTGGCCCGGTGGCTCAGTGGTTAAGTGCGTATGTTCCACTTTGATGGCCCAGGGTCTGCCAGTTCAGATCCCGGGTGAAGGCATGGCACCGCTTAGCAAGCCATGCTGTGTTAGGCATCCCACATATAAAGTAGAGGAAGATGGGCATGGATATTAGCTCAGGGCCAGTCTTCCTCAGCAAAAAGAGGAGGATTGGTGGCAGGTGTTAGCTCAGGGCTAATCTTCCTCAAAAAAAAAAAAAAAGAATCCTGCTAAGAGTTTGCCTCTAAACTAAAAGGTCTCAGTTGCCAAGGTACTTTGAAGACTTGTCACAGTAGGCCTGTACTGGGCGCCTGCTTCCTAGTCACGTGGTCAGAGCCTATTGAGAAACATTTCATCTCCCCCTCATTAACTCATCCATTCACAGCACAGTC
Source organism: Equus caballus (assembly GCF_041296265.1). Lineage (NCBI taxonomy): Eukaryota > Metazoa > Chordata > Mammalia > Perissodactyla > Equidae > Equus > Equus caballus. The sequence continues at coordinate 39,899,404 of NC_091703.1, forward strand.
ATTACTGAGTGTCCCACAGGCTGCTGTGCTGCCCTTCCCAGAATCTGCTGGAATGAGGCGGAAGCTGAACACTGGGGCCCAACAGGCCTCAAATATATTCCTTTGCCATGAAAGCCCCCTTCGTTGACTTCTGTCTGAACAGACTGCTTTTCTTTCAGAAATTAGAAGTAATTAGGTGACCTCCTGGGCTCTTTTCCAAGCAAGGATGGGGCAGAAAGTAGCAAGTGGCAGAAAAGCCAGGAATCTGAAAGGGGGGTTAGAGGCTGGATCGGTAAGAGACACGGAAGCTAAGGCGAAGACAGGGCTGACGTTCAGCTGGAAGGCTCTGGAACAGACATAAGCAGTTGTTAAAACATTCAAATGCTTCTGTGTTCGTTGGTAAATAACCGCTGCTTGAGAATGGCCCTCAACACCCGTGCCTATCTTCCACTCACCCCCAGCACCCAGCCTCTTCTCTTGCCACCCTCTCATGACCATTTTGACTAGTTAGGGTCTAGGCTGAACTATGGTTAAATATTTTGAATAACTCCTCTGGGTGTGGACACAAACTGGACTGGAATTCTAATTGGTGTGACCTAGCACCTATATTCTAACTTGAATGTGACCACGTGTTGTCAGCCACTGTTGAGACAGCCTAGACACCGCTTACCTCTGAGTCATGTACTCAGGTGAATACTGGGTTGTTTGTCCCATGTATCTCTTACCGTTGGGATCAAAAGTTGAAAAAACCCAGGCAAGGGCATTCCAGGCAAAGGGGACTCGATGCAGAGGCACACAGCTTGTTTCTGGAAAGGATAGATGAGATACCAGGGACTAGGTGGGGGCCAGGTATGACAGCCATGAGGCTCATGGCCTGGAGGCAGCAACACTCCGATGTGGCGCACAGGATAGAAAGATGGTGATTTGGGGATCTGAAGTACCATGGGGACGTAAGAAAATAGAGTGTATGTTTGGATGCATGGTTCAGGAGTGGAAGAATAGACACCTCATCAAAGACAAAGCAAAGAACTTAGGTCCTGAAAGCAGATGAGGTCCGTCACGGAGAGACACACACAGCGAGTCCAGAAGATGGAGGAGGGAATCCTGAGGCTCCATACCTTAGTGGGCAGGGGAGAAAGAAGTACAGAGAAAGGCACTGAGAATGAGGAGCCAGAGAGTTGGGAACTTGCAAACCTGGGAGCAGAAGGACAGAGACGTAAGAAGAAGGCAATCAGCAGGCTAAAATTTGACAGGTCAAGTAGGACAGGGACTCCAAACGCCCGGGTGGCCTCAGAAGCAGTCGGGGCCTGTGGCTAGTATCCTGACTGCAGGGCTCCACACTGGCTCTGTGAGTCTGAGCTCTGGGACCTTGGGACTTAACCTCTTGTGCTCAGTTTTTTCATCCATAAAATGGAGAGAATAAGACCATCTACCTCAGAGAGTTTCAAGGATTAAATGAGAGAGAGTGCGTGTGGAGAGTGAGACAGACTCTGAATCAGGTTTACAAGGTTGTAAGTGCTTCGTATAAGCATATGCTAAATTATGACAGCTGTGGCACCGGCTACATAAAATTTTTTGTACTTTCTGGGTCTGAGTTTCCTTGGATTGATGTGTAAACTCTAGAAACTCAGGAAAGAAGGAAAGAAAGCAAGCCAGCCATGGCGGTCCTGAATAAACACAGATCTCTTTCAAAAAACAGCATTTAGCACACAGTAAAAATCGTGACATCTCCACACCTCCACTCTGCCCTCTTCAGTTGCTTCTTCTAATTGTTTTTGAGGCCAAACTTGTTTTTCTGTATTTGTGATTTCCAGAGCCTGAGCCAGGGTCACGGAAATAAAGATTTCTCATTCCCTAGCTGCATAAGCAATCCTTTTATTCTGGCTTGGATCCTTTTCCAGACCTCTTTGTGGGTCTGAGAACCAAATAAGGTAATATACTGAGGCAGGCATTGAAGTTCAGGCGCCGCCACGGAGGGGGGAAGAGGGTGGCGCTGAAATCAGCAAAGGAGGCTCAGGAACCGAGCTGCCGCTGGGGGCTGGGCACAGCGAGGAAGGACATCTGTTCGTGTAACATGTTGTTCCTTGGGCTCCCAGAGGAACGTGGGGAGCTGAAAAACAAACACACACACGCAGAGACGCCAAAGGCAGCCTTTCCAAATGGCCACGGTTTCTGAGCATTACTGCATTCCGCTCCTCAAGTTATCACCAGGCTTCAGACTCGGGGTTTGAATCCCGTCTCCATCACTTACAAGCTGCGTGACCTTGGGCAAGTTATTTAAGCTCTCTGTGTCCCAATTTCCACTTGTTTCAACTTCTCTAATGACATTTTATAAATCAGGTGAATTCCAGAGAAAACGAGAGTGAAACTTATTGTGTGTGTTCGGGACGGGGAGGAGTTGCATGTGGAGAAAGGTATTTGGTGGGAGTGGTGTCAGGGAACTAAAACAACTCAAATGCTCTCAGCCAGCTCACAAACTTCCGTGGTCATGTGACACCCCCCAGACTAGGAGAAATCAGATAATTAACTGATGATTATTGGAAACTAACTGTGAACCAATTTAAAAGTTTTAAAGCCGAATTCTATTTTAGGTATTTTGGCTCTTCAGTAAAAAGAACTTGTATTAATCGTCATTAAAATCTAAGTATAGAAACTTAGACAGGAGGCTGAGTGGTTAAGTTCACACGCTCCACTTTGGCGGCCCAGGGTTTGCCGGTTCGGATCCTGGGTGCAGACTTACACACCAAAAAAAACACATCAAGCCATGCTGTGGCAGCATCCCACACAGAAGAACTAGAATGACTTATAACTAGAATACACAACTATGCAGTGGGGCTCTGGGGAGGAAAAAAAGAAAAGAGGAGGATTGGCAGCAGATGTTTGCTCAGGGCCAATCTTCCTCACCAAATAAATAAATTCTTTAAAAATTGATCATAATTCCTTAATGTCATCAAATATTTAGTCAGTGTTCAGATCCCACGTCCTGGTCCAGAGTTGAAACTTGGATGTATCACATCTATAGATCTGATTTATTAGCTGTCTTAGTTAGTCTGGGCTGCTGTAACACAGTGCTATAGACTGGGTGGCTTATAAACAACACCAATGTATTTCTCACAGGTTTGGAGGCTAGAAGTCTGAAATCAGGGTGCCAGCCTGGTCAAGTTCTGGTGAGAGGCCTCTTCTGGGTTGCACACTGCTGGCTTCTCCACATAGCCTCACATGGCCAAAACAGGGCTAGAAGCCTCTCTAGAAGCTTCTTCTCTAGCAACCTCTTACAAGGCCACTAATCCCATTCATGAGGGCTCCACTCTCTTGTCCTAATTACTTCCCAAAGGCCACACCTCAAAATACCATCACATTGAGATAGAGTCTCAACATACTGATTTGGGAGGACACAAACCTCCAGTCCATTCCATTGGAGTTATGAGTTCCTTAGAGGCTTAGAACACTTTCGCTTATTATAATTTTCTCTCTTTTTGCTTTTTTTAAAGATTGGTACCTGAGCTAACATCTGTTGCCAATCTTTTTTTTTTCCTTCTTCTCCCCAAAGCCCCCCAGCACATAGTTGTATATTCTAGTTGTAGGTCCTTCTGGCTGTGCTATGTGGGATGCCACCTCAGCATGGCCTGATGAGCAGTGCCACGTCCATGCCCAGGATCTGAACCAGAAAAACCCTGGGCCGCTGAAGCGGAGTGCACGAACTTAACCACTTGGCCACGGGGCCAGCCCCGCCATTTCTTTTTTTAAATTGGGGTGAAATTCACATAACATAAAATTTACCATTTTAAGGTGAACAGTTCAGTAGCATTCAACATTCACAATGCTGTACAACCCCCACCTCTGCCTAGTTCCAAAATATGTTCAGGACTCTGAAAGGAAACGTGGTGTCCATTAAACAGCTGCTTCCCACCACCCCTCTGTCCATGACCACCACCAGTCTGCATTCTATCTGTGACTCTATCCATTCTGGATATTTCCTATAAAGAGAATCAGACAATTCGTGACCTTTTGTGACTGGTGTCTTTCACTTAGCATCATGTTTTCAAGGTTCATCTACGTTGTACCATGTATCAGTACTTCATCCCTTTTTATAGCTGAATCATATTCCATTGTGTGTATATATTACAATTCGTTTATCCATTAATGGACATTTGAGCTGTTCCTACCTTCTGGCAATTGTGGATAGTGCTGCTATGAACATGTATGTCCATGTACTTGTTTGAGCAGCAGTTTTCAATCCTTTGGGGTATATACCTAGAAGTGGAATTACTAGGTCATAAGGTAATTCTATGTTTAACTTTGCGATGAACTGTGAAACTTCCACAACAGCTGCACTATTTTAAATTCCCACCAGCTACATATGAGGGTTCTCGTTTCTCCACATCCTCATCAACATGTGTTATTTTCCTTTTTTAAGAAATTATTATTATAACCATTCTGATGGATGTGAAGTTGTACCTCACTGTGTTTTTGATTTGCATTTTCCTAATGACTAGTGATGTTGAGCATCTTTTCATGTGCTTGTTCACCATTCGTATATCTTCTCTGGGGAAGTGTCTATTTAAATAGTTTGCTCATTTTTTAAATTGGGTTGTTTGTCTTTTCGTTGTTGAGTTGTAAGAGTGCTTTATACTAGTTCTAGATACTAGACCCCTATCAGATTTGTGATTTGCAAATATTTTCTCCCATTCTGTGGGTTGTTATTACATTTCACCCCCAACTGTTGCAATACCAACTGGTGTAGTGCAGTCCAACTCTGACAGTGGCCACCCAGAGTTAGCATCAGGCTCTATAGGTTTAAGGGCATGGTTCCCAACAAGACACCAGCCTCAATTTCTTGGGGTCTCCAGGCCACCTGCACTTCTGAACTTTGTGGCTACAAATGTAGGGGTTCCCACTACTCCCTCAGGCTTGATAATTCATAAGAATGACTCACAGAACTCAGGAAACCATTATACTTGCTGTTCCATTTTTATTACAAAAATAGAGATCAGGAGCAGCCAAATAGAGAAATGCAAAGGGCAAGGTCTGGGAGGGTCCCGGACGTAGAGCTTCTGTGCTCTCTCCTTTAGAATCCGGGTGCATCACCCTCCCAGTGCATCAGTGTGTTCACCAGCCAGGAAGCTCCACTAACCCTCAGTCCGGAGATTTGAATGGGAGTTCCGTTACATAGGTTTGATTGATTAAATTATTGGCTACATGATTGAACTCAATCTCCAGCCCTCTCAGCTCTCCCTAGAGGGAGGGCTGGCTCAACGTCCCAACCCTCTAATCACGTGGTTGCTCAGGAAATTCCAAGGATTTTAGAAGTTTAATGCCAGGAACCCGGGACAAAGATTTGTCCAAGACAAATTCTTTATTACACTAAAGTTGCCTTTTCACTTTCTTAATAATGCCCTTTAAAGCACAAACATTTTTAATTTTGATGAAGTTCAATTTAGCTATTTTTTCTTTAGTTGCATGTGCTTTTGGTGTCATATCTAGAAATCCATCACCAAATCCAAGGTCATGAAGATTTACCCCTGTGTTTTCTTTTCTTTTCTTCTTCTCCATAAAGTCCCCCAGATAGTTGTATATCTTAGTTGTAGGTCCTTCTAGTTCTGCTATGTGAGATGCTGCCTCAGCATGGCTTGATGAGCGGTGCCATGTCCGTGCCCAGGATCCGAACCAGAGAAACCCTGGACCACCAAAGCTGAGCGCCCAAACTCGACCGCTCGGCCACGGGGCCAGCCTCGGCTATGTTTTCAAGTTTTATGATTTTAGATCTAACACTTAGGTCATTGACCCATTTGCAGTCAATTTTTGTAGATGGTATTAGTTAGGGGTTCAACTTCATTTTTTTGCATGTGAATATCTAGTTGTCACAACAGCACTGGTTGAAGAGACTCTCCTTTCCCCAGTGAATAGTCTTGGCCCTTGTCAAAAATGAGGTGGCTATAGATGAATGGGTTTATTTCTGGACTCTCAATTCTGTTCTATTGGTCTGTATGTCTATCCCGATGCTAGTACTACAATGTATTGGTTACCATAGCTTTGTAGTAAGTTTTGAAACTGGGAAGTGTGAATCTTCCAGCTTTGTTCTTATTTTTCAGTATTTTTTTGGCTGCTTGGGGCCCCTTGCAATTCCATATGAATTTGAGGATTGGCTTTTCTATTTCCTCAAAATAAGTCTTTAGAATTTTGATAGAGACTGCATCGAATATGTAGATTGCTTTGGGTAGTATTGACTTCTTAACTATATTTAGTCTTCCAACCCATGAACGTGGATATCTTCCCTGTTAGAATTTTAAGTTAGACCTTTGAAATGTTTCAGAAAATTAAATGTATTAAGTGGACAAATTTTGCTTGATATATTTAAAAGAATTCAATCAGTCAAGTGTGTAAATAAGGTTAATTTTTTGGGAAAATTCTGCTTAACTTCTGATCCAACTAAAGATTTATCTAAAGACAGTGGGAATTATTGATCTTATTAAAAATATTAGATTTTTAGAAAATAAAATAACAGCTGGGAGTTTTGCTTAACCATACAAAAAGAACTGGATTTGGGAATTGGAAATGTGGATGAATTTAATATTAAGCAAAACACCAGAATCAATCATTATTCCTTTCCAGGCACAAGAGTCCCCCTCGGACAATAAAAAGTCTAGTTGTCACCTGGAATCTTCTAAGTGGGGGTAGGGGGACGTCTCCTGGGTGCACATACATCTAACATACATTATAACAGCTCTCTCAGCCTTCCAGAGAGAAACATAATAAGTGTTCAATGAATGTTTATTGACTGACTGAATGGATGGATTCATCTTTGGTTCTTTTTATTTATTTTTTTGAGGAAGATTAGTCTTGAGCTAACATCTGCTGCCATTCCTCCTCTTTTTGCTGAGGAAGACTGGCCCTGAGCTCACATCCATGCCCATCTTCCTCTACTTTATATGTGGGATGCCTACCACAGCATGGCTTGCCAAGCGGTGCCGTGTCCACACCCGGGATCCGAACCGGTAAAACCCCAGGCCGTTCAAGTGGAAGGTGCACACTTAACTGCTGTGCCATCGGGCCGGCCCCCATCTTTGCTTCTTGAAAGCACTTAGGCAGTTGGTAAGTACTTGTTGATGTATGAATAAACACATGTATAAAATGAGTATTTTACATATTAATAAAATTTCAAATCTATCCTTCACTCTGTACTTCAGCCACACTGGCTTTTTTTTTTTTTTTTAAATTCCTCTACTTCCTACAGGAACTTTACACATTCTGTACCCTCTTCCAGGAACATTTTCTCACTTCTCCCACAAACCTTGCCTGATGCCACCTGCTTTTGCTCAATCATCACTTCCTCGGGAAGCCTTCCTTGGTCTACCTAATCAGGCCAATCTCTTCTATGACATGTTTTTAAGACACCACTTCCCTCTCCAGACCATTTTCCACACAAATAATTTCACGACTACTTGTGTGATTTTTCTCTAATCCTCCTCTATATTGGAACACATCCCCATGATGGCAGCTGGAGGCTCTGTTTTAGCTTACTACTTTTTCCTCCAAATCCATCTCAGTGTTTGGAAAAGAGAAGGTGCCTAATAAGTACTTCTTGAATGAATGAATGATGGTTAAATTTGTAATATGATCCAAAAAACATTTCAGGGAATCATATAAAAACAGAGAAGGCTGACAGTCTCAAAGTATCAAAGTACTTTTTTAAAAGCTTAAAACTATGTAATTTGCAGAAACACTAATTTCACATAATTGTCCAGGATATTGAACTAAAAGGAATTTTCAAATGATTATTTGCTGCAATTGTGTGTAGTTATTTTCCATTTGTCCCTGTAGATTGACAAACAATTTTTACGTATTGAGGTATATGGGGTAACTATTCAGGTTCAAAACTGATTCAGCTTGAACTAAAAAGCCTGGTTTAGGGCCTCTCAAACAGACACTGCATATCTGCATAACCATTAAAGAATGCACTCTCGGGGGCCAGCCTGGTGGTGCAGCGGTTAAGTGCGCGCGTTCTGCTCTAGTGGTCCGGGTTTTGCCGGTTCGTTCTTTTTTTTTTTTTGAGGAAGATTAGCCCTGAGCTAACATCTGCCGCCAATCCTCCTCTTTTTGCTGAGGAAGACTGGCCCTGAGCTAACATCTGTGCCCATCTTCCTCTATTTTATGTGGGACGGCTGCCACAGCGTGGTCTGACAAGCAGAGCGTAGGTCCATACCCGGGATCAGAACTAGCGAACCCTGGGCCACTAAAGCGGAACATGCAAACTTAACCACTGCCCCACCGGTCTGGCCCCCAAAATAGTATCATTTCAAGATGTCATAAATATAAAAAATTAATGAGATATTTTATTTTTTTCCATACTGTTTGAAATCTAGCATATATTTTATGCTTACAGTACATCTCAGTTCAGACTCAAATAACCACATGTGGCTGACATATTGGACAGCACAACCCTTCATCAGTTTTCCGGTCTTCACTGCCCTCCCTGCTCTGTGCCCTGGGAGGCCTACTTCCAGGCTTGTATCACTCAGCTCTCTTGCCCTCAGGTTTCCAGATGGCTTTGGGCAATAAAAGCCATCATTAAAAGATGGGACTACGGGAATAGAGAGTGGTCCAGCTACTCTAATACCGAACTTCTTAATCTCAAATTTGTGTGCCTGATGTACAGAAAGCCAAACACTGAGACATCAGTGCTTGGAGACGGAGAAAGACCCCATTGGAGCTGGCCAAGAGGAGAAGGCGGGAGCATGGGTTTGCTCAAATCCACCTCATCTAAGAACAGAAAGCAGGGGGGTTTTATAGAGCTAAGGGGCGTGGCAGGAGGAGCTTCAGGGAAACAAAGGGTCCCTCCCAATAGGCCCCTGGGCAACCTGACTTCTGGGCTGCCACTGGCTGCTGGGGGCCAGCCATCTGGTGACTGCAACCTCCCCAAAGGCATTCTCTGTCTTCTGCAAAACAAGCTTACAAATCTTCAAGACCCCTGAGACACCCCTCAGCTTAAACAGGAAAATAGCAGATTGGTTTAACATCCACAGTAACCCTCAGGTACCCGGCTTCCATTCCACCTCCAATCCCCCCAAAACTGGGCTGCCGTAGCTCTACCTAAGGCCATAGTGACCTCTCTTCCCCAGGGAACTTGGCTGGTTCTGGTAACCCTGTTCCGTTCCTTGCCCCGTTGGGCCTAAGAGCTGCCTCTGGGAGTCCCACTTCCCCTGTGGGTTTCCTTAACGCTGCCCACAACTCCGTAAATAATTAACTCTTCAGTTAACTCTTTGTTCATCAGGCCATCTGTCTCCTGCCAAGACCTTGACTGAACCAAGTAGTTAATGAATTACTTAATGAACTCACAATATTCAAAGCTTTAATTCTTATACATGGGTATTAATGGTGGGCCATCAATACTTTCTTAATTTAATTAAAAAAAAAGTACTTAGTGAATTGGTAATGGGTGAATCTTAGAATTGGAAGATAACTTTAGTGCCATGGTTTTCAACTTGAGGTAGTGAGAAGCCTGTCAGAGTAATTTCCGTATTTGGAATCTTTCTGCTTGTAAGTGACAGCAAAAAAACCAAGTCAAAGTGGCTTAACGGAATTCTAAAAGTGGAACTGGGTTTAGAGCTTCTTAACCAAGAGTTCCAGGGCTCCTTATTTCCCACCTCTCAGCTCTCCCTCCCTCTCCCCTTGGGTCCACTGAGACCAGCTGCTTCCCTCCTGGAAACAGGGTGGCTGCCCTGGCTCAGGACCCCACTAGTCAGAGGAAATGAGCACCTCTCTGGTTGCCCTAGCAGTTGCGCTGGAATTAACAGTTGACTAGTCTGAATGATTACTCATTCATTCCTGAAGTAATGGGGTGGGGAGGGGCTAAGAAATGGAATGATTTCATTAACCAGGGGTGGTCATGTCCCTAACCCTGAAAAAGTGGGGCATAGGGCCCAACCACACCTGAGTCAATAACATAGTCTACTGTGAAAAAGTTCCCCAAAGAAAATCAAGAGATGTTCACTACAACATATGATTCCCATTCTGTCCCTCCCAAGACCTTCTTATATGTCCTCTCGAAGCTTCATGTGGTTCTGGGGTCTAGACAAGAGCGGTTGGTGGTCGAATAAATTTAAAGGAACATTAAACTATTCCATAATTTATGGATAATCCACTTGGCTGTAGTTACCAGAAGATGGAAAGTGTGTGTGGATGGCCAGAGGAGGTTCAAAGTGTATTTGAGAATACAGTTGGAGGGAGGAAGAGAGCTCCATTGAAAGATGGTTGCGGGGCCGGCCCTGTGGCCGAGTGGTTAAGTTCGCGCGTCCCGCTGCGGCGGCCCAGGGTTTCGCTGGTTCGGATCCTGGGGGCAGACATGGCACCACTCGTCAGGCCATGTCGAGGAGGCATCCCATATGTCACAACTAGAAGGACCTGCAACTAAGATATACAACTATGTACCAGGGGGGATTTGGGGAGATAAAGTGAAAAAAAAAAAAAAAAAAGATTGGCCACAGTTGTTAGCTCAGGTGCCAATCTTAAAAAAAAAAAAGAAAGATGGTTGCTATACTAGCATTACACACACAAACAAAAAAACAGGAAAATGGTGGGAAAGAACTGGATACTGAGATGTAAAAACAACATTTAAAAAGTATTTTTTGAGCAGAGATTGTGCCACATAATTTACATACTCATTTAATTAATTAAATAATCAAACACGTATTGATTGCCTGCTGTGTACTAGGTTTGTCCCCAGGCCCTGGGGATGCAAGAGTGACCCCAACTGACAAAAGCTGAAGTTCCTGTGGGAGGAGACAGCAGTAACAATCCTGCGGGGCTGGTCTTATTATCCCATTTTACAGAGAGGAAGCTAATCCTGAGAGAGGTGAAGGGATTCTTCCCAAGACACTTTAGCAGTGAGGAGCAGCAGTACTGAGGACTGGTTTGACTTCAAAGCCTTTGCTTTGATAGAAGGAAACAAAATTAAAAAAGGGAGAAAAGCTTACACAGAGGAAGGGAGCAAAGCAAGGTAAATATAAGTGAGCCACAGGAGAAAAACATGTAGTGAAGGGAAGAAAAGTCTGAAGAGAAAGAGAAAGGATTTGCTAGAATCCTCCCTCCCCTGGGAAACGCCCCAGGAAGGCGAGCTCAGGATCCTGCTGAACAACAGTAGTTCTCAGAGCCTGTCTTCCCTTGCAGTATGAAATCCCCATTTTACAGGTGAGAAAACTAAGGCTCAGAGCACGATTAAATCTTTGCATTTCTTTCCCACTATAGAGAAACATTTTAGAGCCACAATAAGAGATAAGGCTTCAAAACAAAGTTATCTGGGAGAGAGAAAACATAAGTAAATAACTGGCATCTTTCAGCCAATGACTGAAAATACAGGTGATTATTGTTTTTCTTTTTCTGGAGAGATTTCAATAAATTTTAGCGGTAAGTCAGACTCCATTGAAAGAGGCTGGGGGAGTAAGTTTGAGGACATCAGACAAACTTTCCTGCTGAACTCACTGTTCCAGAGAGGGAGAGTTTGCTGATTTTTCTGACACAACCGCGGTATTTCTCTCCCAACAGTGAGTTATTCCCGCAGCTCTGTCTTCCTAGGGGAAGAGAACAGAGGAAAGTGTGCGTGGCCCACGGACTCCACCCCACCCCAGGTCAATAATACAGCAGCCTTTTAGGAGAAAGGCCAGAGGTGCCGTGCCTGGCATTTGTTTGGGGGCCCAGAATTTAAATTCGATCTTTTTCAGGAGCTTCCTTTTACTGTTATTTACTAAAGGTGATAATTTCCAGATGGCCTGACCGGTCTCACTTGCTTTTGATTTTTTATCACACATTTTAAGAGTCCAGGATGATGACGCCACCGTCTCTGCCTAATCCCGCCGTTTGGGTGAGAGGCGGGAAAGCAGCCAGATGCGGGCACTTCCCAGGATCGAGCTATTCCCTAAGTGTGGGACCTGGGCGGGAATAGTGTGATAGTAGCTCGGTCACAAACAGCTCAGTGACCTTGGGAGCTACAGTGAAGCATATTTGCAAACGCGATGGTCTGATTTCCAGCCTAACCGCTCACGAGGATGAAGTAATTGACGAATTCATCCACCACCTGAATCTTACTAGGAGCCATGGCTGTATCAGGGTTTGGGAGTGACGGTGGAGGTGTTATTAAACCCCAGCCTATTCGGAGATGAGGGAGAGGGGACTGAGAGTAACTTGGAGGTCGGCAAGGCGGGAACGACACCCGAGGGAGCGCCAGGCCCGAGGCCACCGGAGCGCGGAAGCGCACCTCTCCAAGAACCAAGAGGCACAGCCACGGCGCGCTCTCGGCAACCGCGGTTCTCGTTGCGTTTGTAGCCGCTACGTCACGGCCTCTTCCGCCTCTCATTGGGCGAACTCGTCCAATCATGTGACCCCAGGGCGGCGTATAAATAGGGGCGAGGAGAAGGCGGTGGTCCGCCATTTCGTGGACTCCGGGGTAGCGTGAGCATCTGCGGGGTCCGGGCGGGAGGGGAGCGGGAAGAGCCGTCCGAGGGTGTGTGGATTTGAGCCTCCGCATTTCTATCCCAAGATCTCGGTAAGAGACCAGCGACTGAAGGAGTGAAGTGGGAAATGGAACGTGACCGTGCCGAGGTGGAGCCAGGCCCAATGGCGGCTCCGGATTGAGACAAAGAGACGCCGCCGCCATTTTGTGACGTTCAGCACGGGGCGGTGGCGGTGGCGGGGGCTCCCGGCCCCTCAGAGGATGTCCCCCGGTCTTGAAGCGGAGGTGTTTGGAATCCTTGGCTGGGGTGAAGCGGGCTGTGGGATTACTCGAGGGTTGACCGGCGGCGGTGGGGGGAGCCGGCAGCCGAGTTGTACTCCGGGCTGCGGCCTTCCGATTTATGGCGCCTTTTTTTCCGCCCCTCGATCTTTGGGCCCCACGTTTTCATAGAAAGCTTCACGGGATTTTTTTTCTCAAGTCACTCATCCACACTGGTCCTTTCCGTCCATGTGAAGTGATTTCTGTATTCAGTCTTTATTTTCATGCTGTTCTAATTGGACTCCGTTTTTTGCAGCCTGAACCCACGTTTTTTTTTTTTTAAACCGGTCTTCCTTGAGCTGCGTTGTTCTTGCAGCCATTTCCCGCGTAGTTAGGCTTGAGACGGGTCCACGGCAAAGTTTTTGGGGAAGCAATTTCCAGCCGTGGTTGGGGCTCAGAACTCGTGGGCACAGGGTGGGGCCACGCGGATAGGATGTGTCTGGGCTGGTTTTTTTTAATAGGATAAGATCAGAGTGAGAAGTGCGTGGCGTTTGGAAAAGCCCTTGAGTTGAATTTCGGGGTAGGCTGTTCTGTCGGGCAGGTGAAGCTGGCCGGCAAGTTGACTAGATTGTATTGCCCAGGCGACCTTCACTGTTGAAGGTTTATCAAACAGACGCCCCCGAGGTGCAGTGAATTCTTGGCATAACACACACCTATCCCCCCCCCCCCGCCCCAGGTGAAATTAACGGAAGATTCCTTTTAAAGTGTACACTTCAGTGGTATTTAGTACATTCACGATGTTGTGCAACCATCACATCTCTCTAGTTCCGAAGCATTTCTATTCCCCCCTGAGGAGATCTGTACCTGTTAAGCACCCGCTCCCCGTTTCCCCTGACCCCTCTGCCCCAACCCCTGGTAACCACTAATCTGTGCCTGGATTTACCTATTTTGAGTATTGTTCATGCACATGGAATCGTAATAGGTGCACTTTTGTGTCTGGCTTGTGTGACTTAGCATGTTTTTGCAGTTCACCCACGGTTGTCAGTACCTTTGCCTTTATCAGTTGCATTTATCAGCACTTTTTTCCGGAATGATCCATCGTATGGATAATGTAGTGCTTAATTATCCACTGACGGCCTTTTGGGTCAACACCTCTTGGCTGTCGAGAGTAGTGCTGCTATGAGGTATATATTTTAAAATGAACAGCTTGTCTTGCTGCATGAGGAATGAAGCTGGTTATGCTTTGCTTATGAAGGTGCATTAGCGTCACTTTCCTAGCGATTTAGCCTTAACTCCTGTTTTATTTTCAGCATTGTTTTCATTTCGTTTTTGAGTCTCCACGATTTGCTTCTCAGTAGGTTATCCTACTTTTCTAAGTGCTTTCTTTTTGAGATAATTGAGAGGACTGGTTAAGTCTCTAAATGCAGTGCCCAGATTGTAGTAAATGTTCCTCCAGTGTTTTTCCCCCCTCGCTTCTCAAGGAGGCATTTTTTCTTAGCAGTTTGTGCTGGCTTCCTGGTAGTTATCAGAAATGATTAGGAAGAAATGAGTGTTTCACGGCTAGTACTTTTACTTGATTAGTTTTTAGTATTTTGGAATTCCTTCCTGAGGATCTGATTTTTCATTGTGTATATTATTTGGGTAAATGATTAACATTTTGGGTATTTTTTTATTACAGAAATGCATCGTGATTCCTGTCCATTGGACTGTAAGGTTTATGTAGGTAATCTTGGAAACAATGGTAACAAGACTGAATTGGAACGAGCTTTTGGTTATTATGGACCACTCCGAAGCGTGTGGGTTGCTAGAAACCCTCCCGGCTTTGCTTTTGTTGAATTTGAAGATCCCCGAGATGCAGCTGATGCTGTCCGAGAGCTAGATGGGAGGTAATTTAATGATTAATTTATGCTAATGGTAAATATGTTGTTAGTGTTTTTAGTGTTTAAACTCTCTAAGATACATCACTTTGAGATGGCTTCTTGGTGATCTGCAGCTGATGCTACTGGAGATTTACATAAACCTTTTCTGCAATCAAAAAAAGGACAACAGTTTTAGTGAAGATACGCAGGAAGTTTCTTTTTATTCAGTTGACTGTTCAAGAAAATAGTTAAGTTTAATAGTCAATTCTTGGTGGGTGGATAGCTGCATCCAAAATATGGTTGAAACATTTTAATCTAAATCCCCCACAAAGCATTCAGCTTTGGAATTGTTTCTAAAACAGTTGCGTAATAAAATAGTCTCTTTAAGTAAGAATGCCCATGAACTGATAATTGTAGCTGGGTGATGGTTACATGGGGTTTATTGTACCGTCATCTTTCTTTTACATGTTGTGAAATATTTCACCTGGGAAGTGTGGATCATACGGTTATTTCCCTTTGTGTTTACAGTGTCCTCTTAGCTAGCTGGTTAGTAACACCTGAGTCTTACAGTGAACATGTGTTGCCCGTCTCCCCCTCCTTGGCATTTGAAAACCGTTGGATTTCATGAAACCAAAAACTTAACGGGTCTGAAGCTTGGCTGTAAAGCTGTATAAAAGGTCATTTATCCAGGCAGATTGCAGAAACAAAGTTTTCCGGGGCCCTACCTTTTCCCGATCACTGTCCGAATATAGTGGCTTATCTAAACTTAATGGTTGTGGACCAGTGAAGAGGTGGGGGATAAATAACTGTCTTTTTCTACTGCTCTTCAGCTGCAATTTCTTGTGTGTCACCTCTTGTTGATTGAGGGGAGAGGGTGATGTCAAATGCCGGAATACTGCTTCCCTGTTGGCTGCTCTGTGTACTTGGAGAGGGATGGGGGGAGGAGGGAGACCAATGTAGTAACAGCAGTAAACAGGTGCTGGGACCTCTAATGAAGTCCCAACAGGATGTACAGATGAGCTAGAGCTACTACTTTGAGGATGAATGCTGGGGTTTTCACACTTAAATTACAACTCTTAACATTGAGCCCAATGATCAGACTGACTCGAACAGAGCAGTAAAATGTAAGGAAGTTGGTTTTCTTTACTGGAAAAAATAAGGGAACTAAAACTTGGTTTGGTATTAAGGATTCTACAGACGTTCAGATGTGTGCTTTGCGAAGAAGCTAACTAGGAATGGCTTTGTTTTTTGCTTTAATGCATGTCTCTTAGAAAGTCAGTTGGGCTGCTTTAAATTTAATAATGTTTTTTTCCCTCTTAGAACATTATGTGGCTGCCGAGTAAGAGTGGAACTGTCTAATGGTGAAAAGAGAAGTCGAAATCGTGGCCCACCTCCCTCTTGGGGTCGCCGCCCTCGAGATGATTATCGGAGAAGGAGTCCTCCACCTCGACGCAGGTACTTGAGAGATAGCGTGTTGAGAGGTATTGGTGTAATGGAGTAGCTAATAGGAGCAGGTATTTCTCTTAAAGTCTGTTGGTGGGTTTTAAAGTTAATTGTGAAGAATCGGAGGTTTTTATGAAACATTTGCTGGGTGTAGTTTGGGGTATGTGAGTTGTGCTGAGTGTTGGCTTTTGTCTTTAGGTCATTGTTCATGTTGGTAGTCAGTAACTTCTGTCTTGGATCTATCTTCTAGTTCATCTTCTAGTTGCATCTTTCCAAGTCTTCCCTTATACTTCAGTTTAGGCCTTTTTCCATTTCTTGACTCCATAATGACAAACATTACATTCAACTCTAGCTCTTCACAAAAATGTGTTTTTTTACTGTTAGCACGATTGTAATATTTATCAAACAGGCAGCTGTTTTAATGTTACTGCTGGTAAAGTAGAAATCATTCTGAAACTAACTTAAGTCACTGACCAATAAAGGGGGCTAAAAAAGTAATCCCAGTCATCTGTTCTTCAGACCCAAATAGGAGAGAATTCAGTTTTTTTATAATTGAAAATGGCATCGTTCTTGGACCAGGCAGTATTGTCTGGATGCTAACTCCACATCTCCTCAAACCTCCAAAATAGTTTCTATAGGACTGAATTTACCTCTTACAGGTGAGTGAAGTCCTTCTAGGAGATAAGAGTTCAAAATCTTGCCCCTTTTGCTATTTTGAAAAACAAAACACACTGTTGCCCATCATAATAAAGAGTATTTGTTAGCTAATAGATGGTTGTACTGATGGCTTGTTTTTCATTTTTTTTTTGTGCTTTTTGGTCCATCTATTAATAAAAATGAACCCCGTTACAGAGTCACCATCATGTCTCTTCTCACCACCCTCTGAGTCTGCATTAGCCAGTCAACTAGCCCTTTCAGCGTCATGTGACCAGCGCGCCCCATTCAGCTTGGCTGGTGTCGTTTCACATGACCCAGGCATGGCCAGTCGTCAGGTTGCACCGCCCTTTGGTTCCCGAGCATGCTGTTTTCTCTCAGCCTTCTCTCCAACCTTAACCAAATCGGCAGCAGCCACCTCGACCGCCCACACATTCCTGGCCAATCAGCTCAGCTGTTTATTTACCAAATGTCTTCACAACAACTACAGCAGCAGCCTTCGGCTAACAAAAAAGCAGGAAAAATCCACAACACCCCCTTCGCCAACCAACTAAATCCAACGCAACATCTGGCAAAACCTTTTCAGCAAATTCTTCCTGGCCGTCAGTCCGGCAGCCTCACCTCACCATTTCTAGCTTGTTGAAACCCAAAACTAGTAAGTTTTTCCTGCTTATACAGTTTACTGCTGGTTAAAATAAGGAGTAAGCGGCTTAAAGTAATTCTTTTTTCTGGATCAAAGGCTGGCTGTGCATAATTGAATGGTAACGTACATAGATATTGCTTGAATAAAACTTTTAAGGGTGATAGGGAACTCATAATGTAACTAGACCTTCAAGTGAAACTTATTTGCATGTGTGAGATGCCAAACTAAAAATTTTAATAACTCTAACAGATTTAGCTTTCCTTTCTAGCAAAAATTTGTTGAATCCTATCACCTTTAAATGGTTTTACTAACAGTTTTCAAAAATTTAAAATTTTGGGGGTGAAGTGGGCCAAGCTAAGGTAATTTTGATAAGCCTAAACACACTCTTAAATGTGACGATCACAAATGCAGTTCTAATGTAGCACTTAATGGCATCAATATTTACACCTAGCGCGTTTTCACAAAATTACACTATCCACCTGGTACCTAAGTCTTGTCATGGACTTAATAGGTTTGCATGGGTTCCAAATACTGGTTTACGGTACTGTTTTTGGAACTACTTGTGGGACTACATTTTGGTGTGGTGTTTGGGTAGTGAAGTTAGTTTGACATGGAGTTTTGCATTGGACAGATCTGCTGTGAAGCATTCTTTGTTAAAGTGAATCCATGGTTGGAATACCTGCTTTTCACTTGAGCTTTTGGTTCCTTAATCCTTCTGTGCCTTTTTTTTTTTTCTTTTCTTTTTTTTTTTTTGGACGATGGGTGCCAGTTCTTCGGCACATTCACTGGGCCCAACAGTGAGATTGAAAAGTTGGGAAATGCCTCACGCCATAAATACTAATTGACAATTAGACTAATTTTCCTGTTTCTGCTTTTAGATCTCCAAGACGGAGAAGCTTCTCCCGCAGCCGGAGCAGGTAAATAACTACATTTTTGGTCCATGTTCTCAGAAATGGCAGTGTTTCTCCTATTCCTATTTTCCAAATGACTTGGTTAATGGTAATAGCCTGTGACTTTAGGAATGAATCAGCTTTTAGTTTTCAAAGACTTCTTAGAGATAATTTGTTTTGTATAATCCTGGTTTGCCCTGTTTTTCTTTCCCTTCTGATTTTAGGTCCCTTTCGAGAGATAGGAGAAGAGAGAGATCACTGTCCCGGGAGAGAAATCATAAGCCGTCTCGATCCTTCTCTAGGTCTCGTAGGTAAGATCTTTAATGACTTGAGCCATTTAAGACCTTGCATACATAATATACGAAAAATATACATAGGTCTTCTTCTAAGCCTTTTTGATGTAATTTTTATTACCATAAAAATCTTTGGATGTTTTGTCACTGAGTGTCACCAAGTTACATAACTTCTGTTTTTCTGTTTCTTAGCCGATCTAGGTCAAATGAAAGGAAATAGAAGACCAGTTTGCAAGAGGAGGGGTGTACAGGAAATAACTTCATTTGACAGGAGTATGTACAGAAAATTCAAGTTTTGTTTGAGACTTCATAAGCTTGGTGCATTTTTAAGATGTTTTAGCTGTTCACATTTTTTGTCTCTTGGAACAGTGACACATAAAGTTGTAATTCTCTATGGTTTGAAATGGATCGTATGAGGCATGTAATACCAGTTGTTACTTTACAATGTTCCCTTAAGCAAAATTGAATTTGCTTTGAACTTTATTTAGTCTTGCCTAGACTGATAATAAACCTCTAACTCCTGCCCAGCTAAAGTGTGGTGTTTAATATGAGGGAGACAAAACTGGCAGAAATTGAACTAAGACTGACTTTTTCCATAGCTGGGATATGGTGTACAGCTGTAGTTGAAAAATCAGTCTTTAGAAGTTGCTGCGAACACAAGGCAGCAGGTAAAAATTAAAGCTGCACCATTAACCTAAATTGGAGGGGGTTTGGTTTTGTTTTAAAGAATCCAACTAGTCTTCGCACTGGGCAGAGGTTGTCTAGTTGGTGTAGAATCTAAGGAGTTTCAAGAAAGTTAGTTTACCTTTGCTTTAGGTCATAAGGTCCTTACGTGATTGCTGTATATGAATATATAACTCTTTGTAACATTCTTTATTTGGAAATTTGAGACTATTCAAGATACCAGTGTCCTGCCAGTTTAAGGGTACATTGTAGAGCTGAACTTTTGAGTTAACTGTGCGAGATTTTTTTTCATGCTGTCATTTGTAATATGTTTTGTGAGAATCCTTGGGATTAAAGTTTTGGTTACAAATTGTTGTTTAACCTGAAAGCCTGTTTTTCCTTGCAAAACTAAAATCTATGAGCTTGGTACCAAGTCCAGGTATAACATTCCTATTGGAAGCCATACTTATATTTTCTTGTAAAGTGCTTTTGAATTAATAAAATATTAGTATAATTGTGTAATAGTCAAACCCACTACCATAGTTCTTGTCCCGTGGAAAGCAATTGGTTACACAAATCTTACTTTATAGGAAACACAAGTGAGGCTTTTTAAGTGAAAGGAGTTTTTGGTTGTCACCTTAAGTGTTTGTTAGTAATTACCGTTTTTTAGGAGTAGAACCCAGTTCAAAGTCCATGGTAGTCAGTGACCAACATTTTAAAGTATAGCAGCCTGGCACATTATAACCCAAAGTTGCCCATAAAAAGGGGCTTTTAAATCATCAGCATGAGAACTTTCCACAAAGCTTTAAAAATTGCTTCCATTTTATATAATTTGAGGTGTTGCATGGGAATTCTAAATTGATCCATCATGATGTAAAATTCACTATATGGTTCAAATGTAACAGTGCAGAATTGAATATGGAGGCATGCATAACCTTCCTCATAGAAATCCAGAGGAGTTGTAATTTCAAATTTTTGTGCAATTAGATTAAATCATAATGCAACAGTCTTGTGGCTTAGTTTCCTTAAATGTGCTATTTAAAGATAGTTTTGGATTATGCTTTACTGACTTTCTTTAATATTAAAGATAAGTCATTGCATTGAGAATTCAACCTGTAAGGATATTTTATAAGATGTAGGCCCTAAGAATATTTCCAGTGGTCCTTCTTAACCTTTCATGCGAATATCAATGAGGGAAGAGAGTCCTTGGTGTCACAAGGGAGAATTGGTGTCAGTTGAGGTTGAGTATGAGCCTTACTACGGAAGACACTTAAGACTGCCTGTTGGTGTACTGGGAGCTCTGTCTTGGGCCTTTTGTCTTGGCATTTCCCCGTGGCCTAAAAGCAAGGCAAAATAACTTGAGTCATGAAAGTAATACAGCACATCAATAGTTAAAACACTTTTCTTATAGCTGGACATTTATATAGGCATTTTTGACAGTATGCAACTTGCAGAATCTTAAATTGGAAGGATGTCTGTAAAAAGGATAATAGATAATGGGTATAGTGTGGTTAATACAGAACCTGAGAGAGAAAGTTGACCTTCGGGAGTTAGCCTGACTTAGGGTCCGAGTTTACCATCACTTTTACCAGAGGCCCTATCGCAATTTTATGGCTTGTAAAAAATATGGAAGATAGGAATTATTAAAACCTTAGATTGCACATTTGGATTGTGGCTATTGAAAGTTCTAAAGTTACTGTAATTTCTAAAATTACAAGTCCCATTAGTTTTGTCATAACATACACTGAGTTGAATATGATACTGAAAGTCACAAAAATTTTTGACTTGCAGTGTAATGAGTACAGGTGCTCACTAGAGGTCACTGTTATTAATATTTGGTGATAATTTAAGGAAACGTATCTAAGGATTATAATTGGTTTTTATGCTTTCAAGAATATTTAATGATCTGTGGTTTTCAGTTCACAGTGGGTTACTTTTGACCTCCATGTCTTACTTAAGCAGAAAGGTGAAGACAAAGATAAATTAACTAGAGAAATTTTAATTTCATGAGGTGCAGATACCTTTTATCTACTGTTTATATCCTTTTTACAGTCCTTTGAGAGAGAATTTTATTAGAGATGGCGCCTCTACCCTTTTAATTGGATTCACCCAGGGACGGGAAGTTCTGCTTGCTTTTTATCGTAGAGTCATGGTTCATACTAGTACAGTGCTGCTTTATCAGGAAGGGTGTTGATCATAGAAATTTTTCAAAATATACACAACCTAATTCCAGGCCCATTGACTCAGTTTTCCAGGGTGATCTAGCCCTGTGTTAATTGGAAAAATTCTCCCAGGTGATAAACTTCCTTGGTTATACAAGAGCCACTGGTTTAGCCACTTTGTCTTAATATGCTTTTATTTTCAGAATCCTGAACGTGATTCAGTTGTCAGATCTAGTTGGTGATGATGTCTTCCAGTTGTATATTTTTGTACTAGACTGTTGCCTTCTGGTTTTACATTTTTTTGAGAACTTGAAAGATTTTTATAATTAAAGTAGATGAAGAAAAACTGGGTTGGAGTATATTTTTATCAAAATAGTCCGATAGTGTTGAATTTGATTTTTGTATGTCCACGCAAATTATCTTCATCCTATTTTATTGAAGATTCATTGGGTGCTTCAGAAGAATTCAGCTGTAGCACACTTGTGAGGTTCTGAGAAGAGAGCGTTGAAAATTGGTCTTTTGATAAACGTGGTATAACTGCTTAGTTTTATTCATGCAACTTTTCCCTTATTGGGATTGTAGAAATTCATATGGTATTTAGATTTATCATGTAGTATCCTAGTTCTTTTTAAATATCTGGAACATGTGACAACAGCCAAAATGTTTCCCAGATTAATACATGAAATACGTGTGTAGAACATTGTACTCTTCTCATCTTTAGTTTTCCTCAGTTCCTTCTGACCTACATAAAACATTGTATTATATGATTGTTCCCTAAAGTCTTAGAATCTGATCATATGAGTATTTTACTGTAAGTTACTATGTGTATGTACTTAGTCTTGAGGAAGTGAAGATCTCTGGGAACATTGATACTTCACTTCCTTGCTAGTCATCATTTGGAGAGGTCCTGAGATGGGAAAATATTTTGCTTTATTTCCAGAGCAAAATTAAGCCTTCTAGAAAAGTAGTCTATGGGTGATGTTCCCTCTCTTTAAAGTCCTGTTCACTTGTGAATGTGCTCCTTTGTTTCAGTACAGACCTCAGATGTCATTTGGGGCAAGTTAGCATGCTTTAGTGGTTGTTTTACTTGCTGACAAGCCCCAAAACTTTATTTTTTAAGAGATTTTTTATTTTTCCTTTTTCTCCCCAAAGCCTCTCAGTACATAGTTGTGTATTTTTAGTTGTGGGTCCTTCTAGTTGTGGCATGTGGGACGCCGCCTCAGCATGGCCTGATGAGTGGTGCCATGTCTGCGCCCAGGATCCGAACCAGCAAAGCCCTGGGCCACCGAAGTGGAACGTGCAAACTTGACCACGTGGCCACAGGGCTGGCCCCACCCCAAAACTTTAAATCAGAGCCAAGGGGGCAGTCGCTGAATGCTTCTATAATGCTGCCCTTCTGAGGAGGAGGGGTTGCTGTTCGTATTGATCATTTGGAAAAGGAAATGATCAATGTAAAAAACACGTGTAAGTTTTGAGAGCTAGAAGTTGTTTGAAAGAACAACCCTCAGGAAACAATTTCTAAATCTTTTTAAGCTTAGATGGCTGGCTTAAATCTTTGATTTAACACATTCCAGCTGGCTTTCTGTCATCAGAATTTGTTTATAATAAGGAAATTTAGATGAAACCATTTTAAGTTTCAAGAAGTGCTTTGCAAACAAATACAAATTAGAGTGATTTATCCTCTAATTTTATTGTGTAACACCTTCCCCACGTGGCAGTCCATGACACAGCTGCTTAGTGGGGAATAGGGTACAGCAATAAGGCACAACACTAATTCAGTATCTAGAAAGAATATATAATACTTGTGTTTGGCATCAGTTCAAGTTGAGGATGTTGAGACCTTGGACCAAACAGTGTTCACCCCTCTTAGATTAGGATAATTTAAGAGGTTCATTTTAGGGCTTTGGATGCCTAAGAAAAAGGCTCTTGGACCTGCAGTGAGGTGGCAAGTAATCTTTAGTTGAGGGCGCTTTGGAAAGCCCCTTAGCAGCTGAGGAAAGCTGGTGGATTGAGTCAGATGGCAGGGTGCTGGGGGACTAAAGGCAGAGCTCACGGATAAGGAAAGGCTGTGTAAACCAGCTGGTGAAGGAATGGGTGAGTACCTAGTCGCAAAGTACAAGTTTAGAGGACAGGAGCAGTTTAGTGTGCAAGTCTACAAGGGTTTGGAACAATTGAAAGCATGAATTGGCCCCAGTCTAATTTTTAGTGTATTAGAGCCATACTGCCAGATAAGCGGGTGTGGATGGCTTGTCCAGCTTTAGACTGGCAGGAAGGCCAAGAAACTGGGAGCGTTGGACTGCCCTAATGAGATGGTTGGCTCGTGTATCCCGGCTGCCTGGGGTTAAATGGGGACAAGAAGTTGACTGAACTGGTCGTCCTGGGTGGACTTCAGTTGGCAGTGTATAGCAGTCCATTTAACGTGAAATTGGCTTCCAGGAGTGAGATTGGGAGTAGAAATTGCCCACCTCTAAGTAGCAAGGAGTAGATGAACACTGATAATTTGGAGAGGGCTAAGAACTGAATTTTTGAAAGTAGCTGCTTTTTGGGGTACTGGAAGCTGCAGTGAAGACAGCTGGAGCGGTCAGGATAGGAAGGGTTTTTATTATTATTTTCCGTTTCTTTTTCTGGCCCGTCCCCTGCCCCCTCAAGTCCTTTCTTGGGCCAGAGGCCAGCTGTGGCCTCCAGGAAAGGAAGTTTTGTCTTTGAGTACCACTCTGCCAAACATCTTGCAGGACTTGTGTGTGACGTGAAGCACTCGAGAGGTGAGTATCACTGGTAAAAGAGAGCCAAGTTCCTTGCACTTGCGTGACTCGTCCTACTAAGCAAGTGGCGTCTTCAGAACCCAGGCTAGCGTTGCCACCAAAGCCCTTGTTTTATGTTCTGTGACATTTTTGCTTTCTCAGCCCAGCGCTAACATGCCATTTTATTGCATTCACTGATTGTCAGGAGTTAAGGGCATGCCTTTTTAATTGTAAAACGTGCTCCTGGTAAAAAATGTAAGTTGTATGTACACTGGAAAATAATTAACGTCCCCTAGTCTTTCTAGAGGTAACTTGTTAAAATATTTTCTTCTAGGAAGTTAGGCATATGTGGTGAGTATTTATACAGCTAGAAATGCTAATCGTGTCTTGTCAGCTTTTTCCTTTTTACACATCCAGAGCATGCACATCTGAGGTGTATATACTATATAAATCTACAAAATGTGCCATCTGGGCAGGTACCACAATTGTTAAACAGTTAAGATGTTACTTGGCAAAGGCCTTTCTAACTTTGTCCTCATGTTTAGTGATGTTCAATGTGACTAAAATGTCACTGTCAAGGAGGACAGAGCTGTGCCAATGTGGATGGGATGGATTGACATTGATTCCATCTGTCCATGTTCACTTTT
Source organism: Equus caballus (assembly GCF_041296265.1). Classification (NCBI taxonomy): domain Eukaryota; kingdom Metazoa; phylum Chordata; class Mammalia; order Perissodactyla; family Equidae; genus Equus; species Equus caballus. The sequence continues at coordinate 39,924,081 of NC_091703.1, forward strand.
CGCCTCGTCGTTCACATGCTTCAAAGCTATAACTTAGTTGCTTCAGCTCCTCCGGTCTCCTGGTCTTGACACCACCCCAGTGGTGTTAACCCATTTAGGAATGTGAGAGTGACGTTGGTGAGTATTTTAGACAAGGACTGATAAATACTAAACTTTGGGGGCTTTTTAATTTAACTTTTTCAACTTCATAGAGGAAAGTGCACACTTATTTTTTCTTTTTGTTTTTTTAAATGGAATCTTGTGGGGAGCACCCCGGAAGAATTCCATGGCCAGACAACACTGTTGCAGAGATTCATGAGAGCACCTTCTCTGGTTTGAAAACCAGGTGGCCCAAGTTAGGAGTCTATTGTGCGGCATTTCTTAGTTGCTGGGGAAGAATCTACTGATACAGGTTAAGCAGGCATATGTGAGTGATCACTCAGATGTTGACAGTGGACTTGGTGATTAAAGTTTAATTGTCCACCAGCAGCTGCACTCTGACCTGGAAGAACACAATTCCTTTCCTCAGATGATTTTGACTTATTCTCAGTAGAGGTGGATTGAAGGAAGGGTGTTTAAGTACTTAACTGTGTGCATCATCCAAGACTGGTTCCTGAATCAAGGCCAACTTTTTGGACCTGACAGCAGTTGACATGAAGAAACTAATCCAAAAAGGTATTAGTAATAGGGCGATGTGATCATACTACTTTATTGAGGAAGAGATTGCAGTACAGAGGAAGCTGGACATTATTTGTCCGAGGTCACAGCCCAGCAGTGACGGGGCTGGAGTGGTGTAACCCAGGTTGCGACCAGGTGTAGAGTAACTGGAAGGAGCCGTAGAGTCCGTAATCCCAGTCCTGTGTTTAGCGATGAGAAGGTGGGTTTGTCCAGTGTCACGCAGGGACACGGCAGAGCTGGGACGAGGACTGCCCAGTCCAGTGCTAGTTCCAGGGAGCAGTATGTTAAGCTCCTCGGGCTTTGAAGCCAGTAGCCAGAGTTTGAATCCTGGCTTCCTCGCTTATAGCTCAATGACTGGACCAGCTACATGATCTCTGGAGGTTCATTTTTCTCATTTGTAAAATGGGGATAATAGAAACAACTACCTCGTACTGTTTGTATCTTGAGAATGTAGTGATGTGAGGCAGATAGAGCATGCCACTGCTCAGTAAACAATCACTATGGTGGGCTCACTGGTGTGCAATTAGCACTCAAGGAATGGCTTTTAAGCAGAATGGACTCATTTTGGTGCTGGGCAGGCAAGAGTGCCCCCAGTGCGTTTTTGCATTCCCCAGTGCATGCTGGGAGTGTGTTTCCACTGACCCCGGGCCTTACCCACTTTTGAGTCTATTCTCCAGTTTGAGGGCACACTGGTTTGAGGGGTTTGAGAGACGTGTGTGACTTGAAGGGGTTCAAGAAAGGGCTCGAAAGTCACAAGGATAGGCAGGTGGGAAAGATAGGATAAAGGATTAAAACTGTTAAATAGCTTTCTAAAGATGAGGGGTCCTCCCCGCCCCCAGGAAGATTATCGCTGAGCTAACATCTGCCAATCCTCTTTTTGCTGAGGAATACTGGCTCTGAGCTAACATCCATGCCCATCTTCCTCTACTTTCTATGTGGGACACCTACCACAGCATGGCTTGCCACGCGGTGCCGTGTCCACACCCAGGATCCGAACCGGCGAACCCCTGGGGCTGCCAAAGCCGCACGTGCACACTTAACCGCTGCGCCACCGGGCCAGCCCCAAAGACGAATTTTCAAATTAGGCCAGCCTGGGCTCAAATTTCCATCTTTTGGCCACGTGCCTGGGGCAAGTCACTTATCTTCCTTTATTTCTTATTTGTAAACTTGGGGATAACAAAAACATACTTCACAGAGTATCTGCCCATCTCTGCCTTTTAACCTCGCTGGGAGAGGCAGCCCTGGTTCTGTTTCTGTAGAGGCTGTGGAGCTGGATTGAAAACTCCCAGCATTCCTTGGGCGCCTCTCTCGGTGTCGCCTAGCAGCTGGATGAGATTGTTATCATCAGAAAATGCTTTTCTGGGCCGACCCAATGGCCTAGTGGTTAAGTTCCCGTGCTCCGCTTCGGTGGCCCAGGGTTTCGCCAGTTTGGATCCTGGGTGCGGACATGGCACCGCTCGTCAGGCCACATTGAGGCAGCATACTACATGCCACAACTAGAAGGACCCACAACTACAACATAGAACTATGTACTGGGGGGATTTGGAGAGAAAAGGCAGAAAAAAATTTAAAAAAGAAAATGCTTCCCTTTGCTCCTTCGTGGAGCACATTCACAGTGCTGGTATTGGGGATACCCCTTGAGCAAGGTGTGGGAGAGAAAAGGTAGACAAGCAGATGGGAAGGGAACTAAAATGGAATTACCACATGCTGAGCACGTGGATGGTGCTTTTTCTCATTAACTCTGATGTTGGGTTGTGTCCCATTTACTCAAGAAGCTCAGACAGGGAGAGTGGTCTCAGCCCTAATCAGACTCGGCCCCCCTTTTTGTAAAAAAATGCTTTGTAATGATTCGAGTATTCTGAAGTGAAATCCATTTTCTACATTATTTTTTTAAAAATCAAGATGAAGCCTTAACTGTAATATAAAAAATAAAGGGGAAGCAGATTATAAAATAGTCTATATTTTTCTGTGCGAAAGTGTTAGATATGACTGCCCGAAGACGTAATAAGAGAGAGGGAAATAAGCTTCATCGAAGAAGGAATAGCACGGCCGGACAAACAGACTGCTGAATTGGAGAAATGAGGAAGTGCAGTATTCCCACAAATGAGCTGGGCCTTAAAACTGATGTCAAAAATAACTCGTCAGTGTGGGGCAGAGGGAAGTAAATGGTGAGGTAGCTGTCCCGTGGAGCTGTGATGGGGGTTTAAGTGAATTAATACAGGAAATGTGCTCAAAACAGTTCCGGGAACTTAAACACTGTCTAGGTATTAAGTAGTATATAGCCTTTGTTAGAAGCGGCATAAGTGGATTAGGAAAAATTGCGTAGTCTGAATGCACGGGGTAATTATTCAGTTATTTGTAGACAGTGTCTTTTTTCCATTCATTTGTTCTCTCTTTCCATTTATTCATTCAATGGGCTTATGGAAGCACTTTAAATGGTTTATACCTCTAGTTGGTTCGGTTCTGTGGGCACGGGCAATTCTTTGTGTGCCAGACGTTTAATCTCTCAAACTCCTTCCCCTAAAGCCAGTTATGCTCCCTGGACAGTGTGACAGCCATCAAAAAAAAACAAACAAAACCAATTTCCCAACCAACCACTGGGAGGCAGTACTGCTTCATTGAGAATACTGGACCAGATTCTTTGCCCGAGGTCACACACCTGTCTCTTAGTAGAATTGAGTCTCCAGGGACTCCAAAGTCTTTTCCTCTAAGACAATAACAAAGATGATACTAAAGACAGCAGTGATGATAATTAGCGTTTCTTAAACTGTGCCAGCACTTTGCGGAGTGTTTAGTGCTTATGCATACCACCAGCTCACTTAAGTCTCACCGCTTGAGGGAGGTTCTGGTACCTCATTTTGCAGGTGAAGAAACAGGCTTAAGTCCAAGACTCACGACAAGGGTTTCGTGTAGAAGAGGGAGGTTGTGAGCTAAGAGTCGTAGGAGGGGACTGGGATAGAAAGCTGGCTACAGAAGGCAAGCTGTGTGCGTAAAAGTGAAGGCAGGAGACTTCAAGGTTTTATGTGGACAAGTTTAAGACCCTCTGAATTTGTTCAGGCTTTAGAATTGAAGATTAGTAGAAAGTCAGAGCTGGAGGAAAACTTAGAGGTCATTGGAGATGGTGGTTTTCAAACTTGAAAATGAGCCAAACCTTTTTTGGGAATGAAATCTTATAAAATATGTAAAATTTAAATGATATTACTATAAAAAGTAAATTCTAGTAGATAATATTGGCTTATAAAGACAGGAAAAATAATGTTGTTTTGATGAATGCAGTCTTAGATTGACCTCAGAAACCAATTTTTTTCCTGTATTTTGGTTGTGGAGAGAAGTAAATGCAAGTGGTAATATTTGTCAACACCTCATTTTGCACTCCCGCAAGTGACATGATAGGAAAGTCTAGCCCAAAACAACCTAGAAGCATAGCTTCACTTCAGCATGTTAGTGTGCATATGGTTGAATAGATTTTATGGTAAAAAAATACTTTAAAAAAATTGTGAGACGTACGTGTATATGTTTTAAACCGACTCAGATGTCTGAGCCGCCTGCGCCTGCAGCGTGGGGTGAGACTTCCTCGAGCCGCCCACATATGAGCAGCCTGAGGTGAAGGGACGCGGAGTGAGTCGCTCACACTCAGGGAGCCCAGCCGGGGCCATCTCCCGGCACTCGGCCTCCTGACGCCCAGCCCCGTGCGCTGAGAGGCCAGCCATGACATCTGGTGTGGCAGCGTGCCGCAGCCTGGCTGTTCAACCCCTCACCTGAGAGGGCCTGGCCGCCCGCCCATCTCCCTGGCAGATAAAGCGCAGACAGAGGGCAAACAGAATGTGGCTCCAGGAGTCAGGGCAGGTCTGACTCACCCGGGGGTTTGTGCCCGTGCCAGCCCCCAAGCTGTCCCCTGATCCACTGCTCTTTGTTGTCGCTTCCCTCGCTGTGGCCAGATTGGGACTCTTGAGCAACAGGCAGACACCTGTGAGCATGAGACTGGGGCTGGCGCTTTTCAGGAGGGTTTTCCAGGCTGCTCGGGGCTTGTTGGCCCCATTCCTCTGGGCGCCTCAGGGCCTTGCCCCATCAGCCTCGGTTTCGGATCAGGGTGGGGCAGTGTCGCGGGGTGGAGCTCTGTGTTACCAGGGCGCAGACATGTTGGCGACAGGTGGTGGCTCGGGAGCAAGGGAGAACAGGTGGGCTACCTCCCCCAGGAGTTCAAAAATACCATTTATCAGCCTTTGCCTTTCGAAAGAAGCAGTCTGCTTACAAATGTCAGAATGTTTAGAAATTTAACTTGCTCTTTTGTTTTTCTGTTTTCAGAAAGCATTCATATTAAATTATTCTTAGGAGATGTCTCTTATCACGGTATAATTAGCATTTTTGTTTAGAGAATGGCTTGTATTGCTACTGAAGAGAAGGAGAATGCCACATGCAAGCCATGTTTTCATACAGAAACAAATGTTTTAAAAGTAAGTTCATACACTGAAACCTGTGGCTGGCCGCGAGGCTGTTATTTAACCGTAAATTAACCTGCCCTTGACCTGGAGCGGGTCTTCCAGAGCAGGTTCTGGGGTAGCACTCTGCTGGGGAGGGCTTGGCTCAGGCCCTGCAGTCACGGTCATGGTCCGGCGGGGGAGCAGGTTCTGCTTTCCCCATGCTGACCTTGATAATCCTGCTGCGCGTTTGTGTGCTCCCTTCTGGCATGGCACTGTGGCCTCGTAATAGTGAAGCCTCGGACTTCTCTGCAAACTCGGTCTGTGCAGCAGCCCAGAAGTGGGAGCCACCCTGCTTCCCTTTCCAGGCTTGTTGGGACAAAAACCTGAGGGAACGCGTGTAAAGCGTCAACAGCTGTGCCCGGCACAGGGGAGGCCCCAGAAGCTGCCGAGCTCAGCATTTTCCTTCACATCAGCTCTGCTCCATCCTCTGTAATTACCCAATTTTAATTCGAAGGTAATCCATGACCATGGTCGAAAAATTGGAGAACACGTATCAACAAAAGAGGAGAAAAGTGACCCAGTAGCTGCTGGGTTTCATAAGGAGTTTTTCCCATCCTGTTCTCTTTAGTCTGTTTGCTTGGAGTAGGTTTCTTCATTGTGTTTAGAGGGTGTTAGAGAGGTGATATCATGGCTCTGCTTTGCGAATGAGGAAACTGAATTCCAGAAAGAGGAAGTGCTTTCCCCAAGGTCACGCAGATAGTAGGGAGGTTAAGCTGGGTTTGAGACCCACAGCTGCTGAGTCCAAGCCCAGCAGCCATGTCAGGACGGGGAGCGGCCTCAGAGGTGGGTCCCAGACACCGGTCCCTGAACTCCCACGTGTGCTGGGAGCCTGTGCCCACACCGTATTTCCCTCATGACCACTTCAGGTCCTTACCATTCCCCACTGAAGACAAACTGCTGTTTCGTGGCCAAGCCAGTCCTGGAGTCCTGGGAGGGGGCAGGTGGCCAATAAACAACCTGCTTAGGTGGGGTTTTTCAGCCCGTCAGTTTTGCTTTCCCAAGGATAGTGGGTTTGCATGGAAGTGCTGTTCTGGGTGTTTCCCTCATTTTAAAGGGTGCTCTTTACTTTGTGTTTGCTTTCTTCTGACCTGTCCTGTTTTCTAGCTGGCTGTCTTGGGGTTCCCAGCAGGTATTTCCATTGTTTTCTAGAAGAAACAAACATGCACTCTTTTAATGGCTAAAGTAACAAATATACACTGTTTCTGTGGTTAAAATTATGCCTTGAGGTGAAGGCCAAGTGGATTGTGGGCAAATTGTTTCCTGAAATCTACTCTTAGTATAATTCTAAAGAATACCAAAAGATAAAGACATCAGCTATGAACCCTAATTGCGTGATGATTGTAAGTAAGCATGGGTGACGTAGGCTCTGCCGTATGCTGGTCCAGGTGGCCCACAAACCTGTCTCCTGTGACAACACAGCAGTCAGATCTGGTAGTCCTGAGGGTCAGGTGAAGGAAGAGAAAGGATCTTCACTTGCACGGTTTGCCCATCTGTAGGAGGGGGCAGTTGGGCCAGATGCAGCACGTGCCCACGCCCTGTCCACACTGCACCCTGGAGCACATGGACCACAGTGTGCTCACAGCCAGCCTCTGACCCGGCCCCATCCACTGCTTCAGGCAGAGGCGGACCCTGACAGGAGATGAGGCTGCCACGCTGGGACCAGATGGCTCAAGCTCCTTTCCAGCACTGACATTCTAGGGTTTGGCAACTCCAGAGAAAGAACAAGGTTGTTTCTTTGTAGGGATGGCAGGTCCAGATGGTCATCTTCCCGGAGGGGAAAGGAAGAATGTTAAATGCATACAGTGGGTAACTGTCCAGGCAAGGCAGGCTATATAACAGGCTTTTTGTTCTGCAGGACTCAGGCAAGTGTTAGTATTTGATCAAGATTGGAGTAATCTCTTAAACCTTAGTCCTCATGCCACTCTGTTAGGAGTTACTGTCCCCACTGTACAGATGTGGAAACTGAAGCTTAGAGAAGGAAGATAACTTACCCTCGAGGGAGGAAATGCCACAGCCAGGACTACAACCCAAGGCCTGCCTTCTCAGCACGTCTCAGCTGTGTGTGTGCTAACAGGCCTCGCATTGGGATTCACATTGGTTCAGAGGCTGCCTGGTGAACATGGATACCCAGGAAACCCCTGAAGGAAGCAGCAGCTTTCTCAGAAAGGGCCAGTGGGTGAAGGATGCTCCTGAGAAGTGAAGACCGCTGGGGCTAGGAGTTGTCTCTACAGTGGCCCCTAGGTTACCTCCTGTCACTCAGATCAGCAACAGCAGAGTTTTCTGCCTGCACTTTTCCAGGTTTTACATTGGGATCGAGGTCCTATGGCCATCTCTGTGGGAAGAGCACCGCATTCAGAGTCCAGAGGCCTGGCTTGGCTCCTGGCAATACTATTATGCAAGCCTGGGCAAGTCACTTTGCTCCTTCAGCCTTTGTCTTGTCATCTGTAGAATGGAACTAATTATGCTACTTCATAGGGCTATTATAAGGTTTGAATGGAAAAAGCAAGCACCTTTACTGAATGCTTGGTAGGTGCCAGGCGCTGTTCGCCTGTATTAACTCATTTAATCTTCAGAGCAACCCTCAGAGAGTTGGTGTTCCTACTGTCTCCATTTTAGGAAACGGGCATGGAAATGTTCAATAAGTTGCCCAATGTCACAGAGTAGCAAGTGGGGAAGCTGGGATTGGAGCTTAGATAGTTTGGCTTTGGAGCAGGTGTTCAGTAAGAATCCATAGGATGAATAGATGAATTCTGTGGCTGGTGAATCCTAGACAACAGCTTTCTGGGTGTCAAGGACTATTCAAGGTAGACCTTAGAGGGGCCTTAGTTTAACCTGCTGTTTAATGGATGAGGACCCCGGGGGTCAGAGGGTGAAAGACCTGCTGGAGATCTTGGTAAGTCTGTGGGAGAGCGGAGGTGAGGACCAGGCCTCTGGACAGCCATGCCCATGTCGGGGCACCCATGGTCCCAATCCTGAGGTTATGGTCTAGGAAACAACTCAGTGAAAAAGTGTAGTCAGTCACTTCCATAATCATTAATGCAGAGTCTCAGTGAACTCTTAAGGCGCTACCTCTCTCCGACATGTATAAATTAACCCTGTCCCCAAACACGTGAAAACCCTGTTACTAAAATGGTAATGAAGGAGTAAGGCACAGTGCAATGCTGTGTGGCGATATGTGCCTATAAAACCCTGCACTTTAGAACACATGCAAATAAAAGGATGTACTGGAACAGCTGCCCAGGGGGCAGCGGAACGGGAGTGACCCACAGATTGAAGAATACGTAAAGCAAGAGGGGACTAGCCAGGACAGTGATGACCATCAGCTGTCACCCGGAGAGTAGGATTAATTCATCCACCTGCACTGGAGGGCCAAAAATAAAAGCGAGTAGAAACAAGAGATGGGATGAAATCCTCTGCCTGAAGCATGTTGGCTCTGGGCTCGAGGAGCAAGGGTGGGGACACCTCTTGGGCAACCTCACCAAAGGCAGAGGCCTGGAGGAGTGACCCTGGGTCAGGCAAGTGAGGTCAAGGGGAGAGTCAGTCACATCTATCTCTGTGAGCTCAAGCTCCAGACTGGACACCGTGGACACACCCTCCAAGGCCCTAGAGGAGGGTGAAGAGCAGCTCCTGGGTTAGTGTTGGAGGTCACACAGTCACCTGCTGCCACAGCTTCCTCACCACGGCTTAGCCAAATCCACTATTTGGATGATTCTAAGGATGTTAAGATGACACAGATATAGGCCAATAATCTTGTGATTGTATGATGATTGTAGGCTAGGTCACTGTAAGGGTCCTGTCACATGCTGGTCCAAGTGGCACACACACTCATCTCCCATACAGAGAGCATGCCTATGAGGGTCAGATGGAGGAAGAGGGCATCTTCACTTACTCGGCTTGCCCATGTGTAGGCGGGGCCCGGTTGCGTGGAGACCTCCCCTGACAGCTCGCTTGGCTACTGAAACCTCCCTCCCTGGGAAGTGGTTATCCCCTGGGCACAGAACCTGCAGTTCTGGGCTCACGTCACAAGGTGGCAGCATGGGGAAGTAAGCTGGTTCGCGACTCCATGCAAAGGACATCCAGGTTTGCCTGCGGATATGGGAAGGGGGCACCACGGGCCTTCAAAAGCAGCTCATTTGTTCAACATGCACTGAGGCAGAAGCATGTAACCTCAATGGCTGGGAAAGAGTGGTAAGGAGAGGCAGGCATGATTTTCTGGAAAGTAAATCTCCAAGCCTGTCAGTCTTCAGCCATTGATCTCCACAGGGGTGGGTGACGCTGTGTGTGACTGCATGGGTGTTTATGTGTGTCTATATGTGAACATATGATTGTGTATGTGCATTACTGTGTGTGTGAGGGTGACGGTGTACGTGAGCCTAAGAGTGTGACTGTAAGTTGGGGGAAGGGGGAAGCAGCAGGTTTAGGTGTCGCCAGAGAGGCTGGGAGGAAACTATAAACCTGGGCGATGTCCTCTTTATCAGCCAGCCCTTCTCCTGGGTCAACAGGGCAGAGCACAAAGTTCACGCAGATAGTAGCCTGAGAGGCAGGAAGCATGGCGGTGGTATGGGAGAGGAGGAAGTGGCGCTCTGATGGCAAAAGAAGGGCCCCCACTCAAGGCCACTTAGCCCCAGACTCAGAGAGTGGACTCGGGGCCCAGCAGAGCCAGCTCCCCACCAGCCCGGCCATTTTCAGGTGGTGCAGCGGGGACAGTCAGCCTCCCTGGGCTTCGGTTTCTCCACCTGTAAAATGGCAGAAATAATCGGGCCTGCAGTCCTCGCCCTGTGTGAGGTGAAGAGAGCTGTGTATATAACGTACTTAGAAGGCCTAGTATGGATCAGAGCGCATCTGTTGGTTGTGAGAAAACATGAAATCATGCTATTCGAGGGGGCCCGTGTCCGGCCTGGTCCATGCCTGGCACTGGTGAGCTCAGTCTCCTGTCCACCAGCCCCCAGCCTGGCAGAGAAGACCTTCCTGATGGCAGAACGGGCCCTCTCTGGAAGTGGTGAGTGCCCCGTCTCTGGGGAGCGGGGTTTGCAGGGGACAAGCCTGCCTGGAGGGGGCTGTTAGGCCGAGACCTTCTAGATCCAGCTCCAGCCGTGAGACTGCACCCTGCAGGCGGTTCGGACGACTGACTCACGCGTGCTCCTGCTCAAGCTCGGCTCCTGTTTTCCCTCTTTTTTATTAAGGACTGGGTGGAGAGCCTTTGGTGTCATCAGGGATTTCTTTGAAACTACCGCCTCACAACGGGAGCTGGCTTGAGTCAACTGGTCACCATGGAATTTCTTTTTTTAGTGCGTAAACAGCCAAGTTACAGGCAGCTGTCGCCCCGTCCGGGTGGAAGGCAGCCTGTTGATGTGGAGCCGCCTGGCTCGTCTTTCTCGGACACACAGATGCCATGTCTCTCAGCTCACCAATGAGGAAGCCCAGAAACTGTGGTTTGGAGCCCACATGTCTAGTTGTGTCTAGTTATTCAGGTGGCTTCACCTGGGAAGCCCTGTCTGAATGTCAAAGTCACAAGATAAAGGACACATATAGTAGCTGGGGTGCTCCAGTTCTTAGGGGCCACCCCAGGAGGCAGGGAGCGCTAAGCGCCAAGTCGGTGCGGAAACTCTGCTTTGGAGCCAAAGCATAAAAGCCCAGCCACAAACCACCAAGCCTGTACTGGGCGGTGGTTTTGTGCAGGTTCTGAGCCAGCGAGGTCCTCTGAGGGGAGGGGAGGCTGGGGCTGGAAATTCCAAGTAGTAGGAGAAATTAGGCTGGACCGGGTACAGCCCTTCCAGAGGCAGGAATGGCATGAGCAAGGGCGTGGAGGTAGGAGTATATAAAGTATGTTACAGGGAAGAATTTGGTCGGAACGGAGTTTACAACAATAAATTCACACACATTCCTTAAGCATCTACTATGCGCTAGACACTGTTCGAGTCACCAGGATGAAGTTGGTGAATAAAACAAAAATCTCTCTTCAGTGAACATTCCAGTGAATAACAATAGAAATTATAAGAGCTCACATTTATTGAGAGCTCACTACATACCTGGCACTGTTTTAAGTACTTTATATTTATTTACTCATTAATCCTCAAAACACTCACATAAAGCAGCTGGCCCCATGGCATAGTGGTTAAGTTCAGCCCACTCTGCTTTGGTGGCCCAGCTCATGGGTTTGGATCCTGGGCACAGACTTACACCACTGGGCAGCCATGCTGTGGTGGTGACCCACATACAAAGTAGAGGAAGATTGGCACAGATGTTAGCTCAGGGCAACTCTTCCTCAGCAAAAAAAGAAAAGAAAAAAACCCCACACCCATATAAAGTAGATATGGTTATCACCTCTACTTCCTGGATGAGGAAGCAGAAGGGTAGGCACTGAGTGGTAGAGGCAGACTTTAAACCCAGTGCCTGTGCCCTAACCTGACTGTGACACCCATTCCTCCACTACCCTCAGTAAGAGGGGGACAGGTCAGGTCAACAGGTGACGTGGACTGGTCTGGAGGGTGGTGAATGCCGGGCACGGGGAGGGAGGAGCCAGTGTTTTGGGAGATTAATCTGGGGTGTGTGTGGAGTCAACTGAGGGGCAGGTGCATGGAGGGACTTGGGAGTTCGGGGGGCACTACGGCCCCCTGGCCTCACTGAGGAGGGGGAGAGGAGTGAAGACAGAGAAGAATCAGTAGATAGGGCTTGGAACATTCCTCAGGCCGTACCTTGCCTGGAATTAATGAACTTGGCAGAAATTGTTCCCTCCCTGTCAGAGAGGACTGGCTCCCAGTTTATTGTGGACTATTCTTTTTATTATCATAAATTGCAATTCATGAGGGGTGAGGGGGCTTTTCTGGTGGGTCAAGCCATCAGCCCACGGCAAGGGGCCAGGAGGGCCTGCCAGGCTTGGCCAGAAGCCTGATGATTTGCACAATGTCCAGCCTCTGTCCTCCTCTCCAAATTCCATCAGCCAAACCCCAAACTGGGTGTTCAGGTGAGTTGCAGACCCACTTCCATTCTCCTCCATCCCCTGTCCCCTCCTCCCAGCCCTGGCTGCAGGACCCTTCACATCTCTCCATCAGGAATCCTGGCACCAGCCCCTATTGGTGGCCAGCCTGCAGGTCCCTGTGCATGGCTGGAGCCACGCTCCTGTGCGGGGTGGTACCACCGCCTCCGTCTCCCTGCCTGCCATCCACTGCTGCGCCTGCTCCACACTCCCAGAAGAACAAGCCAGATCCCTGTTTCAACCTCTTCCAGTTTTCATCCACATTTCCCGAACGGATGTAGGATCTCACTCTGGCTTAGGTAAGAGCAGCCAAGTTTATTTTTTGGCTGCTGCCACCTGGCTGCTGCTAGTGCAGCCTCTGAGAGCGCCCCTCCCTGCACCTGCACGCCCTCTTGGCCACACAGCTCTGCCAAGCTTTCTCCTCTCCATGCGCTGCCTCAGGGAAAGACCCTGCCCTTGAATTCCAGAAGGGCCTGGACCCTCGGCCAGTTAGGCCCACCCACCAGGGTCCATGCCCCCCCCAACCCCCTACCTAGCCCTACCCTCTCCCTCCCACCCTAGCTCTGCTCTGACCCTCAAAACACAACCCCAACATCATGCATATACCCCTCTGGGGCCTGGCGGGGGCCAGGGGTCAGGTACTCCCATGAGCCAGCAACAGTGTTAAGAACGAATTTCAAGATTGTCCTTTAAGAACATCCTCAGCCTGGCACAGCCCTTGAGGGCTGGGGATTCCTGCCCGGGAATTTTTCCAATATTCTGCCAGCTGTTTCTTCTCTTTCAGTGGTTTTATTATTTTTCTTTCTGTTCCAACTCCTCCTTTCGCTTTCAGTATAGAAGCTCTGGCCAAATGGCGGTGGAGGGTGGGGACCTGGCATTTGCTGAGGTAGGAGCTGTGGCCACGGCCAGCTGTGCCAGGGGAGGGGATAGGATGGAGGAGGAACCGGGAGTGGAACAGAGGAAGTGAGGCCAGCAGCAGGCGGCCTCTTGTTTTTCTGGTGATCTTCACGTCATTCGGCTCTGGGCATACGGCCGTGTCTCCTGGCCCCCGTCAAAAATGCACATCTGCTACTTGGGAGGGTGACACATTAACCCAGTAACACCAATCCACTTGTCAGATGTGCCAGCTGTTGCCTAACAGAGCAGAGCCAAGGAGAAGGGCACATGGAGCAGATAAGTTGTGAAGAAGAGTGTAGGAAGGGGGTTGGGGGCATGGAGCCGAGGCTCGGGGAGGTGCCAGACACCCGGGGTTTGGGGCAGAAGGGACGAACCCCTACCTAGGACTTTTTTCATTACACACTTAGGCTCCCAGAGGGTGGGTAGGGCAAGTGGTTGAGATCATTTGGTGAGATCATTTCGCAGGTGTGATGTTGACACCACAGCACCTGCCTGTGCCATTGGGTCTCCACAGTGGGTCCCTTGAACAACTTCCTGATGGGCTGGCCACTGGCCTCCAGCTTCAGATAAGCATTAAACTCAGCTGCATGTAACAGAAAAGCAAAATAAATGGCTTAAACTGGAGAAAGCTTTATTTTTCTCTCATGTAAAAGAATTGTGGAGGCAGACAGTCCTGAGGATTTTAGAAGCAAGACCTAAAGGAATAGAGACAGCTGCGTACCCATGCCTTCCCGACTCCACTTCCAGGCATTTTCCCACGCAGGCAGCGCATTCCACATGGAGCTGGATAAATGCAGCCTGCGTGGGCTTCCTCCCTTCCCTGTCTCACGGCCCCACGCCCCCACCTCCAGAATCCTTGTCTTGGAGTCTGCATCTGGGGGAACCCCAACCAAGACGGCAGTGTCAGTGAGCGCTTACTGCATGCAAGGCATTGTCTCATTTCCTCCTCAACCCTGTGAGGGGATGTGATCATGAAGCCCCATTTTAGGGACCAGACCATAACTTGTCCAAGGTCACCCAGCCCTGGAGCCAAGACTCAAATCAGGCTGATCATTTAGTGATATTTCCTCAGGATGGATTCCAGGCCTGAACCCCCAGGTCAGCGTATGCCCGTTTTCAGGCTTTTGACCTGTTCTGCCAAATCGCCCCTGAGTAAAGTCAAGCCCGATTGCCCCTCCCCACCAGCAGCGTGGGGGCCGACTCACTTTTCATGTTCTCACTGCCAAGGACTCCAGCTCTTTCCAACTCAGCTCCTCTGAGGCTGTTCCTCCCAAATAGGTCTTTTTTCTTTTTTTCCCACCCCCGCCCCCCCAATGCAGAAAGCAGTAATATTAACTTGCCCGTTAGCCTTACACCAGCAGACATGCACTAAGTGTCTGCGAGTTGAACTGAAAAGGGATGGGACCAGGTGGACCAGTAAGTTCCTAGTCTGAGCAGAACAGTCATTTCCTCCCTGCCCTCTGGGCTTCCCCGGGGTGTAGCTTATGCCCAGCTCCCCTCCCTGGAGCCAGGCGGGCGGGAGGTGCGTGTGGGTGAGCGGATGACAAAAGGAGAGGGGGGATCAAGGAGGGACGGCACCAAGATGGAAAGTGTGCGGCGAGGGCTGGAGAGGGAAACCTTTGATTGCACACCTTTGGTCTCTTCCACCACATTCCTTTTCTTAGCAGAAAGACGGGTGGGGTGGGGGCGGCTGAGTCCTCCAGCCCCTATCTCTTCCTCTTACACGGTTGAAGAGCCAACTAGCCACTGCCCCACCCAGGCATGCCCGATGCCTGAGGGGGTCAGGGAGCCATGCAGGCAGCTGGAGGGAGACATGGGGATTCCTCTCTCATCAGCACGTAAAGCTGCTGTTTCAGACGTCCACGTGAGCAAGCAGCCCTACGCCATGGCCCCGGGATGGGGCTGTGCCTGCTTGACCCCTTCCTATATAACTCCCCTATTGGGCTTCACAGCATCCACCACATTTCACATCAGGGAACTCCTTTGATCCTTCCACAAGCCGTAGAGTGGGCTGGGCCAGGGTATCATCCCCATTTTACAGATGGGGAAACTGAGGCTCTGATGGAAACGATGGTTCAAAGTCGCATGCTATAACTCCAGATTTCTGTAGCCTTGCCTGCTAGTCATCATAATCACAGCAACAACAGTGTTCACTGGACGTGATTACGTGCAGGGACTGTGTGAAGCTCTTTGTCTGAGTTGTGTCTTTCGGTCCCCGCAAAACCCTTTCAGGTGGACAGTCAACTGGGTCTGGCAGAGCTGGCATTTGAACCTGGGCTGTTCGACTCCATGGCCAGAGGTTCTCAAAGTGTGGTCCCCAGCGGGAGCATCAGCTGGGAACTTGTAAGAAATGCACAGTCCCGGGCCCTGTCCCAGAACGACTGAGTAGGAACCTGGGGTGAGGCTTGGCGGTCTGTGGTTTCACGTGCCCTCCAGGTGACGCTGATGGGCTCGAAAATTTGGGAAGCGCAGTCCTAATACGGTCTTTGAACTCCGTGGGTTTCACTCCTGATGGCTCGGTGGGTTTCACTCCTGATCGCACAGTGGAATCACTTGGGAGTTTTAATAAATACCAGTGCTGGTCCAGACCAAAATCTCTGGGGTGGGGCCAAGACATCAGCAGTTTTAGAAGCTCTCCGCAAGAACCTAACGTGCACCCCACTGCCTTTGACATTCACTGGGGGAGGTAAGCCCTGGAAAGCTCCACAATTTACCAGAAGGTTCTAGAGTAGAAGAAGAGCACAGCCTGTTCCAGACACTCCTGGAGGGAACGAAGGAAGACTTGGAGTCCAGGAAGGAGAGATTCTGGGGCTCAGGCCCTCCTTCCTGAGATGCCCCCAGGAGGCCCAGGAAGCCTGCAGCCCCACAGGCCCCGGGCACCGAGCTGTTTGTCTTGGCATCTGACCAGCGGGAGGCTCTGTGTGGAGCTGCAGCTCTTTTGTTTGTGTGGTTTAACTGTTGGCCCAGTTTTCCAGGGCTGATGAGTTATCCCTGCGAGCAGCACATCCCTCTCTAGTCACAGGATTCCCGAAAGGGGGCCGAAGCAGCTGTTTCTCCTTAGAGCTGAGGCAGGGCAGCCGTGTGGGGGTCTGGCGGCTGCTTCTGGCTGGGTCACCGTGAACCTGGGGGCGGAGGACCCGCGAGTGTGTCAGTCAGGGTCCAGACAGACCCAGAAACCACTGCGGTCACTTTAACAGAGAGACTGTAGTACCAAGAAGTGTTAATTAGGTTCTGAAGCATTGAGAAGGCAGAGAGAAGGCTGAGGTGTCACAGCTTCACTCAGTCACAACCAGGAAGCAGTGGGGCTTCCCTGGGGCTGGAGGCACACAGGGAAAAGGTTGCAGTTGTCAGAACAAGAAGCTTGGAGGACAGCCGCAGAGGTGAAACCAGACCTTTGGGGAAGGGGTGCCAGCTGGTGGTGCTGGTGTCCCTGAGGGGAAACCATGAGGCTGGTTCTGCGAGTCCTGGAAAAACATGCAAATGGGACTCAACGGCTCCTCCTGGAGTGAACTGCTGCTGTCAGTCAGGCGGAAAAGCCTGGCTAGGGGACGGGATGTTGGGCAGCTGGGTTTCGGTTCCGTCTCTCAGTTTTCTTCCTTCCAGGACCAATCCTGAACATTGCCGTTTCAATCAATGAGACTTTCATGGAAAACGCCTAGTATGCCCCCAGCCCTGGCGGCTGGGTGCCAGAGACACACATACAGTAAGAGCACCCCCGTTCACTGGCACAGTTACCTGCCCAACCCTGCTCTCAGCATCTCACATGCATTAACCCATTTACTATTACTCTCATTTTACAGATGGGGAAACTGAGGTGCAGAGACCTTTGGGAACTTGCCTAAGATTATTATTTGGCCAGTAAGCAGCAGAGCCTGAATACGAACCGAATCAGTGTGGCTCCACTACCCAGATTCTTCACGATGTCACCTCATTGCCCCAAGTCCTAAAAAGATGGACATGGAAACAGATCATTTCAGCACAAGGTGGAGAATGCCATGTGGGGAGGGCCTCACAGAGGTGGTAACTCATTTCACGCGTACATTCAATAAATCTTTAGACTGGGGTGTAATGTAGAGCAAAAATAGACATCCTACCTGTTTTGGGAAACTTCTAGTGGAGACACAGACATTACTTAAATGTTCACCCCCACCCCCACCCCCCCAAAATGTTAGCTCCAATCAACAGGTGCCTTTTGCTATGAAAACTATAAACACAGAGGTTTGTCATAAGCATGGAAATGAGAGAAGGCTGCTTCCTGGAGGAAATGATGGTTGGGCTGAGGCAGAAAAGATGAGTGAGAGTTAATCAAATCAAGAAAAGAAAGAAGAGCATTCCAGGCAGAGGGAACAGCATGTGCAAAGGCTCTGAGGCAGGGGGGCATGGTGAGTATGAGGGCTGCAAGTCCTGTCCCTGAACTCTGGCCAGCTGACCTTGGCCAGCCCTCCCAGGCATGTAGCCCACCTGTCAGGACCCCACCACTCCAGTTTGGAGCCCTCCAGCCCACCCTTCCTGGATCATGCTGGAGGCTGGTATCACCGGCTAGTATGGGTGCCAGCCTCCCTCAGCTCCAGGTAACAGGCTGGCCTCGGGGTCTTCTAAAAAAGCCCCCAAACTGGAAGCTGGTCTAGGGACCCACAGGGACAGTCTGTGGGATGGGGAGTGGGACAAGTCCCCAGTGAGTCTTGGGAGAGTGAGCGAATGAGCGCACCATATAAATGACCTTTGTAAAAAGAAGCCTCAGGGCAGCTGGGGACACAAATGGGCAATGACCGCTCCTCCCCCAACCACGAGAACCTCCACTGGAGTCTTGGAGCACCCAACACACACCAATTAACTCCCACTCCTTGACCGGGTGGGAAGGCCGTGAGTAAGCCCATTTTACAGGGCAGGGAAAGGGAAAGGCAAGGCTGGAGAGGAACGCTGCTGTTTGGGGCGGCTTCTCAGCCGACCCTTTTGAGGATGAGACTCTGAGGAGCCATGTGGAGGTTTTCGCAGGATCCACAGAGCCTCTGGGATGAGCCAGCAAGACCCTAGCCTCCCAATGGGTCTGGAGAGGGGGACAGGCAGACTTGAGGAAAGAGAGGAACCGCCTCTTCCCAGGTTCCCGTGCCTCTCTCTGCCCTATTTACAGAAAACAAAGTGCCTTTGGCTGACTCTGGACCGGTTCCTCCAAAGCAATTAGAGCAACACTGTCAATGCTCCCGGGAGGGCACCCTCCCCCCTCATCCTGCCACCCTCCCGGAGGCTGAAGGCCCAACTAGGGGCCCATGCTGGCATCTGCTGGGATCGGCATGCCTGGGGGCCCCCACCCCCACCCTGGGCAGCACTGAAAGGTGCCCCAGGCGTCCAAGTTTCCATGGGCCCAAGCTAATAGAGCAGCGAGGGCTGTGTCATCCTGATGGCTGGCAACATCTGATGAGGAGGAACAGCAATACATGGGCCCCTTGGATTCCCAAGGGGAAAACAAGCCCCTCCCTTCCTGACCCCCCAGGCCTGCCGGAGGTCGGCCTTCCAGCAGAACCACCAGACCAGAGGCACTGGAGGAAGGTGACTTGAATTCTGGAGCCTCCCTTCCAGGGCGGGGGTGAGGGTATGTGCACAAACCTCTGTTGCGCCCTGTGGGGCTGGGGCGCCCTGCAGGATGCCACCACCCATCTGCCGTGCTGACTGGGCCTGGGGGCCATTGGAGGACAGGGAATCACCTGAGAGGATGACATGGCCAGGACCCAGTGTCTTGGGCAGGGACTCAGTGGCTGACAGAGGGGCAGCTCCCACTGATTTGTGGGGCCCCAGAGACCCTCTTTGCCCCCAACACCTCTCGCACGACATCTTTCTTACTAGCCTGGTGTACTGCTTGGGTGGCAGAGGGGGTTGCTCCCTCCCCCCTCCACCTCGTTCCCTCCACCTCACCCCAGGTGGGCAGGTCTGGGGGTGTGCGGGGCCAGCTCACACAGGCTCGCAAGAGCCCACTGTTAAATATTCAGGTATTTTGTGAGCTGGTTGTTCAACATAGCCATCATTAGAAATTAAATTATATGCGCCAATATTTCTCAATCTTTGTTCATTATTCCCCCCTAAGGAGCCCTTTCAGACATTCTCCCCCTAATCTCCTACCATTCTCCCCATGAAATTTTAATATCACAGACATAGTGTATGTCCGTTTATGTACTGGATGTAAATTGTGCTTTATACATACAGAGAGTAAGAATGGTTTGTCCCCCACCAAGAACCAATTTCGCCCCCGCTGAGAATGCATGACACAAACTCACAAATTATATTAAAAACAAAAGTAGCATATACTCAAAACTCATCAGTTCCTAGTTACTTTACTACAATTTTATTATTATTGGTTCTTTAGAAGTTATTGATCTCTCTAATCTTTTTTTCCCCTGGAGAGCTGGTTGTCCAGCACTTGCCAGCACACCACTGGGCAAGTCTTTTAGCAAAATAACACTTGGAGAGGTGATCGATTTCAGTCAAAGAGAGATCGGTTTGTCCAGCAAAAACCTCACTTGAAGAAACGTGGGAGGATCTGGGGAATTCCAGGGCATGCCGGGAGAACAGGGAAGAGGGGTCCAGAGGGAGAAAGACCCTCTGATGCTGACTCCATGCTGGCTGAAGGGTGTCTCTCTCTGTGAAAAACTTAAAAAGGAGGGAAAAAGTGTGTGTGTGTCTATATAATCCACATCCTCATGCTCTAGGAGTGTCTGTGATTAGCAATTGCTTGCTTTTCCTCAGGTGTGATACACACTTACACACTGTTCGGCGTCGGGGCGTCAAGTTGAGAACCCCCACTGTCCCATTTCCTCCCGCTGTCTCCTGTCCACACCTGAGTCTCCTCTCTGAAGGGCCTGCTGGGCCCTATGGGGAGCAGAGAGAAACCCACGCCACCGCCTGGCCTTGAAGAGAGAAGACAAGACTCACAGGCAGATACACCAAGTGGACCGTTGCATCGCTTCCTCCTCTCCGAGCCTCAGTTTCCTCACCAGTGAAGTGGGCGGGCTGGACTGAGTCCTCAGGAGGGCCCTGCAGCTCTCCCGCCCTTACCTGGAAGGCTGTCTCCTCTTCTTCCATCTCTCCTGCCCTGGCACCGCCTCCCCGGCTCCTCCGGCCCCACTCACCCCCGACTCATCCGAAGGACGGCTTTTTAAGACTCAGCCCGGCTCCACCTGCTTCTCCCACGAAAGGCGACATGCCAGAGGGCAGAGCATGGCCTCGAATGCTGCGCCATTACTGTCAGCCGCGGACCGAGAGCCACTGCAGCCTGGTCCAACACCACTCCACCGTCTTTCAAACAGGAGTAAGGCCCACAGCGCCCGGCAGGGGTGGGTGTGAAGACGAGCTAATGTGCTGCACACACAGTAGGTCCTTGTTATGGACTGAATTGTGTCCCCTCAGATTCCTATGTTGAAGCCCTAACCCCCAGTGCCAGAATGTGACTGTATCTGGAGAGAGGGCCTTTAAAGAGGGAAGTAAGTTAAAATGAGGCTGTTAGGGTGGGCCCTGACACAGTGAAAATGGTGTCCTGGGAAGAGGAGGCTATCAGAACACAGAGAGAGCCACCAGGGCGCGTGCACAGAGGGACGGCCATGTGAAGAGGCAGCAAGGGCACGGCTGTCTGCACTCCAAGGAGAGGGGGCCAGGAGAAATCAGGCCTTCTGGCACCTCCATTTTGGACCTCCAGCCTCCAGAGCTGTGAGAAGGTCAACTTGTTTGAACCACCCCGTCTGTGGTACTTTGTCATGGCAGCCGGGGCAGACAAATACAGTCCTTAAGAGGCGCCAATCCTTTCGGCCTTGACTTTGTGTCAGCCTTGTTTGGTGTGTGAGAAGGCTTGTTCCTCGGCTTATAAATGACTGGAGGGCAAGTTCCAGGCAGCTGTGTCTTTCCCTGTGGGCCCGGAGGGCGCAGTTCGATGCCAGGCACAGGGGGCACACACGCGGAGCCCTGTGCTCACTGCCGGCTCCGCCCACCTGCCGACAAGGGTGGGGACCCCGCTGCCATCCACCGAGGTGCCTCTCAAACTTCAGTCATGGAGTCAATTTAGGGAGTCACACGAGCACCTTTCAAGAATAACAACACAGAGCGGAAGAGAAAAGATGCCCGGGCGCGTCTCAGGGAGTGAGGGGACCCATTATTCCATGAGACTTGCGTTTGGCTTTACATATTTGTAAGCAGACAAATAAAATAATGACAAATTATTCTAAGTGCTATGAGTTATGTTTGTGAGTCTGGGTACTGCACTGTGGTGGTAGATGCATTTCTTACTGAGAGGTGCGATCCCCAAAGCCTGAAGAAATACTGACTTACCAGTGGTTTTCAATTTCTCTTCGAATGGGTTTGTGATTGAAAAGCCAGTCAGCTGTCCAGAGGAGGCCTGGGGAGGGGGGCCTAGGGCAGGGTGGGGGTGGCAGCTGGGCCCTCAGGGTGATGCCTGAAACGGGTGGCGTCGCTTTGTCCAGACCAATAGCCATGGATCCCTGGCCTTGGGTTCTTTCCTATGTCCTGGAAAAAGTGACACCACTTCCCGGGGCCTCAGTTTCCCTATCTGTAAAAGGAGACTTATAAAACCTACTCACAGGGGTGCTGCGAGGATTACCAGGAGCCAAGGAACCTGAAGGCACCCACTCATTGATGTAAGAGGCGGGTTTGTTATTTCATCATTTTGTTATTTCATCATTTAATTCAGGTTTGTCTGCTCTAGTACGTGAACTATTTTTGTCTTCTTCCGCCTCAGGAGAAAGGAATGTGTGTGCCCCTCACCCCTCAGAGATCCCTGGCTGGGGGTGGGCCAGGGTCTCAGGGGTATCTAGAAAGGAATTTTAGAGGCTAAATCCCATGGTGGGACTCTCCTAAGGATTTTATGCAGATAAAATCAAGTTCTGGTAAACTCTCAAAGCAGCTTCCAAAGGTGAGTCAGTGTCCCAGGAGGCCAGAGGAGCACCTCCCACCCTTTGTCCAGGAAACGGCGGGGTCTGGGCCTGCTGCCCCCCCTCCGCACTCTGGCTGGGCTCCCAGGAACATTGCCCGCTGAACATTGCTTAGCTGAGTCACTGCTAGAAGTCACCCTGGGCCCCTGGGATGACAGGGCTGGGACAGCTCTCTCCATGGAGGTCCCCTGAACCTGGTGGCCTGGCAACCCCTCCCTTAGTCAGGCCGTTTCTCTCCACGACATGCGTCTCTTCTCTGGGCCGAGGCCTCCCTGAAACCCACGCTGGCCAGTTTGCTTCCAAGCAGGGAATTTAGACGTGAGTGGAATATCTGGAATTCCTGGAGGATTTATGACCCAGCAGCTGGGACAGGTGTAGGTAGCTGCCCCCACCCTGCCCTGGCTCTGACCCTGCCTCCAGCTCCTGCCCTGCTCTCCCCTCTCTGGCCCCAGAGCCACATCTAGGTCACCATCATGACCTCCACGCCCTGGTTCAGAGCAGAGAGCACTGGATGCAGAGTCGGGCCCTCTGTTCCCAAACCTCGCAGTGCCTCTAATTGTCTGTGTGACCGCAGGCAGTCCCTTTCTCCTCTCTAGGCCTCAGTTTCCTCATCTGTAAAACCGGTGGGCTGGTGGGCGACGGGCTGGTACTTGATTTTCTGTAAGAGTCAGATCTTTAACTGTTCTGTCTTTCTAAAATTCTAGGAAATGAACTAGAGGATCTGAAACTGTGCTGGTTTCCTCCCCAAAGAGAGAAATGGGCACCTGCCTTCCTGGAGATGCAGCCGCTGCTTCTGAGCCGTCGGAACAGCTTTTGGAGTTCGGCATCTGGTTGATGAGGCCGGGGTGGGCATCCCTTCTGCAGCCTGCACAGCAGGCCGTGGCCTCTGGACCGCACAGGGTGCCCCCGGGCTGGGCGGGGCAGGAGAGCTGTCCTCTGCACAGCAGCTGCACTCTGAGCCTGGAGGGGTGGTGGGGGAGGGGCGGACGGACACCAGTACGACAGCACGACAGGGGATGTTCTCTTTGGTGGTCCTCACTACCACCTCCCTTTTCCTCCTTTGTCTCAACTCAGAGAACTTCCGCCTTATTTTGGAGATGCCCATTGTCCAGGGCTCCTCAGAGGGACCCCTAACCCCACCCACAGATTTACCCCCAAATCATTCCTAACTGTCACCCCCCTCACACAACTGTCCTTTGCGAGTCAGGAGGCCAACAAACATTCAGCCCCTCAGGTCCAGAATTTCACTGGGTGAAACCAATCCTCCAAAAAGAGGCCCTCAAACGCTCTGCTCTGTGAAACCTGCTCCAACCGATGCCCGCTCCGCACCTCCCCCCACCCCCACCGTCGCCCCCTCCACACCAGACATCCGATATTCTATCATTTACCCGCACAATGCATACTGAGCGCTGCCGCCTACCTACCCTGCACTCTGCGGGATGCTGGGGAAAGGAGAACTAAAACAGACCCGGCTGCTCCCCTGTGGAGCTTAGGGCCTGGGGGCAGGGCGGGGGCTCTTCTTACATATCCCTTCCTTCTCAGCCCCTACTAGCTCCCAGGCCAGCCCCCAAGGACAGCACCTGGTCTCTGGCATCTTTGCTTCTCAGCACCCAGCAAGTGCCTGTCACCTCACAGGCCTTCAGTATCCTGCACAGCACATTTGAGTGGCCAGGAAGGGAAACTGGGTTTGGCCTGAAGCTGGTCCTAACTCTGTTATGTAGGCATAACAAAAGATGGGGAAAGTAATGAAGGCTAGACACCGGGTTCAATCGTCTGCTGCTGCTGCTAGCCTACAGAGAGCAGTTCGGCCATATCAAGCAAAATGATAAATGCATGCACTTGTTGACCCAGCAATTCCACTCCCAGTTCATTCATTCAACAGCTGGATGCTTGCAATGGTATATGTGCAACGTTAGTCACTAGCATTGTTTGCAACAGACTGGAAACAACTTAAATGTTCATCTGTAGAGCCTAGCCTAATACTCGTTATGCTACACCCATATAGAGCAGAAGCCTATGCGGTATAGAAAGAAAGACTGAGGAAGCTCTCTTTGAATAGGAATAGGAAGACCTCTAAGATACATGTGGAGTCAAAAAGGAAGGTGAGGCGATGACTGGATAAAGAAGATGTGGTGTATATACACAATGGAATACTACTCAGCCATGAAAAAAGACAGAATCATCCCATTTGCAATAACATGGAAGGACCTGGAGGGAATTATGTTAAGTGAAATAAGCCAGGCTGAGAAAGATAAACACCAGATGATTTCACTCATATGTGGAATATAAACAAACACATGGACAAAGAAAAGAGTTCAGTGGTTACCAGGGGAAGGGGGATGGGGGGTGGGCACAGGGGGTGAAGGGGAGCACCTATGTGATGACAGGCAAGAGATAATGTACAACTGAAATTTCACAATGACATAAACTATTATGAACTCAATTTAAAAAAAAAAGGAAAGTGAGGAAGAGTGTGGCATTTCATTATTCTTTGTGTAAAAACAAGGTGATGGGTAGCCTGCCTGGTGGTGCAGCAGTTAAGTTTGCATGCTCCGATTGGGCAACTTAGGGTTTGCTGGTTCAGATCCTGGGCACGGACCTATGCACGGCTTAGCAAGCCATCCTGTGGCGGTGTCCCATATACAAAATGTAGGAAGACTGGCATGGATGTTAGCTCAGGGCCAATCTTCCTCAGCAAAAAAAGAGGAGGATCAGTGGTGGATGTTAGTTCAGGGCTAATTTTCCTCAAAACCAAAAAATAGGGTGATTGGGAAGGAATACAATTAAATATACACATATGTGTTTAGATATGCGTAGAAAGGTCCTTCAGGAAGGAAGTCACAAGAAACAGGTAACAGTGGGTCCTGTAGGAGGAAAAATGGGCAAATGGAGAACAAGGTGGGCAGAAATCTTTCCACTGAATATCCTTCGAATCGTTTAAATACTGTACCATGTAAATGTGTTATCTATTAAAGGTTAAAAACTAAAATTAATTATAAAGACTATGAGGCAACATGGGAAAATGCTTATATGTGGGAAAAAAGATTAAAAACTATGCAGTAGGATTATAACTATGTAAAATAAATGCATGTTAAAATTTCTAACTGTGGAAGGAATATTCTAGATAACTTTTACTCCTTTTTTGTAATTTTTTCCAGAAATTTCTATAATAGACATATATTGCTTTTATTACTAGAAAAAAATCAGTGACATACAAAAATACTAGGGGAATTGTATACTCTGTTAAATCTCAATTATGCGGGCTGGCCCTGTGGCCGAGTGGTTAAGTTCTCGTGCTCCACTGTGGCGCCCGGGGTGTTGCTGGTTCAGATCCTGGGTGCGGACATGGTACCACTCATCAGGCCACGCTGAGGCGGCGTCCCACATGCCACAACTAGAAGGACTCACAACTGAAATATACAACTTTGTACTGGGGGGATCTGGGGAGAAAAAGCAGAAAAAAATGATTGGCAACTGTTGTTAGCTCAGGTGCCAATCTTTAAAAAAAAAAAAATCTCAATTATAAAAACAAGGTAATGAAAAAGATTGGAAGGAAATACACAAAATGTTCGCAATAGTTGTCTCTGGGTATAAGATATTAGGTAACTTTTATTTTATTTAAAAACATTTTTATTATTATTTTTTGGCAAGGAAGATTGTCCCTGAGCTAACATCTGTTGCCAACCTTCCTCCTTTTTTTGCTCCCCAAAGCACCACGCATGGTTGTAAGTCATTCTAGTTCTTCTATGTGGGATGCCACCACAGCATGGCTTGACGAGCAGTGTGTACGTCCACATCCAGGATCTGAACCGGCGAACCCTGGGCTGCTGAAGCCAAGCGTGCGAACTTAACCACTCAGCCATGGGGCCAGCCACAGGTAATTTTAAAACTATTACAATATTCTGTATTACTTTCATGACAGAGGAAGGAAGGAAGGAAAGCAGGAAGAAAGATGAAAGGTAGGGAGGGAATCTAGTGGAAGGGAGTTCTTCAAAATAACAGTTGTGTTAGGGTAGTAAGATTATGGGTCATTTTTGTTGCTTTGTTGAGCTTTGCAAACTTTTCATTATGTGGTTTCGTTGTTATTTTAGCAGGAATGAAGGCCTCACTGCTGCAGCATGGGACTCCACTCCCCAAAGTCCTGCCGCTTGGTGCCAGAGAGCTGGAGCTGCCTCACTGCTTGTTATGCATTCCCAGTAAAAAGGCCCAAGGGGTGGCTCTGGATGGTGGGAGACTGCTGCTGGGGACATGTTGCTGGGGAGAGCGAGCACAACATCAGAGCACCCTTGGGCCCTTACCATGTCTTGGTCGGCAAACATTTACGGAGCCGGACTGCTGGGTTTGGTGCTGAGAGAATGTAGGGTAACCAGCCCTCCCTGGGCTCCAGCCTCCTGCGGCATTCTAAGGTGAGGGTGCTTCAAGCAGAGACGGAAGGGGAGTCCTCAAGGAGGTCTGAGCAGAGGCCTGGCAAGACCAGGCCTGTAGGCAGAGACCGACCTCACCAATGGACAAAATTAGGCCTGTCTAGAATCTGGCCTGCCCAAGGGTTGAACCCTCGCTGGTCCTCACCTGCCTTGCCACGGTGAGCACAGGTCTTCAGTGGAAGAACACTGCCAGGGATGACAAAGCAAACTCCCAACAAAGGTTTTGGTCATCAAACTCAAGACACCTGGGTTCTGATTCTAGGTCTGCCATTAACCAGCTTTGGGACCTTGAACAAGTGAGTGCACCTTTATGAGCCTCAGTCTCATCTATAAAATGGGGAGAATCATCATAATAACGAATAGTGCCTGCCCTGACTACCTCCAAGAATTTTTGTGAGGATCAGGTGACATAACATACATGAAAGCACTTTAAAAATATAAAGGATGTCAGCTGATGAATAGATAAACAAAATGTGGCACATCAATATGATGGAATATTATTCAGTCTTAAAAAGGAATGAAGTACTGACACATGACAACGTGGCTGAATCTTGAAAACATTATGCTAAATGCAAGAAGCCAGACACAGAAGGCCACATAGTGTATGATTCCATTTATATGAAATATCCAGAATAGGCAAATCTACAGAGACAAAAAGCAGATTGATGGTTGCCAGTCGCTGGGAGGAGGGAGAAATGGGGAGTGAGCACTTAGTGGGCACAGGGTTTCCTTTTGAGGTCATGGAAACGTTCAGGAACTCAACTACGGTGATGGTTGCCCAACACTGGGAATGCACTAAATGCCACTGCAGTGTCTACCCTAAAATGGTAAATTTTCTGTTGTATGTATTTTACCTCAACTTTTTAAAATTTAAATATAAATGATGATTCAAATCTGAGTTTATTATTATTATTTCCACAATAATCAAAGGATTAGACGTCCAGGACTTTAGAGCTCTTCATCTGCCCCAGGGCAGAATGAGAAGTGACTAGGAAAAGAAAAAAGAAAAAAAGGACATCCCACTCAGAAAGGGTGCAGAGCCGAAGGGACACGAACCGTTCAGCCCAGGAGCAGTGTGACAAGAGGGGCAGCTCCGAAGGCCAAGGCCAGGGAAGCACAGGGATCTGGGATTTCCGAATGCATCTACGGGGGTTCCCCCTCTAATTTGGTGGCTGTGTGACCCCTTGGGGAAGATGTAATCGCCAGCCTCCTGCCCCCAAACCATTTCCCAGCCAGACTGGAAGAGCGCTTTCTGGTTCCTTCCTGGGGGGGGCGGGGGCAGCTTCCTGGACGTAAAGGGGCCCAAACCTGGCTTAGCTCCGGAGTGACCCAGACCCAGACCCTAAGGCTTCAGAGCTGGACACCTTCAGCTGAAGACTTCTTGATGACAATGAGGTGACATTTTGATGACAATGATGATGATGTGACATAATGAGAGAAATAATTCCCTCCCAGAACACTCAGATGCACAAAGAAGATAGTGTTTCTTTTTAAGTTTTTCCTGTTTCTGCTTTAACCTGTCTCACGAGCCCCACTTCAGGGAGTGGGAGCTGGGAAGGGAGGGGACAACTTGCCAATTAGGCATCTTGGTCTGTTCCCCCTCAAATGCAGCTAACAGATATTCAGTCACCTCATTAACAGGGCCACCTCTCCCGGCCCTTCCCCACTCCCCCTCTGCCACCTTGGGGAAGGGTCAGTTCTCACACACAGAACCTACTGCTTCTCCTGGCCCCCTTTCTCTTCCCCACAATGGCCTGCGGGGTGGCCACACCTTCTCTGCCAGGGTTTCCCAAACTTCCCTGACAAGAAGCAATAACTGGGGCAGTGGTTAAACGGCTGGTTCCACACTCCTGCCTTGGAGAGTCACATCAAGTAGATGTGGGGCGGGACCCGGGAACCCATGTTTAGTTCCCTCCCAGGGAAGCTAGAGAAATACTGCTCTGCACCATGTACTGAGTTCTCACCACCTGACTTACAGAAACCGTAATGGTCACGTCCTCTAGGCTGAAACATTTATAAAATCATCTCCTTCTCCCCAAAATTTCATCAAAAATGGGGAAACTTGTCAGTTGAAGGAGAGCAATGACTGTGTTGTACAAACTGGCATCTGCTCCTCTTTTGACGCTCCAGAAACCCGCTGACTCCGGCCTGGGGAGCCCCAGAGGTCGACATGATTATTGGAGCTGAGCTTTCAAAAATACTTTTTTACATCCCTGTTCACTAACAATAATGCCTAACATTCACTGAGAACTTACTATAGGCAAGGCATTGTGTTACATGCACTGACGGATTTATCTTTTTTAATCTTTACAACGCCCTTACACTATAACTATCCCCAGTTTACAGATAAGGAAACCGAGGTGTATAGAGGTTAAACAACTTGCCCGGGGTCACACCACCAACAGCGGAAGAGACAGGATTTGAACTGATGTCTGGGTAACTCTAAGGTTTGTCTTAATCACTAAGATGCCCCTGCCCTACTTGAGTTTGAGGCCTCTTGGAAATCATCTGGTCCAACCTTCCTATTTTATAGGCGTGGAGACCCAGGCTTGGAGAGGGAAAAAGACTCGTCCAAGGACGCAGAGATAGTCAGCAGCAAGGCTGGGATGGACCCCAGGCCTGGGACTCCTGATCCAGTGCTCCTGCCCTCAGCCTCAGGGCTTCAGTGGGGGGCATTTGACATGCAATGCTCGACATTCAGTAACTGCCACCGTACAGAGCTGCAGAACTGCCTGAGCTAGAGTTGCCAGGGCACTGAGATCTGCCCGCTCGTTTAATAATTTCTCTGAGTTCTTAAAGCCAGCGGGCGCGTGCAGGAGCACTGGTTCAACGTTGCTGCAATGTACATTTCTATTCATTGATTTCTAATGTGTACGTTTCTTGGTTATGACTCCAAACCATCTGCAGTCTAATTCTTGTTTTCCAGATTTTTAGGAATCGAAACAAGGTGAGGCTGGTAGCCCCATTAGGGCGTCTCTGGACCCACCCAGGCTTGTCTCACCCTTGCAAAGCCCTGAGGCAGGGAACTCATTTGAGGGTGTGAGTCATTGGGTGAGAAACCTTTCGACCTTCAGTCACAGGATCTTTTTTTTTTTTTCTTCCCAAAGCCCCAGAGCATAGTTGTATATCCTAGTTGTAAGTCATTCCAGTTCTTCTATGTGGGACGCCGCCACAGCATGGCATGATGATCTGAACTGGCGAAACCTGGGCCTCCAAAGCGGAGCACAAGAACTTAACGACTCTGCCATGGGGCAGACCCAGTCACAGGATCTTTGACCCAGCACATTTCACAACCTGTAAGGGGGAACTCCGACTCCCAAGTCAGAGAAGAAAGGGAGTTCACGTTTAGTGAACGACTGCAGTGAGCCAGACTCTGTGATAAATACTTAACAGAGTCATTTCATTTAATTCTCACCCTTGCCCTGCAAGGCTGGTACTATTATCCCCATTTTACAGATGAAGAAATCAAGGCTCAGAGAGGGTAATTTACCTGAGGTCTCATAGCTTTTAAATGAGCTGACCTGGAATTTGAACTCAGAGTCTGTTGGACTCCAGAGACTCTGTATGTAGGACACCATGGAGCCTTCAAGGGTGAAATGCTACCTGCAAGCTTGACCAAGGCTGGCAGGTCCCACCATCTGCTGCCAGACACGGTTCCTCTTCCTCTTCCGCATTTCTGATCCTCCCCTGGGATGGCAGTGCCTGATTCTGTGCTGCCCACATCCGGGGGTTACACTTGTGCCCATGTCAGCTTTCATTTGCCGGCCAGGAGGAGTTAGCAGCCTTGATGAGGAGGTGTTCTGGAGATGTCAATCACTGCATGCCCCACCCACACCCCTTCGAGGGGACTCCTTACCTCAAAACCTGCCCTCCAGGGGACCAGATGATTACTCGAAGATGGACACCTGACCAAGGTCAGCTCAGATGTAACGAGCCCAGCTACTTCTGCTTCCTGGGACCTTGCTTAGCAAAGAGGAGCTGTTTCAATCAGATGGGCGCTGAATCAGTAGTGGCACTTGAATCATAAAGGCTGTGGCGTGGCAGCGGTAGGAAGTGGGGAAAAGTGTGTGGATCCCTTTCTGAACTCGCGAGCAAGCCTATGCAATGAGAAAAGAGTAGAGGGTATGTCCAGAGAGTGGCAGAAAGCTACAAATATACATACAAAACAGCTGCAGTTCCCACAAGGCCACACTGTGCAGCCGTTGCTGTTCTTGGAGTCCCAGGAGCCCTCTGTATCCTTTCATTAAACCCCCTTTTCCTGGGGTAATTTGAATGAGTTTCTTCTCTCTTTTGAAACCAAAGCAGCTTTGTCTAGAGCAGGAGGAAACTTGAAATAATTTATAAGGTTGGAACTTCCTTACAGTTGGCAAAGGACACCTTTGGGTTAAGAGCTCCCAAAGGGCTCCAACCACGTCACACGGAGCAGCTGTTAAGCGGTGAGGAAGAAGTGACTGCAGTTTTCCAGGTGCCTATAGCTGTGAATGATACCACCCCAAACTTAGAGGCTTAAAACCACCATCATTTCTTTTGCTCATAAATCCATAATCTGGGCAGAGACAGCTCGTTTCTGCTCCACTTGGCATCAGCCGGGGCAGCTCGAAGGCTGGGGCTGGGATCAGCTGATGGCTCACTCACTCACTCACGCACTCACTCATTCCCTGGTGGGAGACTGGTGCTGGCTGCTGAGAGGGGCCTCAGCTGGGGCTGTCTGCCAGACACCTACCTGTGGCCTCTCCCTGTGGTGTTGCCCCTTCCTCATGGCATGGTGATTAGGTTCCAAGAACAAGCATTCCTACAGGACTGGTGGAAGCTGTATAGCCTTTTATGACCCTGGAAGTCACACAGCATCAGGCACCCACTCAGATTCAAGGGGAGAAAGCACACACGATGGGTGGAGTGTCAACATTACATCGTAAGGAGAGCATGTTGGATGGGATATATTGTGGTGCCCTTTTTGGAAAATACAATCTGCCATATATAACTAGTGAGCTACAGACGTCAGGAAGCTGGAGAAAGGCGCTGACCCATATTTAGACAAACACATATTAAATGCAGCAACAGATTAAAAGGCTCAACAAAACTGCTGCTGCAGTGAGGCAGAATTACAGAGCAAAGAGAAGCACAAAGCACAGCAGCGCGGGTCATTTAATGCAGGGACACACAGCCCGGCAGGCCTCAGGAACCCCTGGGAGTCTCGCGCTGTAAGAGCACACTAACGTTGAACCCGAACCCTCGGTTGAGACGGAAGGATGGGTGATATATTTTCCAATGATACACATCAGAAAACATTAAAATAATGTTTTGGCTTTTAAATGATGACGTCAATAACAGATTAACATTCCCTCACGATGACAGGTAAATATTACTACAGTATCCTATAAGTATTTTATGTTTTACCTTTCAGTAAGAGCAACCTACCTTAGAATTCTCTTGGAGATACCATTCCTTTATCTTTTAGTCTCTAGTGCAGTTGAAGATAAGTCTGCTGTTACTCTATTTTTGTCTTTGTAGGTTATCTGTCTTATTGCCCAGGTTGCATTTAAGATTTTTTTTTTTTTTGCCTTTGGTGTGCTGTATTTGCTCTTACATATATGTCTACTCACGGAATTAAAAAAAAATTCTGCTCAGGGTTCAATACGATTCTTCAATCCAATGATACATGTATAATAAAGAATTTGTCAGGACTTTGTGCTGGGTTCCTGGAAAACAACTTCTAAACCCTTCCTGATTGTCCCCAGTGATAGGAGTGTCTTGTTAATCACGGTGGGGCCCTCAGACCCCACCTGAGTTTACATTAATGAGGGACTCAGGATGGAGCTGGTTGCAGCAGAGAGACCAGTCACGTGATTAGAGGGTTGGGGATCTGAGCCACATTATTCAGCCCAACTTCCTCTGGGGAGGGGAGGGGCCTGGAGATTGAGTTCAATCAATCATGTGTGTATAACAAAGCCCCAGTGAAAACTCTGACACTGGAAGCTCAGGTGAGCCTCCTGCTTGGTGAATGCATGGACGTGCTGGGAAGGTGGTGTGTCCTGATTTCACAGGGAAGGGGCATGGAGAGTACTGTTTGGGATCCTCCCAACCCTCACCCTACGTGTCTCTTCCTTTGGCTGGTTCTGAATTGTATCTTTTATAGCAAAACTGTAATCACTAGGTATAGCACTTTCCTGAGTTCTGTAATTCATCCCAGCAAACTATGGAACCTGAGGGGGTCATGGGAATCCCTGAATTTATAGCCATTGGTTATAAGTGAGGATGGCCCAGGGACCCTTGAACCTGCAGCTGGTGTCTGAACAGGGCAGTCTCGTTGGGGGCTGCGCCCTTCTCCTGCGGAGGCTGTGCTAACTCTGGGTGATTCATGTCAGAAGTGCACTGCAGTACTGTGCACGTCCTTCTTCACCCTGGAAAGATTTCAGTGGTAGACACATGCGCTCATCCCACGGGGTTCCTGAAAAACTTGTAATGACTCCCCATTGCCTGTTGTTCCAATAGGAGCAAACTCTGGCCCCTCTGCCTGGCATCAAAGATACGCCACTAACTATAGGAGAAATAATGTCATACTTTGATATTGAAATAAGACAGCATAACATAAAGGCAGCGTGGTAGACAGCATTAATGCTCCTTTAGGGGACATTATTGGTGCTCTGCCCACATCTTCTCAGATCTCTTTTCAGCTTCTGCTCCTTCTCCCGACTTCAGTGTGATTTTGTTTCTAAGAGCCATGCGCCTGTGACTTCTCCTGAAGGACTGCTCAGGGCTCCCGGAGCTGCTTCGCCCAGGTTCAGAAAGCCAAAAGTGCTCCGTTGCTTATGTCTGCTGGGAGCTTAACCAATGATTGACAGCTGTGGAAATATGAAAGCCTAGCTCCCCTGCCTGGAGTTGGGATAGACTCTGAGATATAATTTACACTCCAGAACCCCCTGCAGGAGGAGGCTCAGCCCAGGACTTTGCCTGAAACTACACCCCCACTTAGCTTTGTCTTCTTCCCTGTTTTCCCCTCCCTCTCTTTTTCCAGATTCTCCCAGGAACACTTCCTTAACACTTCCTTCCTTAATCACTTACCCACAAATCCTTGACTCAGGGTCTACTTCTGGGGAACCTAACCTAAAATAGCTCCCAATTATTCACTACTGAGCAGGTTGCCATGTGACTTACAATGCTTGGGGGGAGGGGAAACTTGTCCCCATTGAGTCAAGCTTGGCCATATGATGTGCTCTGACCAAATGCGTGTGACAAAAAGTAATGTATGCCACACATTGCGTGAATCTTAAGAATCATCACATGTTATTAGAATTGCTCTTTTCGCCAGGGAAAAGGCAAGATAGGGGCTGCTCCTTCAACCTGAGTCCCAGGACAAGACATACAAAGCAGAACCACAGCTGACACACAGCAAACATGTAACGTGAGCCAGAATAAACCTTTATTATTGTCAGATACTGAGATCTGGGGGTTGTTACTGCAGCATAACCTAACAGATATAAGATAGGCAGTGTAGCATAGTAGTTAAGAGCATGTGTCCTGGCATCAAAGCCAAGTTCTATCACCTACTATCTGTCTAACATTGGCTAAGTTACTTAGCCTCTTGGAGCCTCAGTTTCTCTCTTTGTAAAATGGGGATATTAATGTCCACCTCATAAGATCATTTTGGGGATCAAATGAGTTAACACATATAAAGTGCTTCAAACAGTGCTTGGCACGTGGTAAATACTTGATAACTGTTAACTAAAATGAACCATAATTATGAACTGCAATAGCTCATCCTCAAGTTTTCAACGTATTCTCCCCAAACCGCTGAGCCTGTTGGTTGCCTCCTCAGCATCCATTCCACTCTTCCCACCGTCTCGGTTTCTATTTGGGGATCTATGTGGTTCTGGGGGAACTGATTTCACTGTGACTTCCCTTGGCCTAAGATGAGCCAAACAACCAGTAGTGTGCTGCTTCATTGGATCCCAGGAGGGCAAGGAGGGAAGCCAGTTTCCATGGTGCGAATGCTCCCTCCATGACCAATTTCAAACTACCAATGGTTTAACAACTGGCTGGCAAAATTCTTGAATATTTCACAATCAGCTGGTGAGCCAGTACTAGCTGGCTCCAGCACACCATATGCCACCTCTTCAGCCATGATACATAAGAGCAAGCTGCTCCAATCAGCGAGAATTCTCAGGACTTCTGCAACTCTAATCAAACATAAGCAATTCCCCTGCACTTTCTAAAATATAAAAGAGCTTTCCAAAATGTGTTAGGTTGAACGTACCAAACTGCCTAGTTTTGATCTATATAAAGGGCAATTACATATGATTCAACCTAATGGATCAAAAACACAAGAAAATATGGTAGAAGAAAGAAAGAGGAAGGAATGAAGGAAGGAAGATCGAAGGAAGGAGGAGGAGAAGGCAGAGGAGGAGGGAGACCCCACCAGAAGCAAATCTGAAATACCACTAGACGAAGTTTAAAGAGATGTTAATCCTTCACCCCACAGTGGGTATTAAATATAATTTTGGACAATTAGCTTTTTCTTTTTAGACTGGCACCTGAGCTAACATCTGTTGCCAATCTTTTTTTTTTTTTTAAGATTGGTACCTGAGCTAACAACTTGCCAACCTTTTTTTTTTTCTTTTTCTCCCCAAATCCCCCCAGTAGATAGTTGTATATTTTTAGTTACGGGTCTTTCTAGTTGTGGCATGTGGGACGCCGCCTCAACATGGCCACGGGAATCCAACCACTGGGCCAGGGACCCGCCTCACAATTAGCTTCTTTACTATTCAACTACATACCCTCTGGGAAGCATCACGTCATACCGTACAAGCTTATGTGACATCTTCATTCTTCCAACCTTGTTTTCCTGGAACTAAACCTAAACTCCCTTTCCATCACTGGCGAGAAATTCAGAGGGGTTTTAGGAGAGACTTTGGCAAACACCTTTCCACAGGTTTTGGAAGAAACTCGGGGTCACGCTATCCAGGGACTTCCATTTTCTGCGGCGTTTTTCTCGCCCGAAATTCACCTGCAGCAAGTTGGGGCGTTAGGGTCCCAGGTGGGCGGGCTCCTTCACCTCTGGGAGCCTCAGGTAACTCACCTGTGCGGTGGGGAGAGGAACTCCCCTCAGAGGCCGGCCCTGAGGATCAGACGGGGAAATACACGTGGAGGGCACCGCGCTCGATCAACCAGAGCCGTTAAACAGGACAATTTAGCCACGGAGGGGCTCTTACAGCGCCAGCCCAGCAGGCGAGCAGCGATGAGCCACGCCGCGCCCGGGGCACCCCTCCACTTCCAGCGCCGCCTCCTCCGCTCCTGTCAGCCCCCGCGGTGGGCGAGGCCCGCTTCCCAGAATGCCCCGCAGGTCGGTCCGGGGCAGGTGGTGACAAGCCGAGGTTCTGCCCCGGCTTGTCTTGGTGGCAGGACCCCGACCCCATGCCCACCGCGGAGAACCCTCACCGTGTCACTAACCTCCTGCCACCTCCCACCGTGCATCCCACGAGAGCAGCACGCACACCTGGACACCACACACAACAACACACTGCGCTCTTAGCCCGCACCTGAGGCACGCCTCCCTCGCTACGAACAAAGCCCACGCACCACAGAACGGAGCGTGCTCCGAGCATGCGCAAAGCGCAACACATGCTCCTGCGCACAAAAGGCACGTTTCAGTCCACACCTAACGCATATATGAACTCAGAGCATGTGTGTGGCATTCACTCTGCCCGTCAAAGACAGGGGTGCATCCCACAACACACCAAACACATTAGTGCACCACTTACACATGCACACGCTAGAAACACTGAATTTTGCCAAGAGACTACACCAGTTGCCCACACCTGGAATAAGACTTCACACACACACACCACAATGCACTGTTTCCTCCTTGCCGAAGTGGCATACACACATTCCACACTGCACCAAACACAAAATACACACCTAAACCTCCAATGGAAAAACACACATTCATCACACATAAACGGCATGTGTGCATTACCCCTACCATACTAAATCCAACACATTATCCAGGCCCTACACACATACGTGCATCTTACAAATCCGTGTGCACATCACATCTTCGCACACTCAGCAACATACACCCAATGCACAAAACCCAAATGTACCAACAGATCCACACCACTCCCACTGTGCACAAACGTGAATAATCAGACAGCTACCCACACCTCAGCACACTGGACATGTATACACCACATCAGACAAAACACACCCACACCTGAACCACACAACCCCTAGGTACACCTGTAGCGACCAGCTACCCTGGTGCGCCCAGAACTGACCTAGTTTTAGCTCTGAAATTCCTTTGTCCGGGGAAGCCCCACAGTCCCGGACAATCCAGGACAGTGGTCACCCCCACACATTGTGCAAATGGATCAGTCTGGGACCCCTAATAGATACCACTGATAAAATCTGAGCTGCTCTCGGGACAGAGAGATAAGGGGTGGAAGTGGCCCAGACCTAAGGGGATCCAGGCGTGACCCTCTGAGCACCAAGTCCCATACCCTCCTTTGTCTGTATTGGGAAAGTGCCTTTAAAACGAAGTTGCTGTCAGCACCTTCCAAAAAAACGGAGGAGGCAGAGAGGCTCACCCCTGACTTTGGGGTTTACCCTTGCCAAAGCACTTTTACTGAACTTATCTCGTCTGATGCTTACACACCTGTGAGGTAGGTAGCGTAGGTGCTATTATGACAATGATGCCAGAGAAACCCAGGCACCTGCTTGAGGCCACACAGCACAGTCAGCCAGAGCAAATCTGGAAGAAGTCCCATCTCCCTGTTCACCCCACCCAGGCTTCCCCCGTCCTGCTGGCTGTCTGCACAGCTTCCCTCCTTCCCCCATCCTGGCTGAGACACCATGGCTAGAATCAAGAAGCCACCTGTCTTGAGCCACCACCTTCAAAAGCCTTTCATTCCGTCCTAATGGGGCAAGGCGCCCAGGCCGCCCCACCCTCGGGGCGGATTAGGCCTCCGCCTCCCCGTTGGGGTTTCAGGTACATCAAAAGAGCTCCCTGCACCAAAATGTCTCTCGCAGGCCCTGTCTGGCAGCCTCAAATCACACCAGGAGAGACTCATTTCAGGTAAAGGCATTGTGCTCCCAAGGCCCCTGCTCAAAATGCACCTACATCCCTGGGAGGGACTCCCACGCTGCAGCCTCCAGCACCTTAGCTGGCGTTGTCTCCCCATCACTCTGTGCATTGCAACAGACATTGCCTAATGCCAGCTCACTGATGGAATTGGATTGTCTCTAGCAAGTCCTGTGGGAATGGGGCACAGAATGGGGAAGTTTGATCGTGGCTGAGGGAGGGTGTGAGAAGAGCGCGGCATGACTGGGAGAGGGGAAAACAGGATAGCTGATGTATGGGGTGTTGAGAAGGATGGAGCCACATCCTTGGCAGGAGTGGAGGAGACCCTGAGTCTAAGAAGGGAGGCAGAGGAAATTGCATGAACTTTCCAGAGATGCAAGGAGGTAGAAGAGGGTGAGGTGGATAGGGTGGGCGTGTCGGGGATGGAGAGGCTGGTGGGAGGCGGCTGTTTGTGGGGAGCTTCTGGGGAAGGGACTGTTTGTGGGGGACACTCTAGTTCATCGCTGGCAGCACCCTGAGCAGGACACTTGAGCAATCACAGATTACTCCTCTGTGGAAGTTGCAGAAGAAAGTATCAGGACATGGGAAAATGTTTGTGATGTATTGATAAGTGAGAAAAAACGAGGTTACAAAACAGGCCATGGAGTGGGCTCCCTATTTTGTAACACTGGCTGGAAAGACACCAAGACGTCAGCCGTGGTTATCCCTGCTAGAGCAAGGATGACTTGCATTTCTTCCTGGAGCCTTGCTGTATTTTCCAGATTTTCTACAATAAACTTGGAATGTGATTTTTGTGCCTACCAGGAAGGGTTATTTTAGAAGAAGATTCGTTGACTATTTATTGAGCGCTTGTTAAATTCTGCGGTGTTGGAACCACACATGATGCAGAGAAATGTCAGCCATGGCCACTGCTCTCAGATGACCCTTAAATCCAGCCATGGCACAGGGGTAGAGATCAGTGCACAAGAATGTGGCCTCTGGAATCAGACTGCCTGGGTTCAAGTCCCTGTTCTGCAGCTTCGTAGCTGTGTGATCTGGGCAAGTGCCTTGACCTCTCTGTGTTTTGGTTGCCTCATCTGTAAAGTGGGGATAATAATAGTACCTGTAGGGTTAGTTGAGCTGATACATGTGAACACTTAGAAGAGCAGCTGGCACAGGGTGATCACGACCTCAATCTTAGCTGTGACTATTATTAGTGGTTAAGATCTTTGCCTTTGGAGCCACCCTGTCTGGGTTCAAATCCTTCTTTGGTCTCTGTCTGGCTCGGTTTTCTAATCTTTAAAATAGGGGTGAACGTCACGATGCTTTATTCATAGAGTTGTTATAAAAATGAACCGAGTAACTACGGATAAAGTACTTAGAACAGTGCCTGGCATGTAGAAAGTGCTCAATAAGTGTGAGCTGCTATAATACTAATTATGACTGTTACTATTATTATTATTGTATTAGGGGAGGCAGGAAATGGGGTGAGGAACCACTGGAACACCCTGTGTAGAGCCAGCACAGGGTCCAGGATGCATGAGCTGGGCTGAGCTGGGCTCTGCGGGATGGCCCCAGCCTCTCTCTTGCCTCTCCTGTGTCTTCCTCCAGCCCGGGGAATTCTGGTCCCTTTAAGTTTGGGCCCAGATGCCACTCCTCGCACATACACCACTACCTCCCTAATCCGTTTTTGGCCGCACACACTGGTGGATATCTGCTGAAGCTAATGAATGAAGGGGGCTTCCAGGACTCTCATCTGTGTGGGGTGCCCTTACAGTACGTTTATAATTGTGTCTTCTCTTTCTTGTGGAAGACTTCTGTCATTGCATAAATTTCAGCCCCACCTGGGTCCTCCCGGTTTTAGGAGAGGGACTCCTCATTCAGACTTGCAAGGCCCATCTGCTGAAAGCCAGCCCCTTTCTTTAACTGGGCCTGGTCTCCAGACACCTATCTGGGTTGTATCTTTGCCCAGGTGAGCATGCTTTCCTTTGTTCCTGATGCACAGTATTTCACGTCTCCTCCTGCAGCCATAGCCTCTACCTGTCACCACTTGGGCTGGTAATATCATGAATGAATGGTTGGATGGATGGATGGATGAATATACTCTGCGTCTGTTTTCTTCTCAAGGAAAACCAGCAGGGAAATGACTGCGTCCTGGGGTGGAGCAAAGCCCTTGGCAGACAGAAGATGGAAGGCCTTTTGAATCTGTGTGGGACAAGAAGCCTCTAAAATCACACAGTGTTTGGCACTTAGACGCGTGACTGCAAGTCTAGCTGGGAAAATGTGTTAAGTGTGGAGTGTTCGCCAGAAGCTGAGACGGAGGAACAGTCACAGGTCAGGGAGAAAGGAGCCCTGTCCTACTGTGTTCTTGATTGAGAACTTGTGTTCTCCTTACCATTAGGCTTTATTGATCCTTGTCCACTTTATTGAAGATTTATGTTATTTAAAAATGAGTGAAATCCATAGAAGAGGGGCCTGCTTGTCCCAATTTTAGGCATGAACTCCCAGCGTCTCTCTGGACTTCATTTGAGGGGACTTTTCTAGGCTGTGTTCAGAACCTCACACTTTATCCCACACTATACTTCTTCATACTCTGGGATTGTTTCATGTGCCCCAGCTTTATCTGCTCTGCAACTCACTCTCTCTCACATCCGGTCCCTGACAAACGCTCAAAGTGGAAGAGTTGGGTGTTAAACAGGAGTCATGGTTAATTTGTGTCAACTTGGTACCCAGTTGTTTGGTCAAATGCCAGTCAAGATGTTGCTGTGATGGTATTTATTAGATGTGATTAACATTTAAATTAGTAGACTCAGAGTAAAACTGATTACTCTCCATAAGGTGGGTGGGCGTCGTCCAATCTGTTGAAGGCCTAAGAGAAAAGACTGAGGTCCCCACCACAAGAAAGAATTCTGCCTCCAGACTAACTTCAGACTCAAGTCACGACATCAACTGAAATTGATAGCCGCTTGGCCTGCCCCACGGGTTATGAATTTGCTGGTCCCGGTAATTGCATGAACCAATTCCTTACAGTAAACCCATCTCTCTGTCTCTCTTTCTCTCCCCTATCCTATCAGTTCTGTTTCTCTGGAGAACCCTAATACAGTGGGTCTGAATGTAAGCCATTCTCTTGCTTGGAAAAATCATTCTTAACGTGAACGACTTTTCACGGTGTAAGTGGATGGACAGGTGCAGATGGCCCATGGGCCCTCAGCAGGTCTTCTTGTCTCTCCCCTCGCTTCTGAGCAGGCTTGGACTGTCACTTTCAGTCACAAATAAGCATCAGGAATGAAGATCCAACTCCTCCTCTGCTACCCCCTGTGCAGTTAGCTACATCTAAAACTGTGTGTGTTAGTGAGAGCAGAAGGCTGGGGACAGCCTGAACATTCACCCACATCAGCAAGAAGGAACTGAGGGCTTTCTCTGGACCGATGTGGAACAGCTCTAAGATAAATTTAGTGAATAAAGCGAGGTGCCCAACACTGCGTTTCCCTCCGGGCTGGTGAAAAGAAAACGTGCATATTTGCTTACAGGTCCACCGTCCCTCCTCCGCAATTCCAAAATCCAGAAAACTCGGAAAAGAAAAAGGTTTTTCTTTGGTTTGTGGCAAATGTATTTGGTAGCGAAACCAGAGCCGAAAGGGTGTGAAGCTGTTTGCAGTTGCTCTCCCTGTTGGTGTGAAAAACCCACACTGCAGACCTGGGTGATGATCGTCCTCTTTCCCTGGGACTGAGGGGTTCCCCAGGCATGGAACTTTCGGTGCTAAAACTGGGGTAATGGGTCATCCTATACAGAGCCTATGGGAGGTGGGGGTTGTTACAGAATATATGTTATACAGCCCAGTTACCTATCTAAAATCTGGAAAGTTCTGGATCCTGACACTCATCTGTCCCAAGGGTTTTGGATGAAGGGCTGTGGACCTGGATGTTCATAGACCATCTCTGGAAGGAGACACAGCAGCAGCCACGGCGTCAGGGGAGGAAACGGATGGCTGGAGGGAGCGTTTCCACCTCACATCACTGTGCCTCTTTTGACTGTGAACCATGTGAATGTATTATCTCTGCAAAAAATAAATACAGGAAATTATGGAAAAACACAACTCTGCCCTTTTGACTAAACTACAAATAGAATTTTAAAGATTTTTGAAAAAATAAGTTACTGTGCTGCTGTTACTGATGCTGTCAAAGCAATTATTTGTCTTTCTGAGTCTGCTGATTTCAGCGTATCCTGTCCTCAGAGCCGCTTCATTTATTGAGCCCTGATTTGGGGGTCAAGAGATTTGTTTGAGTTTCCTAGGCCGAGTGCCGGGTAGGTCTCTCCGGGAGCGGAAGGTGGACCCCTGGCTTCAGCAGTGTGCTCCCCAGCCCCAGGCGATTTTTTTCCTGGTTGGTAATTGTTATTATTATTTTGAAAAATCAAGAACAATCATGCATAGCGAGTAGAAACAGGCTGGGTCAGCTGAAAAATGCCCACATGCTCCCACCCTGGGTCTCCGGGTGATATAATTAGCTGGTTTTATCCAGCGGTGAGTGGGTGGCTTGCTCCCCGGGCACCCAGCAAGGCCAGAGGATGATGCAATGAAAGGCAAGCCCGGGCAAGGCCAGGCCTGAACGGTGCTGGCCAGAGATGCTGAGGCGACGCGCTGGGGCGGGGAGAGGGCGGGATGGAAGCGGGGTGTTTCAGGGCTGAGGGGTGTGGGGGACCCAACTGCCCACCAGGCACAGCTGGGCTTCTGCTGCCTCAGCCTTGAGCTCCCAACCCCCCTTCCCCAAATCCTGGCTCCCTCCTCCCTTTCCCCATCCCCGCTTGGTGACAGAATCTATTCTTAGTTCTCTCATTCTCCTGAGATGCAAGGGTCTGCTGGGAGCTTCTAGAGGTGAGACCGGGGCCCTTGGCATGGACAGAGCCTGAGGCTGGCGGCCGGGGAGGTTTCCATTACCCGGGGAGGTTTTTCAAAAGACCCGTACACTTGCATAGCTGTCTGACCCTCACTCAGTTTTAATTCAGTAGGGTCAGATAGGGTCAGAAATTAGAATGTGTTTTTAAATTGTGTTAATTATTATCTGAGATAGTATTAACTATTTAAAAAAATATATGATGAGGCCTTGCACCCTGAGAGGCAGACTGTGCACAGCACAACTCCAGGGAGCGCTGTTCCCCCAGACTCGGATGCTGCTAATGGTGCCCTTGGAGGTGGGCAAGACGGTGGACCTGCTCCTCTCCCCAGAGACCACCACTGTCATTGTTTCTTGTTTCTTCTTCCAGAGAGAGCCCACATGCATGTTGGACCTGAGCAGTTTTTCAAAAGGGTTTTC
The DNA here is from genome assembly GCF_041296265.1 of Equus caballus. Taxonomy (NCBI): domain Eukaryota; kingdom Metazoa; phylum Chordata; class Mammalia; order Perissodactyla; family Equidae; genus Equus; species Equus caballus. Next base: position 39,966,814 of record NC_091703.1, read on the forward strand.
CTCTCCTTCCCCTCCCTGTGTTGAGAATCACTGAGCTGGAGGGAGGAAGCTCTAGCAGGGAGTTCAGGCAGCTGCCAGGAGACAAAGGAGGACGACGCCCTCCCTGCAGTCTCACCAGAGCCAGCCCCCTCCCTCCACCCAGTCAGGGATGGGTCCCACGCACCCTGTCCAGACCCTGTCAGTCTCTGTATCTGCATTTTGGTCAACAAAAAGAGGCCGCCTTTTCTTAGTCATCCTCCTGGGCCCCCAGGCCGTTTTCAGACAGATTTGCTGAGTAAGGGATTTTCCTGCATTTCAGCCCCAAGACTTCCAGGCAGACTTTGATGTTGGCTAGTAAAAACAAAACAAAACAAAACAAGCTTGTGTATCAGAAAGGGGAAATTGGGTCCTGCTGTGTGACTTTAGGAAAGTCACACTGTCTCTTTGTGTCCTCGTTTCCTTCTATGGGAACTGGGGACATCACATCTCCCTCATTTTTTTTTAACCTCTCAGGAAGGTTGTAAGATCCTAGGCCTGAGAGCACCCATTTTATAGACGAAGATGTTGAGGCCCAAGCTCATGCAGCTCAGGGGTGGCACTGTTCTTGTGGCCAGGTCCAGAGACTGGGCGGGAAGAGCCCTTGTAGGGAGAGTAGGGAGGTGAACGGGGTCTCATCTCCCTCCCTCCCCTGCTGGGGCAGACAGCCAGTAGGTCACCACAAATCTGTGCCTGGACTCTCGCATCCAGGTGGGGACACATGACAAGTTCTCACTAACGGAATGTGGATAGGCAATGATGCGGGTCACCTCTGAGACGGGTGTGAAGAAATTCATATGCCTTCTTTATGCTCTTCTTTCTCTTTCCTCCAGCTGGAAGCAGAGCTCCTAGGGCCCTAGGATCTGGTGCAGCCTCAGGATGGAAGGCGCCTGAGTCCCTGAGTCAGTGCATGGAGGTCTGCCCCTCACCAACCAGAACACCTCAACTGTACTCACATGTGAGTGAGAAATAAACTTCTGTTGGGTTGTCACTGAAATTTGACAGTTTGTCTGTTACAATGGCTAGTGTCATCCTAACACAACCCCACTTTTCTCCCTAAGTCCCTCCCCGAGCTGTTTGCATGTACCCGAGAGGAGACACCAGCAAGTACCCCTCCCAGCAGGTGCAGGGCTGTCAGAAGCCACCGAGGTTGGGGAGGCAGAGGCATCCTCTCCACCCGGCCTCTGATTTTGGCTCTAGTGAGGCCACCAGCATTTGGGGCTTAGGGGTTGCAGCTGTTGCATTCCACAGCGTCTCTGGTGGCGTTATGCCTTGTGTGACGCTCAGAGCCATCCTAGGGAAGCAGAAAGAAGGACAAGCAGCTGATGGGGGTGGGGAGCAGAGGGGCCACAGCTAGAACCTTGAGTCTGCCCTGAGTCCCTGCCTGTGCCACCTCAGCCAAGGCCCACACCTTCTGGAGCCCCCACTTGCCCGTCTGTAATATGAGTCCAAACCACCTGTCCTGGATAGAGGAGGGCGGGGTGGGGAGGCTGAGGAGGCGGATAATGCCTCTGAAATCAGAGGATCCAAACCCAAGACCCTCAGAACGTTCACGTATGCTGGGGGTTTTTCTTGAGAGGCGCTTAAAGACAGTTTGTGAGGGAAGAAAAAAGTGAAGGAATGCATAATTCCTACTCTTTTGGAATCATCCAGAAGGCTGTTCCCAGCTAAAGGGCCTGGGATGAGGGGCGTCTTGGGGGCTTTGAAGGCCAGCTCAGGGCACTAACTCTGTGTCTGTGGGCAGTTCCTTTTGCCACCACATGTCTACTCTCAGGTGTCACAGTCTCTGAAATTCCACCATTAATGCTTCATTCCTTTGGATTCCTTTTTGGTCCTCTACAAAAATGCAAGCAATGATAATCCCAAACACGTGTTCTGGGCTTTATACTTGTTCCAATAACCCTGAAAAAGACCGACGGCAAGGCCCAAACACCTGGTGCGGGCGCTTCTCCATGCACTTTCCTTGAGGCGGGAAGGTGGTGAGCCGTTCTCCCCCTGGGCGGACATTCAGAGAAACTCCCGCACAGGTGCCCCAGAGACCCGGGAAGGAATCGTCACAGCAGCCCTGTGCATAGTAACACGGAACAGGAAATAACCAAGTGCCCTTGACAGGAGAAGGGGTTACTGGATGTTAAATAACAGTAAAGAGGATGGAGCCCTGTTTTAGTTATGCCTTGCTGCGTAACAAAACGTGTTCAAACGGAGGGGCAACCCCAGTCATTTGTGTGCTCACAATTCTGCCATTTGAGCGGGGCTCAGGAGGGGCTCGTCTCTACTCCACGTGGCTTCATCTGGGGACCCTCAACTGGGGCTGAAAGATCAGCTTTCACGATGGTCCGGCTCACACGCCGGCACGTTGATGCCGGCTGTCGGCCAGGGGATCAGCCGGGGCTATTGGGGGTGGGGGGCTGGGTTATCTCGGATGGCCTCTTCCCACGACTGCTCGCAGCACAGTGGTCTCACAGTAATCCAGCTCCTCAGAGCGGGGCTCAAGGCCCCCAGGAGTGGAAAAGCAGAAGTTGCTAGACCTTCTCAAGGCTTAGGCCTGGAATGGGCACAGGGTTACTTCTGTCCCATTCTATTGGCTAAAAGTGTCACAAGCCAGATGTATTTCAGGGGAGACGACTACGAAAGCGTGTGACCACCCAGAGGTGTACTTTCCTGGGTGTCACAGGCTTCCTCAACCTCCCTCCCAGCCATGCGGATCAACCTTGGGTAGGTCATACTGCAGAACAAATATCCTCTACGTTTCAGTGACGTCACACAAGGGTTCCTTCTTTCTCACACACAGATCCCACACGCTCTGCTCCACACAGACATTCAGGAACCCAGGCCGACGCAGGGCCACTGGGTGGAGGTGGGACCGTCTGGGACATGAGACTTCCCTTTTGCCACAGCTGCAGGGGACGACAATGCTGGAGAGTTTCACTCAGCCTCAGCCTGAAAGAGACAAATGTCACTTGTGCTCATATTTCATGAGCTAGAACTAGTCACATGACCCTATCTAGACTGCAAGGCTGGGAAATGTGGGAGAGCACGTGGGAAAACGGGTGAGCAATCCTGTCTTTGCCACAGGGGATAAAATTATTGAAAACAAGGGAAAGTTCAACGTAAAATTCAAGATGGTGTTTACTTCAGGGTGGGGGAGGAAGGGCCAGGATAGTAGGGGACCTCACAGGGAGGTGTCAGTGATCTGTAACGTTCTAGTTCTTGGGTTGAGGAGTGAGTGTTAATTATATTATTATATTTTTAATGAAAAGATGAGTGAATAAATAAAAGAGAGGGCCCAGAAGCAGTGGCACTAACGCCTCAGCTTGTGAGCCAAAGAGAGCCCTTCCATAACCGAGCTCTAGCTGAGGCTGCCGGGCCTCAAAGGTACAAATAAATAAGTGAATAAAATATGGGCTCATCCCCTCAGGTCCCAGCTCAGAGGATGTAGTGGGCATGTAAACCCAGCAGGCCAGCAAAGCACAGTGGCGTGGATCCCTCAGCAGGAGCTCTGGGAACCAGAGGGGGTCCCGAGAAGGCCTTCCCCCAAGGGGTCATGTAGGTTGGGTCACAAAGGATCAATAGGCGTTCAGCAGGTGGAGAAAGGAGTAGAGGTGGGGTGGGATGGTCAGGAACACTCATTCCAAGAAGGGGGAACAGTACGTGCACAGGCACAGAAAGCCCTTCACTCCTCAGGTGGCCTGTGTTCACGGCATTTCCTCACCACATTCTAGGCCCTAAACGATCTGATCGACTCATTCGCACCGTGCTGTGCCGTCCAGGAGTTCCTGCAGGAGCCGGGCACTCCTTCTCCGCACTGGCTGTTGGGAACGTTGGCTGCTGACGCTCCAGCTGAGTCCTCCTTCAGGACTCATCTTCAGATAAGGGAGCTCTTTTGGGCAAGGTCACGCCCCCCTCTACCCCAGGGGCAGCCACATCCAAAAGACTGGTGGAAACAGGAGTATAAAGGCCCAGCCCTCTCGCTTAAATCCAGGGAACTCTGGAGGACCAGTGCAGCTCCAGAGCTCCCTGTGGGGTCAGCTGAGGCCTGTCTAGGGCCTCCAGCGTCCATCACAGCCCGACTCCTCTCTCTGCCCAATCCAGTTTCCTTTATATGCCCACGGGGGTTGATTGCAAAGGCCCTCCCCAAGAAGCCTCCTTCAAGCAAGTCTGTACTTTAGAGTGTGTTTTCTGGGAAACCTACCTAAGATACCCACTAAAGTATAAATGATTACTCAGTTCCAAGGGATGTCTTCCCTGGGGGTGTTTGCATAGCAAGAATAATAGCTAACATTCATGGAGCAATTTCTATGTGCCAGGCACTGTGCTAAGCACTTTGCCTGTATCACCTTATTTAACGAGGAATAGAACTTACGCCAAAGGAATGAATTTCTAATGGTGAAATTTCAAGCTTAAGGAGGCTGGAAATGTTTATGTGGCACAAATTCTGTTACAAATTTCTCTGCCTCACGGTATTCTCAGTCCTGATCTTTGTACTGGCTGAGTAAAGCCCCCAGAAGTTCAGGATGCGGGCTCCCAATCTCATTCTTCCTCAAAAAAAAGCATTTTTTGTTCTGCTGAGGAAGATTCTCCCTGAGTTAACATCCATTGCCAATCCTCTTTTTTTTGCTTGAGGAAGATTAGCCCTGAGCTAACATCTGTACCAATCTTCCTCTATTTTTTTCATTTTGGGGGATACCTCCATAGCGTGGCTGGTGAGTGGAGTAGGTCTGCACCAGGGATCCGAACCCACAAATCTGGGCTGCCGAAGCGGGGTGTGCATAACCTTAACCACTCAGTCACGGGGCCGGGCCCAAGAAAGGCTTCTTCTGCTTAGTCACAAAATAATATTTCTGTTCTGCCTCTTTTCTGGGGTCTCAATTCTTGGAAGCCTGTGTGAAGGCTAATTCCTCTTAAAGCTGACTGCCACTGTTTGGGACTCCCCAGGGACTTTTCTGAGAAATGGTGACATTGTTCCCAGCACTTCCTCTCCCTTCCTAGGCACTCCTGCACCCACCACTGAGCCCTCCTCACATCCTCTGTCTTCAGGCTCAAACTTTCCCTCTTTCCTTTCCATCATCAGCTCCCTCCTGGGTGGGACTGACCTGGCCCCTCTGGTCCCCCAGGCTGAGCCTCGCTCCATCCCTAAGCCGCCTGCTTCCTGGGGAGCATGCCCGGGCAGCAGGCTGGGGCCCTGACTGGCTCTCTGGCCCTCGGGGACATGTCCCAACATGCTGAGCCCTGAGACTTAGAAGAGGCTGGGCTTGTCCTCGGGGCAGCCTGCTTTGGGGGAAGAGGAGGGTGGTAGGAGACAGAAGACCCCCCCCACCAGAGACCCCAGGGAGACCCCAGGGAGAGCTTGGTCTGAGTTTCTCTGAAAGGCTCTGTTCCGTGCACACATGTGTGTATGTGTGTGTGTGTGTGTGTGTCTTGTGTGTGACTTTAAAGAACCTGCTCCTTCCTTCCTTCAGGAGGACCTCCTCCTGAGGCAGGAGCCCTCCTTAAGGGCATGCCTAACTACACATTCAAGTGTATGTATGGTTGGAAAGAGTTTTTGTTTTTGTCTTTTTTTGAGGAAGATTAGCCCTGAACTAACTGCTGCCAATCCTCCTCTTTTTGCTGAGGAAGACTGGCCCTGAGCTCACATCTTTGCCCATCTTCCTCTACTTTATATGTGGGACACCTACCACAGCATGGTGTGCCAAGCGGTACCATGTCCGAACCCAGGATTCAAACCGGCGAACCCCAGGCCACCGAAACAGAACGTGTGCACTTAACTGCTGTGCCACCTGGCCGGCCCCAGAAAGTTGTTTCTTAAAGTACTGAAGTATTAGGCACTTAGTAGGTGCATAATAAATATTTGTTGAATTCTGTTGTGGTGGTGGCATTTAGCTAGAAGTTATATAAAAAAAAAAACCCTCTCACTTCCCAACAACAACAACAAAAAGAATTATTTCATTGTGAAGCTCAGTACCACAAAACTTTAAGTAATTCAATACAAGCTTTCATTAAAAATTTTTTTTTCCCAAAATAAACAGACAGACAATGTCAAGTCTATTTGAAACGCCTGAAAGCCAAGGGGATTCAAGGCAGGAGGAGGAGATGCCTGTGCTGCTGGACATTTGACACCCCAGCCTTTGGGTGGTGGGGGTGTGTGTGTTGGGGTGGAGAAAGGAGCTGGGGAGGAGGGGCTGCCCCGGGGGTCCTGGCCTTTTTGAGGCCCTCCTGAGGTTGGGCTGCAATCCCAGCAGACTCCAACATGAGGCATGCCGGGGTCAGGTGCTGTGCCCTCCTGCCCTCCCCCGGCTGCATCCCCGCAGTAACGGAGGAGCCTGTGCTCGAGGTCAGCTGCCTTAGAGGAAGGAGACCGGGCATGTCTGGGCAGAGGTTTCAGACACCCCATGGCCCTCGATGTCAGCAATTGCAGCCGCTCCGCTCCAAGCCTCAAGTCCGTTTTCTAGTGGGAATTCTGTTCAGATTAACGCTCTGCTCTCTGCAATTTTTTAAGAGCAGAAACTGCAAATGTTTTGGGTAAAGGAAAGAGGCAACGGTCGGGGGCACTGGGGGCAGGGGGTGTGGAGGTAGGCAGGAGCTGATGGGCGCTTCACTGGCCTCTGTGTCTGTCAAGAGCATCAGTGGACATTTCCAGAATTGTCCTTCGTCAATGTCACCTCAGCAAGCTGCCTGGAAATGAGGGGTGCTGGCTGTGTCCCCCGTTCTCGTGTTTCTAGAGCCACTGAAATAGAAAAGGCAAGAAGCAGAGGGCTCTGGGTGAGAGGCAAAAGCCCTCTGTGCCAACCATAGCCATTTATTTGCTGTGTGACCTGAGTCAGGTCAATGAACTTCTCTGAGCCTCAGTTTCCCCAGCAGTGTATGTGGGCTGTGTGGGGAATATTCAGGAGCTAGCTCATCAGATCCTTCTCTCCTTCCCAGCTATCAAATCAAATCACAGTCACATCAAATGCAGTCACAGAGGTTTCATCTGTCGAGGTGAGACAGAGCTGGGTGTGGGGAGGAGGAGGCAGCAAGAGCTTGGTTCAAGGTCCCATTTCCCCTGGAGACCACATTGGCCCTTTCTGGGAACTGTCCCCAATTCCCTCTTTTTGCGAAGCATTTGACAAGCAATAACCTTGCATCCCTTTAGTTCTGAGGGCCTCAGTTTCCTCGTCGGTGAAATAAAGCGGATTGAATCCGGTTCAGGCCTCCACGATGCTTTGCGCGGCTGTCTGCGCGCCCCAGCTGCTTGGGGGGAGAGCTTGTCTGGGGACGGATCCGTGGGAACAGCGCTGGTCTAGTGGGGCTTTTCTGGGAAAGGCAAAGTGAGACGCATCATTTTTATTATTTAAGGATTTTCATTTATGAAGGTCACCCCTGGTCTTTTCAGCTGCTTTGGGTAAATCCTTGCTCACAGTCGGTCCGCAGCGGTCCAGAGACGGGCACATCCTAGCAAGGACGTCCCTTCCTGGGGAGCGCCAACTCACTCCCCAACTGAAAAAACCCCAGATTTGTGGCTTGGTCCGTGGGGAAGTGTGTCAAGCGCACACCCAGGCGCGGTGGGGGGGCGGCAGCACGCGCCGGTGGCACCCGCGCGCCGAGCCGGTGGAGCGCGGCCAGGGGGAGCGGCCGCCGGCCGGGGCGGGCCGGGCGCGGGGGGCGGAGCCAGGCCTTTTTATTGGGGCTGCGCCGGCGGCGCCAGCGGAGGTGTGAGCGGCGGCCGCGGTCGGTGGCTCGGAGGACCCAGCCGGGCGCGGATTCACGGAGACCCCGAGACCCTGAGAGGAGGTGAGGGAGCCGTGGGGGCTGGAGCGGACCCCAGGGGGGCGGCTGGGAGCCCAGCGGAGCGTGGCGGCGTGTCCGTGTGTGTGCGTCCGCGGGGACGCGGGTGTCCGGGGGTGTGTGCCGGGTTCGCAGGTGAATGACGCGCGTGGGTCTGCGCGTGGGTCTCGGTTTTGCGCACACGGGTGTCTGTAAGCGCGCGTGTGATGGCGTCGGGATGTGTCGGGCGGGGAGCACAGAACGAGGGACCCCTGCCACGCTCGCGTCCCCTTGAAACCCAGCCGGCCCGAGGGAAGGCGTGGGCCCTCCGCCCCCGGAGCTCTCCGCCCGCGCCGTTGCGCCCAGGTCCCCCTCGCGCCCGCCCGCGGCGCGGGCAGGACACCCCGGTCCGCCGAGGGTCCGGGAGGGGCGGGGAGCGCCGGGCCGAGCAGGTTCATCCGGGAGCCGCTCCCGGGCGGCTCTCGGACCCGATCGGTGCCGCCCCGGCCCGGCCCCCTGAGGTCTGGGTCCTCGACGCCGCCGTGTCCGCCACCCGCCTGGGTGCTGAGGTCAGCGCGGGCTGTGTCCCCGGCCCTTGGGAACGTGTCGAGACACGTCCCTTAAGGGCAAGCGAGGAGGTGACTCACGGTGACAAGGGGACCCCAGGGAACGGGCCGAGTGAGGTCAGAACCCCGCCCGGGCTCGGGGACAGTGGCGACCCAGAAGTCGCCTTCCCTGCCCCTCTGCGCCTTGTTCCCCCATAGACACAGTGACCTATCTGGCTGGCACAGAGTGTTCCCAGGGAAGCCCGGACACCGGGAGGTCCAGGACCGGGTGTCCGGTCCCCGCCCCGCGGCGCGCCCTCGGGCACTCGGAGCCGCGGCCCCGCGCTGAGTGGGCTCGCGCCCGCCGGTCAGCTCAGTAGTCCGCCTACCTCTCTCCCGCCCCCGGGAGCCCCGGGCCGGGCCTGCGCTGGGGTCGCCGATGGACTCCGGGGCGCGCAGCCCCCGCCGGGCCGGGAGGGGGGAGGGGTCGTATCTTTGAGGGGTGGGGCTTCAGGGGGCGCGACGCTGCTCGGGGCCTCTGTGGGCTGCGTACCCGGCCCGGGCGCCCCCACCCTGGTGGAGATCCCCCCTCCGAGGGCGGCTGGACTGGGCGGAGCAGGAGGGGGAGTCGCCCTTCGGGCGCGGCTGCCCCGCGCGGACCACAGCGCGTCCGCCCGGCCGCGGGCCTCGGGGGACCCCGGCGCCCTGCTCGCGGGGGAGAGAATCTTGGAACTGGTTTGGCACTTCAGGGCGCCCGGGCAGCTCCCCCGATCCTCCCCTCCCTCCACGTCGCGTTTCGGGGAGGACTTTCGAGCGGTTTTGTTTTCCTTGCTCCCGTCTATTTTTATTTTCCAGGGGTCTGACTCATCCCGTGCTTTGGGCGTGGAGATAAGGTGGAGGGACCAGATCCCTGCGCGCCTGTGCGTGCGGGGGGTGTGTGTGCGCGCGCGCGTGTGTGCGTGTCACGGAGACGGCGCGAGAGCGCGCGGTTACCCAACCGTGGCGGGGGTTTCGGGAGCGGGGCTGGCTCAGCGTGACGTGTTCGCGGCCCCCAGGCCCCCTCCCGCTCTCCCCCTCCCCACCCGGGGTGACGCGCAGCCGGAGTGGAAGCGAAGTTTTGGCGGGCGGGCGCTTTACAGGAAACTGACTCATCGCGACTCCCTGCCCCTGTCCCCGGCCCGGCCCGCGCGCCTCCGCCCTGCGCGCGATTTCCTGGAGACCGGCGCCCCCTGGCGGCCGGCGCGAGCGCCCACACGCCGTCCCGCGCCCCGCCGAGAGGACCCCACTGGCTCCACGGTGTCCGCCGAGGGCTCGCTGCTTCCTTGGGGGTTAAAATATGCTTGGCGTCTGAGGCACAGAGGCCTACAAAGGAAGCCACTCTCAGTGACTTGTTTGTGAAACATCTTTGTGTTTCTGAGTTTGCTCTGAGCTGGCAGTTCTGGCAGTGGGCGCGAGAGCAGATTTTGATGGGGGGCCTATGAGAGCCGCAAGGGAGGAGGTGGTGCAAGGAGAGAGGGCTCCTGCCTGGAGGCCGGTCCCCTGGAATAGCCAGCTCCCGGAGAATGTCCCAGACACATGAGGCACTGAGACCCACAGTGTCCATGTCACCCACCCTGTGTGTCCTCTCTTGGCGGGCACCCCGAGAGCGCCCATCTGGGGAACTGCCGAAGGCTTATTTAAATCCTCTTGAATTTGAATTAAGTTGGTCTGGGGACGGAGGGGCCTATCAATCTATATTTTGAAAAAGCTTCCCAAGTGATTCTGCTGGGCGTCTCTGGTTAAGAAACCACGAAGTTAGAGAGTGTGCTGGGCTCAACACCAGAGCACAGAACCCAGGGCAGATAGGCCTGGCTTCAAATCCTGGCTGTGCCACTTGCGAGCTGTGTGACCTTGGGCAAATTACGTAACTTCTCTGAGCCTTGGTTACCTCTTCTGTAAAAAAGAACGAGTATACCCACTTTTTAGGAAAATTCATATTTGTAAACTTCTTAGAACAGCCCTTGGCACATAAAAATACATAAGTAAATATCAACCGTCGCCCTGAAGAGAGTGGACAAAGGTTATTTTAGGGCTCTGCCCACTGTACTGGGTGACCCCTCCATGAAGCAGTGGCCTTTGGCCTTTTGAGCTGTGTGGCTTGGGGACAAGTCTCATATCTGTTTGAACTCCTGGCCCTTAAACTTGGTGTAAGGTCACCTGGTGCCTGTGCTCCCTGTCAGCTGAGACCATGGGCTCCACTCAGTGTGCGAGGTGGAGTGGGGAGGGTAGGTGTGGCTCGGGGCCAGGGCTTCCTGCCCCAGGAGGCCACTCAGCACAGCTTTCCCCGTCAGAGCCTGCAAATCCGGACTTGTCCCCAGGAAAACCCAGTCCTTGCTAAGGGGGAGCCAGGCCAGAGCAGGGCAGGTGGGTGCCAGCCTCGCTCGTGGGCACGCTCCCCTCCCTCTCCTGAGGTGGGAGGGGAGGAACCGGGCAAACCGGATGCCTTTCATTTTCTTCCCCTGCAAAACTTGGATGCAGGCACACGGGCAGGGGCTTTGAGGTTGTCTAGACGTCTGTCACCTGATGTGCCTGGCAGGATGTGGCCCAGCCTGGGAGAAATCGTGGCCCTGCCCTGCCCCACCCAGCTCCTCCTCACCCCCAGGCCGCCGCCTGATGACATCCTTGGGAAAGGCCCTCGGCCCCCAGCACCTGTCAGCTGCTGTCTGAGGAGGGTGGTGGCCCCGGGAGTGCTGGGGAGGAGGCCCAGCCGGAACTGAAGGCGGAGTTCTGCCGCCTGTGTTTTCCCAGGACTTCTGTAAACCAGGGGCCCCTCCGGGCACGTTAACGCCATTAGCTCAGTCGGTGCTCACATCTGTCCTCTGAGACATTCGCTCTTCCTGTCTCCATTTTACGGTTATGGAAAATAGAGCCCAGAGAAGTTAAGCCCTTTCTCCAGGGTCACCCAGCAGAGCCTGGGTTCCAATCCAGGCAGAGCTCACAAGACACAGCCTCTCAACTCTTCCATCCGCCTTGCTTGGAGGGACGCCCCAACAATGGCTTGAGCTTGCTTCCTCACCCACGCTCTTTAAACCTTCACACAACCCTGCTTTACAGATGAGGAAACTGAGGCCCAGAGACATTAAGTGGCTTTTTAAGTGGCAGAACTAGCAATAGAACCCAGGTGTTTTTTGCCCCAAAGTCTGGATACTTTTGAGATGCAGAGCAGGGTCACCCCACATGGGCATCAGGTGGCTGGAGGACCTGTCAGCCTGTCCGTTCATTTGGGAACTGACCTGCTGGACCCTGGCAATTCACACCTACGAGCTTGGGGCATTCACACCCAGGAGGGACACCTCGGGCGCAAACAAATTGATTTTAGCTGATAAGACCGGCAAACAAGCAGGCCCCTGATCCTGCTGTCGCAGTAGCCTTGCCTTTGTTGACACAGCTTGCCCTTGAGCTTCCTCAGTGACCTTGGGGTGCCAGGCTGGCTGAACTCTGCCCCTGCCCAGTGTCTCTGGGGAGGGGGGAGCCTGTGGGGAGGAGATGATGGGAAATCAGCTGGAAGGAGCCGGAGAGACCCTGTGATCATGCTCTCCTGGGAGGACCTCACCTGAGGTCGCACAGAAAAGCCCGGCCTGGGGAGGGAGGGTCGTTTCCCGAGTGACCTGGGTCCCCTGTGTCTCAGCAGCAGGCGCCATGTCGGAGCCGGCCAGGGATGCTCGTCCGATCCCGCGTGGCAGCAAGGCCTGCCGCCGCCTCTTCGGCCCGGTGGACGGCGAGCAGCTGCGCCGAGACTGTGACGCGCTGATGGCCAGCTGCGCACAGGAGGCCCGGGAGCGATGGAACTTCGATTTTGTCACCGAGACACCGCTGGAGGGCGACTTCGCCTGGGAGCGCGTGCGGGGCCTCGGCCTGCCCAAGCTCTACCTGTCCCCGGGGCCCCGGGGGGGCCGGGACGACCTGAGAGGGGGCAAGCGGCCCAGCACGTCGCCTGCCCTGCTGCAGGGGACAGCCGAGGAGGACCACGTGGACCTGTCGCTGTCCTGTACCCTCCTGCCTCACCCCCCTGAGCGGCCTGAGGGGTCCCCGGGGGAGCCTGGCACCTCTCAGGGCCGAAAACGGCGGCAGACCATCATGACAGGTGAGGACAGGTGCAGGGAAGGACACTGCAAGGGACCAAGGCTCTCAGAATTCATGGTGCAGGGGCTAACCTCTCTGGTCCAGCTTGCTCATCAGGCAGAGGGGGAAACAGGCCCAGAGAGGGGAAGCGATTTGCCTGGGGTCACACAGCAAGCCTGCAGTCAAGACCAACTAGCAAGCATTTATTGGGAACATTCATTATATGCCAGGCCCTTTGCTAAGTTTCTAAGTGGATTTTGTTTAGTCCTCATAGCAATCCTGTACCAAAGGACATTCTTGCCCCCCTTTTATAGGCAAGGAAACAAGGCTCAGAGAGCTGGAGTGATTTGCCTAAGGTCCCACAGTGAATTTGCAGTGGAGAGAAAACGAATAACAGTAATTTCCTGACTGTCCTGTCCCGTCTTAACTCCCCTTCCCATCACACACACACACACACACATACACATACGCACATGCACACACACACGCACACACGCCCCGTCCCCCTTCCCTGCCGATTTTGTTCTCTCTGGCACTTTTTTACTATGAACAGCTCCCTCCTTATCTTGATATTGTCCTTGTCCCCAGTAGGATCTTATCTCCACCAGAAAGGGGTCTGTATCTCTCTTGTTCGTTGCTGAATCCCTGGCACCTAGGATGGTGTCTGGCACATAGCAGGTGCTTGACCAATGGCGAATGAGTGATGCTGACGTTCGAGCATTGCTCTGCCGGGCCCTGGGCCAAAGTCTTCACAGAGAGCATTTTATGAATCCTTAGAGCATCACCCTGGCGTTGTCCCCGTTGTTTGGGTGAGGAAACTGAGGCTCAGAGATGCAGCCAGGACCCCACTGCAAATCTGCAGCTGAGTGAGAGCGAACAATAGTGATGATGATAATAATAACTAACATTTCCACGGCCCAGGCACTGAGCAGAACACTTTCACGGAGTATCTAAGGGAACTCCTAGAACAGCGTGGTCCAGTCGAGCTCGGCAATAATGCACATGTCCGGGGCCACGACCCCGTCAGCCGTTGAGCGCCTGACGTGTGGCAAGTGCAACTGAGGAACTGAATTTTCCCTTTTATTTGGTTTCTGTAAAGTTAAATAAGCTCGCTGGGCTAGCGGCTCCTGTCCTGGGGAGTGTGGCTTGGAGCCAGCCTGGGATGGAGGTCCCATCATCAGTCACATCTGTGAAGCTGGCAGGAGTCTCCGTAAACACCCCCTGGGAGACAGGGTGGAAGTGGCCAGAGCTGTCCCTGTGCTTGGCGACATGTCCCTTTGGCCTTAGGGTGGGGTCCCTGGCTGGCTGGGTGGCTCTGTTGCGCCTTTCTCCCCCCGGCCTGGCTGACTTCTGTTCTCTCTCCCCAGATTTCTATCACTCCAAACGCCGCCGGATCTTCTCCAAGAGGAAGCCCTAACCTTGCGCTCCTGGAAGCATGGGGCTCCCGTGGGCCCCTGCCCCATCTTTGGCCTTGGTCCTTCAGTTTGTGTGTCTTAATTATTATTTGTGTTTTAACTTAAATTCCCCCCCATGTACATACTCTGCTTGCCACCCCCGACCCCAGCCTCTGGCATTCTAATTATTTAAAAAAACATTAGACAGCAGAATGATAGGCTGATTAGAGGGCTAGGTATTTTTATTATGCAATTATTTAAAACCCCCTCATCCTCTGCTCTCCGTTTCCTCTCTCCCCAAGTCAGGCGGGGCTGGCATGACCCTCAGCCGCTGGGGGCTGCTCTCCAGAGGGGCCTGGCTCCCTCGGCTCACTATCTCCTGGGCTTTATAAGGTTCTGCCCCTTTCCTGCATCCTCAGATCTGAATTCCTTACAATTTGAGAAGTAGACAGATAGCACTTTGAAGGGGGCCCAGCAGAGTGGGGGCGTCATCAAGACTTTGGAGTGCCCTTGCCTCCTCTAAGGTGGGCAGGGTGACCTTGAAGTGGGCACAGCCTAGGACATGGCTGGGGACTTGGCACCCTCCTGGCCCCTGACCCCCCACTCTGTCCTGTGAAGCCTGGGGTAGGTAGGGTCCCGTAGCAAGCCGCCCCGCCTCCCCGCCCGCCCCTCTGCCGCCCACAGGGTAGCCAGCCTCAGTGTTGGGCCTCTACCCTGTTGGCTTCCTCTGCACTTTTCGAGGAGCCCAGGTGCCCCTCTTTTTTTTTTTCTGTTTGAGGAAGATTCGCCCTGAGCTAACATCTGTGCTAATCTTCCTCCACTTTGTATGTGGGTCGCCGCAACAGCATGGCTGAAAGGTAGTGTAGGTCCACAGTTGGGATCCAAACCTGTGAACCCAGGCTGCTGAAGTGGCGTGTGCCAGACTCGACCACTGCACTACAGGGCTGGCCCCCCAGATGCCTCTTTTCAAGCTGGGCTCTCCCCTCCCCCTCTGCTCCTCCCCTCTCCCCCCGTCCTTTCGCTCCAGTACCCTCTCAGCCCTGGATGGCAGCTCTGGGGTGCCTGTCCCCCCAGCTCGGTGGACTGGAAGGGAGGGCCGTGCTCAAAGCAGGGCTCTCCAGTTCTCCCTCAGGCAGCTCGAGCAGCGACCGCCTGCTCCTCCTGGCTCGCGGGGTAGGGGTCCTGGGTGGTTGGACAGGCCTCCTTGAGAGGGGAGCTCTCTGTGTTAGGGGTTTGTGTGGGGGCAAGCAGATTTTTCTAGGAGGGAGAGGGTGCCCTCAGCCCCTGGACCTCATCCAAGGCCCTTCCCATCTGCCCCACCCTCCCCCGTGTTGTTGCACTTTGAAAAGCAGCTGAACAAGGAGTCAGATGTTTGAAGATGGCGGGAGGAGAGGCTGTGGCTGGGGCACACCAATGGGCCACTCTGGGCCCGGGAGTTGGGCGCTATTGTCTTTCCTGGCCCTGAACATGGAGCCCCTGACTCCAGACAGCTTCCAGCTCCCGTCACATCCTGGCCTGGACTGTTTTCTCCTGGCTCCTCGTGTGTCCTGGTTCTCCCGTCTCCACCTAGACTGTAAGCCTCTCAAGGGCAGGGACCACGTCCTGTACTGCTCTGTCTCCTTTACAGCCTCTCCCCCAGTGCTGGTATACAGCAGGTGCTCAATAAATATTTCGTGATAACTTTCCTTGTAATAGTATTGTTGTGGTCAATATATTTCGTCATTCATAAGAACAAGTAGGTGGAGGGTTTTTTTTATTGTTTTTATAATTTTAAAAGTTAAGCATGTAAATTTAAACACAGAAAGCAAACAGAAAGACCATGAGGCAAAAAAGACGAACAAGGAGGGGCTGGCCCCGTGGCCGAGTGGTTGGGTTCGCGCGCTCCGCTGCAGGCGGCCCAGTGTTTCGTTGGTTCGAATCCAGGGCGCGGACATGGCACTGCTCATCGGACCGTGCTGAGGCGGCGTCCCACATGCCACAGCTAGAGGAACCCACAACGAAGGATACACAACTATGTGCCGGGGGGTGTTGGGGAGAAAAAGGAAAAAATAAAATCTTTAAAAAAAAAAAAAAAAACGAACAAGGAAACAAAAACAAGAAATCATCACAGCTTTGCAAAGATCGCCAACTGTCAATATTTTGGTTTGTTGCATTCTTTTTTAGTAAAGAATATATCATAGCTTGACATCATTAGTCATCAAGTAAATGCAAATTAAAACCACAATAAGATACCACCGAGTACCTACCAGAACCACTAAGATGAAAAAAACTGACGATGCCATGTGTGGGCGAGGGTATGGAGCAGCTGCAATTTTTAGACCTTGTTGGTGGAAGTATAAAATATTTCAACGACTTTGCAAAAACCGTTTAGCAATAGCTTCTAAAGATGCCTCCCCTCGTGCCCACTGCATGACCCAGGGATGCCATACCTAGGTTTGTTCTCAAGAGAAATGAGTACATATTTCCAGCAAAAGACATGTTTATAGCAGCATTATTCTTACCAGACCCAAACCGGAAACAACCCAACTGTCCATAACAGAAGAATAGATACGCAAATGGTGATATATGTATGTAGTGGAATACTGTACAGCCTGAAAAAGAACAAAGTACTGTTACATGCATGTTCTGATGATCTATTTATAGCTAATCACCTCAAGACTTAGTGGCTGAAAACAATAATCATTTATTTGCTCTCAATTCTGCCATTTGGGTGAGAACTACTTTTGAAATGCTGAATAATTCCTTGCTGTACAGGGCTTGGCTTCGCTCCAGCGCCCTAGTGGTCTGAGATAAGACTCTCCCATCGGGGCTTTTCAGAGAACCCCCCACACTGTCTGCTCATCTCCCGTGGATGTTCCTAGTACGTGGGATATGCTGGGTCATAAGTCCCAAGCGCTGTGCCCTAGCCTGGACCTGTTGCAGAGCTTTTCTCTGGACTCTGCTCAAACATGGCAGCTTCCCGAGTCACCCAATAAACGGGCTGGAGAAGTGTTTAGTAAACGGCCTCCAGAGTCCAAATTGGCCTGCCAGTGCTGTGCCTCTTTTTGGTGGTAGGATGTCCACGGTATGTCCTTCCCCATAGAGGGAATATCCCATCATGCCCCAGTTCATTTGACTGCTGAAAACTTAACTAACGTGATGGGTTTCAGAATTTTTGTAGGGAATGTCAACATGACCCACTTTTTTTTTTTTTTTTTTTAAGATTGGCACCTGAGCTAACATCTGCTGCCAATCTGTTTTTGTTCTTCTTCCTTCTCCCCAAAGCCCCCCAGTACATAGTTGTATATCCTAGTTGTGAGTGCCTCTGGTTGTGCTGTGTGGGCTGCTGCCTCAGCATAGCTTGCTAGTTGGTGGCATGTGCTCGCCTGGGATCCGAACCAGCGAAAACCCGGGCCGCTGAAGCGGAGCATGAGAACTTAGCCGCTCCGCCACGGGGTCGGCCTCCGAACATGACCCACTGTTGATCCCCTTTCCTGATATGGGTTGGAAAGAAAATATTGGCTATATTATTAGCTTCTTACAGTCAGAGGCGTGTAGACTATTCTAGTAACAATACCATATCTGATATAAGGGCTGCAATTAGGGCCACCACGTGGATAACCATCGATCACCACGCTTCGTTTCACCTTCACAGGAGTAGTCTGGGGTGGATGGCATGGGGACATGATGAGGACCATCTTGCAGCCTTTACGTCTTTGCGGGTGGCTCTGGTCTCTGCAGTTCCACCTGGGATGCAGTATTGCTTCTGACCTACTATCTTGGCTAGTGGAGTAATTTTAAAGGCTCCTGCTTGGTCCTCTTTCCCATAGATTAGGGAACCAATGTGAGAGTTCTGTCAACTGCTGAGTAAACCCATCCCAATTTGCACTCAGGGACGAGGAAATAGCCACAGACCCATGGGACCCATTCATCACCTGGCCTCGTGTGTCCCCTACTCTACGAGGGGGTTATAATGGTATTTGGGGTCATCTGGTACCAGTGTAAACTCAGACTCTGTATCCAACCGACCTCAAAAGATCTGGTTGTTCCCTTTTCCCCAGGTGGTTTACTTGGGAGGTGGTTCCTGGAAGCCCAAGGAGAGTGGCAAGTGGGAGAAAGGAAAGGAAAAAGCCAATAAAGGTGTTGGTGAGCAGTTCTTCTGTTGCAGCTGGGACCTAAATCCACTAGAGGTCTGAGGAGAGCATGTGGAACATGCCCCAGAATTGTCCCTCTGGGGCACTTGCCTAGCTACCTCTGGGGTACTTAACTCCCACCGCCATCCATTGCAAGCCCAGGCTGCTCCTCACGGGCGGAGCAAGTTCCCGTGAGCTGGAGAAAACCAGGACTCTCTCATTTGAGGTGAGAAGCTGCATCCCTGCCAGGAACTAATTACCAAATCTTCGGGTGAACACAGAGGCTGTCGGGAACGTGGCTGGGGCATCAGCAGTGCTGCTGTAACCACCCTTCAGCCAGCCTACTGCCCAGGTGAGCATGTTGGCAGAAATCACCGTAGCTTCCACCTGGTGCACAGGAATGTGAGTTCCATGGCGGGGGGTGGTGGGGAAGGGGAGGTGGAGGAGTGGAGCGGGGGCTGGGGTGGTCTTTGCCTATTTTGTTGCTGCTGTATCCCAGCACATAGTAGGTGTTCAATAAATGTTTGTTGAATGAATGAATGATTCACCATGGCTTGAATCTCCTTCCTGATCCGAGCGCTTATCTCCCAAGCCCCACCCTAGGCCCCAGCCTGGACCCTATCCCATACTATCCCAGCTCCCAGGTCACTTGACATCACTTGACAGTCAGTCTGGCACATGAACCAGGCCATCTGCCCATCGGTAGGATGGAGAAGTTGGAGATTCTCTAACTCAGTTTCCTTTCTTTTAACAACCACAAAAATAACAACGGCTCACGTTGATTATCACCTGCCTAACGTCGTTCCAAATGCTCCCTATGGTTTATAGCATTTCATCCTTACAACAAACCTATGAGGTGGGCCCTTGTATGGCCTCTATTTACAGATGAGAAACTGAGGGAGCAAGCCCTTCAGCCCCGTGCCTGAAGTCACGCCCCTAGGAAGTGGTGGGGAGCAGGATATCCACGCTGCCCTGCTCGTGACCCAGGTCACACCGCCTCCTCGATCAGCCAGAAAGGGGAAGTGCCTCGCCCAGCCTCTACAAGGGGGCGCGAAGAGGAGGCTGCCGGACCATCTCCTGCGTCTTTAAGGTAACCTAGGTTTTCTCAATCTTATGTAAAGTGTGCTGTACAAATGCAACTTCAGAGCAAGCTCCCTGCCTGGTTCCCTGCACGACTGCCAGCCTCCTAAGCTCCATCTAGAGGTGGTTTAGAGCCGGCAGCTGGAGGCAGGGGACCCAGGCCTCCTGGTTTGAGCCCCCCGCTCCCACCACTGCACCCCAGCACAGCGCATCTTGCCTCAGGGGCACTAAACCATGAAGTGAAGTCAAGCATCTTTAGGGAATTGAAAATTCGTGAGTGTGAAAACTTTCCCATTCATAAACTGTCTGGCTGTCTTTGATCCTTGTTCATTAACTCAGTGCTTGTAAAATTTAGTTTCTGAGCTCAGTGTTTTTAAATCTGGCGAGACGAGATTTTAAAACTAGCTCCACTGTTTCCAAAAAGGAAACTTTCTGGATCTGACTTTTTTCCTAGCACTTGCTGCTGACCTCGTGCCAGTTGGCTCTGGGGCGGGTTTCTCCCCTGGGGCTGGTGCAGAGGGCAGGCCGGCCGGGATCTCACCGCCCCCAGACTCCGCTCGGGGCACTCTGAGGGCTGTGCACCCTCTCCCGGGCTCTCCCGGCCTCTTTTATTTCTGTGGTTAGGAGGATAAGGGGCACATGACCGGGGAGTGCCTTGAGATCCTTGGGCTGGGTCTGGAAATCCAACCTCGCTGTGTTCCCAGAGAAGTGGAGAGAGTCCCGAGCTGGAGAGACAAAGTTCTGGATTTGCTGTATTTGCCCAAACCCAGCAGCAAACGCTGCTGGCCCTACTCTCAGAATTTATCCAGGGTCCAGGCACCTCTGGTCACCACCTCCAGTGCTGCCTCCTGTCCGAGCCATCGCTTCTCGTCTGGATTATTCTGACAGCCCCCTCACGGTCTCCCTGCTCCTGCCTTTACCTCGTACAGTCTATTCTCCACAAGGAAAGCAGCCAGGGGATCCTTTTAAAACCTACGCTGGATTGTGTCATCCTCCAGTGGCTTCTATCTCACGGTAGAAACCCAGGTCCTTACACGGCCAACAGGTCGTACTCTTACCTCTGACTTCATCTCCACCTGCCCTCCATTCCCTGCTCCAGCCACACTGGTCTCCTCACTGTTCCTCAAACACACAAAGCCTGCTCCTGCCTCAGGGCCTTTGCACTCACTGTGCCTTCTCCCTGAACACTCTTCTTTCAGGTCTTCTTCCTTGTATACTCTATTCCACTATCACCTCCTCAGACAGGCTTCCCCCAGACTACCCATCTAAATACACTTCCCACCATTCTATCCCTTCACCCTGATTTACACCTCTTCATAGCACTACGTTACATATGGATTTTTTATGTCTTTTTCCCCCCATTTTTGTATTCTCAGTACCTAGCACAGTGTCCGGCACATATTAGGTGCTCAATAAATAATTGTTGACTGAAACAATGAATGCCTTATTTGGTTAAATAAAGTCACAGAAACTCTCTGAGTATCAATTTTCCAGTGGTAAAAAAAAAAGGGGTGAAAGGATGGTTGGTTGTGAGAATGTGTGTTTATTTAGAAATTAAATTTATTACTTTTGAAAACTTTGTTTTGAAATAATTTCAGACATACAGAAAAGTTGCAAAAATAGTAAAATAATTCCCATATACCCTTCCCCACCAGTCGTTGAATGTCACCATAATTTTACCATGTTTCCTTCATTATTCTCTCTCTGAATACGTACAAATTATTCTCAGATTTAATTTTGAATGGGTAATGTATAAAGATGGCACATCTTCTCCATCCTTCTCCGTTCCAACACTTTTTCTCCTCAGCCCTACTGCTACCAGCTTCTTGGCTCTTCCGTCAGAAATATTCTATGCATTTACAAACAGATATGAATACCCATGCATTTATATAGCATTAATTTCATCCACACACATACAATTTTTTCTTCACGCAAAGCATACTACGTTCACTGTTTCCCACCTTATTTTTTTCATTCAACAACATATTTAGAAAGCCATTCCATATCGATCCACCTGGATCTTTCTCATTTTTCTTCACAGTTGCATAGTAGGTCGATATGTGGACGGATCAGAGCTCATTCAACCAGCTCCCTGTTGATGGAAACTTAGGTGGTTTCCAGTCCTTTGCCGCCACAGACAATGCTGTGATGAATGTCCTTTCATATCATCATTTTTTACATCACCTGTGGGACGAATGACTGGAAGTGAAATTGTTGAGTGAAAAGCTTTTAGCCTTCTAAATGCTGATAGACATCACCGCATTGCTTTTCATGAACGGTTTACCAGTTTATGTTCTAACCAACAATGTGTGCAAGTGTTTTCCCACATCCTTTATAACATAGGCTGTTATTTTTTTTTAAATCGTGTCAGTTGGATAACTTAAAATGATATCTCATTGTAGTTACAATTTTTATTTCTTTTATTATGAGTGAAGATTAACCTTTTTTTCACGTGTTGAAGAGCAATTGATGTTTTCCCCCATGCATTGTCTATTCACACATGGTGCCAATTTCTCTAATGCATTATTGATTTTTCAATGATCTGTAGGAACTCATGATATAAGGAGGAAATTAGCTTATTTTCTGTGATATGGGAATATTTTTTCACAATTCGTTTGCCCTTTGATTTGTCAATGGTGACTTTTTTTTTGCTACTCAGTCTTTTTTTTTTAATTTTAAAATTTCTGTATAGCAGAATATCTCAATTTTTTATGGCTTCTAATGCTTTGTGATACACCTGGAAAGGCCTTGCCTGCTCCAAGATTATTTTAAAATTATCCCATGACCCCTTATGGCATTTGTGCAAACATACACAAAAGTAGAGCGAGGGATGGAATGAGCCAGTGGTTCCCCCACCAGCTTCACCAGAAACCAGAACCAGGCCAGGGCCTGTGTATTATTTGGTCTGTGTCCGGCTCCTTCCCCACATCCCTTGATTATTTTGAAGCAAATTCCAAACGGTATATAATTGTATGATTTTTATTATTATTATTTTTTTGGTGAGGAAGATTGGCCCTGAGCTCGCATCTGTTGCTAATCTTCCTCTTTTTGCTTGAGGAAGATTGTCACTGAGCTAACATCTGTGCCGGTCTTCTACTTTATGTGGGAGGGTGCCACAGCGTGGCTCCATGAGCGGTGCTAGGTCCGTGCCTGGGATCCGAACCTTCAAACTCTGGGCCACCAAAGTGGAACCTGTGTACTTAACCACTACACCATCCAGCTGACCTCCAACTGTAAGATGTTTTCAATACTTAAACTTTTGATCCACCCGTAATTATTTTAGAGTTAGACCTCCACCTTGGTTTTTGCAGATACCTAGCCCATTCTCCCGGTTGTTCAATGAAGAAACCATCTTTTCTCACTGATTTGAAGTGTCACCCTTATCAAACGCTAAATTCCCACATATGTTTGAGTCTATTTCTTTATTGTGTACCATTGTTTTGTCCACTTAGCTTCACGCTCCAGTACCACACAGTTCTGATAGTCGCAGCTCTACGAGACGCTTTGGTATTAGGTTTGACTATTCTGTAGAAGACGACTTGGGTGTCAGCCTCCCCTGGTCTTCCAAGCCGCTGTCAGAGAGTGAGGACCTGAGGTCAGACCCGGGGTGCAGTTACCTCAGCTTGTTCTGTCCCCGGCTTTAGCCATAACTGTGCCCATCAACGCTCCAGCTGGGATGAGGCGTGGCATCGCCCTGGCAACCAGAGAGTGGGATCTGAGTCCTAGCTTTGCCGCTGAGGGCTGGGTGACCTTGAGACTTCTACCTCACCCTTTGGAGTCTCTGCTCAGAAGGGCCTCCCTCCCGTCTCCAGCAGCTCCAAGATTCTAGGGCGAGGGGGCCTTGGGAGTACCAGGCAGCATTGTGAAAGGATAAACAGTGGTCACTTCTACAGGAAGTCCCATAGATTAACACAGGAGATCTGCTCTCTGGGGAACGGAAAGAGTGGTTGGGCAAGAGACAAGACAGTTAACAGCTCCACAGCTCGTGGGCACCTTGGGGCAGTGGCTGCCTCATCACGAGGCCAGGAGGCACGGGTCTGCAGGCACAGCTGGGAGCCTTCAAGAGGTGGGAGCCACCCGGGGTTGCAATACTTCTTTTCTGTGGAGGGGTGAGGCTTGGGGAGGGAGCAGCGGTCCCTGTCCAGCTCCTGTGACAAGGCTGTGGGTTTGGTCTAGTGCATGGTCTGCGTGGTCTGGTGGAGGGCACCGGGGCATGAGGCTGGGGTCGATTACCGACCCTTCAGTGGTTGTGTGACCTTGGGCAAGTCTCCTGGCGTCTCAGAGCCTCAGTTTTTCTGTCACGTTAGTGAGGGGAAGAGAGAGGGGAAGCAGACCAGAACAAGGCAGTAGGTGGTCTCTCAGACCAGCCAACTGGACAGTTGGATTCTGTAACCGTTGCCATTACGTGCAGTTGCTGGAGTAAGTGGGATGGAGAGCAGACCCAGGTCCTCGCCCATTCGTGAGAGAATGATGGCCCTGGGGAAGCCAGAGGTGCCTGTGGAGTGTATTGCACTCCTGCCACTGACGCCCACCCCCCTCTTGTGTGCTCTGCACTTCCTGACCTGCGGTGCCCACTCTCCCACCCAGATCCCGCGAGCCCCCGGCAGGGAGCCGGGCCTGCAGACGCCCGGGAGGGGATCTGCTTGCTCTATTGTTTGGCTTCAAGCTTCATATGATTTCTGGGGAACATGGGGAGAGGCGGCAGTGCTGAGGGGTGTGCGTGTATGTGTCCCTGGTCACAAGGGGGCTTCTGGCTGTTAAGGGGGTGAGATAGCGATGATCCGGTCAGGGGAGTATGGCAGAGGAGGGGCGTGACGGGGTGCCCCCGCTGGCTCACTCAGAGGGCTGCTGTTCTGAGTGACTCTGAGGGGGCAGGGTCCTTTGGGCATGCCGTGAGAGGTGTCACATCCGACTGTGAGAGAGCTGCCCGTGAGGGAGTGGTGGGCGACGGCTGACTGAGTGGGAGCCGGCTGAGGAGGGAGGGCGTGTGTGTGTGTGTGTGTGTGGGTGGGTGGGTGGGTGGGTGGGTGTGGTGCACGTACAGGTGTGTGAGGATTGACTGAAGGATGTCTCCACTCTCTCTGCATGGCCATGCCTGGCCTCGAAGGGGGCACAGACTGTGTTTAAGATGTTCTGTGAGGCCGTGAGGGGGAGCACACCACACCTGGCTGACGGTGACAGGATCTTCGAGGCAGTGCTGGTGGTGGGACACCCGCCTTCCTGCCCCAGGCCTCCTGACAGGCAAGGAGGGGCCACTGAGTGACCCTCCAGGGAAAGAAAGACAGGCTGGCTAACGGGGCAGATGCTGAGGCCCGTGACAGCATGGGGGCTGGCCAAGATGTCCAGAAGGCGCCGCTTTCTTACAAAGTGCCAGGGGACTGCTGGAAATGGGCAAGGAGGCACAGCTCAGCCAGGAACTCCTCGAAAGGGATGTCGAGAGTGTCCCATGTCCTGGGATACAGCCACACAGGATTTATTTCAGGATTCTAGTTTCCTTTACTTGTGGGAGCCTGACAGACTCAGCGACATGGCACCCACGTCACAGGAGACTCTTCCCCTAGTGCTTTGGTTCTAGAAACTTCCGCACTGGGGATCTTATCTCGCTGCCTCGCGTGTGTTATCTCCATCAGCAAAAGTACAGGGGAAACTTCTTCTAAGTCTCACAACCCTGCTCTGCCCTGCTCCAGCGAGGCCTTTTGTGCTCCCACAGAGGAGCCCCTGTTCAGGAAGTGGTCTTGGGGGAAGTCCCTCCCATGACAAACCGGGAGAGTGGATCTGGTGCCACCACCGCTGCTGATGTCGTGGCTTGGGCCTCCATCCCTCAGTTTCCTCATCTGTCAAGTGGGGATAAATCATATCTGTACAGAACCTAACTTTTATGACGCTCAAATGGAATTTCACCCTCATCCGTGCTGTCACCACCATTGTCGGGGCACCTTTGCCCAGCGGTCACTCTGTGCATGGCAGAGCCAGGAGTAGTGTACATGGATCATGAGTTAACAGACCACATGTGCCGAGCGCCACCTGTGTGCGAGGCACCGGTCTCAGCACATGGGATGGAGCAGCGATCGGAAGAATAAACTCCCTACTCACAGGAGAATTGCGTTTCAGTAAGAGGAGACGGAAATTTACAAAATAAACGAATAAGGTGACAAGTGCTAAGAGACCGTAAAGCCAGAAAGGGAGGTGGACCGTGCTGGGGAACGGGAGGTGGCGTTTCAACAGCAATTATCTCGTTTAATCCTCATGGCAACCTTGTGGTCAGTATGCGCCTCATGTTCCAGTGGGGAAACTGAGGCACAGGGACATTGAGCGACTTGCCCAAGGTTGCACAGCTAGCGAGCGGCAGGCCTGGGAGACGCAGAGGTCTGTCTGACTCCAGAGCACCGACTGGAAGTCCTGGGCCTCCTTTTCCACATCTGGGTGTCGGGAGGGTGGGATGGACTGCCAGGAGAAAGGGGCACCTTGTCCTAATTCAACTGAGGGGACCCCATGTATCGTGGCAGGCCCGCTTACCACTTCACCGGCATTCAGCTGGTGCTCGCTAACTGCTTGACACTTAAGTGAGTGCTAGATCTCGGGAAGGGTTTGGGCAGAAGGAAGGCTTCTCAGAAGAGGTGTGTTGGTAATGGCTCTTTGCGGGGAAGAGGTCCTGGTTTGCAGCATCAGCCGGTTCTCGTGGTGTGAGTGCTCCCCGGTGCTGATTCCAGCCACTCGGGGAGGAGGGAGGAGCACAGGTGGCCTCGAGAGCACCTAGGCTCTGGCTCCAGGACACACTGCAGTTTTACATCTGTGATCTCAGAGACGGAGAGAAGGAGAGAAACAGAGAGACAGAACAGACAGGAAGAAAGAGAGACACAAAGACTGGTGGAGAGAGATTCTACTTCACTTTAAAGTTTAGGGGCCTCCCCAGGGTGAGGGGTTTCTTCATTCAAGTCCTAGGCAACCTCTGGGAGGGAACTTGCCCGAGGCGAGGCGACCTATGGGCTCTAGTCCCCTGCAATGAGCCCATCATCCCTGAAGCAGAGCTCCCAGACTCCTCTACTCAGCCTGTCTGTGATCTTTGGCTCCAATGGGGGCCTTGTTCCCGTTGCCTCAGTTCCTTTGCACCTGCTGTTCACTGCTTTTAAATCCTGCCTGCCTCCTTTAGAGCTTGGCTCAAGTCCTCTGACCTGCAGGAAGCTGCCTGACTGTGTGCACATTAAGCCCCTTCCACTCCGTACAGTTTTCTGTACCCCAGACTTAGTCCCCCCAGGGCAGGCCCAGACTCTACCCCTTCCAGGCTCCACCTCCCTTTTTCCTGGCCTGGGGACTCACCTGGACAAATCCTTATCCATCAAAATCCTTATCAATTGACTGACCTAAGACCTTCAGTGACAAATGAAAGAACCTCAATTAATGAATTGGACAACCCTTGCTTGAGCACCTACTGTGTGCTAAGGAGCTGGGAGCAATTTGGACCAAGGCATACGGTGACATCCATAGGGGGAGCCCGGAACATCATGAGGCCACAGACAAGGGGGCACTGAACCCTGCTTGAAGTGTGGGGGTGGCTGCAAGGAAGGCTTCTTGGAGGAGGAGGCCTCTAAGGTGAGGGAGGAAAAGGTATCAGCTAGACAAGGGGGTGAGAGAATTGGGGTGGTTTGGGGCAACACAAGCAAGGGTGGGAGGGAATCTGAGATTCCAGGAACAGTGTGTGGTTCAGAAGGGTTGACGTGGACCGTGAGGATGTGGGGGTAGACCCCGGCCGGCACAGGGCTCTCTCATATGACGGCTGGAGAAGACTTGTGACAGTTGAGGATTCCAGGCAGAGGGAATAGAGGGCGAAGGCCCTGAGCAGGATGTGCTGGAGGCCATGGTGGTGGTGGTGGGACGGGGGACAGGGGGGCGTCAAGTCAGAGAGTCCAGCACGGTCTGATCAGGCAGGGCTGCGTCCGCCGTGGTGACGGGGCGCTGGGGGAGGCTGGCAGCAGGGAGTGGCTCTGCTCAGCAGCCCAGTGCCCCCTCATGTCTCCTCTGTCCCCAGGCCAAAGCAGCATGGAGAGTGAGAGAGTGCCCCGAAAAGGCCGGAAGCTGGGCTCCAGCCGCCGGCGCCAGATTCGAGAGCTGGCTGATGGCCAGGATGCCCCCGTGGCCCCAGAGACAGAGTCCTGGTCCTCCCAGGCAGCTGCAGAACTGCAGGGCTTTTTCAAGGACTGTGGTGCCAAGGAAAGGGGCTTTGTCACCCGAGAGGACCTGGCGGTGAGTCTAAGACCCCCTCCCACCCCTGAATCCCTTTTCTACAGCCTTCTGAGAACTCCTATCCCAGGAAGGCAGGGCTTGCCTGCTCCTTCCCCTTCTCTCTTCTAAAATTTGCTGTCAGAAAAGACCAGGAATTTGTTTATACTAACGTGTAAATGACTGATAAGGCTTTATGTGTCACTCTCTTCCGGAAACACTAGCATTTTAACAAAGGAAAGGACTTTAAGCCAAAGAGGTAACTTGCAAATGCTATAATTCTAGGTCCATTGAGTAGGAAAGTTTATCTTGGAGAGCAGTTAGAGCCCTGGAAATCAAACGATGTTGACGACTGATGAGTCTTTAGTTTTTCCTCATTCCCTGCAAAGGGGCCTCCGTGGGTTGCTGGTCTCCCTGGGCCTGCCGTCTCCACGCTCCAGACTTTGTCCTTCCCCCATCAACACTGACTCTCCTTACATTCCACCCTCAGGGACACAACAAAGTACAAAGAGCTGATGTTAAAATATAATTTTCAAAAGGGTTAAGAAAAAAAACAAGGACTGTTGAGTACACTTATCCAAGGTCTTATCTAATTAGTTATTGTTATTAATTAATGAGAGAACCAGTAACATGTTGTGACAGGTTCAAGAGCATTTGAGAAGCAGGATTTTTAGGGGCCATTTGAGACAAGAGCGTTAGGATAAGATCACTGAGTTCAACTTTAAAAATGGCTAATGTCCAACTGGCCGTAAATCTTTGGGGTTATCTGTTCTACTAGACGAAAATTCTTCTCATGTCTTCTGGACAAAAATCTACAAGTTAACAAGTAACTTCAGTAAGTCTGGGACTTTTAATTAAAGGTAAACAATGAAATGAACTGAGTGAATTCCTCCGGTCTAGACAACGCCTGGGTAGTCTTTACCCCCATATATTATTTAAAAGATGTGCTGCCTTATTTCCAAGTTTCAGATAATTTTTCTTTGATCATAAATAACCTCCAGAGTTTCTTCTTGCTATAAAAAAGGCTGGTCTCGTTGGGTTTGGCTTGACCATTTCCATAAGGGCAGGGAGGGTGTAAATGAAACAGCGGGGCCTCCTTGAGCTTACTCTGCAAACCTGGGCTTTCGAAGTGTTGAGCCATTTTAGCTTCTGTTCAGAAGGTTTCTTAGGGAATCTCAGGTTGGACTTTTAAAACCTCTATTTGCTCTTTTATCTAGAGTGACCACCTCTCCCAGTTTGCCTGGAGGGCACCTGGGATGTGGCACTTTCACTGCTAAAACTGGGAAGGTCTTGGGCAAACTGGGGTGGGTTGGCCACCCTACTTCTCGCCTAAGGTGAGGAAACCACGCCCAGGACTCTCTCTCCGCCAGCTTTCACCCATAGCACCTGTAAATGTGAGTGACTGCCTCTCTTCTTGAGGTTCTCACTTTTTCTAAGGTCCCTCTCCTGCCCAGAAGTGGCCTTCCTTATCTCCTGGTCCAGCCACCCTGCTGGGAGGGCTTTGCAGGCATCGGCTCCATGGGTGTTCCTTACAGTGGACATGTCCCACCCGATTAAACGAGAATTATTCCCCAGTATGACACTCCAGTTACACAATTGATTTATCCAACTATAGCCCAGCTAGAGGGAGGGCAGATTCTCACTGAGCTTGTGTAAAGAACTATATTGCCACGGACCCTGTGTAAATAACTATATTGCCATGAAATTATATTGCCAGTAAAAGTATTGGTTTCTAAAGCAGGAGAGGGTCAGTAAGATTCAGATACCATTTAAAATGTTTAATTTCAGTTTACAAAAGCATAATCTACTAAACCAAAGGTTAGAGACAGCTCAAGAAGACAAAGAACTTCCTTATAGATCCATAAAAATAGAACAATAAAAAATAATGCCAACTATATTCCCAACAAATAACCACAACTAGATTTCCTCGAATCATTCTTTCAGTTCCATGTAATTAATTCCTGTTCCGCCGGATCTTGGGTGAGCTGGCTGTTTCTGGACTCAAAGAGACCCAGAAACTGTCAGTCGGCTAGCTCAATCTGAAAGTCAGCTAGTGTCAGCTCAGAATTGTGTATCTGAGGGAAGCATCAGTAGTTCGTAGAACCTGGTACCGGCCTTTCCCACAAAGTTTTGAGGCTGTCCTTTGTGGAAGACAGAAACTGTGGCCTGCAGCTTTCAGCTGAGCCCTCAGGCAAGTGTAGGAAACAGAAACTTATTTAGTAACGAGACTGAAAGGCTGTGGTTATTTATGACAGTAACCAATAATATCAGAGTGGAAGAGAGTAAAGTTCCCCATTGGGATACAGTACATCCCTAGTTCATAATGGTTTGATCAGTGTTTCCCCTGAAGACAAGAACAAATTAGGAATGGCAGAGGTGTTGAAAGATCTCTAGGGCCTTTCCATAAAGCATGTAATTTCTGAAATATTTATATTAATAGCATTTACCTGTGTAAGCTTACCCTAGGAAAGGCTGAAAATCTCTTCTGATTTGACGGTTCTTCCTATAATGCTCTTTTGTTTTTTGAACTCAAGTCATGTTTAATACCAGATTTCGTTACAGGTTAAAAGTCTGAGTTTTTGTTTTCTTCCCCATGCAACAAATATCACAAGATTTTTCTTTATTGAGAATGATCAGTTTCTCATCTTTTAGGAGCAGGTGTTAAACACAACTGTCTTAATTAATCTTAATGAACTTTTAAAATACATTATAAGTTATCTATATTGTCCAAAAGAACTTCAGAAATATTTTAGCTTCAAGGGTTTGAAGTAAGAATTTCCCTATAATTTTTGAAAATCATTTTTTTCATATGTTTTTAAATTGAGGTATAATTGACATAAGCTTATATTAGTTTCAGGTGTACAATGTAATGATTTCATATTTGTATGTTGCAAAATGATCACCCCAGTAAGTCCAGTTAACATCTGTTACCATACATAGTTACAAATTTTTTTTCCTCGTGACTAGAACTTTCAAGAGCCACTCTCCTAGCTACTTTCAAATACGCCATAAAACATTGTTGGCTGTAGTCACCATGCTGTCTATCACATCCCCACGACTTATTCATTTTATAACTGGAAACTTGTTCCTTTTGATCCCCTACACCCATTTTTGCCCATTCCCACCCTCCGCCTCAGCCAGCCACCAGTCTGTTCTTTATATCCATGAGCTCGATTTTTTTTGTTAGATTCTACATATAAGTGAGATCATATGGTATTTCTGTCTTTTTCTGTCTGACTTATTTTGCATAGCATAATGCCCTCAAGGGCCATCATGTTGTCGCAAATTGCAAGACTTCATTCTTTTTTTATGGCTGAATAATATTTCATGGTATATATATATATATATATATACACTACATTTTCTTTATCCATTCATCCTTCGATGGACATTTGTTTCCAAATCTTGGCTGCTGTAAATAATGCTGAAATGAACATGGGGGTGTATATATCTTTTTGAATTAGTGTTTTTGTTTTCTCCAAGAAAATACCCAGAAGGATTGCTGGATTATATGGTAGTTCTATTTTTAATTTTTTGAGGAGTCTCCATAATGTTTTCCATAGTGGCTGCACCAATTTACATTCTCACCAACAGTGCACAAGGGTTCCCTTTTCTCCACATCCTTGTCAACATTTGTTATTTCTTGCCCATGATGCTCCTATAATAGTGATGAGGTATTTAATAAATATAGAGAAAGATATCTTGAAATTTTTATTTTTTTTTCCTGAATTTATTGTCTGATATTGGGCAGGCAAAATCAAAAGAGCTACCAGAGAAGATTTGGGCACTAGATTAAGATAAGATCATGAGGGGCCGGCCCAGTGGTGCAGCGGTTAAGTGCGCATGTTCCGCTTTGGCGGCCCGGGGTTCGCCGCTTCAGATCTGGGGTGCAGACATGGCACCGCTTGACAACCCATGCTGTGGTTGGCATCCCACATATAAAGTAGAGGAAGATGGGCACAGATGTTAGCTCACAGCCAGTCTTCCTCAGCAAAAAGAGGAGGATTGGCAGATGTTAGCTCAGGGCTAATCTTCCTCAAAAAAAAAAGAAAAAAAAGATAGGATCATGGGAGTTTCAGAAATATTACTTGATTACCTATTTAATCAAAGTGACAATCAAATAAAATATTTTGAAATAAACATAGAAGAAGTTAACAGGATTGCAAGGATATTTAGCTCTTTCATAAGAGAGATGCCTTAGCTTTTTATTTTTTAAAAAATTAGAACATGATAAAGCCAAACAAAGCAGAGAAAATTGTTCTGTTGACATATGAAATCAGTTATCTGGGCAACTTACACAGAAGATAAATAGTAACCTCTTTTGAACGCTTGCTAAGAGTGCTAAGATCAATTTATCATTTTAATAGAGATGGAGCCAAATTCTAGCTTTGCATTAACATAACATATGGCAGTAAAAGTTCCACAGGCTTTTTTTTTTTAATTCATTTTTAAACTCATCAAGACTGAGCCAAATTTGGCAAAATGTTAACCTATTTCAGAGCTTATTTTCAGATTAGGTGTAATAAAACAAGGTGAATAACGTGCCCTCTCAGCAAAGCCTCCACAACTCTACGTCCATTCTGCTTTTGCCTTTTTATCCTTTTTCATGTTCAGAAACAACCAGACACTTAAGACAAAACCACTCCCCTTGTCCCTGGGAAGGCAGAACAGCGTCCCATTTCGCCTGCAGACACAGCTGCGTTTGTCCGCCGCTGCTGTTCCCAGGATAGGCTCCAGCATCCGTAGTGATTACAACTTTTACAAAGCAATTAACTTCTATTTCACAGAAAGAACTGGGGGGGAAGCAACTGAGAACTGTCTGTCTTGCACAAGCATTTCAGCAGACTAGCAGAGCTCACAAACACACAAAACACAGCTTTCTACAGTCACACGTGTACCGTGCACAACTTTTTAAAAAAATTGTGATAAAATACACACAACGTAAAATTTGCTATTTTAACCATTCTTATGTGTAGAGTTCAGTGGCATTAAATAGATTCACGTTGTTGTACAGTCGTCACTGCCATCCATCTCCGGAAGTTTTCGTCTTACCCCGCTGCAGCTCTGTCCCCACGAAAGCTAACTCTCCTTCTCCCGTGTCCTCGTCCCCTGGTAGCTTCCGTTCTACTTTCTGTCTCTATGCATCTGACCCCTCTAGGGACCTCATGTAAGTGGATTCATCCAGTGTTTGTCTTTTTGTGACCAGCTTATTTCATTTAGCATCATGTCCTTAAAGTTCATCCACATCGTAGCAAACCTCGGAATTCCCTTCCTCGTTAAGACTGAATAATATTCCATTATATGTATGTAACACATTTTGCGTATCCTTTCATCTGTTGACGGACACTTGGGTTGCTTCCGTGTTTTTGTTGTTGTGAATATTGCTGCTGCGAACATGGGTGTGCAAACAGCTACTCGAGTCCCTGCTTTCCTTTGCACAACTATTTAAAGTGGCAAAAATGAATTCACTTGTTAACATGACCAAAAGATATAGCTGCTCTCTAGCGTGTAAAAGTAAGAAGTAAAAGGATATAAACTTAAAATTATGCTTAGCAATCAATGTTTCAGTATTAAACTTTTCCTAGAAATTATCCAGGTAGCCAAAAATAATTTATTAATTAACTTAACATTCAGTTTTTTCAAGTTACCTAAGGACCCTGGAAACTGTGTTTAAGGTGACACACTACAAAATTTAAGTACTGTTGATGTAAAATTTGTTAGAATAATGAATCAATTTAGTTGAACACAAATTTACATCTTTATAACCTTAAACATTATGTAAGGATAATGTTGACTTATTTGATCAGTAAGACAAAATGAAGAGAATAGGAATTCTGATTAACTAGCTCCTTTACAAAAAACAAATCGATATTTTATTAAAAAAAAAGAAGGTATAATTGTGTTATACTTAAGGCAGAGAAAGCACAAATGGCTATTATTTGTGTTTTATCAACTAGAACTATTAAGCCACTCTAATTTGTCTAAAAATTCACTTTAATTACGTGAACATAGCTCCTTAAAGGCTTTTCGAGCTAACACTTTCTTGTGAGAGGGATTAAAAACAAACATCTAGCACATTTAAGGCATTAGAAGTTGGGTTTCTGTATTTTCAGTGATTTGGGGGGCTATTAGTTTCTATAAGCACTTATTTGTCTCAACAAACCAATCGGCACAGCACCCCTTTAAGAGACGGAGTCCGCCGTTATTAATGCCCTCCACATAATATTTCACACTCCCAGTGAGAGTTAAAGGTCTCTCTGAATCACAGACATGTAGACACACACAGATGTAGAGAGTCTGGCTTCATTGCTATGACTCCAAGCCGCAGGTCAAAAGCGAACCCAGAAACACAGGAACTCGCCAATCCAGATCTCAGAGAACTGTTCTTCCCGGAAGGACAGAATTCTTAACTGATCTGAGGTCGCACCTAGAAAAACAAACACCACCAGCCGCCAACAAAAAATTCCAAACCAGACTTTCTGTTGTCTCTCAACCAACAGACCTCGGTCTCTATCATTCAGCCAAAGGTGAGACCATAAAAATCAAATTCCACATCATTGCTGCCACCAAAAACAAAAACACAAAATCAGCAAAAACAAAACAAAAAATGAGAGAAACAGAGAGCGCACAGACTTAAAGTCCTACTGCTTGGAATGCTTTCTAAGTGCCACACAGCGCCGGGGCTCGCAGAGCCCGTGGAGGGCACTTCTCCAGCAATGCCGTTGACTTGTTCTGACAGCAGAGTCCCCTGGGGCATCTCCACGGGACCTCCAAAACTGATGAAGCATCATCTCCACAAAGGTCAGATCACGACCTGGGACAAACGTAAAATGGATCCATCCCGAAGATTTTATTTAACTCGTTAATTAATGAGAGATGTTATGAATGGTTGGAAGAGCATTTAAAAACCCAGGTAATTCAACAAAGACATGTTAGAATCAGGTTGCTGGGTTAGAGTTCCCCAAGCTGGTTAATGTCCAACGGGCCATAAATCTTTGGGGTTATCTGTGCCATCAGACAAACATTATTTACATCTCTCCTGGACGAAATCTACAAGCTGACATGTGACTTTATTTAGTCTGGGACCTTTAATCAGTCCTGTCAGATGAAGCAGTACACAGCTATAGTCTAGAAAATGCTTGGGTGGCCTTTGCCCCAGGAGGGTACTGCAACGACATGCTGTCCACCTTTTGGACTTATTTTTGAGTTCCAGATGACTTTTGCACACCGATAAACACATTCTGGGGAGGATCAGCTGCTGTCCTTTATTAGGGTCCTAAAGGGATGAGACCCAGGAGAGAGTTTTGATGCTGGATGGAGGAAGGGGAAAGATTGGAGGAAGTTCGAGGCTCTGCTGAGAGGGCTGTCTTGCATGGGGTCCGGGAGCCTCAGGGGCAGGCCCTGAGTCAGGGTCTGGGTGGGATTCCAAAACTGGGGAGAAGGGAAGTGGGGATGGCTGAAGACAAACCCCTCTTTTTTTGAGGGTGGCCCAGAGCTTTCCCCGGTGGGAACAGCCACTCAGCTCCCCCCTTCCTTCCAGGTGGCCAAGTTCAGCTTCCTGGGCAGCGAGGAGGAGCCTGGGATGATCTTCGACTGGGTGGACGTGGAGCGGAAGGGACGCCTCTCCCTCGAAGAATTCAGCTCTGGGCTCCGTATGTCTGTCCCGGGAGGGTGTCTGGGGACGTGCCGCACTGCCAG
This sequence comes from Equus caballus, assembly GCF_041296265.1. Classification (NCBI taxonomy): domain Eukaryota; kingdom Metazoa; phylum Chordata; class Mammalia; order Perissodactyla; family Equidae; genus Equus; species Equus caballus. The sequence goes on from NC_091703.1 coordinate 40,001,719, forward strand.
GAGTCCCCTGCACTGTGCCCAGCACAGGGCGAGGCTGGGCTGACAGGAAAGTCAAGAGTGACACCTTACTAGCTAGAGGACCTTCAAACACCCCCTGGAGCAGATGCTAATTCGGATTACTGTGGAGATAAGGATGCTAAACCTGGGTGGGGACGTCAGTTGGTTCGAGGCAGAGCGGAGCCTTAAGACTGTAGCTCAGGAGACCTGCTCGCTTCCTTTCCCAACAGTGAGGGCAGTTCATTGGCTGGCGGCTCCCCTGGGCATCCCCCTCCTCCAGAGAGGCCTCCAGGCTTGCTTTCTAAGCAAGGAATTCCAGGCCCCAGGGAGCAGCAGAGGGTGATATTTAGGGGATGAGGGTTTCCCAGGCCCTTAAGACCCACTGGGCAGGGCCACTCCAAAACCTGCTTCTCAAGACAGACCCGAAGGGACCCAGAGAGACCAAGGCCAGCAGTGCACAAAGCTCCCACTGGTCTCCATGGGGAGATCTTCCGGCCCAGGGAGGGGAAGGTGTGGTGGCCTTGCAGAGACCCTGCAAAGCACAGTTCAGCCTAAACGTCTGCAAAGCCATCCAGAGTTCTCAGGTCTGCTGAGCCTCCAGAATCTGAGGGACAACAGAGGGGGAGGCCAGGAATCAGCATTCACAGGTCGGGGCAACCCCAGGAGCCAGTCGCTCCAGTTCTGGTGATTGAGAAGCTGGGAGTAGGGAGGGAGACTTGGGGCCTGGAACCAGGGGGTCAGGGCCAGGCAGGGAAGGGCAGAGGGAACAGTGTTGTCCATGTAGCCCTAAGGGGCCGTCTTCACATCTGTAGCCAGTCATGCCCACCACACCAGGGCCTTTCCGATGCCTGTGGAACAAAGTCCAAATCCTTGCCCCAGGCCCACAGGCAGCACCATCCAGACTCGCCACCCTCTGCAGCTCCCTTGGGGCTGTTCACCCCTTCCTGTGTGCCAGTCTGGCTCCTACCACAGGGCCTTTGCATGTGTTGCCCTCTCTGCCTGCAGTGCACTTCCCTAGAAATCCACATGGCTTGCTCCTTCTTGTTATTCACATCTCAATTTCATGTCACCTCCTCGGGACACTCCTGACCGCCTCCGCTGAAGTAGACCCTGTCCAATCCCACAATGGAAATTACCCTGTTTATTTCTTTAGCTCACTTAACAAATTTATTTTTTAAATATGTCCTTTCTCAGCCATCACTAGAATGTCAGCTCCACCAGGGCAGGGATTTTGGCCACTTTTGTCCCCAGCACATAGTAGATGCTCAATAAATATCCCTTGACTGAGGGAATGAAAAATCTGTTGGCTACCATGGAGCTGCTGTGTGACATCCAGCAAGTCTCTTGGCCTCTCTGGGCTTGAGGTGTTCAGCTGTAAAATGGGTACCTTGTCTACCTTGAGTCGACTCCCAAGGTTGATGTGAGGAACCTATGAACACGGCCCTGTGTAAATGTGATTGACACAGATAGAATTACTCCCTCAAGGGCTGGAGCAGGGGCGGGGCCTGGGCCTAACCCTACTCTGCTCCCTTCTCTCTCCCTCTGTCTCACAGAGAACATCTTTGGCTCCAGCCCGAGAACCCACAGGCTCCGCAGAAGGAGGCCACTGACGTCCCAGCAAAGATCCCTGGCCAGCAGCCTCCCAGCGCTGGAAGAGGCTGACCCAGAGGAGAAGGCAGCCTTCTTTGCCTTCATGCAGCAGCTGGGGGCCGGCCACTTACTTCCTGAGTAAGGCCAGCTCCGTGTATGGTGGGGGGCAAGCGCTCACCTGGACACAGAGCCCAGGTGGGAGCTGCCAGGCCGAGCTGGGTGCACATCCTGATTCAGCCCCTTGTTAGCTGTGTGACCTTGGGCAAGCTACTGAACCTCTGATTCTGTTTCCCCTGCAGAAGGAGTGTAAGAGCTGTGGGATTAAACGCAGCCGTGTGTGTGTGGGATGCCCGACTGGCCCCAAGCAGCCCTTCCCACCCCGCTGCCCCCTCTCTGTCCTGTCCTGTGGGATCACGCCCCAGAACACCCCCTAATAATCCGGGGGTGGGCAGGTCTGGAGACAGGAGAGCATTCTTCAGACTGTCGCAGTCTCTGGGCTCATGGACTTCACTCCTGCTCAGAAAAGAGGGGCCCCGCTGTGTCTGATAGAGCCAGCGAGGGAAGCACCCTCACCGCTTCTGGGGGAGGCAGGGCTCCTGGGGCAAGCAGGGCGGGACTTGGGGTGTAGGCTGGCAGGGCGTGCGGTGGGGTGCCACTGACTCGCTTGGCAGCTCGGCCTGGCTCCACCCTCTGGCGTCTGTCTTCGTGACTTAAATCTGCACGAAAGTTGCGTTTATTGAGCACCAACCTTGTGCCAGGCCCCGTGCTGGGGCTTTCACTGGGCGTGTCTCTCGTTCTCCAGCCACCTCGCTGGGCAGGTGTCAGCCCCCCCATTTTACAAGTAAGCCCAGAGGGGGCATGCAACTTGCGAAGGTCACACTGCTACAGAGTGGGAGAAGAGAGAAGGCAGGTGGAAGCCCCGGGCCATCAAGTCCCCCTACCCCACAATTAATCACCAAACAATGGAGACAAAGTGTTGTGGGGATTCAAGAAGGGAGAGGGCGCATCTGGGAAAGGATCCTGGAGGAGGCGGCCTTTGAATTGCGCCTTGAAGGGTGTCAATAGATCTTTGTGGCCCAGGTGCCCAAGTTTCTTGGAGTGGCGTCCCTCCGCTTCTCCATCCCGCCTTATATCTCAACTCTGGCCGTCTTCCCTCCCCAGGCAGGCGGAGATCTGGCAGCTGTGGGGGAAGCTGCGGCAGGAGGAGCCCCAGCTGGCAGGCAACCTGGAGGGCTTTCTGGCCAAGATGACCAGCCGCCTGCAGGAGGCTCGGGCCGACAAGGAGGCTCTGGAGCTGAGCCTGAGGAAGTGAGTGGGGCGCCCCGCCGGTGTCTGGTGCACAGTGGGTGCTCTTCACGTCTTCGTTGAATCTTAATTGAATTCCTTCAGCTTCAGAAGAGTGGAGGCCAGGGGTCCACAGCAGGGCCTGGGAGCGGGGTGGGGCAGAGCTGAGCTGGAAGAAGGGGCTTCTTAGGGGACCCGCTGGGGAGAACTGCGTTGGGCCTTTCGCAGAAAGGGAATGGAAAGTGTGCCTTGGGGCAGGGCCACTGCGGCACCACATGCTGGGGGCCCTGCTCACAAAGGTTATAATGCATGTGGTGACCCTGGGGTTGGCATGGGTGCAGCCCTGCCAGGAGGTCTGAGTTATGGGGCTAGGGGAATGGTGACAGCAGTAAGTGGGGACAGAGTGAAGGGGCGACGGAGACCATGTGATAGGGCCAGGGGAGCCACTATCCTGGTGATGGTTGCAGGAGCTGGTGTGACTAATGTCAAAGCCGTGTGAGTCAGGGCGCTATTACTGGGATGACTGTTCTCAGGGCGACAGGGTTCAGTGACCGCTGGCAGAGCGAGGTGGGCAGTAGGGTGGACTCCAAACCCAGGCCCAGGCCACCCCTGCCGGCAGCAGAGTCCCAGGGTGCTGATGCGCTGGCCGGCCCCCCTCCACCCCTTGCAGGCGGGACTCTGACCACCACCGTGAGGTCCAGCAGCTCTACGAGGAGATGGAGCAGCAGATCCGGCGGGAGAAGCAGCAGCTGCAGGCGGAGGTGGGCTCCCCCCCAGCTCTCCCCTCCCCTCCCCGACCCCTCTGCTGGCAGAGCTGCGCGCTGGGCGCGCGTCCTCTCACTCCCTGACCAGCTCGCTCCTCTGAGAGGTGGGGTGGGGTGCTGAGCCTTGGCCCCCCTGCCCATCTCAGCCGGGTCTTGCTGTGTCCCCCGGAGCCAGTCCTTCTGATCTCTGGGCCTCAGTCTCCTTGTTGCCACAATCCAGGCCTGAGCCAGGGAAGTTGTCCCAAGACCCCTCCTTGCTGGGGCATCCTGGACCCTGCACCCCGGGCACGGGTGGAGGCAAAGTGTGGGGAGGGCCGGCCACGCCCAGCTGGGTCTTGGAGTCTGTGGGGCAGGGGCTGAGCCCTCTCTGCTCCCCAGAGCGACTCCCGGGACCTGGCCCTCAGCTCCCAGATGCAGGAGGCCCTGGAGGCCAAGGAGCGCGAGGTGCAGCGGCTGACTGAGGACCAGAGGGAGGTGAGTGACAGGCTGAGGACCAGAGGGAGGTGAGTGACAGGCTTCCCCAGGGGCCCAACCTCTGAGGATTCGCAGACCCTGACACCATCTCCTGGGACCTACCGTGAACGCTCGCTGATTCCGACTGGATAAGTCAGCCTGAAGCCACCAGTCCCGCCCTGAGGGTCCACTGGGCTGGTTGGGCACCCGTATGAGAATAGCCCCTGGGAAAGAGGTGTCCTGGGCCCTTTTCTGCCGTGAGGCCAGGTAGCACAGCGGGAGCCCTGGGACTTGAGTCAGCAGGTCCCTGCTGTTCCTTAGGAGCCAGGCAGATCTGAGGAAATAACTTGGCTTGTCTTGGCCTTAGTTTCTCCACCTGTAAAATGGGAACAGCCACGTCTGCTGTGCCTTCCCGGCTAGCTGTGTCAGACGAGGCAATAAACGGGAAAACACTTTGGAACAGGAAAGCACAGCAAGCGCGAGGTCTCAGCGTTGGCGAGGCTGGGCAATAGAGTGGTTCCACTCTCGTCTCTTCCGTCAGCTGAGTGACCCTGGGCGGGTTTTCAAGCTCTCCGAGCCTTGGTTTCCTCATCAGAGAAGTGGAAATCAGAACTCCTGCCTTGGAAGGCTGTTGTGAGGACTAGAGATACTATATTTGGGGACCTAGGATGGTGCCTGGCGCATAGTAGTTTCTTTATACATCACAGTCATTACTGTCTCTGAAGCTGACCTAGCTTCCCGGTCAGAAGAGCTGCTGCCCCGACACCCCAGGTGTCGTCGCCTGCGGTCACTTCCAGTTGGCCCTGTGGTCACTTCCAGTTGGCCCTGTGGCTGAGTCTTTGGGTCTGAGGCCCCTCCCTGCTGTCCTTCCTTCCTCAACTTCCAGACCGCTGACTGTGGTAAAACCCCCATCTGTTGTGACCAGGACAGCCAGCATCCCCTGAGCCCTGGACAAGGTGCCCAGAGCCTTCCCCACCACGGCTGTGGCTGGCTCTGCCACCTGGTCTCGCCCTCCCGACACGGGCTGACTTCCCAGGTGCCTCTGCTGCAGCTGCCCCTTGGAAATGGGGGCGGGCCCCCTCTGCCCAGGGAGGAGGGCTGGGCCTTCCTCACGGGGCCATTTCATCCTGTACCCTGGGGATGTGAAGCCTCTCCCCCCAGGCCATTCATTCCTTTACCCAACAACTATTTATGATGCTCCTACTGTGTGCCAGGCACTGTCCTAGGTTCTGAGGAACCTGATCGACACAAACCTCTGCCCATGGAGTGATTGTCTAGTCACAGAAATGGATGATAAAATAAGCAAATAAAATCTAGAACAGATTAGCTAGTGGAAGTGCTAAGGAGAATAAAGTAGAGCAGGGCAGGGGGATCGAAGGACTTTGATAGGAGAGTCACGAAGACTCACTGACATGATGACCTGGAGTAAAGACCAGAAGGAGGTGATTAGCAGGCCATGTGACATCTGGGGGAAGGGTAGTCCAGGCAGAGAGGACAGTGGGTGCAAAGGCCCTGAGGTGGGCATGTGATATGAATGTTCAAGGAACAGCAGGGGACCTGGGGGCTGGAGCCGACTGAGGGAGAGGAGCTCAGGGACGTCACAGGGGTCAGGTGGGGGAGGCTGCAAGGCCCTGGAGGCCATTGGGAGGACTTTGCCGGCCACTCCACCGAGTCAGGCAGCTCTCTGTCTCCGAGTCCTGTGACTTGCTGTTGGATCAGGAGCTCCCTGCAGACCACTTGGCGCTTGGAGATGAGCGGCCATAACAGCTCTGAGCAGAGGGTGGCGTGCTCCCGTTTACGTTCGGGCCTGGTGGTACTGGCAGTTTTATCCTTACACAGGCCCCTCTCTCCTCCCCACCCTGACAATTCCAATGTCGCTCCCGGGGGGAGGTAATGGGGCTAACTAGGCCACTGAGGGGTGACCCCTCTCCCAATCCTATGCTTTAAACTGGGTGTCCGGGAGCCTGGAGTCTCTGCCCACAATGGCCCGGAGGGCATGGGGCCTCTCTCTCCCCCACCCTGCACCCCCGCAGCTGGAGGCCCAGCTCCGCCACCTCAGCAGCTCTCACCAGGCGGCCAGCTCCGAGAACCAGCAGCTTCGGGAGGCCGAGCGCGACCTGGCTGGGCAGCTGGAGGAGGTGCGGGGGCAGCTGCAGGTGACCCAAGGGCGCCTGAACACCGCCAGGAGCTGCGTGTCCTGGCAGATGGAGGAGGACCCGAGGCAAGTGGCTGCCATGCCTGGGCGGAGGCCGAGGCCCGGGGCTTCCTGGAAGAAGAAGGAAGCTCTGAGTTCTCTGAGGCTCTGGTCAGCCCCAGGACACAATCTCCCTCCTTAAACCTCACAACCCTGCCAGGCTGGGATTATCATGCTCATTTCTCAGACAAAGAATTTTGAGGCATGGAGAGGGGAAAGTTGTGTGCCCAAGATCACACAGATGGGATTCAGATACACACCCCCCCCGCCCCCCCACACGGGTGTAGCGCAGTGCTGGATCCCCGGCAGGCACTCACTCTACTTGTTAAACTCAGAGGAGTGGGATGGGCCAGAACGGTCAGGGAAGGCTTCCTGGAGGAGGTGAGGCTTCATATAAGCCTTGAAGATGGAGCAGGATTGGATGAGGGGGAGGCATGGGGAGCACGGGTCTGGTGAGAAGGATGGTCTGCCCAAAGCCTGGGAGGGCGGGCCAACCTGCAGGTGTGCAAAGGACGGTGAGGGATGAAGATGGGATTGGTACGACCTCTACCCACCCCTCCCCTGATCCTCACTTCCCTGTTCCCTTTCCAGTGGCCCCAAAGCAGGTGAAGAGAAGCCTCCAGACCCTCAGGCAGTGTCCTCTGAGGGGTCTCCCCTGCCTGGACTGTTTGGGGACAATGATGACTGGGACCAGCTCCTGGGGAGCTTCAGCAGCCCCCCGCAGAAATATTTGCAGCTCTCCTGGAGCCCACCCCTGACCCCGAGATCCCCCGCAGGCCCCCAGACACCCCGAGGGGTCAGGCAGATCTCCATCTCCGAGCCACAGGCTTTGCTGTTTGGTCAGGAGCCATCTTCAGATCCGGATGGAGCTCCCAGGAGCCCCCCGGGGGTGCCTTCCAGGGCCAAGGAAGGGGAAGGAGGGGACCCGGATGGGCAGGACATCAGTCCAGAGCAGCCAGTGCAGCCTCACAGCCTGGAACCTAAGGAGGAGTCAGGGCCTGGCCCCGAGGACCACTTCCTCTGGGGTCTCCCGGGGACCCCCACTGGGGAGTCTGGGGCCGTGGTGGCGGCTGCACTCAAAGTGCTCATTCCCTTGGAGGATGGACCCCCTCCTCGTGTGAACTCTCCCCCTCCCTCGCCTCCAGCTGGGCCCAGCGAGCAGTTCCATGCCTCATTCCTGGATGACAGGGGTCCCGGGCCTGGGCCTGTCCCAGCCACGCCACCCAGGCAGAGAGAGGTCCTCTGTCAGGACCCATACACCACTGGCTCTGGGCCAGAGCTGGGGTCCCCAGGAGCTGAAGCCCTCACCCCAGGGCTACCTGAGCCCTCCCAGGGTCTGGAGCCTGCGGGTGAGGCTCCCGCAGAGGAACTGGAGCAGGGCGAGCTGCGCCCAGACGCGCAGGAGGGCTGTCCCAGGGGGCTCAGAGAAGCTCATGGCCAGGTCCTCGCAGCAGATGGGCTGCCTGCCCTCCGTCACCAGAGTCTGGAAGAGGGGCCCAGGGCGGAGGAAAGGAAAGAAGCGGATGGAGGAGGGCAGGCTGGCAGTTCAGAGCAGCCAGCTGAGGCTCATGGCCTGAAACCTGGGCGTTCAGAACTGCCCCAGCAGGATCCTCCACCTGCCCCTCTCCCGTATGCCACACCGCAGGCTCAGGCTCCCGGAAGACCGTCACCCCCAAGGGGCTCTCCCCCCAGGGGGGCTCAGCCTGGGGATGCAGCAGGGCCCCAGGAGCCCACGAAAACCCTCCCCACCGCAGAGGAGCTGGAAGTCCCACCCACAATTGTGCACGCGGAAGGAGAGCAAGGCCCCTCTCAACGCAGAGAGCCAAGGGCGCAGAGCAGGCTTGAAGACCCAGGAATGGACTCCAGGGAGGCTGGGCTGACCCCATCCCCAGGGGACCCCGTGGCCAGTGAGCCTCTAGCCAACCCTGATTACATCTTCCATGTCGTCTTCCTGGGGGACTCGAACGTGGGCAAAACATCCTTCCTGTACCTCCTTCACCATAACTCCTTCGCCACCGGGCTGACAGCTACAGTGGGTAAGGCCCGCCTGGGAGGGCGTGGGGGTGGGAGGGGGCCCAGGGGCGCAGACCAACGAGCCGGAGCAGGCCCGGAGGGAGCAATCCCCGGGGAAACTACAGGCTCTGTCCTGGCCACAGGCCCCGCGTTAGACATGATTTTATGTGGGCATAATCGTGCTATTTTACTAATCCTCTCTAATTACAGGTAATTTGCTTTTTCTGCATTGATCTGATTAGCTTATAATGTGCCCCATCAACAAAGCACCCTGCAATTTAGGTGCCAGTGCTGGCTGAGGGTGAAAACAAGCAAGTCCCCACCACGTGGCCCATGGGCAGGCCGCTGCAGGGGCCGTGCTGGGCGGATCTGTCACGACCAGCTCCAGGCCCGTCCGCCACGCTCCAGCAGGAAGCCACCTTGGGCAAGTGGAATATTTCACACAAACTGTATTTCTAGAGTGCAAATCCCAGCTCTGCCACTTAGAACAGTATGAACTCGGGCAAATTATTTAACCCCTCTGAGCTGCCAAATCCTAATCTGCATAATGGGGACAATAGTCGTGCTGACTTCATAGAGGGGGTACAAGGATAGGTCAGTTAATACGCGCCAAGCTCTTAGGATAATATCTGGATGTAATATGGATAAATATTTTTATTGTTATTATTATAACAAGTAAATATTTGATAACGTCTAATTCAACAGCTCCTACAAATGACATACCCCAAAGCACGAAGGCTCCTCTCCCTAAAAATATTGGGATATTTGCCCACTTGATAGACCCACCGTGTAGACCACAGGAGAGCGAGCTTGTGGGAGTGAAAGGGCCATCCACTTAGGGACAGAGATGGGGTGATCCACGTCTTTGTGTCACCCAGGGTGCATGCTGACCGGGGACCAGGGCCAGGCTGGGAGATAAATGACAGCCCTCATGCCAGAGAGGCCCCAGACAAGTTCTCAAACTTTTTTCTGCCTAAGAATCCTCAACTGGGGAGCCGGTGAAAAATGCAGGGTCCTTGGGAAGGGGGAAGCCGCAGCTGGCCTGGCCTGACATGGAGCAGGGTCTGCAAGGCCACCCTTTTGAATCCCCTGAGATCCTGGTCACCAACCACCTGCAGTGCACCAGGCATCATCCATACAAGTCTTACTGCTTACAGCGACCCTCCTATAAATGAAACTCCGTCATTACTGTGTGGTCAGAAAGTTCCACAAAATTCAGTCAAGAGAAACACAGGTGCATAACTATGAAAAGACAGGGCAAGGCTGCATGCGCTGCTAGCCTGCGGTGGGTACCTGAGGGCCAGGTGCGGATCCAAGGCTGTCTGTGCCCCAGCTGCAGTTTGGTGCCCCCTGGTGGCTGCTATCCATCTGGTTTGATCATCCCTGGGGACCATTCTGGCTTCCTCAGTCGTGGACACGCCCCCCTCAGCATCAGGCTCCTCCATTCCCGCCGCCATCTCTCAGAAGATGGAAACTACGGCCTGTCCGCGTTTAAGAACAGGGCCAGGTGGAGGCCCGAGCCAACTGAGTTAGATCTGAATGTGCATTTTTGCCACGCTTTTCCACATCTTTCCCCATTTTACAGATGAGGAAAACAGAGACTGGAAGGCCTGATGAAGTCTCTTGCCCTAGCTGGGCCCCAAAGTGGATGCCCAGGGCCACCCGCCCTCATAGCGCGTGCCCCACTCCAGAAGTTCCGCCCCCTTTTGGTTCAGCCTTGCCCTCTCCCTGCGGCTGCTCGTCTGAAATCACAGATTCCTGGGGAAGGAGAAAACGTGATATTCCTAACAGTTTATGTGGTTAAGTTGTAACACGTTTGGGGGAGAAGGTGGGGACACTTGGGTGAATTGCGGAGGCGCTGGGCAGGGAGGTGGAGAAGTGGGAGTACTGGGGAGCTATTGCATGCACAGAATAATCCTTCTAGTTGCTCAATAGGTTACACGGCGGCGGGTATTTAAACAGAGGCTGGATTTTATCGGTGGTGGCTCAGATTAGGCACCTGGGGGGTTCCTGAGACCCTGGGCTTCCTAAGACCTTCAGGAAGGAGGGCGGTAAAGAGCGGTGGATGCTACAGACTTCTGCTTCAGCACTGTGCTGCGCTCAGGCCTGGGGGCGGCCACTTCTCCCGGCTTCCTATGGAGAACATGGGGGGTGGGGAGGGTCTGTGGTTCCAGTCCCGGCAGCGGCAGCAGCCGGTGCCTATGAGGGTCACCGTGAGCGACCTTGAGAAAGGTGTCCGCCAGCCCCGGGCTGATATGAGGAGATGCCCTTTTCCTGAGCTGGCCTGGGGCCTGCAGTGGGATCTGCAGCCTCGGGGCTCGGCTAGGAGAGGGGGTGGGGATGGAGACAATGAGGCCCCTCTCACACCCCCCACCCCACCTGGTTTCCTCGGGAACAGGGGTTGTCAGAGCGTGCACCCCAAAGATTCCAAACCTCCCTGGGATTTCACTCTTGCCTCCATATTTCCAGGGACAGAAAGAATTTCCTGGGCCATGTGGAATCATGGCCACAGGGAGGGGTGGAGCTGTGAAATTTGAGGGGCCGGGGTTCAGCGAGATGAGAATTAAGAATGATAATAAAAATTACCACCTCTCAGGCACCCCGCCCCCCAAAACTGGGCTGGACCTCTGACACGAGTCATTTAATCCTCTCACCCACCCTGCACTGTGGGTCGTTGTACATCGCCACCTTGCAGACGAGGAAGGCAGGCTCAGAGAGGCCAAGTGACTTGCCTGAGGTCCCTCAGCCGGTTCAGCAGTACAGGGTGGACACCTCACAGCCCAGTCAGTCACCCCTGAAGTCAGTGCTCCTTCCACCTTCCTAGGCTGCCTATGTACCCCACGGTCCGGTTGAAGGGGGAAGATGCATGCAATAAATAGGGGATGAAACAGGGAGTATTATAAAAATAAAATAATGAAGCCGACTTTCCCGAGTGGCCTGAGGAATAAATGTTGCTGTGCAGGTGGGAAGACAGATAAGTTCATAGAGGTCAGAACGATGCAAGGTGCCTTGTATTGGCACGGACTGGCAGGGTGCAGAAGTGAACCCCATGCGCTGGGTGGCAAGGAAGCCTTCTTGGAGGATGTGGGCCCTTGAGGGTGAATAAAATTTGGAGAGGGGTCTGCCCAGTGGCACAGAAGTTAAGTTCGCACGTTCCGCTTCGGCAGCCCCAGGTCTGCTGGTTCGGATCCCGGGTGTGGACCTATGTACCACTTAGCAAGCCGTGCTATGATGGGTGTCCCACACATAAAGTAGAGGAAGATGGGCACGGATGTTAGCTCAGGGCCAGTCTTCCTCAGCAAAAAGAGGAGGGATTGGCAGCAGATGTTAGCTCAGGGCTAATCTTCCTAAAAAAAAAAAAAAAAAGAAAAGAAAAAAGATTTGGAGAGTGGACAGAAGCCCAGCAGCTGGAGGTTCCCACCCCCTGGGGCTGGTGTTGGGGACAGGTATATATTCGGGCAGGCCTTGGCTTGAAGTGCTGGACGGTAACTTGGAAGTAGGCCTAACCCCCTTCTGTGTGTCCTAGGAGTGGATTTTCGGGTCAAAAACCTGCTGGTGGACGGCAAGTGCTTTGCCCTGCAGTTCTGGGACACGGCTGGCCAGGAGAGGTGACAGGCACTGTCTATACTAGAAATATTGGGACCTGGGCTGAGCCCGGGGTGTGGACGGGTGGAGGGCAGCCCAACATGAGCAAGAGGAAACCGAGTGCAAAAGCGGCATCTGCCCTTAAGGATCCAGGGGGTCGGGAAGGAGAGATGGGTCCAGCTCCAGTGGGGGAGACAGGGCAGCAGACCCAGAGGCCCCCTCGGCCTGGCAGGGCATCTGTGAGAGCCATCCCAACGTGGCCCACGGGGACAGATGCCCAATCGCTTGTCCTTCTGAAGACACTGGCCTTCCACTTTCCAGCTGGGCAGTAGTGAGCAAAACATAGAAGGCACATCTTTGACCCAGCGGTTCCACTTCCAGAAATTCATTCTACTGATAAACTCACACATGACTACAGTGTCAGGGGGACAAGATCGTCCACAGCAACATCGGCTAAATTGTGAAAGATGGGAAACAACCTAAATGGCATCAGTAGCGGACGGGTTAAGTCAGTCAGGCTCTAGCCACACAGTGGAATATTACGAAGCCACAAAAAAGACGGAGGACCCTTTTTATGGACCAATAGGGAAACACCTCCCAGCCATTTTATTAACGGGAAAAAGCTAACTATAGACTACTGAACATTAATGAGTATAGTGAGCGTTTTACACCATATTTATGTTAAACAGGGGAAAAAGTGTATGTGTATGTATGTGTATATTATATATGTATGTCTGTGTATGCTTATATACATTTATGTATATTCATAAAATACTTCTGGAAAGATATTTAAGAAACTGGAACCCCTGGTCGCTTCTGGGGAAGGGGATTGGGTGGCTGCAGGTTGGGGGTGTCCTTGAGGGGACAGACTTTTCGCTGGGTGCCCTTTGGTACCTTTTGAAATCTGAGCCCTGAGCACTGTCACCTGTTCAACACTAGCTAGGCTGTAGGAAGGAAAGCACACGCACGCTCTTCGGGAAGCAGTTAGAAGCAGGAGAGGTTAATTCTCCCGCTTTGCGGATGGAGGGGCTGACCCCCAGAGAGGCCAGGGCCTGGGGTCAGCCCACCAGGCCTGGCCTCACGCAGACTCTCTGGGCCACAGGTACCACAGCGTGACGCGGCAGCTGCTCCGCAAGGCTGACGGAGTGGTGCTCATGTACGATGTCACCTCCCAGGAGAGCTTTGCCCACATACGCTACTGGCTGGACTGTCTCCAGGTGAGCAGATGGCTGATGGAATTGGCCCCAGTTTTTGGAGTCAAGAAGGAACTTGTATCCTGACTATTCCCCCCTTTTCTCCCAGGATTACAAATGACATGACAGATATGTGGGTGACATGACCCACTAAGGGCATGTGGCTGGATGGGCTAGGAGAATAGTAGTATAAAGAAACCACAACCACATAGTATAGCCTCCAAAACAAACTACCTCCTTTGTGCTATGAACATTTCTTTCCTGCATACAGCTCTGTGACATCTTCTTAACAGCTGGGAATAATGCAATTCTAGTACCACTCTAGGTGATAATTCCTCTATCCACACATCTCTAGTTCTTTCCCCTATGTAGTTAATTGATAGACATCTATCAAAATTCTGCACTAGGTACCAGCACAGCAGAGAGGTATGCAGTAAGACATGCTGTCTTCTCTCTAGAAGTTGCCAGTCTAGTTGAAGAGATGCAAAACAAGTAGGATAAGATAATGATGAGGGGAGCTGGGCTCTGGGGTCTGACAGGACCTAGGTTTGAATCCCAACTACCCAACCCCCCCAACTCTGTGACCGTGGGCCAATGACTTAACCTCTCTGAACTTCATTTCCTGACTTCTCTCATAGAGGAATTTTGGGGATTAACTGATATAATTGCCTTCAGCAGTCCCTGGTATATAGTAAACTCTCAGTAAACAGAAGCTGTTATTATTATTATTATTGTCCATGCAACAATTAGGAAATGATCCACGCAGCCCAAGTGCTGGGCTGTTCAGCACAGGCAGGAAGGGAGGGACCTGGGCAGGAGCAAACCAGGAAGGCTTCCTGGGGGAGGAAACTTTGAGGTGGGCCTTGGAAAGTGGGTGACATGTTTTCAGGCAGAGGGAGGGACAGACCCCCTGCAGATGGAGGGGGAGGCGTCAAGGCGGAAGGGTGTGGAGGGAGTGTGACGTGGAAGGTGGGTGTGTGTGTGGGGAGGAGGCGCATGCCCAGCTTCCTGGAGGGCAGGTCCAAATCCCCCAGGGCCTGGCACACAGCAGGCGCTCAGCGTGTGTGGCTGAGGGCGTGTGTTCTGTGTGCAGGATGTAGGGTCCGGCGGGGTGGTCATCCTTCTCCTGGGAAACAAGATGGACTGTGAGGAGGAGCGGCAGGTGCCCACCGAGGCTGGGCAGCAACTGGCCCAGGTGAGCACCCGGGCGTCGGACCCTCCCCCAGCCAGCACTGGGCAGACCCCTCCCCAGAGGGTGGTGCATATGTCACCCTGGCCTGGGCACCCGAGAAGGACCTGTTGCTCATTCCTGCCCCTGCCCCACCAAGGGCCAGGTCAGCATGGACAGCAGCCTGGCCACCTCTGCCCCCCACCCACCCCTGACTTAGACCCACATGTGAGGCTGTAATGGTGGGCACAACATTGAACCTCACTGTTGAATTAGCAGATGCCCACACAAAGTCCTAACAACAAAAAACATCCTTAGAGTATAAAGGTTTTAAAAGCGTCACTTAAAATTCCCAATCAAATCTTAACTTTACCTCTGGTCTCTAATCAACATAACATTCCTTCTAATTTATTCTATCTTAAGACCCAAATTCTTGCCTGGGAAGATGGCATCAAAGGCCCCACCACCAGACAGTGGCTACTACTTATTTATGAATAGACTTTGACCACATCCCGGAAAATCTAAAGAATAATAAAGAAGGGAAAAAGAGTCATGCCCCGGCCCGCCTCGGACACCAACCCTTGTGGCATTTCCGTGTTTATTTCCTTCCTGTTTCTCCTCTCATTTCTCATAACCCTGAGGTCATCACTGCGGCTCCTGGTCGGCGGGAGTTTTTTCCTCCTGAAAGTAGTGGCTCCTCTCTTTGACATAGTTCTTCCTTTTCTAGCAACTTATCCTGAGGAGAGAATCAGAAATAAGGATCCCTGAGAGAATAGCGTCACGGATCCCCGTACATAATGTATAATCACACTTGTTTATATGAGGATGTTCCTGACAGTCTGATTTATAAGAACAAACATTTGGCAGCAGTTGGTGGTTAAATTGTGGAGGTTCCTGGGAGAGGCTAGCATTTGCCATAAGAATCCCGTCTTGGAAGAATGTTTAAGGATGTGGAAGAAATACTCATAAATAATGTGAAGTCAGAAAGGCAGCTGCAAGTCCTGGTATAGGTTAGGTTGAACCCTATGAGATGGCTGATATTTGACTGTTTGGGGCCCACCAAAACGGCAGTTTCATAGGGTCTAACCTAACAGTATGATGACATTTAGTGCCCCGCCCTCCAATAAAAGGTTATGTAAAACGGAATGGAAATATATACTCAAATACTAACAAGAGTGGTTTGCATTTCGTACTTATACTTTTTATGCTGTATTTTCCAATACGTCCTCCAATTATTTTTAAGATTAAAAAAACATAGCTAATGGTTTACAAATGTCCCCAAGGGGGCCAGCCCTGTGGCCTAGTAGTTAAGTTCAGTGTGCTTTGCTTTAGCAGTCCAAGTTTGGTTCCTGGGCGCAGACCTACACCACTCGTCAGTGGCCATATTGTGGTGGCAACCCACCTACAAAGTAGAGGAAGATTGGCACAGATGTTAGCTCAGGGAGAATCTTCTTCAGCAAAAAAAAAAAAAAAAAAAAAAGGGACCCAAGGACATTTCTCCAAGTGGGGCCACAGGCTTCCCACTGACAGTCTGAAGGCTGTGGAGTGTTTCCAAGGTGGCATTTTTGACACCTTGGCCAGCCAGGGTGGAGGGGCAGTGGGCAGAGGAGTGAGGATGGGGACCTGGGCCACATGGACACAGGGCTGCCTCACCTGCTGGAGTTGGCCAGGGGACGTACCAGGTGTGATGCTGCCTGATGGCCAGGCCTTTGGTGGGGAAGGCTGCCGCCTGGACTCTGGGTGGTCTCCCCCAAGGCACCCACACCCCTGTCTGTCTGGCCTGCAGGAGCTGGGGGTCTCCTTTGGAGAGTGTAGTGCTGCCCTGGGCCACAACATCTTGGAGCCCATGGTGAACCTGGCCCGGTGAGTGCCACCTGCTGCGCCCCACCCAGAATCCTCTTGTGTGAGATGGGACACCTGTGACATCATAGAGCTCCCCAGTCTGGGGAAGGACAGAAAGCACTGTGTGGGGAGTCTTCTCACTCCAGTTCTACCAGTCCCATTAGCTCCATCCCCTCCCCAAAGTCTCACGTCCCCTCTCTGGGCCCCAGTGTTCTCATCTGTTAAGTGCGGCAGGAGAGTCACTCCCCTACCTCCAACCTTCTAGTGACTTCCACTGGATTTGGAATAAAATCCGAACGCCTCACAGTGGGCTGCATCGTCTCCAGAGCCATCTCCCCTGACCCCTGTGCCGTGTGTGCACTCACTATCGCTCTCTCTCTCTCTCTCTCTCTAAGCTTCAGCCGCTCAGGGCCCTTCCCCGACCGCGCCCCCTCCCACCACTATTCTGGATCACCGTCCTCTGTCGTGTCCTTCGCAGCCCTTCTTGATGAGTCGTAATTGCACAGGCGTTTGTTTCCTTGTTGCCTCTGCCTCCCGCACGAGGCCGCCTGCAGCTCCCGGAGGGCAGGCCTGGGTCTGCGGGGCTCTCCCCTCCCTGCTCCTGGGGCTGCGGGGCTGGCGCAGACCAGGTGCTCCATACGTGGATGAAGTGAGTCGGGGGAGGGTATTGGACCCGAGGATCTCTAAGCCCCTGCTTTGACAAAGCCGCGAGGGTCACCTTGCTCCACTGCACCCCGATCCCGTGGCGACGGCCTCCAGAAGACAGCTGCTCGGGGCTTCCCTTTGCTTTAGGATAAAAGGCCGAGTTCCTGAATGTGGCTCCCAGGCCCACAGAGCCCTGAGCCCCTGCTGCCTCCAAGGCTTCTTTCTGGCCGCTCAGTCCGGAGGCTCCGGGATTTAGCGCAGTGCCCGGCGCACAGCAAGTACATTGTGAGTGAATGCACGCATGCATGAATGAATGAACGAATGAATGAAGGAGCTTCCTTCGCTTCCCCAGCCCTCAAGTTCTCTTGATCCTGTGCCTTTGCCCTCTGCCTGGAGTACACCCCTCTTTTATGCTAGTGAACGCTTGTCCACTGCTGGGTCTCAGCACCGACTGCCGCCTTCGTCCCTAGATCTCTCCAGGACCTGCCGTGAAGTCCCCCTCTGTGCCTCCCCACTCCTGGGTCCTGACCACCCCTTCTCCTCTCTGCCTCCCTCACCACTCAAGGCAAGGACATGTGACTTCATGGTCATAATCAGAGTCCCTTTCTTGGTGCCTGGCGCACTGTAGGCTGGAAAGAATGCCAGGAAAGAGACAGAAGGCCGAGTCCCTGTAGCCTGGTTTTCCTGGTGCCGCGTGGAATGCCGGGCAGCGGCAGAGCAGGTGGGAGGGGAAGCTCAGGAGTCCAGCCCCCCAGCCTCCCAGCTGCACTCCAGGGCCCCTCCCTGCTGCCCCTGGGAGGTGAGAGAGAGGACTGATGCCTGGGTGTCACGCAGGTCACTCAAGATGCAAGAAGACCGCCTGATGGGCTCCCTGGTGAAGGTGGCCCCAGAGAGGCCGCCGAAGAGAGCTTTCTGCTGCTTCTGACCACCTGGCCTGGCCGGGGTAGGACAGCCACCCCTCAGGGGCCTCCTGTTCCTCAGCTCCTGTCCCACCTGCCCAGACAACGACAGAGAGGGCCAGTCCAGGAAAACCATCCTCAGATCAGGACTCGGATTCCAGGGGCAGCACTTAAGCTGCCCTTTGTGCTCCAGAGAAGGACTTTGCTGAGTAAATAAGGCTTGGGGGGTGTTGGGGAGGGGGGGAGTTTAAAACTTTTAAAGAATGGGCAAGTCTAGAAAAACAACTTAAGGAAAATACGCCACACATCTCTGAGTAGTAAAATTATAGGGTGAATGCCTGGGGGTGTTATTTTCCTTTTTATATGTATTTGTATTTTCAGATCTTCTACAGTGACTGGGTATTCCTTATATAATCAGAAATAAAAATAAATGCTGAGAGGAGGGAAAGAGACTTCTCAAGGAGCTTGCTTTGGTGCTGATTACGAATTGCTCTAGCCTGTTTATTACAAAGCACGCTGTTTACGAAAGCAGCGCCACTGTCTGTGCCTGGCACAGCTGGTGGCCCCTGCCTCACTCATCATCTGTCTGCAAGCATGAGGTGTCTTCTGCGCAGAATCCCATTCCTGGGGAGCAACAATGTTCTGATGGCCCCTGATATGCCCCCTCCCCAACCCCCGGCTCCCTGAGCCCCAGCCCCACTCCCTTTCCCCAAGATCTGCCTCTAAGGGGTCACATTCGGGGATCCCACCCCCACCCCAATGCCGTGGTGTCCCCTGGTGCAGCCCCCAGCCCTGAGGTGCAGCTGGGTGCCCTTGGGGTGCAGCTGGGGTGTGGCCTAGGGAGCCAGGGGAATGGGATTCAGCTCACTCATGGGCTTCTCTTTGGGACTTTTGAGGGAATTCCCAGAATTGCACAACATTTGCCTCCGGAAAGGTGTGCGTGACAACCCGGGGCTGCGGTTGTCAGCGCCCTGGGGGAGCTTGCTTTGAGGGGCATAGGGGGATGGCCTCTTGGTGCTGGACCATCTCCTGTCACCTGTGTTTGCAAAAGTGTTGTCTGCCTCCTCTCACCGTAACCCCAATGAGGCTCACCATGTCAGAGTCCAGTGTGTGCAGGGCGCTGAGCTGGGAACCTTGTGGTCATTCGGGTGCTGGTGAATTCCTTAGCTGAATCAGAGGAAACCCCAGTGTCATAGAGAGACAAGCCAAGACAGCTCAGGAGACAGACGGGCAGAGAGAGAACGGAGGGGAAAGAGGGCAGGCAGGTGATAGAGGACAGGGCCTCCAACTTGTTTAATCAAGGTCTCTGCCCTTGGCCCCTGTCCCTCTGCTCAATTCCAAAAAGGGAGGCCTCAGCAGCAGGGAGCTCTCTGTCACTAGAGGCATACAAGCAGAAGCCAGGTGACACTTGGTAACAGGTGAGGTGGAGAAGATTCAGGCATCAGAAGCTACCAAAGGTTGGATCAGATGTCCTCAGTGGACCCCATTCAACCTCTAGACCATCCACAGGGTGATTCCGTGACCTGCCAGTTCTCTTACCAGCCACCCTTGCTGATTCTTTCTTACCCCCACTGTCTTCTCTGTTCCTGGATCCTCTCCGTCAGCACACAACCGCCTCCTGCTCTGAGTAATTTCTAGGCCTGTGGTATGCTCAGAGAAGACAGAGACAGAGACTGAGAGACAGAGAGACATGGAGAAGCAGACTGGAGTGAGTGATGCCTGGCCCTGGGCGGGGATGGGGGGGTGGGGGACAGGTCCTGCTGTTGCTAATGGCCCTCTCTCTGGCGTCTGGGGACCTGGCAGGCACCGACATCTCTGTCCTGTGGGCCCTCGAGTTAATGAGGCAGGTAGGCAGGGTGTGATTCCTGGGGGAGCCAGCAGAGCGGATAGAGCCCCTGTCCCTTGGGGGACCTGGTACAGAAGTGGCCCCCGGACCTGCCCCCGCATCTCAGCTCTGCCCCGGCCTCAGGCAGCTAGCTCAGGTTCCCTAGAGGTGGGGCGCAGGAAGCGACGCACACCTGCCCAGAGCCCTCTCTCGGCTTTCTCTGGCTCGATCCAGCTTCTGTGCAGAGAACAGTGGTGGAGGGGAGGCCAGCCTCTCCCGGTGTCTCAGAGGGCTCCAAGTCAGCAAGCAGGGCTCAGGAACCACAGAGCAGCACAAGGCAGGCGAGGAGAGCCCCCGGGAGGGACTCAGGCTGGACTTCAGAGCGAACTTCCAGGCAAGCGGTGAGTCCTCGGGGCATGTCAGCCAAGGGGCCTCTGGTCACAACTGAGCTTGAGGCTGATTAAGAAAAGGAGGGTGGGACTGGGCTGATGGGGCTCAGGATGTGGAGTGAGGGGGGAGGGCAGGGATGTTAAGGCAGAGAGCTTTGGGAACTAAGGGTGTGCAGGAGCAGAGCAACGGCCTTCATTTACCAAGCGCCTACTCTGTGCCAGGCGCTGTTCTGAGCACTTAACTTGTGTTACTTCATTTAATCCTCACATCAACCCTATGAGATTGGGCCTATTATTATCCCATTTTACAGACGAGGAAAGTGAGGCACAGAGGACTGAGTAACTTGTCCACAGTCACACAGCCAGCAGGTGGTGGGAGCGGGGTTTTGAACCCAGGCTGCAGTGCCCACAAGCTTGACCACGTAGTCATGGAGCTTCTTAGAGGCAGGAAAGGAAGCTTGGGTGGAGCAGGGGCCCGGTCCCTCGAACCTTTCTTTCCCTCTCCCCATCCCTTCTTCTTTTTCCTCTGCCTTTCCCGCCCCTCCCCTTCCTTCCAGGCATGTCACTGGCAGGCAGGCCTGGGCCAGGTGGAAAAAATATACAGTAACAAATGCAGAGAGAGTGGCTTCATTACAGTGTCCCTCCAGGGCAGTTAGGGTGTTGGCCTGTCCCTCATTCCTCCCTCCCCTGCAGGCCCTGGGGCAGTCTGAGACCCCACAGAGAGTCCGCAGTCTCCGGCTCTTCTGAGCTGCCCTCAGGCAGGTTGATGCTACAGGGTCCCCGAGACCAAGCAAGTCCCCCAGACAGGGCTCTGCAGGAGGGGCTCGGGGGACCCCCAGTCCTTGCTCCGAGCCAGCTAGAGAGGGGTCTCTCCAGCCCCACCCCCAGTGCAGGAGGAAAGGGAATGGGGACTAGAATTAGGACCCCACTGTCTTGTTTGCTGCCGGATTCCCAGAACCTGGCTCAGGGTAAACACTCAGGAACTATTTATTCATTGAGTTAATGGGCAAGTCTCTCCCCACTAAAGCTGGGGTCCTGGCCCCCAGGCACAGGTTGGGATGTCTAGACCCCACCTCCCAGCCTGAGTCCTCTCAGTTGGGGGTTCCCCATGTCTTCAGCCTGTGGGAAGGAGCCAGGGTGAGGAGGAAGATCCGACAGCTGGGGTGCAGTGCTTGCCCCTACCCTGTTAGGTACCAGCACAGCACTACCATAGAGGGTGTGGTTCCCAAGGTGGTCTGCCCCTTACAGTCATCGGGGATCTTTCAAAAATGCCAAAGCCTAGATCAATTAAATCACGTCTTCGGGGGTGGGACTCAGGCATTTGTTTGTTTGTTTTGTTGTTGTTGTTGTTTTTGGTGAAGAAGATTGGCCCTGAACCAACATCTGTGCCAATCTTCCTCTATTCTGTATGCGGGATGCCACCACAGCCTGGCTTGATGAGTGGTGTGTAGGTCCGTACCCGGGATCTGAATCCATGAACCCTGGGCCCCCGAACTGGAGCGTGTGAACTTAACCACTATGCCACCAGGCCAGCCCTAGTATTTTTGAAACTCCTCAGATGATCCCAATGTGCAGAGAACCACTGCCTGGGGCTTTACACCTTCTGGAAACCCTTGCATATCCACTTTCTTACTTGAACCTCAGATAAAAATCTGCCTGTTTCACAGGTAGGGCAAGGTTTTGCTCACAAAAAAAAAAAACATATATATATATATAATATTTATTTATCAGATTCAATTCTTACTCCCTGCAGAAGTTTTAGAAATAAATTAAAAAGAAGAAAATGAAAATTACCTGAATCTCACCTTTTAGTGGCAGACCCTGTTGATGTGTTTTTTTTTTAAAGATTTTATTTCTTTTCCTTTTTCTCCCTAAAGCCAGCCAATACACAGTTATATATTCTAGTTATGAGTGCCTCTGGTTGTGCTATGTGGGACACCACCTCAGCATGGCCTGATGAGTGGTGCCATGTCCGCACCCAGGATATGAACCGGCGAAACCCTGGACCGCCGAAGCGGAGTGCGCGAATTTAACCACTTGGCCACGAGACTGGTCCCTGACATGTGTTTTATTTTCTTTATTTCCTCACTTTTTGAGAGTTGAGGAAACTGAGGTAGAGAAACATTAGCTAACATTCCCAGGGTCATGGAGCTACCCAGGAGCAGAGGTGGGATTGGAACCCAGACTGTCGAGGAGCCTGTCCCATCAGGTTGTTGTGAGGTCTACAGGGGCTAATGTCCGCCAAGGGCACCTGCTGTGTGCAGGTGTCTGGGAGAGGAGGGGGCTCTGCAGGGAAGGAGGGGCGGCCCTCGGGCTGGTCTCTACGCTGTCCTTGTGTGTTTGGAGCAGGAAGATGGAACCCAATGTCACGTTCACCGCGAGGCTCACAGCTACACCCGAGCAACGGCTCCGACTCGTCTTTGCTGGGGCCTGCGGCCTCATCCTGCTGGTGGGGCTGCTGGCCAATGGGCTCATGCTGCTGGTGGTGGGCCAGGGCCCCGGCACCCCTCGCCCGCTCCTCGCCCTGACCACCAGCCTCATGGTGAACATCACGCTGTCTGACCTGCTCTTCCTGTCCTGTGTGGTGCCTGTGCTGCTGCTGAGCTTCCTGAGGCATGACTGGTGGCTGGGCCAGGCCGTCTGCACCACCAGCCAGGCCACCAACAACGCCACCATGTTCTGTACCTTCTACAGCATGGTGGCCACGGCCCTTCTGCGCCACGTGGCAGTGGCCCGGCCTGACGTGGCCCTCCCATGCAGCCAGGGTGCCCGCCTGCTGCTCTGTGGGGCCATGTGGATCCTGGGCCTCACTGCTTCGTTGCCCAACTGGCTGTTCCAGAGAGTGGTGGTGGAGGAGGCAGTGCGGGCCCGGGCCTGCCTCTTGCTTCTGAGCCCTGCTTGGACCTCCTGCTACTTCACGCTGCTGGGGGCTCTGGCCTTCCTGCCTTGCGTGCTGGGCCTGGGCTGCTCTTTCAGCCACGTGGGCTGGCTCCTGTGGACACGGCCACGTGGCCCCGTCGGGGAGAGCATCCAGGAGCACCGGGAGAACACGGGGCTCATCCTTATAGTGCTGCTGGTCTTCGTGCTGATGTGGGGGCCCTGCTCCGTGCTCGGCTATGTAGCGGCCATGGGTGGCCTGCCTGCCACGCCGACGGCTTTCGTGACATCCAGCCTCTGCACCATCCTGGCCTACTCCAATTGTGCCGTCAGCCCCATCCTGTGCTTCTGTCTCTCCCGTGCCTTCCGGGCAGGGCTCAGGAAAGTCTTCTGCAGGCCGATGGCAGCCAGGCACCCCAGGGGTGTGGGAGGGGCTGGTATGGTGATGGAGCCTGTCCAGCCGGGCCATGACAGGGCCCCAGGAGGCCTATGGGGTCTGGCTGGGGTCTGAGAGGATAGGCTGAGGGGAAGGCTGAGAATCAAGAGAGACGGGAAAACCCTTTAGCGATATTAGAGCCCGTCCCTTCCGTTTTACTGGTGAGGAGACTGAGATCCAGAGAGGGCAGGTGGCCCAGCAAAGGTGACACAGCAACTAAGCAGCAATCAGGTCAATGTTTCCATTCTACCTTGGGGCTCACAGACCCACAGACGCTACTACTTTCCAGTTGTATGACCTTGCACAAATCCCTTAACATCTCTGTGCCTCAGTTTTCTCATCTGGAAGATGCGATAATGACCGTCCCTTCTTCACAGGTCTGTTATGAAGATAAACTTACTTAACACACGTAAAGTGCTTAGAAGAAGGCTGGTGCTCGGTAAATGCATATGAGTGTTGGTCATTACTACTATTATCATCATTTATTTTTATTAATTCAGGGGCATCTGAATGAGTAGACAAGAAGGTGGTAAAGGGACTTCAAAGGGTAGAGAAGCAGGTGGAGGAATGATCTGGGGGCTGACAGCCTGGGGTCCTGATTCCTAAAGGCCTGGGGATTGAGTGGGGCGAGGGGAGAGGCCAGCCACAGCCTGGGTGGGGCTCACAGCCCAGGAGAGCCTTTCAGCCACCTCTCCCTTCCCTGCCTGCACACCCCACCCCCCCCAACTCTGTCACACCCACCTCTCAGCCCAGTAAGGGACACGAAGGCAACACAGAGCGAGAGTCCGGGCCTGCGAATTTCTGAACGCCTTCCTTTCTTCCCTGTAGTTTCTCTTCCCAGCGTGGCTGGGGCAGGGACCCTTTGGGAGCCCCTTTCTTCCCTCCAGAGCCGACTGGAGGTCCCCACCCTCCTACCCCTATCTTCTCTGAGAAATTCCCAAACTCCACGCCCTCAGGCTTCTCTGCTGGCCTGGGGACTGGGGAGATTGTCTATACTGAAATTCCCAAGACGACATACTCTGCTTGGTAATAGGGTTACAGCTAAACACACACGCACGGACTCTGTCGTCGAAAAGTTTGAGAAATGGTTGAACCAATTCAAACTGATCTCATTGCTGCAGGACTTCTCAGAGCCTTGAATACCCCAAAGGCCACTGGGACCCTCTGAGAGGGGCTCCAAGCAGGCAGCTTCCCCAAATCCATGCCAGGGACCAGTGTTCCGGGGAACACACTTTGGGAAAGAACCCAGGGGAGAAGCTACAGTGTTGAGCAGGAAACATGCTCTCGGCACCCTGGGGCAGTGGTCTAAGCCTCATTCTCCCGCCGGGCGGGCATCTCCTCCGGACACTTTCCCACGGTGACCAAGGTGAGGTGAAACAGGCTGCTGGTTCTGGGAACTTCCCCCTTCCTGAGCTGTGACCCCACCCGGTTCCCACTCAAAGCGTGTCGGAATGCAAGTCAGAGGGGCATCTAATCACAGGGGCAGCGTGAGTCAGCTCTCATTTCCCATCACATTTGTAA
The DNA here is from genome assembly GCF_041296265.1 of Equus caballus. Lineage (NCBI taxonomy): Eukaryota > Metazoa > Chordata > Mammalia > Perissodactyla > Equidae > Equus > Equus caballus. Next base: position 40,026,394 of record NC_091703.1, read on the forward strand.
GCAGTAAACAAGTCCTGCCCTCTGGTGTAATTAGTACCAAATTTCTTGTGATGTGCAGATTGGGAACGGCTGCCTGGAAGGCTGAGCCGAGGGCAAGCCTGCCAGAGAAGAGAGCAGTCCCCTTGCCCTGTGATCCTGGTCCCCAGTGGCCACAGGGATTTATATGTGAAGAGGGACAAGGAGGAAAATGGTATTTGTCGTGTACCTAAGCTTCTGTGGGTCCCGTGCACGTTCTACACTTCACGTGTGCGTATCTGCATGCCGCTCTAATGGCTGTACAACGATCGTGGAGGAAGGAGTGACGGTCCCCTTGCACAGACGAGCAGTAACTGATCCTGGGCACTGGCCCGAGTATGGTCCAGCGGCGCCAAGAACCCCCCTTTGTTGCTCACAGACCCCAGCCCCTCCTGCTGGCTTGGCATCGCTACCCAGGGTTGTGGGATTTCCTTGCTCATTGTTCCAGAGCAGAGGGTGGCGCCCTGTGGGTGCAAGTGTGTGAGTCAGTGTCTCCAGACCTGAGCAGGGCCTGGCACTGACGCTCAGTGAGGACTGTGAAGATGAGCAAATGAGTGGTCCAGTGCAGTAAGGTGACCTGCTTGCTTTAGAGAATCATCTGACTCATCTCTCTCACCTCCTCACCGTGACCTACAGGCCGTATGCATTCTGGATTCTTCACCTCCCTGACCCCATCTCCTGCACTCTCCCCTCCTTAACGCAACTCCAACCACACCAGTCTCCTTGCTGTCCTTCAAACACACGCTGCCACCTCAGGGCCTTTGCACTTGCATTTCCTCTATGTGGAGCTCTCTTGCCTCAGCTATCAGCCTGCCTCCCTCTCTCACTGAGGGCTCATCTCAAACATCACGTCCTCAGAGAGGCCCTCCCTGACCACGTCATCTAAAATATCACCACGTCACTCTCTACCTTCTTATTCTTCTTTGTAACTCTTATTGCCAAATAATTACATTATTTACCTATTTATGTGCTTGCTGTGTGTTCCCTGTCTTATGTGTGTGTTTGCCGTGAGCTCTATGTGGAGACAGGCCTGTGTTTGTTCTCTGTGTCCCCAGTGCGTAGCACAGACCTGGGCACATCATAGCTGCTCAGTAAATCCTGTTGAAAGGAATGGGAGAGAGGGAGAGGAGAACGTGGACTCTGTCACACAGCAGCATCGGTGCTACTTTTCACAGGAGGAAAGAAAACAAGGAACCTTAGTAAAAGAACCAAATTTACTTCAGTTTAAGGCAAGTTCCACACAGAGACTGTCTCAGAGACGGGCGGGCACAGGAGCAGACAGCGTGGAAACACCACCATCATGCACGACTGGGAGGGAAGCGGTGTCGGGCAGCAGATGGGGATCGGGGCTGCTCTCCGCCCAGGCTCGGGGGCCTGAGGGGGCTGAGGCACCCCGGGGGAGGGAGGGACTGGCATGCATGACCTGCTCCCCACGTGGGCACAGGCTGGGCGCTGGGGGACCCGGGGTGAGAATGCCTGTCTCACCTTTCCCACAGCAGGGGCAGGGGCTCCGGCTCAGACACCAGAGCCCAGGCTGAAAGATGAGGGTGGATTTGGGGGGACAGCTTGGAACAGGGTGACCCTAGAGCCAAGACGGCCTGGGGGAGGGGCTGTGCTGGTGAGGAGTGGGGTGGGAAAGCCGGCACGGGATGAATGGACTCTCAGCACACCAGATTCGAAGGTAAACCCGGGACCACTGGCCAGCCCTCTTGCCTCACAGATGTGGGAATGGACCCAGAAGGCAGAGGGGCCTGGCTTGGGTTCCCCCCGCAGGCAGGGCTTGAACCCAGGACTCCCGTCTCCTGTCCATGGACAGGGGGGCAGTGTGGGAGTGCCGGGGCCAGGCTGCTCCCCGCTCAGGCCTCCAGTGGACAGCAGGGAGTGGGCACCAAGGACCCTGAGCAGCCCCTGGGGGCAGGAGGGGAGCCAACCGTGGAGGTGTCCGGGGCCCCCCTGTGGATGCGTGTGTCTAGAACCAGCGTCATATGGGGCCTGAGAGGCACCAGAAAGGACCTGTGCCCGAAAAGCCTCCCTTCCTGGCCCACCCAGCCTCTCCTCCTGGGTCTGCAAAGCTCCCACGGCATGCAGTGTCCACGTTCAGACATCCCGGCACCCTGGCAGCCCCCGGGCTTCCCTGGAACTAGGGACACGGTAGATACTGGGGTGGCAGTTAGGGGTGGGCGACAGGAGTAGACACCACAGGAGTGGGGAGGGACAACAGGGCCTGGAGGAGGGAGGCCCAGACCAGGCTTCTTACAGGAGCACACGGGATCGCTCAGGTGGGCTGAGGGAGACCCCAAATATCCTGATTGTTAACACCTTCCTGGCTGGGTTAGAACCAGGTGTCAGGGAAATAAGAGAAGAGCAGGGGCTCAGAAGCCACCTCCGCCACCTGTGGCCCCCAGCTCCCTGGATTGGGGCTGTGCGGTCAGGAAAGTGGGAGGAGTCTCCAGAGACCCCGCCCCCTGCCGCAGCCCAGGCACACAGGCGCCAAAGGCCGGGCGGGCTGGGTGGACAGTAGCTGGGTCTGGGGCTCCTGCCTATCCTCCTCCTGGCTTCCCCAGGCCCCAACCCTGCCGCAGGCCGGGATCAGATGTGCGTGTGCAGGGGGGAAGCAGGGGGCGTGCGGCCCGGGGACTGCGGGGGCGACTGCGCCGGGGCGGCGGGCGGGGGGCGCGGGCGGATGCCCTGCGCCTTCATGTAGGACACCAGCTGGTCCGGGATCTCGGCCAGCACGTCGCGGGCCAGGCGCGCCATGCTCAGCACGTGGTTGCCGGTGCGGTCCACGTAGTCCCTGAAGGGTACGAACTGGCCAGCAGGGAAGGCAGGGTCAGGCGAGGGCTCCTGCCGGACCCAGCCTCCCAAATCTCCAAGCCTGGGATCCTGTCCCCCTCCTCCCCAGACTCCGCCCACTTCCCTCGACCCCTCCCCCTGAGGGTGAATTGTCGGAGTCACTGCTCTTCCATTCACTCAACACGTAAGTAATGAGCCCCTATTCGGTGCCAGGAGACACCACCCAACAAGAGTCCTTAACCTCTCAGGTCTTGGCACTGAGCACAGGCGCTCAGCAGGCGCCCAGGAAAGGCTGAAGGAGTCCCCTGGCTTCTGGAAACGGGCTCTCCTGTCTCCTCATACCTCTCAGGCAGAGCCCTCTTGGTCTCTTTGGCCCTGCTTCTCCTCTTTCTCTCTGGCGGACACCTACAGTCAGGCCCCTTTGGCTTCCTCCCAGGGTGTCCCCAACCCTGGAGAGCCTCGGGCTCACTCCTGCCTCTAGGCCTTTGCATACAGCATCCCGCCTCCCAGACTGCCCTGGCTCTGGGTGTTTCCACCCCCCTATCTTTGGTCTCCATGTCTGGAATGACTGCCCCCCCTCTGATTTTTTTCAATCCAGGGGTTATGGAGAATGTCAGTTTTTTATTACGAATCTCCTAAGCACTAGGGACTCAGTCTGTGGGAGATTCAGGGAGGGCCGGGCTTACTGGGGTGCGTTCTGAGGCTGGACTGGACGGGGATCCCCTGAGGACAAAGACCTGTCTGCTCATTGCATTTGCCAGCCTACGTGGAGATGTTGAGACACGGACTCAACAAGGCAAGCAGTGCCTGTTCTCGGGGAGGGCTGCAGCGACACTAAAGACACCGGCTCCCCCTTGAGGGGTTTGCCATCGCCCGGGGAAGGCAGCCCAGCAGAGAACAACAGCAGCTGCAAGCAGTCAGATGGATGTTCTCTGCAGGAGGCTGTGGGGCCGGGGCTCAGAGGGCTGGGCAGAGCATCCTGGTTGGGGCAACAACAATGTTGGGCGTGAGTCTCAGACATGGCAGAGCTGGGACAGCCCACAGAGAAGTGAGACCCAAGCCTGACTTCTGTTCCCTTCTGTGGTGGCCAGGCCACTCTGGGGCTCCCAGTGCCCCCTCCAAGGCCCTTTTCCACAGAAGGCTTCAGAAGTGGGTGTGAGGTCAACCTGGCTAGAGGGGCTCTCAAATTTTCCGCGGGGCAGGCAGGGTCTGGGCTTCACCTGGACGATGTCCCGCTCGGCCAGCTTCCCCCGGGAGGAGATCCGCACGTCATCACCATCCAGCTCCACCATGGCTGTGCAGGGAGGAGGGGCATGGGGGTGGGGGGAATTAATGGTGGGTACCTGGGCCTGGCAAGACAGTGGACTTATCCTCCAATCCCGGCCATTTCAGGGCAGAGACCGTCAGACCAGACCCGCATGTTAGAGAAGAGGAAACTGAGGCCAGGAGACAGGAGGAGCCCAGCAGGGTGAGTCTCTGACTTGTAGCCCAGGGCTCCAGCTCCCCCACCCTCCCTAGGCTCCCAGGGTTGGAGGAGGGAGGAGTGACGTGGGGCCTCCCCACAGCCTTGGGATGTGGGTGTAGGGTACACACCCTGACACTCCCCTCCCTGCGCAAACAAACGCACCTCACACCCTGCCTGCTCACCCAGAGAGTCACCCACGCCCAGGCGTGAGCTCTCACTCTTTTGGGACGGGTCATTCCCAAGGGCCTGAGCCTCTGGGGAAACATCTAGGGGTCTGGGGACTCACCGTCGAACTCCGCCTGGCCCACGCCGATGATGATGATGGACATGGGGAGTTTGGCAGCCTGGGAGACAGCATGGAGAGGGGGTGGACCCAGGCGAGGGGCCAGTTAAAAGAAAGGGTAAATCATGGGTAGGGACAGAAGGAGGTGGATCAAAAGAAAGGCAGACAGAGAAGAAATGGAAGAGAGGTGGATGGAGACACACAGAGAAACACAGAAAGAGGAGTTGGGGCGGGGGAGAAGGCAGCCAGGAATACAGACCAAAGGAAACAGAGGTGGGGCATCAGCAAGGAGGAGAAGGTCGAGGGGGAAGGGGGCAGAGGGGAAATGGGTCACAGGTCTGCTTCTGTGAGACACCTCCATCCCCTCTCCTGCCGCTGGGCCTCCATCATGTGGGACATCTTTTACGGGGGCCTGAAAGGAGGGCCAGCTGTGGCTGGGGCCCCTTATACAGGCAGACCAGCTGGGAGCGGGAGCCATGTTCCTGTGCCTGTCACCTCTTCTACCTGGCCAGGCCGGCTGGGGTCCAGGGTAGCAAACCCAAAGTTGGGTTAATGGGGGAGCCACGGGCATCTGGAAGTAGTGGACCACCCAGTGTGATGAAGTGGTGGGTACAAAGCTTAGGAGCAGGAGCCCCCATCAGCCGGTGTGCCCCACCGCCCAAGCCCCACTGCCCAGCCCTCCAGGCTCTCCAGCAAGAAGCCAGGAGTGGTCCCAAGGAGGGTGGGGAGAGGAGAAGCCACACCCCAAGCATGTCCCTAAAGGAGCAGGAGAGCACGCCCCTGGGTCCCCTAGGAGGCAGACAGAGACCCCTCCCCTCCCCCGTCCCCAGACCCTGCTTACATTGACGATGGCCTCCTTGGTCTGCGCCATGTCCGAGATGACCCCGTCGGTGATGATGAGCAGCACGGAGTACTGGGAGCCATCCTGCACTGCGGCCGCATTCCTGGGGGGCACAGGGGCTGAAGGTCCGTCTGGCCGGGCTCTGGCCATGTTTTCCCCCGACAAGGACCCTTAACACTTTAGCGAGACAGCTCTTTGAAGGGGGGCGGTCTCTTTAGGATCAGAGTTCCCTGAAAGGCGAGTCAATGGGAAGAGACACTCCCTCCGCCTTCCTGAGAGGACAGGTCTGGAAACAAACGCCTTGTGAGCCGTTGGGACGGGGGTCTACTGACCCGAGCACTTACCTGGCCACGTGGGTGACCACGGGGGCGAAGTTGGTGGGGCCGTAGAGCTGCACTGTGCGCAGGCTGTGGTGGTAGGCTTCCAGGATGCCATCGATGCCGCAGCACGAGGGATTCTCCTGGTTGCCGTTCTGGGGGCACAGTGGATGGAGAGGCTGAGCCCAGGAAGGAGGGTTGGGAAAGAGGGCAGCCTGGGGGTCTCTGGGGGCAGAGCTGGGGTGGGGAGGCCAGAGGTCTGGGCTCCCCTAACTCTTCTCTGGTGGGGGGTGGGGGGCAGGGGAGGGAGCCCCCAGGGCCCATCCTGAAGGGCAACATCTAAACCTGCTCCTTGACCCCCTCCATGTACCTGCTCAGCTAGGCCCCCAAGAGCTCCGGCTGCTCCCCTCAGGAAAGCTCGGGCCAGCCCACCACACCCTAAAATGACTGCCAGCGGCTGATCCATCCTCTTGTGCCCTGTGCCTAGCACAGTGCTTGGCACTCCACAGGCACGTGAGGGATATTTGCTGTTAGTGATCCAGTGACTGACTGTCCCCAACTCGTGGGAGGGAGGGAGAGGAGGTGGCCTGAGGAGTCACCTCCACAGGGCCCCCATCTCAGGGGGTTCCTGGAATTAGCTGCAGTTGCCCATACCCAGTCCACACCCCTTTATCCTCATTTCGGGGCCCTTGGTGGACAGTGCAGCCACGTCTCCACTGCACTTCCACCCAGGTCTTCTCAGGAAAAGGAGGCCAGAGCCCACTGTGGTGGCTTCAGACGTGGAGGGGAGTGTTTGTGAGCAGGGTGGGGAGTGGGTTTCTGGAGGCCCTGATACAAGACCCCTCCACAGAGCGGGCAGCTTCCCCCGCCCCCCCCCCCCAACAAAGGCTGTGCCTTAAGTCCCTAGGCGGGGAGGATGGGAAATGCCCCTCCCCAGGCTCGGCACCACACCCCATGCCTGCTCGGCCCGCAGCCCTTCCTCCCGGGATATCCTACCAGTGGGAACTCGTGGGACACCCTGCCGTCTGGGGGCAGCTTGGCCCCAAAGCCGAGGGCGGGGAACATCTTGTCGCTGTCGTAGTGCTGGATGATCTCGCCGACGGCAGTCAGGGCCAGTGCGTAGGCGTTCAGCTGGTAGGGGCTCATGTAGTGCAGGGACGTGGACTGCGAGGGGTTCCCTGTGGCACAGGACGTGGGACGTTTGCCAGCCTGCACGCTCTGAGCCCCCCGGGTTCAGAATGCAGAAGGGGGTGTCCAAGGGTACCCCTAACTTGTATTTTGTTACTCTTGACTCCCTTCTTTCTCTCTCACCACACATTCAATCCTTTAGCAAATCCTGGTTCAAAACCTCCAAAATATATCCGGAAACCCACCAGCTTCTCCCCTCCTCCACGACACCACCTTCCTCTGGCGTGTAGCGTCGCAGCAGCCTCCTAACTGATGGCCCTCTCCCTGCCCTTATGTTCACAGTGAGCCTGTCAAACCTCAGGCAGCTAGATCACCCCTCTGCTCTGCCCAGAATGTTCCAGTGCTCCCATCTCACCTGGAATTAAACCCAAAGTCCTAACACGGGCCCAGAAGACCCCACGTGATCTGGCCTCCAGTTACCTCTCTCCTCATCTCCTACCATCCTCCCTGTCACTCAGTCCCAGCCTCTCGCCATTCCCACCTCAGAGCCTTAGCAATGGCTGTTCCCTCTGCTCTGGGACACTTTTCTGCAGAGGTACGTACACATGACTTGCTCCCTCGCCTCTTTGAGTCTCTACTCAAGTGTCACCTCCTCAGCGTGGTCTTCCCTGAACAGCCTATTAAAATTTATAGCCTCCCCCACAAACTCCCTATCCCTCTTCCTGGCTTAATTTTTCTCCATGACCCTTGTCACCACTAATATTGTCCATATTTTTCTAATTTGTTTATTAACGAGAGGCAGTGCAGCATGTCCTGTTCCCCCAGGGAGACTAGGTGTCTCAAGGGTAAGACTGGGGCTCAAGGTATGTAGGCCCAGAGCCCAGATTTGTTAGTGACCACAGTCCAACCTGGGGATACCTTCGCCATCTTGGTTGTATCTTTGGTTCTTCAGGACTAAGAACCCCTTCTTCAGTGAGGATGAGGCCAGAGGGTATGGGAGACCTGCCTCCCAGCCAGGACCAACTAGCACAGCCCTGAAAAGCCCTCCCCTTTCCAGTCCCCTCACTCCCCCTTCCCGCCCCTCTGCCCATCCCCCTACTCACCATTGGAGGCAGTGAAGTCGATGGCCACTGTGAAGTTGATCTGGGTCCTGGAAGAGGGAAAACAGCAGGGGAGTTACCTGGACAGAGGCAGTGCTGTGGGCAGGGTGAACAGTGCTGGACAGGGAGTGAGAGACCTGGCTTCCACGCCAGCCCCACGGCTCGCCAGGTATGTGGCCTTGGTGAAGTCACTCATCTCCCTCCAGTCCTGGAAAACTGGGATAGTAATGTCAGCCATGCCCTCCCTCAACGGGTGGTTGTGAGCCTCAGAAGAGTTGGGTAGGGTGAAAGCTCTTTGAAGATGATCATGCTCTGTGTGAGCACGGGGTTATGGTTACTTAATTCCTCCCCAAACCCTGTCCCTGGGCCCACCTGAGGCCCGCGAAGGAGGGTCTCACTGTATTTCTGGCTCAAAGTTGGAGTTCGATTCAGGGTTAAAACTTATTTGACAAAAAAGAGAGACAAGTAGTCATTGTGCATCTCCTGAGGGAGGAACAAAACACCACCCATGAGATTGTCTTGCCAAAAAATTGAACCTGAATCCAGGTGAGCTTCCAGAGCTATCTACTGGTTGTTTACAGGAAATGCAGGGGACAGAGGAGCATGTTAAATGACACCACAGGGGATGCAGCCAGTAAAAGCCAGTCTGTGGGGAAATTCTGTCGGAGCACTTCTGGAAGAGTGGTCCATGGCCCAGCAGCGTTGACGTCCCCTGGGAACCTGTGAGGAGTCTCCGGCCCCGTGGACCTACTGAATCGGAATCCCATGGTGGGGTGCAGGAATCTGTTTTAGCAAATCCTTCAGCTGTTTGGGGCAACCAATAGATGAAAGAGAATTAAGGGACAAATCAACCAATTGCAATATATGGATCTTGTCTGGATTTCTGATTCAAATAAGCCAATTAACAAACTTTATAAGACAATTGGGTAAATTTGAACACTGACTGGATATTGGTATTAAGGAACTGGTTGATTTTTAGGTGTGATTATGGTACTGTGGTTTTATTTTACAAAGAGATAGTCCTTATAGTTTAGAGACACATCCCAAAGTATTTGGGGGGATGTCTGGGATTTGCTTCACCATAACTGGATAAAAGGGAGAGTCCATGGAACAAGACTGGCCATGGTTGGTAACTGTTGAATCTGGGTGAAGGGTACTTAGGGGTTCATTCTATCTTCTCTCCACTTTTGCATGTGTTTGGAATTTTTCCATAATAAAAAGTTAGGTCTTGAGGATTCAGATTCAGGGTTGAAACTTTCTGAGGGTTTGGCTGTTCTGGGTTCTGTGCTAGATGCTGACAGAACAAAGCTGACAAGGCCTGAGCCCCTGACATAATCTAGTCTTGTGGTTCTCACACTGCAGTGAGCGTAGAGTCACCTGGGGAACTGATTTAAAAAGGAGGCCCCAGCGCCCCACCACCAGGGATGCCAATCCAGTTGGTCTGAGATGGGGCCCAAGAATCTGCTTCTTCAACAAACATCACCTGCCCTCATCCAGGGATTCCAAGGAGGGGTTCTGGGATCACACTCGGGGAAAGTTTTTTTTTTTGGTTTTGGTGGTTCCAAGGTAGGGCTAGGAATGATGTAAGATGAGGCCAGTCTCACCTCACCTGCCTTTAGCAGATGGTCCCTATTGGAAACCACAGTCCTCTCTCCATCTGATCACAGCCGAGCTGCTACTCATGGAACCTTTGTCCCCGAGGGAGGGTGAAGGACATGGTTAGCAGGAGACCCAAGCCAGGGTCTGCAGGCTGGAAAGAGTCCTCCCCACACTCTTTCCCCGTCGTCTGCTGCCTGGGGGCAGAGCATCCAGTGGACTCCAAGCTCTGAGGGAGAAGGAGCCACAAGATGGCAAGAGCCTGGGTCCCTGAATGACTGTGTGGAGCAGCTCCCTACCCATCCCTGCCACCCCATGAATGAAAAATCAGCTTTCATTTGGAGCAAGCCTTGAGGTTGGAGGATTATTTGTCATAGCAGTTGACCTACCCTGTTCATCTGCTGTCTGTTGTCATCTCTCAGTGTCTTTGTTAGAGAAAAGGAGACATTTGGAGGGTAAGAGCCCTGCCCCAGGGGCTACTCTTGGGAGGGTGGTTGTAGCCCACAGGACTACAGCTGAGGGACACCATCAGCCTGACTCTTCCAAATAAAGGGTGAGGGCAGAGGTAAGCTTTACTCCTTAAATAACTAACTTCACTAGTCTTCCCCTGCTCTGAGTTCTGAAACAACTCAGGGAAGGGCGGGCCTGGAAAGCAGGTACTTTTGTGGGAAAGTTACTTCTGCAGGCCCGCCTCTCCTGCCTAAGGGCAGAACAGGGCAGGACGCGAGCTGCTGAGCAACCAGCTCCCTCTCTGACACGAGGGCAGAGGTGCCCCTACCCTTCCTCCAGGCCCATGTGGAGGAGGTGGGAGGCCAGGAGGAGAGGATACCCAGACAAATGCCACCAGTGGCCACCTGCCCGGACACGCAGCACGTTGGGCTCTGGCTCCTGGGAGCCCGGTCTCTTACTCGGGTTCCCCAGAGAGGGTGAAGAGAGGGGTGGGGGTGGGCTGGGCAGGCTCCAGCGTTCTGACTTGTCCATTCCTTGGCACTCGTGGCGCCAGCTTTGCGCAGCAGCCCGGCCTCTGAGGGCTCCTTCTCGATGAGACGATGAGACGTCACAGCACCCAGCCCTTTAACTCATCAGTCTCCGTCTGCATCACACCCCACCTGGCAGCTGTCAGGCAGGCAGGGGCAGGATTATTCATGACCATGCACGAAATGTAGCACGGTGACAGAAGGAACCCAGCCACTGGCTAGGCGTGTGGCCTCGGGCAAGTTATATAAAATGGAGATACTCATCCTCACCCTGCTCCCTGTGTTCTGTAAATTGGGGACACTATGCAAATGAGAAGGATAAAAGGATAAATAGGATGAAGATGGTTTGAAAATTACCAGGTGCTACGAAACGAAACGTGAGGGGTGGTTGCTCCGTGAGATAGAGGACAGAGCAGTTCTTGGGGGGAAGGGAGCAACGGCAGGGTCTGGAGTAGGCTCAGAGGAGAGGCGGGGAGGGCGCAGGCTCAGCTGGTAGAAGCAGAGCCCGCAACCTTGAGAGTGTGGGTTCAAGGCAGCAGGGCGTGGTGTCATGGGAGAGGGAGTGTGGCTTCCCAGGGCCAGGCTCTTCCCTCAGACCTGGAGAACCGGGCATCCCAGCTTGGCTGGGATGAGTCTTTGGCAGCTGTCCTGCCTGCCTCCTCTCCAGACAGGTGTAGTCACTCACCTGCCTGCACCTGTGGGCTCTCGGCACCCACACCCTGAGCTGGCAGGGAGCGTGCTGGGCAGGACCTCAGCTCGGAGTCAGGCTCCCTTTCCACGGGCTGCTGGCTGGAGCCTCCAGGCTTCCCTGCCTGCCTTGGCCTGGACACTGACCCCTTGGGTTCTTTCTGCTCCTTAAACTTGTATTTGACCACAAGCTGACCCTAGGACCATCCCCTGGCTCATCCCCCAATCCCTCCTACCCCTTTGGGTCCCTGATGACCCTGGGAAGGTTAATTACTGTCCCTCAGACAGACAAGAGGTATCAAAAGCTCAGAGCAGGAAGGAAGCTTAGAATTTGCCTGACTCCAACCTCTTTGTGTACAGAGGAGGAAGCTGATGCCCAGGGAGGGAAAAGGGACGTGCTCAAAGTAACCCAGCAAATTTACAGCAAAGAGGGGTCCAGAGACTGGGTTTTTTGGCTCCCTAGTCCAGGGCTCTTTCCACTCCCCTAAGCCCTTGATTCTCTTTGTGATGAAGTCCCTACCACCTCCAGGTCCCTTCTCTGCACGGGGCCCTGATATGACCCAGGCTGGCCTCTGTGGCTCAGGAGCGCCCTCTGCAGCCACTCAGGATCCAGGGCCACGCAGGGCTCTGGGCATCTGCTCAGAGTCCAGGGTCACAGGCTCCCGCCAGGGCTTCAGAGAGGCCAGGGTGGGGCCAGAGCTGCTGACGTCGACGTGTGGGGCTCCTTCCCCCTCCCTGAGAAACCAGGCTGGCTGCGTCTCTTCTTACCCTCCTTTGATGTAGTCGAGAAAGGTGCACTCCGACTCCACCGCAAAGGAGAGCAGCGTGACCTTGAAAACAAGAGGGAGGTCCGTCAGTGGGGAACACGGGGTGGGGGAGAGGGTTCCTGACAGTTACACTCAGTGGGTGCCCGTTTTGCATACAGTGCCCACAACGACCCTATGAAGTACTGTTATTATCCCCATTTTATAGCCAAGGACACTGAGGCTCCAAGAGGTGCCCAAGGACCCTGCGACAACATGGCTGAGCGAGATGGGATCCGGGTCCATTTTACTCCGGAGCCTGCACTCTTGGCCTGATGCCAACTGCATCCCAGAAGGGCCCTGTCTCTGTCACTGGGGTTCACGGACTCAAGCCAAGGCACGAATTTCCCCTAAGTGGACACCGGCGTGGAGTGTGGAGGGCAAGGGGGTCTTCCTGACACAGGCCTAACAACCCACCGGTGCTGACAAGCTCCATGCTTCCATGTCCCGCTAACGATCCTGAAACGTGCCTCTCTGGTCTGCGCTTCTCTTCAGCCTTACTTATCCCACCTCATCCCTCTGGCGTCTCTGGATCTCTACCCTCTCAGACCCAAGACCCTCATGAGCAGCCTTTCCTTTCCCTGGAGGTAACTGACCAACTGGGACCCCCTCTCTCAAGCAGAGGCCTCTTGACCTGTGCCTCCTGGCGCTTCGGCATCAGCTTTGCCAAGACGGGCAGCTACCTGGCAGCTCGTTACAACAATGATTTAGAATCGTGGAGACGAGTGAAAGCCTGGTAGCCAAAATCAATAAAACGAGGCAAGATTGGGGCCGAAGACCCTTTACCTGTGTCAGAGAACTCCACTGTAGGATTTGGGGAGCCCCCCACTGGGGCAGATTCAGCCAGCTTCATTGACTCACCGGTAGGCTTGGTGAGGGCCTCTGCTTGACAAAGCCGATGAGCCATTAACCCGAATAATGGGAGAGTCTCTGAGTGCTGACTGGGCCTCAGAGACCCCCACCCCCTGTGGACAAAGCCTCCTTCCATTCGGAGCGGACTATGGCAGTGACCTCTGCCCTAATGGACCTTAGAATCCCTGGGGAGCTTTTAAAACATCTTACAGCCCAGGTAAGGACCCCAAACAATTACATCAGAGTTTCTGGGGTAGGGCTCTGGCCCTGGGTCTTTTTTTAGCTCCTCACATGAGTCTAACCCACAGTCAGGGTTGAACCCCGCTCCAGGCCCTGGGATGAAGCCATTCCCTAACTTGCCTGACCATATGTATTCACTGAAGGACTTGCTACTCAAAGTATGGCCCCTGGACCCGCAGTATCGGCATCACCTCGATACTGGTTAGAGAGGCAGAAATGCAGATTCTTGGCATTTTAAGATGATCCCCAGCAGACTCTGCATAGAGTGAGTAAGGTATGAGAGGCACTCAACACAGATTCCTGGGCCCCAGCCTGGGCCTCCTAAAATGGAACCCAAGGGAACTGGCCTGGGCATCTGTATTTTAACAAGCATCCTGGACCCTGAGAGATTTTTTATGGTGAAGACTGGGAAGGAAAGTCAGGAGACCTGGGCCCAGTCCTGCTCTGTCCCTAACTCACTGTGACACCTGGGACAAATCACATCCCCTCTCTGGGCCTCCGCTTCTTTATCTCTAAAGTAAGAAAGCTGGATGAGATCAGTGATTTTCAAAACTTTTTTTTTTTTTAGCTATACATCCAAGATTCCTCAGCTGGGAAAGGTGCTGCCTGCCCTGGGGCAGGGAATGTGTGGGAGAGTTTCAGGGGTCTCACAATGACTGGGGCTCTACTGGTAGCCATGGCTGAGGCCAGGGGGCTAAGCTCCCACGTTGTATGGGGAGGTCTTGCGAGACGAAGAGTTATCCTGCCCAAAACACCGACAGCTCGTCCGCTGAGAAACAACTGCAGCTGTGGACAAAGGAAATACTACCCCAAGCCTCTCTGTGAAACAGTTACAGTCAGAGAAGCGGTGGTCAGCCGGCTCCGAATGAGCAGAGTCCTCCGCAGTTTACAGGCCTGCATCTTCCTGCACCTCCCATGTGTCCCTCACAGCCAGCCTGTGCAGTAAGCGGGGTAGGGATGACTTATCCACCCCATTTTACAGGTGGAGAAAATAACGTTCCTCAGAGGAACCCCAGAACTCCCTGACTATGACCTCTTCTGCGTCCGGAGTTGCCATCTGCCTGACTCAGATGACTAAGTTTGGCTGCGATAGCTGATGGGGCCATGGACTTGAAGGGACATGAAGGGTACAAACTTGGGTGTGTTTGCACTGCAAAGACATTAGCTTTTAGATTGTTCTATAAATGCACTGTGGGCTCTACCTCAGGGCCTTTGCACATGCTGATCCCTACAGCTAGAATTCTCTTTCCCCAGTATCCTCAGTACTTGCTCCCTCCCCTTCTTTCAATCTCTACTCAAATGTCACCTTCTCAGAGCAGCTTTCTTTGAACACTTTACATAAAATAGTAGTTTTGTCCCTGGCATTCCCTATCCCTTTATCTTGTTATACTTTTTCCCACAGCACTAATCACTGACACACACACGGGGATATGTGTGTATATGTATTTGTTCTCAGTCTCCCCTCACTAGAATATAAGCAAGCACTAGGAGGGCAGGGATTGGAGTCTGTCTTGTTCCCAGCTGTACCCCCTTGTGCCCAGAACAATGCCTGGCACATGGTAGTCCTCAGTAAATATTTATTAAATAAATGCATGAATGTCCTGAGGATCAGCCCCCAGAAGCCAGTGGGCCAGTGTGACCCCAGGATGGCCAAGGTTAAGTGGGGCAGTGCCTGCAGCTGCTGCCAGCTCTGAATCCAACTGCGGGGCTGACGGCCACCTCTCCTACCTTCTCCCTCTGTGACCCTGGGTGAGTCACTTCCCCACCTGCAGCCGTGGCTTCCTCTTTCACGACAAGGGTCTATCAGTTATCATCAATGTCCGCCTCTCAAGAGAACAACCTGTGCAAAGCACCTAATGGGAATTTCCCAGAGTAAGGGCCCAATAAATGTTACTCCTCTTCCTCTTCTTCCTGCAGGCAGTCCCCGTGGGAGCCTCTCTCGGGATTTCTCATTCTGTATCACAGTCTGCTGCACCGCCTCCACCATCTCCCCTCTGGGCTATTGCTCCATCGGCCCCACCCCTCCCCACCCCCAACCCGCCAGGTCTGGTTCCCACACTCTGCACACACAGATACCACGACTCCTGACACCAGACCTAGCTCGGGGCTCAGAACGTCTACACCAGGCGGCTGAGAGCGGGCGGCTACTCACTGTGCCAGAATTCACGTATTTCTTTTTCTTCATTTTCTTCTTCGGGTTTACCACCTGCAGGAAAAAAACAAGTAAGAAGGAGCCTTTCCAGGCAGGCAGGGCTGGGCCCCAGGGCTTCCACGGACCCCGGGCTGTGGCCTCAGCCCCAGCAAGCAGAGTGTGGGAGTGAAAACCTGGGGTCCAGGGGAGGAGGGTCCAGGGAGTGTTGTGAGAGACCGACACTTAGATTTATGCAACTGGGCTCCCCAGGTAGACCCAGTGTCCCACAACCAAACACACCTGGAATAATATTTATTTACCCTTCTTTCCCACTGCTTCTCCACGCACGCCCTCCACCCCATGCAACCAAAGGAGGCCCCGTCCATGCCTGCCCCTGTGGTTGGCTCAGGCTGCTTCCCTCACCCCAAATGCCCTCCCCTTCTCCCTCCACCAACTTCAACCCTCCCTGCTCTTCCTTTGAGACCCAGCCCTGGGGTTTCCCTGGGCCTTCGAGGCTCCCCTAAAACCGCCACCACCGCTGCCCTTGCCCTGCAGTCAGAGCCTCCTTAACTGCCCTCCGCGTGCAAGCTTGCATTCCAAACCAGACCTGTCATCAGAGACTATCACAGGCCGAGGGATACAGTAGGTGTTGGCGGGCTGACACAGTGGGTTCAACTGGGGGCGATTTGTGCCCCCCCCAAGAGACATTTGGTGATATCTGGAGACATTTTTGGTTGTCACAACTAGGGGGTAGGTAGAGGCAAGGGATGTGTGCACACAACACACAGGACAAGCCCCCACAACAGAGAATCAGCACATCCATGACGTCCCCAGTGCCGAGGCTGAGAAGCCTGGGCTGGCTGAGGGGCCCACCTCGCCCTGTGCTCCTCCGTGGTCTTTCCCAAGCACTGTATTTGTACTCTCATGGGAGCCTCACCAGCTCTTTTGTTTTTCACTTGGGAAGTCTAGGCCCAGCCTTTCCCTAATCTCCCATCAAACAAAGCAAGGCGGTTTTCACACCCGCTCTGCTGGCTGGCTGTAGGTTTCTGGTGAACTCATTTCCCCTCTCCCCTATCTCCTGTTCTTCCAGCAGGGGCAGCCAGCTGCATCTTTAGCAGAGTCTCTTCTGTCTGGATGAGTACTGATAGCCACTTCTGGAGATAAGGAAGGAAGGCACAGAAACACCAAGGGATTTGCTGAAGGTCACATAGCTGGTCTGGGTAGTGACAGAATTAGAAACCAAGTTCCTGCCTGCAGGCCAATGTTGCATACGTGACAGCCACCTTGATGACAAACACAAACACATTCCTTCACAAATATTCAGAGGGTGGGGATGGAGGTACCAGTTCCTTTCCTCTAGATTCTTCACTCCAGGTGGAGAAAGAAGATATGTCCTCAGGTGACAGGTGACAAGAGCTACCGAAAAAGGGGAGTCAGAAACCTGAAGGGAGTTGGAGGAATAAGGACCCTTCCTGGGGGAGCATCAGTAAAGGGTCCCTGAAGCAGGCAGTATGGAAGGCGGCCGCCAAGGGACAGGGAGGATTTGGGCACAGAGAGATGGAGAGAGGGCGTGGGGGTCAGGAGGAGCACAGGGTTGGGGTCTAGTCTGACCGCAGGACACAGGGTGGAGGAGTAAATTGGGCTGGATGGGAGAGAGCTAAGGATGCTAAGTTAAATGTCTGAACAGCAGCCAGCAGAGAACTCTGATGCCCTCTAGGCCGGTAGGAGACAAGATCACAGCAGGCTCTGAGATGCTGGGACCTGGTGGAGGGGAGTCCAAGGGGAGAAGGAGGGACATCTAGGGGGATGTTTGCCTGGTTCTGCCACCTAATAGCTGTGTGACCTTACGCAAGTTTCTTAACCTCCCCGTGCCTCAGTTTCCTTATCAGTAAAATGGGACCAAAAAGTACCTACGTCATAGAAAGATATGGGGATTAAATGGGTCAATACAAGTAAGTGTTTAGGACAGGGTCTGCAATGTAGTAAGTACTATGTAAGCATTAGCTGCTACTATTTTTTATTACTACTACCACCACCACCAGTCCAGGTGAGAGGTGATGAGGGCCTTGGGGGTGTTGGAACAGGTACCGAGCTATGGCAAAACAGCACTGTCAAGAAGTGACCACAGATCTTGGGCCCCGGTTTAGTTGTGGGGTCAGGGGCGAGCAGAGAGACAGAGAAGGAAGGAAGAGCTGGATATGGGGCATGGGGGGGAAGTTCAGGTGGGAGAGCTGGCAAGCTGTGCAGGTGGAAATTGAGAGGCTGGGGAGAGAAGCCCAGAACAGCCTCGCAGCCTCCACAAGCACGAAGGCCACCCAGACGATGCGGTGCTCACAGACACGTTCCTGGGCAAACGGCTTACTAGGCATTTCAGTATCCTGTTGACATGGGGGCACGGTTGCAGCTCCAATGCTGCACTGTGCCTCAGTTTCCCAATCTGTCCCACGAGGGCATGGAACTTTTAGAACTGAGTGCATCTCAAACTTTTATTCCAGAGTCACCCTCCCAGCTGAGGAGAACAAACACAGACTCCCAGGAGGCTGGGCGTCACCCAAAGACAGGGCCACAAGCACATTTCTTTGAAGTCTTCTGTATTATCTTTAAATTAGTCCGTATTCCACATTTTCACTCTCTAATTATAACTGTTTTAATATTAAAGCAATGTTTTGTTCTCAGATCTTCATGTGAAGTGGGCACTGAAGAAGCACCCTGTTTATTCTGAGGTTTCCTGCGCTCCCCAGCACAGCCCCCACCCCTGGCCCAGCCTCTCCAGCCCTAAGGGGCAGCACCCGAAATTCCACGCAGGGGACCATCGCCCCCTAGGGGCCAGGCCAGGACTCTCCCAACTCCCGGGCTGGAGTTGTCTTTCCTAAGCCTTCTACTCTCCCTCTCCTCACATCCCCAGGGTCCCTAAGGCCCCCAGGGCAGGTCTGGGGTCTGCCCTCCTATGCAAGGGGGCACTGAGTGGCTCCCAGGGGCCAGGAGCTGTGTGGCTCTGGTGATACATCAGCAAGTGAGACAACGTCCCTACCCTTGAGGACCTCATGGTCTTTGAGAGGGTGGGAAGTATGATAAACAGGTAATAACCACAGGAGTGGGGAGGCAGGAGCACTAAGGAGAGGCATCTACTTCTACCTTTGGGGTGGAGTGGGTGAGCAGGCAGAGAAGGCTTCCTGGAGGAGGCATATCCAAAGGGAGCCTCCAAGGATCAACAGGCCCAATCAGGTGAAGAAGAGCGAAGGGAGCCCCAGGGGAGGCACTGGCGTGAAGGAAGGCACAGAAGCTGAGCCAGTGTGGAGCTTCAGAGAGCTTCAGATGGCGTGATGGGGCTGAAAGCTGGGTGGGCAGAGGGAAGGGGCCGGGACCAGACCCTAAGGGCCTCCTAGGGGTGGATGTGTGCATCCGCCTCTATACACCCACCAAGTGCACACAGATAGCAGGTCGCTGGGCATGGCACCCATGTGAAGAGTAAAGAGTACCTGGTAAAGGGCCCTCTAGGATCTAAGCCGGGTGGGGGCTCTTTCTGAATCTCGTACCCCCTCCCCTGTGTGAACCAGGCGGAGGCTGTAGGTGGGATGCACAGCTGGGTTTTAAGCAGGGCAGCGATGTGGTCGGATTACCATTTTGGAGGAGCTCTCGGGTTACTGAGTGGAGGACCGAAGGAGGCGGGAAGGTCATTAGGGAGCTGTTGCAAAGCCCCACACGGGAGATGATGTCGTGGGGGTGGACGGGAGTGAAGGGAACAGAGGTCAGAATATTTAGCTTGTAGAAGGAGTGGGGTGCAGTCGTGGCCTGGAGGTGGGGCGAGGGGCAGGAGGTGTCAAGGATGACTCCCTAGGTGCTGTGGCCCCTGATGACAGCACAGGGATGAAGCCGGCTGGCCAGGGGGAGGGGAGGGCTGGGGGAGACTTCAGCCAACGCATTCAGCTGGGAAGGCTGAGTCTGAGGAGGAGCCAACACACAGCTGGACATTGAGTTGGACACCTAGGGGATGCCAGACCCGAGATGAGGATCTTCCGTGGCAGAAGCCTGTTCTCTCTTCAGGCAGTTCAGACTCTAGAAAGGCCTTCCCCAGCCAAAACCCACCTCCCAGTGACAACTCCCAAGGTGCAAGGCCTGCCCCCTGGGCTGCCAGCGTTTAATTCCTTTTCCACCTGATGGCATTTCCATCACAGTGCTTCTGCTTCCCAGCACTGCGGTTTCTCTGAGCGATTGCAAGGGAGCAGGGATCGAGGACCAGAAAACAAGTCAGCCAACCTTTCCTGCTTTTAGCCTGAGAGATCGTGGCCTCTTCTGAGCCTGTCAAGCACCCTTAGAAGCCAGACTCCAGGAGATTCATTTCCCTACAAATCTCCTTAAAGGAGGCCAGAAAAAGATGGAAGCGGTTTCTCTCTGCCTGTGGCAGGGGACAAAGACAGCCCTTCCTTTGTTGATGCAGAAAACGAAGCAGTTAACTCTGAGGATCACAGCCCTTTCAAAGAAATTCGCCCACGCTCCATCCTCACGACAGCCTCGTTCAACTGAATTCCGTGTGTGGATGTATCATAAACACCCACTGTGTGCCCAGCGGTGCCCAGGCCAACGTGAAGGGGGGCAACAGAAGGGGTGTCCCCTTGCCTGCCCTTGGGGAGCTTCAGTCTAACTGGGACACAAGACCTGCCCACTGGGAACAGAGATCCAGGGGGAGGGAGTGGAAGTATGGACGGATTCCGATTCAGTGATGGGAGTCAAAGCCAGCTCTTCAACTTCACTAGCTGCGTGGCTGCTCACGTGAGCATAGAGCCAGTTTTAGGATGGTTGTGAAATGTAAATCTTCCAGCACACGGGCGCTCGACAGATGATACTAGAAGACAGCACTGACATAATGCTTGCTAGGGCCCGGGCATTGTTCTAGTAACTGGTTTAATTTTCAGCGTGCATGGCACAGAGTGGTTCAGAAACTTAGCCGAGGCCACATGGCTAGGAGGTGGGAGAGTCAGGATATGAAACAAGCAGTGATTAGGGTTGCGAGGATTTGCACTTAAGTGAGTCTGGCACGAACTGTGCTGCCCATGAGGTTCAGAAGAGGGAGATAGTGCAGGCGGCCAGCGTGGCTGGGAGGGCGCCCAGAGAAGGACCTGAGCGAGGTCTGGAAGGTAGGAGGGCCTCCCAGGAGGGAGAGCACATGCAGGTTCAGCGGCAGAAACTGTCCTTTGAGGGCAAACTTTATCTCCAGAGAGATTGGGTGCCTTGTCCAAGGCTCCCCAGGTCTAGATTAGGGTATCCCCACTCCTGTTCCTCTCTTTCCTTCCGGAAAAGATAAGGTATACAGCAGGCCCTGAAACTGTTCTGATTGGAGGCAGAGGGTCACCTTGAACTCAGGACCTCCCGATGCTGTCGCCCGCCTTCTGCTCCACCCCAGCTTCCATCCCCCACCCTGTTGGAGGAGCTCTTTCCGGGGGCACTGTAACTCAGTGATTCAGAGTCGGGTGAGCCCAGGTTTTATCTTCGGCAAGTCCCCTAACTTCTCTGAGACTCAGTCTCCTTAACTGTGGAATGGGACAGTAACGCCCACCTCACAGGAGAGCACGCAGAAACTCCAGCCTGTGGCTCACTGTAGTCCTCAGTGACTGGAGGTCTGTATCATCAGAGCAAACCCCAGACTTCTGGCGTCCGCCTCACCTCGTAGATGTTGAATTGGCTCTGCCCGCGGGCCAGCTCCCGGTAGCTGGTGGTAAACTCCCCGATGAAGTCATGGCTGCAAGAGAAGGCTGCTGCTGAGACCACGAGGCCCAGGCTCTGCGCCACCTCTGCCCATCCCCCCACCTGTCACATCCCTTCCTCTGGTTCCCAATTCTGCCCGGGCCACTGCTCCAGCGGCACAGGCCAACAGAGAGGCTGGGTCCCTCGGAAGAGTCCAGTGTCACCCATGGAGCACGAAAGCCAGTAGTCACCTAGCAAAGAGCTGGGCCCTGGTGAATGGGACCCACTTCCACTTGGATTCTTGTTTGAACAAACCAGCAATAAAAGGTATTTTGGGGACAACTGGGGAAATCTGAATATGAAACGAATATTAGATGGTATTCAAGAATTGTTGTTCAGTGTGTCAGGTGTGATGATGGCATTCATAGTTATGTAGGAAAATGCCCTTATTTTTCAGACATTCTCAATGATATTTAGAGGTAAAAGTGCCATGATGTCTGTAATTTAAATTACATCAGTGAAACATAGATAAAGCAAATATGGCAACGTGTAACACTTGTGAAATTCAGGTGCTAGGCTTAAAAGCGTTCATTAAACTCTTCTCTCTACTTTTCTGTGTATTTGACATTTTTCCAATAACATTTTGGAAAAAACAATTAGCACTATGTCCGTCCAGGTAGCTGGAGGTGTCCACACCTTCTGGGGCTCTGCCCCTACAAGTGCGTGTTTAAGTGCAGCAAAACCTTGTATGAAGCAGAACTCCCGTCTCCCCTGTGGGTCGGGGAGGCCCCACCCACTGTCACTGTCCCTGGTGGAGGACCATGGGCAATGTGCTAGTCTGGGGTGCCTGCTGGAGAGTGATGCTCAGGAGGTGTCCCCGGGGCCTTGGCCCTCCTTGAGCCCACATGGTATATGGACTACATATTTACAGCTCTCAGCATTCAGATGATGAGCTCCTTGATGGCGGGACCAAATGGCGTCTGGTGGCTGTCCCCAGTTTTCCCTGGTAAAGAAGTATGGGGAACTCCAGGGTAAGATGAGGCAAATCATGGGAGGAAACAGGAAGCTGATTTGCCTCTAATGTGGTTAAAGAGGAGCAGAAAGAGGGACAGAGTGAGTTAAGAGAGGTAGTGCTGGCACTGGGGTGTCTGTATAGGAAGGTCTCAGCATGGAAGGGGCTCGGGCTAACTTACAGTGGTGTTTGCACAGCCCTTTACACTATCCCCTGTCCGCTCACAGACTTGAGAGGTACCAATGGAGATTGTGGGACTTAAAGCCCCTCTATGACACCCACTGTGGTGCCGCAGGGTGGAGGGTCACAGAAGTCAGGATGACATATTTGCATTTGGTTCAACAGACAAGTAGGAGCTAGTGAGGGTTCTGCACTAAAGCTGTGAGAGGCCTGTTCTTGTCCTGGTCTCTGAATTCCCAGCTACACGGGCTCCTGGGGGCACTTTGATCTGCAGAAGGGGAAGGCACTGGCCTCTCAAAGACCCCGAGCGGGATCTGCTGTCCCACCGGCCAGGCTGGCCCTGCCTCATGGCTTCTGAGTCCGTTTGTGCGCATCAAAGCTGACCGTTCCCATAGCCCACCCCCTCAGGCCCTGCTCCCTGCAAACAGCTCCTCTCATGAGCTGAGGCCCTCCCCGCGAGATTGTGGGGAGTCTCTGAGCGCTGAGCTCACCTTCTGCGCCTCGGTCACCCCACGATGCTTAGCCTCACACAGAGAACGTGTCCAGGAATGCTCAGGGGGTCACTAGGGTCTGTACCTTAGAACATGCACATTTCAGAAAATCCTAAATTCTCCAAGATGTGGGAGATTTGGGGCCCTGGCTGGCTGCTAGGCAGCTATTTGAGGAAAAGAGGCCTCTTGGGCCCCTTGCATCTCATCCTGCAGGACAGAGGTCCTCTGGTGTCTCAGTGGAGTTGGGCAGGGACGAGCCACTGGGGCAGTGGACCTCCCACAGGAAACGCAGGCCCCATCACCCCCGGAGCTGCCATGGGTGGAGGCCTGGGCACAGCTCTCCCCAGGTGGCTCCCCACAGTGGCTGCCCCCATCCCTGCTCACCTTCTGCCCTTCTGCCGGCTTACCTGCCATCTCGATCCCAGTCATACACCTCCACCTTGATAGTCCTGTAAAGCAAAGGGCCCATGGTGGGACAGGCTTGACCCAGCACCCATGTGGCCTGAGGACGGGGGTCCTTCTCATGCTCCTGGGCCAGAAGGGGATGCAGGGACACCCACTAGGCTCCAGGGCCCTCGGTGGAGAGGAAGCAGCCCAAGAGACAAAGGAACTATCTTGAGGCCTTTTAGCAAAGGTCTTAGGGACAGAGGCACCCCCAGAGATGTGAAGGGGCTTCCCCAGATTTCAGGGAGGATGTGGAAAAACAGCCTCAGACTTCAGTTCAGCCCACCTTCTCCTTGGCGACCCCAGATGGGGCACTGGTCCCAGCCAGATTGAGAATTTATCAGGGATGGGGCCATCGCAGTGGGGGTGGCACCCCCGGATCTCAGGCCTAAGCAGGGTGGGCTCTCCTGGGGAGGGGTAACAAGACTGCGTGGTGGGAGGCTGGGCTCCGAGGAGTCTGAGTGGTGGGGAGCCAGCCCTCCCCGTCAGGGATGGGCCCAGGGGCCCTGGCTCGGGGATGGCCTGCTGAGCTTTTCCATGCCATGACTGGCTCCTGAGTGAGGGTGTAATTATCTTCACATCTTAGCCTGGCTGCTTTAATTAGTTTGTTTTGACTCCTGTGCATGGGGCTGGGCTTTGGGAGCCCGTTTTATTTTTAGCCCGTTTCCATGGCAACGGGCTAGCGGACCAGAGGCGGAGAGGAGGGAGGTGGAGGGTTGCGGGTTAACCCTTGGTGCCAGTGGTCCTCCAGGGATGCCCAGGGATGGGGCAGCTGCCAGGGTCCCACTGCAGGGTCAGGGTCTGGGGAGGCGGGAGAGGCGTGGGGAGTGGGGGTCTCCGGCCTTCAGTTCTAAATGGGGCACACAGAGCCGGCTGCATGGGCCTGTCTGCTAGTAACATCTCTTCATCTCGCCCATGGCCAGCCAAGGCCCAACTCCTCGGGTCTGCGAGGAGTCAGCCTTCAGGTTCCAGAGCCCCAGAAGGAGGCGCTGTCTCCCTTCAGCTGAGCCTCCACGGGGCTTGGGGGCAGGGTGCAGAAACTGCTCTTGAACGAAGGAATGCCTGGTAGGCTGTGCGCTGACTGGATTTTTGTTACCAAAATGTAAAATGGGGTGGGCATAGAAGCGCACCATTTAAAGGAGTCCTTTAAATTCTTGTTAAAAAAACCCAAAACACGATGTCTCTCTGTGGTGAATTATTGTGGAAAGAAAAAAATATCTAGGCCCCCAACGGTGGGCTGGTGAGCTGGAAAGAGGCTGGAGAGTGGACTTGGACGCTGGGCCCCTAGCTGTGGGACCTGGAGATGTCATTTAACCTCCCTGAGCCACAAACCATCATTTTAAAGTAGGGATAATGAGAGTCTTGCAGAATAGCTGCAAAGATCAGTTGCTAAACACCCCTGGCATGCGGGTGGGTCTCTATAAAAATGCCTCTTTCTCGCCACTTTAGCATTTGGCCACACTGGACAGTTTTTTATGAAATTTACTTAAATCAGGGACAATGTGCCCAGGTCGCAACCGCAACTTCCGATTCCTAGAATGACAAGGCTGGAAGTGACCTGAGTGGCATCCGAGCCCGGCCGCCTGGCAGATCATCAGGGAGCTTTTTGGACACAGAGGCGCCCACGCCTGGTTCTTGGCAGCTCCGGCAGGGCCCAGATCTTAGTTTAAAGGCTTCCCCAGTGGTTCTGCTGTGCATGCTCTGGAGTGTGACCTCCAGCCCCTTCATTTTCACATGGGGAAACTGAGCCCTAAGGGCACCCAGTGACTTGCCCAGGACCACACAGCTGGTGAGGGTCTGAGCCAGGACTCTGCCCCACAGTGCTGACGTCTCCCAGTCCTTCCCCTAGAGCCCTCCAGCTCTGCGGGGGACCTTCAGAGACCCAGCAAGGAGTGCTTCTCCTTGGACCACCAACACCAGCCTCAGGCGACTAGAACAGCGACAGCCACATGCTCAGAGGCTGCAGGAGGACCCCGGTCACAGCCACAAGCCTTGGACACCCAGAAAACTCACTGGGGAGATTTTTTAAAAATCCCACTGCCAGAGGGCCTGATTTAATGGGTCTGGATAGGACTCGGGCACGTTTGTTTCGAAAAGTCCCCTGGCTGATTCCCATGTGCAGCCAGAGCCGATGACCTCTGTCGACGAGAGCACTGGTTTTCAAACTTGGTTGCACACTGGATCCCCTGGGAGCTTTAGCAATCCTGATGCCTATGCCTCACCCCCAAATTCAGAATCAGTTGATCCGGGGTGCAGCCTGGGCAGGGGAATTGTCAAAAGCTCCTCAGGGGATTGGAACTTGCAGCTGAGGTTGAGACACAGAGTATGAGATTCCTATGCAAACGCAGCCCAGCAATCAAGGCTCCAGGATGGCTGTAGCCTGGGGGTTCGATTAGCTCGGAGGCTGCAAGCTCCAGCCTGGGGGAGAAGGAGGTGAGAGAAACAGTGTCCAGAGACAAGAGAAGTCAGTGGCAGAAGCCAGACACAACTCTGACTACTCTGTTGACGGTCTGTCGCTGTCCAGCCCTCGCTGGGCTGCCCCAGGTCACCTCACAGCCACTTGTGGGCTTCAGGCCTGCTCCCAACCCCTTAGCACAGGCACAACAAAGGCTCGTGTCAGACCGACTGTGACTTCTAGGGACAGCACCCAAGAGAAGGGGCTCCTGGGGGTGGGACAGTAATGGGGCCTCTGCTGCCCACAAAATGAGCATCTTATTTGTCATAAAAAGGCTCAGAACATGGAGCCCCTAATCTGGGAGGCAGTGAGCTAGACAGGGACGACCGCAGGATCCGGGGCAGGCACCCTGGGCGGCAATCCCAGCTCTTCCTGGTTCTGGCCGTGTGGGCCTGTGCAACTGGCTTGACCTTCAGAGACTCTGTTTACGCCTCTGTGAAATGGGACAATCATACCCACATTGGGGTGGCTGTGAGGAGTCCACTACATCATTCACACCGTCAGCGTTGGACACGTGTTGTTCTGTTCCGTCTAAAATACTCAAGCCTTTTTTCCGAGCTCCTGTCCCCCAGACAATTCCTATTCACCATGAAAATGTCAGCTCCACAAGGCCAGGGATTTTTGTTTTGTTCACTGCTGTATCTTCAGCCTCCAGAACAGTCCCTAGCATATATTCGGTACCATAAATATTATTATTAAATATCTGTGGCTGACTAAGATCTCCTGACAGCTTTGCAAAGTGGGCCACACAGTAACAACGCCCTCCTCCTTCCATGAAATCACAAAGGGAGGCCCAGAGTGTGTGGCTTTCCCCAAATCACATATGTGGTTGCTAACCACAGGAGGCCTCGGGGCCGGGAGCATGTCCTGTGGGTCTCTGGACACCTGGGGCCAGAGTGACAGAGCCGGGTGTGTGTGAGCCTCCGCAGGCCAGCAGTATGAGGAGGGGTGCTGGCAGAGACGCCGGGCTTCCCTCCCAGCACACCAAGCCGCTCTATCTATAGTCCACTCTGAGCCAAACTGCAGGTCAGCCTCCTAACGGGCCTCTCCAGGGTGGGAGAAGGCACATTTCCCTGCTGCTTACAAGTCCCTGGGGCTCACAGGCCCTGAGGGGTTCACCCTAAACTGACTGAGTCAGTCCAACACTCCAGGAGCTTCAGGAGGAAGAGGAGAGCCAGGCCTCTGTGGGGCAGGCAGTGAGCCTGGAGGGCACAGGCACCATGCAACCCTGTTCAGTGACTTTGCCTCCTGTCTGAGGACAGCATCTGCATGTGTGAGCTGAGTGTGATAAGAAACTCCTAAACTGGCCTGGCCCCTCCCATGTGGGGGCGTTCAAAGGAGAAGCACCTGGTTCATCCAGGGGGCCAGAAGTGTGAGGTTTCCGTGATGTGAGAGTCCCCAGCTCCGGGAATCTGCTCCCCTCTGCAGGGGAGGACCCAGTACCCTGACCGCCCTCTTCAAATCCACTCAGTCAACACAAGGGGTGAGTGACAGCAGCCCAACCCAGGGGCATCTGGCTTAACGGGGACAAATCCTCAAGTCACAGAATGTTCAAGGAGAGAGCAGGGGGACTTTGGTGGGGAACTGCTTCCTGTCATCACCCCACTTCACCCCATGGGAGGCCTGGACTGGCTCTGACCCTGATGCCATTTCCTCGGACTCCAGCTCTGCTCAACTGGGTTGCTTGGGTTTGGTCTCGTGTGGACTGGAGACACAGCAAAGGCCAGGGCACCTCAAAGTAGAGGGTCAGCCCAGAGGCGAATTCTGGACAAGGGAAATGTACCCTCTCCTTGCCCTGGCAAGTCACATAGTCTCCAGTCCTCTATTCCCCGATCTGTGAAATAGGCATGTCACTTGCACCCACCTTCTAGGGTTATTGCGACATTTAAATTCACAAAATAAGATAATGTATTTAAACCAATTAGGACACAATTTGGCCCATGTCCTAAAGACTCGGTAATCTTTAACCGGTTTCCACCCATCATTCCAGGAAAACTGCCCTTTCTCAGCAGATCCCTGGTTCTCACCCTCTGGCCCTCTTTTTCACAACACTAGTTGATACTTGTTTGAATTCTCCTCTCTCAGCTCCCTGACCACGCCCCCTCCTCTTGCTCTCAGCTCTCTCTCTCGCCATCTCCTCTTCTTTCTCCTGCTCCTGACCTGTGGCATCTCCCACAAGGCCCCGGGCACCTGACCTCTGCCAACCCCCCCACCCCGAGTCCCTCCGTTCTCCTCTCCCCTTAGCAGAGCACTGCTGTGCCTGTCCCACGGCCACCTACTCTGGCTCCCTGTCACATTTCCCATTTCTGTTGGTGGGACCATCTTCTCTCGCCCCCCAGGCTCCAAACCCTAATGCTCTCTCTGTCTCTTTCACTCCCACATCCAGCTGTTAAGGCCTTTTCAGTCTTCCTTCCACCTCCAATCCCAAAGCAGACCTGGCCGGCCCCTGAGCAAGGCTCTCAGAGTCTTCCTCCAAATGCACCCCACTCACACCACGTCTTGGCCAGCTGGCAGCAGAGCGGTGGGTTAAGAACACAGATTCTAGAGCCAGCCTGCCTGGGTCCAATCCCGGTTCTGCCACTGACTGGCAGTCAGACCCTGGGTGTGTCACTTAACCTCTCTGGGTCTCAGCTTCCTGCCTTGTAAAACGGGGATGGTATTAGTGCCTTTTTCAGAGGAGGTACTAATTGTTGTGAGGATTAATTAGTTCGCATGCATAATACCACGGAAGTGCTACTGGACCTTTGCCATTATTATAATTACCTGTCTGTCCCCTGCCCTGGCCTAGAAGAAACCTAAGAGGGAGGCTTGCCGTGATAGTTCAGTACCGCCACAGCACCCAACACGGTGCTCGGTGCCTGGCTGGCTTGGAAGACACGGCTGCTGGATTCAACCGAATAATTTCTGTGAGGCTTCAAGAGGTGCCTCGGAAGAGAGGAAACGTGGCCTCGTTTTCCTGCACAAGGCCCTCCCTCTCCTGCCCGAGAGGCCTCCCAGACAGTGGCCCCTCTGAGTGGCTGCTGGGTACGTGGGTTACCCTAGGGCTCGGCGGTGGGGAGGCCGCTCGCTTCACAGGCCCGTTGCGTGACATGCCTCGCCCCCTCCATTAATTCTGCTGTCAGTCAGTCACGGGCAATCTGTTCCTGGCTGTGGAGAAGAGCCTGAGCTGCCCAGCCATCCTGGAGGGCGACCGGGCTGGGGCTCAGCCTGGGAGGGGGAGATGCGAGCCTCCTGGGCCCTCCCCACGACCTGCACCCTTCCAACACACCCTCACCTCCTCCAATGGCTGAACAGTGAGCCCAGACCACAGGGCCTGGCTGCCTTCCTTGCCATCCCTGAAAAGGCTGGGTTCTAAGGTGCTGGGATCCTAGGGTTGAGGGTTGTGGGGGGTCAGCTGCACCCCCAACAACCTCTGGGCAGTGGGGCTAGAGATTCCAATTCCTTCCACCCTGTGAGACTTGAATTGCCATGCTCTCACATCCCCAACCTTGAATTTTCCCTCCCTTTTTCTCCATATCTCTCCATTCCAATCATTATTACCATGCCCCTGTCTCCAGCAACTGCCCCCCCCCCCGACCTTCCAGCCTTCCCTGAGCCCCCTTTAGACTGTACTGCTCCCCACAGACAGTCCTCGCATTCCCCACCACTCTAGGAGCCCCAGGACCCAGCCAGATATGCAACAGGTTCGTTTGGCTGGAATGCCTATTTTGCCTCCAGTCTCATTTTGCACAATTATTTATCTATCTAAAGTAATGTGTGCACATCTGTGTTCCCCATGATCAGACTATAAGCTCCCTGAAGATGGAAATGCATATGGCGCCGGCTCAGTGGCGCGGCGGTTAAGTTCGCACATTCCACTTTGGCAGCCAGGGGTTCGACTGTTTGGATCCCGGGTGTGAACCTATGCACTGCTTATCAAGCCATGCTGTGGTAGGCGTCCCACATATAAAGTAGAGGAAGATGGGCACGGATGTGAGCTCAGGGCCAGTCTTCCTCAGCAAAAAGAGGAGGATTGGCAGTAACTAGTTAGCTCAGGGCTAATCTTCCTCAAAAAAAAAAAAAAAAAAAGATGGACATGTGCAACCTTCCCTTGAAGGCTGCACAGCTGGAGGTGTGGGGTCAATCACAGAGAAGGTGTTTGGTACCACCTGTGGAACCATCTCTGGAACAGACTGTGGCTTCTCTCTCCCCGCCAAGAGGCAGGAAAAGGAGCCACCTCATCTCCTAGATTAGCAGCCTAATAGGGAGGGAGCCAGGGGTACCTGGAGGCCACTCCTCTGCTCATCCTGCCCTGTTCCCCACCTCACACACCCTGTCAGCAGCCACTGTGAGCAGGGTCCCAGGGAGCCCATGCCAATGCCACCAGGCCTGAGGTGTCTGTTCTGACGTCCCAGTGTTCCCGTCAGAGTGGCCAGCAGAGGCCCAGCTTCCTCAAGGCTGCAGGTGAGCCCCCAGCCAGCGTGCCCACCAGCCACAGCAGTCACCAGGAAGTCAGGCTGGGTTCTCATGACTTAAAGCAGACCAATCCCATCCTACGTGCCCCCCCCCTCCCCCGGCACCTACCACAATCTGTAATTATGTGTTTCTCTGTGTTTCTCTGTGTGATTATTGGATTAGTGTCTGCCTCCCGCCCTAGCACATAAACTGCACGAGGTCGGGTGAAGGGTGACGACTGTGTTTTGTTCCCTGCTGACTTCCCAGCATCCAGTGCAGTGCCTGGCACACGGTAGGGAGTCAATAACCATTTGGGGACGAAATGCTGAATTTGGTATTATACACACCAGAGCATTCCTGTGTAGGTTGTTTCACGTGAGCTTCAAAGCAGCCCTATAGGGGTAGGTAGACACTTAAATGCCCCTTTTACAGAGAAGGAAACTGAGGTTCAGACAGGTCAAAGTTTGCCCAGGTTTGACAGAGCTTTCTAGTCACAGAGCCAAGATTAGAAACCAGGTATCTGGTATCTACGCTCAACAATCTACGCTCAAAGATGATGACGACAGCTGATGAGCACTAAGAGTAGGCTTTGTCGCATCAGAAAACTCCACGAGTTCTTTGCGCTCAACCCCTCACCCCCATTTATGGCAACTTGGCTGGCAGAGAGTATCCTGGGATCCTGACTCCCAGAGTGCCTTAACCAGGAGTTGGGGTTGGGGGGACGAGGCCACTTCTGCCTGTACCTAGAGCCACTGTCTCACCCCCTCCTGCCTCTCCACTGGGAACAATGAAAAAGACAGGCTGCTGAGCTCCAGGCCAGGGCACTCCGACACCCACTGGGTAGAATCCCAGCTGCCTCCCACCACCCCCATCCTGGGGAGGTTCCCACCCACAGCGATGCCAGAGTGGGAGGAAAGAGGCGGGACGGGGAGGGGAGGGCTGTGAGGAGATGAAGGGCAGACCCCGCCCACGGAGGTGGAGGGAGTCCCGAGTCCACCCTGAGCAGGACCACTGTGTGCAGCTGCAGGAGGACTGCTCACACCAAGGTGACCCGTGCCTCCCGCACCTGTGCTGTCTCATCTCACCGGTCATAGTCCCCATTGCAGAGGGCTCGCACAGGAATGGAGAAAGTTTGCCAGACTGGGTTTAGGGTGTTCTTCATGACCTCGGTCTTGTGGCAGATGGTGAACCTGGCGAAGAAGAGAGGGAGGCTGTCAGTCAATCCTGAACCCAAAGGAGGCAGAATCCAGGCCCACAGAGGGGCCGCTGGTTAATCTCTTCAGTTGCCAGACATGGAAACTATGGCTTCAGGAGGTGATGAGCTGCCTGTCACTAGCAGCATCCTTGCCATATGGAGCTCACATTTTAGTGACAGACCATAAAATAAATGAGGAGAAAAAGAGACTATCAGATGTCCCAGAAGCCTGTCCTGCCACATGGAGGGGCAGCCAGGAGCCAGAGTGAGCTGGGGGCAGGGCTGTCCCCCGAGATTTCCCAGTATCTACCCAGCTACCTCCTGGCTTGGAAAGGTCACCCAGGAAAGAGCCTGGGCTCCGCCCGTGCCCACACAGCCTGTGCCATTTCTTCTCTGGCAATTTTCAAGTCAAAATGTCATTCCTGTCACCGCGGCTCAGCGTCTCTCTCCTCTGCTCCTTCTCGCCCACCCACTGGAGTGTGGAGATACGTGTGGGAGACCTCCCCACACACCCAGAGCTGGTGACGAGGGCAGGAACGGGGACGGGGAAGGAGGGCCACAGCTGCCCCTGGCTGGGGCAGGCAGGCAGGGCAGGAAGAGGAGGCTGGGGGGCCAGCAGGAGGGAGACTCAGGAGCAGCAAGGGGGCAGTGAAGGGAGGGAGGTCTGCCCTGTGCAGAAGCCCTCACAAGGCTCCAGAGACCTCCCGCCTGGAACAGCCACGGGGACCTGCTGTGGATGCTCCCAGCTCCCCATCTCTCTGGAACCACTGACTCCTGTCTGCCTCCCTTGCCAGCCAAACTTCACCACCAGGTCTTCTAAGCTATTAGCCTGATTTACTCCCTCCTTGTTTCTTCCTGAACCCTGCGTAGTCTGGTTTCTGTTTCACTCTTGCCTGAAACCTTTCTCTTTGAGCTCCCCAAGCTCCCCCCGCCCCTCACCAAATCCACAAGCCCCTTGACTGCTGCACTTGCCATGGGGGACCAGGCACCATTGGTCCCTGTGGTCATCTTACCACTCAGCTCAATTCATTCTGACACACACACACACACACACACACACACACTCGGGGCATGGTGTGGGAGAATGTTTACCAGCGGGGTCAGACTGATGTGGGCTTCAGCCCCAGGGCCACCACTCACCAACTGTGCAGCCCTGGGCAAGTGACTTGCTCTCTCTGAGCTTCCCTCTCATTGTAAAATGGCGGTAAGAACAGTAACACTGCCAGGCCCTGTTCTAATGACACGTATTAACTCATTAATCCTCCCAGCACCCCTGTGAGGGCTGTGATGATATCTCCATCGTACACACAAGAAATTGAGCTGCGGGGGTCAGGGCTGCGCTGTCCAGAATGGGAGGCACTAACCACATGTGGCTATTTACATTTAAATTAACTGAAATAAAATGAAATTTAAAATTCAGTTCCTCAGTCGCACTAGCCCTCTTTCAAGTGCTCAACAGCGACGTGTGGCTAATGGTGAGATACAGAACATTTCCATCCTTCCAGAAAGCTCCACTGGGTTAGAGACTTGCCTAAAGTTACACAGCTAATAATTGGCAGGCAGCCCTGCTCTCCATCGTCACATCCTTACCCCCAGATGAGTGATTAGGATTGAAGAAGACAAGGTCGGGGCAGTGCCAGGAGCCCTGTGGATGCTTCCTTCCCTTTCCCTCCTGGCGTGGCAGACGTGACATCTCACTCTCCCGGGCCCCTCACTGACCATCCTCCAGTCTTCCTCCTAAGTAGGGGTGTCTCCCAAACCTTCTACTCTCCTCCCCTCAAACCCTGGGTGACCAACCTGCTCTCAACAGTTCAGCCTCTGACCCGCCACCTGCCCATTCTCAGGTGCCCATATACTGGCCACCTCTTGGGTGGGGGCCTCTGGCTTGGTTTCTCCAGCTGCCTTTGGTGTCCCTGCTGGAGAGATCCAGCCCCAGATATACTCCCATCGCCTCCCCCATCTGACCAGCTCCTTTGCCATTTTCAACCCTCCAGGTTCCCAGCCTCTCCACCACCAGGGAGCGGCTGTGACTTCGGTCCCCTGCTGAGTGGGGTCTCCGCACTGCCCTTTTGCCCCCGTCCCCCTCCCCTCCTCCTCCCCTGCATTTCCACAGTGCAGCTTGCGCTCAGCACCTCCCACCTGTTCAACGTGTCAGTCACGAGCCTCTCCCTCTTCCCCGCCCCCTCCCCATCCATCCTACACATGCTCTGCTAGAACAATCACTGCAAACACTTTGCGACACGCCCCTCTCCCTCTCCAAAACCAAAATCCCTCCCTCCCCATGGCCAGCCGGCCCTGGCCACCCGGAGCGACCCCGCATGGCCTCGCTAGAGGGGACCCGTGTGGACGTATCCGTGGGCACTCAGAACATTGCTCAGGCCTTTTCCTCCCTCCCTCAAGTCAAGTCAAAGTCAACAAGAATTATTTTAAGAAATCCTGCTGGGAGTCCTTTGCAGAGACAAAGGATCCTTTTGTTATGCAGATGATCACACCTAATTTCCCTTGTTTTGTACCTTCAGGTTTAAAAATCAGCTTTCCCTAGAACTGAAACACACCTCCTCTCCGCCGCTCCCCTGTCCCCCCAACACACACACACACACACACACACACACACACACACACACACGCTCACACACACACTCACGCACGCATACATGCTCACACTCACAAGCACACACCCAGAATTTCAGAACCAGGGCAAACGTGGCAGAGGCCTTCTGCCCTCTGCCCAGGGCCCACTGGCTCGGCACACGCCTCCTCTCCAGCCCCTGACGCTTCCCTGCCCCTCCCCCGTGGACCCATTTCCTTTCTCTCCTTCAAAACCTGCTTCCAAGTCTCCTTCTCCAGCAGCGTTTCTCTAATTAACCTCCCTGGCCCCACCGCTTCTTCCCTCGTTCTGCAGAATCCCGATTCTGGCCATAAGTGGCCGCTGCCTCCCAGAGCTGTAGTGCTTAAAGAGACCGAGGAGACCATCTAATGCAACTGGTTCATTTTACTGATGAGAAAACAGGTCCAGAGAGGGAGCATAACTTGCCCGGGGTCATACAGCAGGTTAGTGGGGAGGATTAGGTCCCCAGACCCTCAACCTAGAATCTGTCCCTCTGTGTACACTGCTGACCTACACTTGCTAACATGTTGTGTGTTTCTGTCATGTCACGTTGTAGGGGTGGGCTTCTAGATCAGGGAGAGGAGAGGAGGAAATGGGGGCTTCAAAGACGTGCGGAGTTTGGAAGGAAGCCTGTGGCAGAGTGTGGGGCCGGGTGGGAAAGAGGGTGCAGATTGCCTCGCCAAGTGTGCAGTGGGGGGACAGGTAGCTGGGGGTGTTTGGAGGGCCATGGTGGGGGAGGGCTGGGCTTGGAGATATGGAGTGATTTGTGTGGAAGAAGGAAGGGGCTCTCAGAGGGGCCTCTCACTCCTGCCCTCGCCCTGGTTTTGTGCACTCCCCTACCTCCAGCATACCTAGCACCCACCATTGCCGAGACCCTCAGAATGGCACCACTGGCTCGCAGGCTGCTCCCACGCCCACCACCCCATCCCTGGGCCAGGGCACCACCCTGGAGCCTCTGACTTCCACCCGAGCCCCCTGCCCTCTCTAGAGCAGGAGCCCCAGGGTGGTACCCGGAAGAGGTGGCCCAGGCCACCCCACCTGGCAAGTCACCACAACCCCGTCCAGCCCCAACCCCAAAAGGGGAGTGAAGTGTTGCCAGAGAACTCACGTTCCATCTTCGTTGCTTCTGTAGAACACCAAGAAGGGGTCAGACTTCCCAAAGAAATCTTTCTTGTCCAGCTTGTTGGCACAGAACTGCATTGTGGCGACATCCTGGTGGGTGGGAGGGAGAACAGGGGTGTGAGGCAGGAGGAGGCTGGAGGGCGCCCCAGTCCCTGTGGAAACACAGCCTCAGGGCCCTGGAAAACCTGAGGCTTCAGAGCACCAGGCTGGTTAGAGAGGATAGCAGCTTATGTGTGCCCCACACCGACTTGGGGACAGGCCCTGGGCTGACACTTCGGGAGGTGGGACGTTCAAGGTTAGGCATCACCAGTAACTCTCGAGAGGCCCACCCAACTCTCTAAGGCAGATGTAGCTGGACCACGACCCGTCTCACAGCTGAGGAGCCCAAGGCTCTGAGCAGGAGTAAGTCCCCCAAGTTCGCCAGGCAGAGCGCTGGGCTTCTGACTCCCCTGATGGCCAGTTCAGGGCCGCGCTCACCCAACACAGCCCTAGAGCACAAAGAAGTTACCCAGGCCTTGGTGAGGATGGCTGGACCCCTCCCCTCCCACGGTCCCAGCCCCTCAGCTCTGTGGCTGGCAGGGCTTTGGGCAGAGATGCCCCCACATCCTCCCCTCCACCCCGCCCCGTGCGGCCTCTTCAACCTGAAAGCTCTGAATCCTGACAAAGCAGCTGCCAACTGGCCAGAGCTCAGCACTCTGTCCTCAGGTCCCTGGGGCCTGGCCTGCCCTCGAGGGCCAGAGCCTGTCGGGAAGTCACCTAGCTCCCTCACGCTGCCCCCTTCCTCTCAGTGGGGAAGAGAGTCTATAGAAATCAGTGTCCTACAGCCCAGTGAGGACCAAAATGGCAGCAGAGATGAAGATGCAACCTCCCACAAGCTTGAAGGACATGGTCAAAGCTTGGGGAGTGGGTACGGTATAATAGTTAGGAATATGGTCACTGGAGCCAGGCTGCCTGCTTCAGTTCCATCCCTCACTAGCTGTGTGACCCAGGGCAAGTTACTCACCCTCCCTGTGCTCAGTTTCTTCACTATAAAATGGGGGTACTGGCAGTGCCTACCTCATAGACTTGTTGTGAGGATGAAAGGAGTTAATATGAGTACAGTGCTGAGAACAGTGTCTGGCACATACTAAGGCTGTGTGTGCAAGCTATTATGATTATCTGGCCTCTTCCGCCCCCCCCACACATACAGTGGGGGCCTCTGTCCCTGCCCCACCCCCACCCCCCCCCACCTCACACCCCTCCCCTCAAGGAATCTGACAACAGCAAGCAGAACATCCCTCCATTCGCTCATTCATTCATTCAACAAACACTTATTAGATACCATCTGCGCTGGCTGGTCACTGAGCTCATGGTTTTATGTCCTTATCACATCTAACCCTCAAGAGAATCCTTTGTCGCTTTTTACAAATGAGGAAGCTGGGGGTCAGAGAAGCTGGGTAACCTGCCCAAGATCCCCAGCTGGTCACTGGCAGAGCGAAAATCTGACACGTGTGAACTGATTTCGAAGTCACGCCTCCTCTAGCACACGGCTCCGCCTCCCGGAGAGAGCACATCGCAGTTCCCGAGGCCGGTTCCCCATTTCCTGGGACTCCGGCTCTGGGAGAGAATGGGCAGGGGCGCTGGGCCGTGGCTGCCCTGGGTCGGAAGTGCCTCCTGCAGGAAGGGTCAGAGGAGGCAGTGCGGAGGGACGGTGGCCACACACGAGGTGCCCGGATGATGACGGCTTTCGTGACGTCCCTCATCATCGCCCACCTGAGAGGGAGAAGGAGGCTCCCCTGGGGGCTTCCAGGAACCTCCTGAGAAATCTAGGGCTTCAGACCTGGCCTAAGAGAACGGCTGACGTTCTGAGCACTTACTAGACGCGGGCTCTGTGTTAAGCCTTCTCGCTACAGACATCGTTTCATTGACTCCTCATAACAGCCGTAGGAAGTAACTCCTCTACTCTCCCCATTTATCAGATGAGGAAACTGAGGCTTTTAGAGGTTGCCACACACCCAAGGCCCCGCGGTGGGTAACCAGGCAGTTAGACTTCAGGTCTTTCTGTCTCACCCTCCCAGAAAGATCTCAAGTCACTGTCTCTCCCCAGGAGAAAGTTCCAATCCATCCCACGCTGGAGGGAGGGAGCACTTTAAATGCCTCCCTGGGAAGCCCCATCCCACCACCTAGAAAAAGGAGGAGGCCGAGGAGCTGCTGGGCTCCTCCCAGAACTAGCTATTTAATTTGTGGGGCCCAGAGGAAAGGGAAAATGTGGGATCCTTTGTTAAAAAGTAATAAGAGGGGCTGGCCCTGTGGCTGAGTGGTTAAGTTCTCGCGCTCCGCTGCAGGCGGCCCAGTGTTTCGTTGGTTTGAATCCTGGGCATGGACATGGCACTGCTCATCAGGCCACGCTGAGGCAGGGTCCCACATGCCACAACTAGAAGGACCCACAACGAAGAATATACAACTACGTACCGGGGGGCTTTGGGGAGAAAAAGGAAAAAAATAAAATCTTTAAAAAAAAAAAGGTAATAAGAAATTTCAAGACAGTGACAGCAGAGCATTAAACCAAGCAAAGGCCCTTGTGATTGCCCAGGTCGCATACCCATCGGGCCGGGCCTGGCTCCTCCCTACAGAGGCAGCCGGCAGTGGCATCAGAAAACACTGAGGGGACCGGACTCTGCTGAGGAGAGCAATGGGGACAGCCTGAGCAAGGAACCCAAAGCTCTGAGATCTAGTTAGTCCCAGCCGTCCCTCAAGCTCTCTGAGCCTCAGTTTCCTCATCTGTAAAGTGACGTGCTGGGCAGGATGACCACCGCTGTTCTTTTAAAGCTGGGCAGTTTAGGCTTCAGTGCCGAGGCCACAGGGAGCATACTGGGACGGGGCGGCAGCTGCGGAAGGCTGGCACTCAGGGGACAGTGGGGAACCCAGGGCCCCTCCAGCCTCCCAAGGACATGAGCTTGGTTGTGTCTCCAGATGTGGCCCCACATATCTGGAGGTCACCTGTGTGACACCTGCACCTGAATGAACACAGGTGAGTCGCATGCGACAACCTGTACCGGTTAACCATACACACATACATTTGCAACAACCAAGACAGAGGCCACAAAATCCAGGGGTGGAAGCTCTTCGTTTCGCTTCCTGGGAGAACCCCTCGAGGCCCTGCAATCAGGAAGGGGAGTAGGAACGTTAGAAAAAAATTAATGCAGAACTTAATGGACCGCAACTGCCAGGTCCCTTCAGTGCTCCAGTGGGAGGGCCAACGTCCCACAGAGCACCTGACTGGAAGAGAAGTACCACAGAGCCAAGGCCACCTGGTTGGACCCCACCTCTGCCACCTACCAGCTGAGCAGCCTGGGGCAAGCAACTTAACCTGAGTCTCGGTGTTCTCCTCTGGATAAATGGAGTAATAATGCACCCGTGAGCCTGCTGGGAAGACCAGAGGAGATGGCCTATGTTAAGTGCCAGTCCATGGTGCTAAGCAGAGAGCAGCTGTAAGAATGGGAGCCAACACTTGCAGAGTGCCATCTACTGCTGGGATAACCCACATTAAATTGCCAACATTCAACACTTGTTTACCTACAAAAATGGCAATGTAATAAAGTTCTACTTAATATGCGCCAGGCACTGCTTTTCCTTCTATTTATTCATTTAATCCTATCAACAACCCCAAGAGGTAGGTGCTATTATTCTCATTTTAAAGATGAGAAAACTGAGGCACAGAGAGGTGAACACCCTTGCCCGAAGCCACACAGCTGGTAAAAGGAGAAGCTGGGACTGGAACAAGACAATCTGGCTCCAAAGATTAATAACTGAGGTTCCAAATGATGACCCCCAAATCATCAAGATAAGTTTAATTATGTTCTGTAGCCTCAGTTTGAGAAGTCAGAGAAGTGTGAAATCCATTTTACAAAGGCCTCCTCCACGCAAACTAGTTAAAATAAAAAAAAAAAAAAAAGACTGGCTCTGAAATTCAGCTAACTGGAAAAATCCGCTAGCGAGCCACCCCTTATTCCCACTGATGGCAAATACCTGAGGCTTTGTTGGGGGCTTATGGCGTTGCTCAACTTGATCTGCCCTTCCTAACACAATCTAGACCCAGGGACATTCTCCAAACCCCATTATGATAATCTGTATTGTTGTGCCATTGTGAATCCACGGGAATAAGACAGATCTTCAGAGAGATATCTAGGCTGTAACCAAGGCAAAGTGCCCCCTGATGGATGCACACCTGATGTGGAGTCCTTGAGACAAGTTGTCTGGGGACTGTGTTTTGAAGGTGGCTCTGAATTATACCAACAGTCATATGAACATGGCTCTGACTGCGCCCCTTAAATGAGGGTTAGTGAATGGATGGATTGTTGGTGTAGTGTGAGCCCAGGAAGAGGCTGGGGAAGCGGCATTATGATGGACCGGGCCAGCAGGATTCAGGAGCAGCAAATTCTGGCTGAGGGTCAGAGGTCATGCTGTTCGACAGCCTCAACCTGAGGGTGGGGCTCTCTGAGCACATGAAAAGCTGTTCCCGAACCAGAAGCGTCTCTGAAATCAACCGCGGAGAAGATAAAGCAGCTCCTGCAATATATAATTTCCTGCAATTTCTGCCTTTTCACCCTATCCTTTAAAAAAACATATTAAGTTCTTCTAAAACAGCAGGATTGCCTCAATTTGCATCTCTCCGCATGTTAATCAGGCTGCTTGGGAGACCACAGTGAACAGTCTTTCAATCCAGGGGGGCCTGGCCCACTCTAGCACATAGCTCTCCCTGACTCAGAAGAGGGCTGTGGAGGTCAGAGGTCAGGTCCGGAGGTCAGCAGGTGGGCTGAAGGCCAGGAGAGGGTGGCAAGGCCCAGGAGGGGAGAATGGAAGGCTGCTCTGGTTTGGGTCTTGCTAGCACCCCCCAGGGTTAGAACCAGAATAAGGAGAGTGAAAAATGTAAGGGGTGTCAAATATCTCAGTAATCAAAATAAAAATTTTAATGTGATATTTTGAAAAATCAAAATCAATGCAAAAATCCACGATAAATAAAATATCAAAAATTTAAATAAAGCCATTTTACAAATGAAGAAACTAAGGCGCAGAAAGGTCAAGTAACTTGTCCAGGGTCACAGAGCTGGTGAGCAATGGCACTTAGTCTGGATCCAGAGTCCAAGTTCTTAAACACTGCCCTGCTGCTCACAAGCCCACGTGGAGGTCAGGCTGGTTCTTCTCTGCCATCTTAATGACCGACTTCTTCAACAATCCACTCAGCTGTGCATCTGTTGATTTGGTCATTCAAGGCTGAAAACTCCAGTTGGCCATTTTCCCTCCCACTCATTAAGCCTGTGTGTCTAGGATACTAACCAAAATCCACCAACTAAAGTTCAAAAGAAAAATGGAGCCATTCGGCTACGAGGATGTTCACTGCAGTATTAATTATATTCTTTCCTCTAAGAGAATAGATTCAATAAACTATGGCCCATCCATACAACAGAGAAATAATATGCAGCTATTGGATACATGTTTTCCAAGAATATCTAATGACATGGGAAAATAAATCAGGACACCATATTCTACTAATTATAAGGAAAAACTCTATACACGTACACCCAGAAAAGAGGCTTGGAGGAAACGCATTAAAACGTCAACAGTGATTGTCTCTGGGTGATTTTTCTATTTTTTGCATTTCCAACTTGTCCACAATGAACATGTCATTGTTTTAGCATGAGGAAAAATATTTTTGTTTGGTTTGGTTTGAACGAAAGAAATGATTTCTAAGACCCAAAAACTATGAACTAATTTTTAAAAGAGTGATGTTTGCATGCTGGTCACTCACATGCTGGACACACAGCCGTGTAGCCACAACATGAGTCTTCACTAAACATCACCCTGCATCCCTTTGAGTCTCAGAAAACCTTTGCCACTTTCCCCCATTTCACTTTACCTCTATTCCCTGGACACTGGGCTCTCCCTGAAGCTTGTCTTTAGAACCATGAGAGCTCTGATTTCGTCAGTATTCAAGGCTGGTAATCTCCCGTTACAAGGTTCTGCACAATCTTGCCCCCACTCCCACCTACCCCCTCGCCTCTCTGACATCACTCACCACTCTTCCCCTGCCCCAGTGCCTTTGCATGGCCTGTTCTGTCTGCCTGGCCCCATCTTCCCCCAGATAGCTGCAAGGGCTCATTCTCTCGCCTGTATGTTTTTTGGCATATTATATAGTATTATCCACAAATTTTCCTCCAGGATAGTAAAGAGTGCTATGAAATGTTTGTTATAAAAAAGAGGCAATGGGTCTGACAGGCTTGAGAACCACCGCTGTACTGTGATTGCTGGTTGGCATTTCTGTCTCTCCCAGTAAATTGGAAACTCTGGGAGGGCAAGGACTGAGTCAAAGCATATTTGCTGCAATGAAATGAGTACACGAGCAGGCTGGGATATCTAAGGGGTGGGGGGCAGGTGCATCATGACGCTCAACTCCCTTGGCTTATGAGTGGTGAGGCACACTCTTGCCCGTGTGTGCGGGGACCTGACTGGGAGGCGGTGAGGATGCGCTCTCCTGAGCCAGGAAGTCCTGAATCCAGAGAGAGGCAGGTCTGGGTGCCTGGCAGGCCCAGGGGAAGCCAAGGGTTTGGGAAGAGGAGGGCAAGGAGCTCCCCTGGCCACGTTGGCAACACTCCTTGCCTCTCTCCAGAAGCCCAGCCACTTGCCATGCCTGCTAAAGGCTACTGGCCCCACAAAGACCACAAGGCCCACGGCTGCTCCACGGACAACAAGGCTCGTGGCTCCGTGGGTGCAGGAAAGACTTCCTGAGGATTAGCAGTCCAAGAACCCCAGCAATCTTAGGCCACTTCAACCTCTCTGCATCTATAAACCCAGGTCACTCACACCTCCCCAGCCCTGCAGTGAGAACCAAACAAACTGTAAACATGAGTCTCCTGAGCTATGAGGACTACGCAAATGTCAGTCAGTGTCACATGGAATAACAACAGTTTACTGCTGAGCAAAGTTAGATCTCTGGTGATTCCGAGGCCCTTCAGGAGCCTAGGCTCATCGCTGTCAACATCAAGCACCACTGAACA
The DNA here is from genome assembly GCF_041296265.1 of Equus caballus. Classification (NCBI taxonomy): domain Eukaryota; kingdom Metazoa; phylum Chordata; class Mammalia; order Perissodactyla; family Equidae; genus Equus; species Equus caballus. Next base: position 40,068,279 of record NC_091703.1, read on the forward strand.
GTATTTTGGATCTTTCCAGTAAGCTGGAACTTTCTCGGTATTTAAAGTCTAGATGTGCGAGGCTTTTCTATACCCTCTCACAGCCTGCAGGTGACCCACTGGAATCCACTGTCCCCCTTTGCCGCCCATGCCATCCCCGCGGACAAAAGACGAGGGAGGTTTGTCTGCCTGCAGAAAGTATTCATTCGAGCAGGAAGCCCAGCCCTGGGGAAAAACCATCTCTCGGACTCCACCCTCTTCCTTTGATCCTCCCACCGAACGCCGGGCTGCAGCGACAGAAGCTGAGCCGTTCCGAGGTAATTATTTTAATTCAGCCAGATGCTGGGATTAGTCTCTTTTCCTCACAAGTATTCTAGGGAAAGTCAGAACTCAGCCAAAGAGGCCCCAAAAGAGGAGCTGACGATCGGGAGGAAGGGAGGGAGCCGTCCTCCCCCAGCGGCTTAACGGAAGCGGCCGCCCTCCCTGGGTGACGGAGGGGAGGGAGGAGGGGGGGGAAGAGGAGGACGGAGGGGCCTGATAGTATTAAACGCCGGCTGTTTGCCAATCCCAGAAACCTAGACCAATCATAGCGCCCAGCACTGCCTAGAGCTTTAGGATTTCCACAGCACTTTCACTTACATTAGCTTATTTAATTATAAACTAGGGGGGAAGTCACCTGCTCAGCTGGAAGCTGGGAGGAAACCGAATTTAGGCTTCAAGGAACTCAGATTCAGCCTTCCCCCAGCACCCACGAGGAGCCACAGCACCGTCGCCTTCGTGATCTCCTTTAATCCTCACAGCAACCCTATCAGCCCCAACATACAGGTGGAGAAACTGAGGCTCAGGGAGCTTCAACAGGAGCTCTGTTCTACATGGCAGCTGCGTTCTTTCCCTTGTCTGAGTTCCAGCAGCATCCAGATCCTCAGCACACACGGGAGTTTTCATAATCATCTGCTACGCAACATTTGGTCTGTGCTTCCGATTCCGTCAGTCCCAGATTCGTGATAGATCCTCCGAGAGCACCTACTGTGCGCCGAGCCCTCTGCTGGGTGGGGACATCAGGGAGGTCTGCTCCTACTGTCAAGTTCCTCTCGACTCTCTGAGCTGAAGAGACGAGGAGAGAAACCAGACCGAGCAGCTGCGTAGGAGTTGATTTGATCACTGCTGTGCTGCCCTGTCCTGTCAATTCTGTGTCTAATTCTCCAACTGGAAGCCCCTGAAAGCAGAGTTTGGAAGGCCACAACCTCGTGGTTAAAGACCCTAGCTCAAGAACCAGACTGCCAGGGTTCAAAATCCCTTCTACTCAGTGGCTGTGTGCCCTTGGGCAGGTCACTTAACTTCTCTGTAAAATGAGGACCATAATACATCAGATATTATAGTATACCATACTACTAATACATCAGATAAATAAATCGATGCATGTAAACCACTTAGCATAGTGTGTGGCTCAGAATAATTGCTCAATTAATATTGGCTACACCATGATACTTCTAGCCCAGCAGTTCTCAAAGTATGGCCCAGGAACCCTGGGGGTTCCAGGAGATCAAAGCTATTTTCATAGTAATGCTAATAAAACGTGGAGTTTTCTAGAGGTTACCTAACAGTGATATCACAACAGATTGTTTGTGGAAGCCGATATAAGAATCCAGCTCTCTTATGTGCAGCCAACATTAAAAAGAGTTACAACAATGTAAAGTAAGGCCTTCGTCTCACTAACAGACTTTTGTTCTGGAAAATATTTTTTCAGAAAAGACGTTAGGGACCAGTCCGGTGGCACAGCAGCTAAGTTTGCGTGTTCTGCTTTGGCAGCCTGGGGTTCACAGGTTGGGATGCCGGGTGTGGACCTAGGCTCCATTTGGCAAGCCATGCTGTGGCAGGCGTCCCACGTATAAAGTAGAGGAAGATGGGCACAGACATTAGCTCAGGGCCAGTCTTCCTCAGCAACAAAAGAGGAGGATTGGCGGTAGATGTTAGCTCAGGGCTAATTGTCCTCAAAACTTTAAAAATTTTAAAAAAAGATGTTATTTCTGTTAACATGTAATGGGTTAAACTATTGCTATTTTTAAATATAATACATAATTTGAATTTTTTTCTCAGTTTTAATTTCTAATATAGCAAATACTGATAGCTAATGGCTGCAATAGTTGTACTGACTTCCCAGGAAGGTCAGAAAATCTTGTTTCTCCTCATCCCTCCCTCCACCTGAGCTGGACTCAGCCCCACGGGAAACTGGGTTTCCAGGTTACCCCAGCCTTCGTCTCGTGCTCACACTCTGTCACTGCCTCCTCCTCTTCTCCCCAGGACCCACCATGTCCCACCCATGGCTCCTAATTAACCTAAGAGGCATGCAAACCTGGGTGGTTTGGGGGAATGAGCCCACGGTTTTAGAATCAGGCTGACCTTATCGCAGACTCCAGCTCCCCACACACACACATACCCCCAACCACACTCTCTCAGCCCCATGCAGGGTGTCACCTTACTCCAGAGCTAAAAGTGAAAAATGACAACTAAATGCCAAGCGCCCAGGCTCCAAGACTGAAAAGGCCCTGCTGCTGCCAGTGTTGGTGCCAAGTCTCGGCTCAAGGACACGTGAGCGGTGGCCGTGATGTGAGTAGAAGGAGCCCTGGCATGGGAGCCAGGGGACCAGGGCTCCCGGCCTAGCTCTGCTGACTGTGGGTGAGTTCCTTCCCCTCTCTGGGCCTCAGTCTGCTCAGCTGTACAAAGGGAAGGCGCCGTCTAGCTCTGATGTTATAGAATTCTATGACAGCCACGTCAGACTGAGGAGCCCTTCTTCCCCCACCTCCCTCCAAGGGCAACACATGGTCCTGGGGTCACAGGGAGGCCAGCCTGCCCACATCACTGCTCATCCCCCCCACCCCACCAAGTCCTGTCCTAGAGTCCCTCTGCCACTCACCCTACAGTTGCTGAGCTCCTCAGCGGACAGGATGATGGTGCCACATTTCTTCCCTGGGACACCACTGGGAGAGGAGAAGATGGAAGAGTGGAGAGTCAGACAAAGACAGAGACAAGAGCCTGCACACTCCCGGGCTCAGGCCCTCCTCATCCTCCCCTCACCCCACCATCCTGCAGATCTGCCCAAAGCCCCTGAGAAGACAGAGTCTCCTGAAATACTCGTGGCAGTGTGGCCTAATGCACTGCTTCCTGGGCCAGGCCCCAGGCCTGCAGCCGCCCCGCCCCCTGCTCCCGAGAGCCCGCCAGGAGGGGCAGTGTCTCCAGTGAAAGTCCTCGAATCGGAAAAGCGTCCAGACTCACCCGGAGGCTTCCGCACCAGTGGTTCTCAAACTTTCCATCCAAAGACCACTTCTGTGGGCAAAAGACCTCATGGGCTAGCCACCCCACCCTGCTCCCAGCTGACCCCCAGAGTCCCAGAACATTCCAGCTCTGAGCTGCTCTGATTCATTGTGGGAGGGAGAGCAGCAAGAGGGAGCAAGGCAGGAGGGCTGGTGTCCTCTTGGTGGCAGCCCACCTAGGCTCTCTCCATGGCCACCTCCCCTTGAACTCCTTGGCTGGGGTCTCTCTGGGGAAGAGAGAGCCCGGCCAACCAGGGGGCTCCTCAATGATGTGGGCAACCAGGACATGAGGTCGGCCCACCCAGAGAATCCCCTCTGGGGCTCCACCCAGGGGATCTACACCTCTTCCCTTGGTCAGGAGGGACTCCTCCACAGACACCAGCCCATCCCACTCTGATGTTTTGGACTAACCTGGGGGGGTCCCAGTGCAGCCAGGGCCCACTGGGAGGGAGAAGAAAATGTCAGGTTGTCCAGCAGCTGTGTGACTTTGGGATCATTACTGCACCTCTCTGAACCTCAGTTTCCTCACCCATAAAATGGGTGTGATTGCAGTACCCATTTTACTAACTAATATGCACACACAGTGCCTGGCACAGAGAAGGCTCTCAAGGAGCATCGTTTCCCTCCCTGCCCCTTTTGCTTCACAATTGTGCAAAGCTGATAAAATCCGGCCCCACCTCAAGCCAGCCTTGGGGCCACCAGCATACTGTCTGTGGAACACACTTTGAGAACCACTGATGGAGCTCTCCCCAGTGCCAGCTCTTGGAGGGAGAGGCTCCCAAACAGAGGAGGCAGGGGAGCCGGCCCCCGGGGCTGATGAGACAGCCCAGATCTCTCCAAATCAGGTGAGCAGAGCAGGGGCTACATCTGGAGGGTCCCCTGCCAGCTTGTCCCCCTAGAGTTGGGCTGCTGAGCTGAGTACCCCAAAGGCCCTCCCACCCCGGTCTGGCCCTCCCTGGTAGTAAAGACACGAGATGTTGACCGGGGAGATAGAATCCTCACTCCAGCCTCCTCCGCCCAATGTTTCTCCATCTGTTCCTCTCTTTGCCTCGGAGCCCCTCTTCTATTTCTGATCTTTCCTTCCCTCCTCTCCAGCCCCAACCTGCTCGGTCTTCTTTTCTCCCTCCCTCCCTCCCTCTGATCTTTCTCGCCCTCCCTCACGCTTCTCTCCCTGACTTCTGCTCCCTCTCCCACTGCTGCTTATCTACTCCCCTTGTAAATTAGCATCCACACCCTTCCTGGGCTGTGAGCATCCCTGGGTCCCCTGGGATGTCTGGTGGCCAGTCCAGCTACTGGGACCCTGACTCCTGGGAGCCCTCAGCAAAGGCCAGTGGAGCTCCGCTTACCCAGCCAAAATGCTCCTCTGCGGGGGGCGCTTCCAGACTGGTCCCCCAAGCAGATGCTCTCTCCCCTGTCCCCACCAGGGTGAGTCCAACCAGGAGAGAAGGAGAGGGAAAGAGTGGGGAGGGTCTAGGTTGCCCATGTTTGCATGAGGCCAGCCAAAAGCAGGTGACCAGGGTGGGGTCTGGGGGAGTGAGGCTGGCCCACTGCAGCTGGTGAGCAAATGCAAAAAGTGAGGATTTAGCTGAATTTACTCTGTGAGGAGGAGGCCAACATCCAGCAGTGGAAGCAGCTGGGGGATGGGGGATGAGGGTGGAAAGAGAGAGAGAGAGAAGGGTGGGAAATGGAAGAAAACAGGCCAGGGAGAGAGGAAGGGGATGGGGAGAGCTCAGCCCCTGCTGATTCCTGGAAAGGACCCCTACCTCGAAGTCCCACTTTGCTCCCCAAAGTCCCATGAGCCACTGGGGCTGGGGATGCTCAAGCTCTAGCCTGGATGGGGGAGGGGCCAGCTACAGAGTGGCCCAAAGTGCCTGGGTCCTTGAGGAGGGACCCAGGACCCTCTAGCTCCCCCTGACCAGGGCTGAATGCAGTGGCGGGAGCAGGGACTGGCCCCAGACTCTGAGGATCCCTCTGCACAGCTGGCTGGATGTCTGACGGCTCCAGGGCCAGAGATGTCTGCTGACCTACCCGTTGGAGACAGCTGGCATGGGTTTGCCTGTCCTGGAATTCAGGCTGAATGCTCCTATCCTGTGGAGGGAGAGGGAGAGAGAGAGCATGCCATGAGCGGAGTACCTCTGTCCTGAGGGACCAGAGCACTTGGCATCCAGATTCTGAGAGATAGGTTTCTATTCTGGATCAAGTATCCACATAGGACTGGAAGCCACAGGCCAGGGGAGGGAGGGGTCTCCTTCCCAAACCTTTTTATGAAGCCCTGAGCAAGGTACGCTACCTCAGTGGGTCTCAAAATGTGGTCCCTGAACCAGTAGCGTCAGCATCCCCTAGGAATGTGTTAGAAATGTAAATTCACAGGCCCCAGCCTGGACCTAGTGGATCAGAAACTGGGGGTGGAGCCCAGCAGTTCTCCGCTTTACCATCAGCCTCCAGGTGATGCCGATGCCCGCTCTACTTTGAGAACCGCTGCTCTACTGGGAGCCTCAGTGTGGGCTGCGAAATGGGGGGACTGCTGAGAGAATCACATGAGATCACAGAAGCAAAACAGTGTCCGGCCCAGAACAGATGTCCAGCCAAAGGGAGCTCTTCGTAGGTCCAGCCAGGGACACAACTAGACTTAGACACAGGAAACCTTCGGTGGGGGAAAGAGGTCCCCCTCCTTCACCAACACCCAAACTCTCCAAGATCCTACTTGCCCTTTAAGCTCAGCTCACTAGCCACCTCCTACCTGACGTCTTCCTCAGTGCCCCCAGAAGGTGTGCCCCTCCACCAAAGGTGGGCCAGGCAATAGCAGGCAGAAGGCAGACCCAAGGATGCATGGGCTTTTGACCAGGCAGCTGGGAGCTGAGAGAGGCAGACACACACTCCCTCCAGAACCCCAAATTCTATAAGCCTCAGAGCCCCCCTCTAACCTGGGTTTGCTCCCCATTCTCGATAAATGATAGGAATTATTATTTTCTGTGGACCCGGAGGAGGAGGTCTTTTGGGGGCAGAGAGGCCTTTCTGGGGGCCCTGAAGTTACTGTACAGTTACTGGGGGTCAGACACAAAAGCCTGGGAGAGGCCCCCCGCCCAACAATAACACATTCTGCAGCTACTGATCATGGGGAGGGGACAGCATCCAGTGTGGACTTGGCGGAAACAAGCAGGGGGTTGGTGCCCCTTTTCTGCCCACCCTGCCCTGAACGCTTCTCCCAATCTGGGGGCCTCTCGTGCCCGGGCCCTGCCCCGGAGCTTCCTGAGACACAGGGATGAGAGAGTCCCCTCCACCACCTGGCCAGCCCTGGCTGGTCCCTGAAGCTACCCTCAGGCTCCACTGCGAGAAGCCTTGGGATTCCTCATCCCAGAGTCTGCTCAGAGTAACAGCTTTCCTCTAAGAGCACTTGTGGCCCGACCATGCAGACTGTCAGGGGCAGGGTGAGATGGGGAGGGCCTCACCATACCCAGTTCTGGCCTACAACAGGGTGTAGGTAAGTCAGGGAATGTGCTATGTGAGCAGAACCCTGGGTTCAAATCCCAGTTCTCCCACTTCCTAGCTGTGTGGCCTTGGGCAAACCACCTCCCCTCTCTGGGCTTCTGTTTCTTCCCCTATACAATGGTAGGGGTGGGAGATGGGAGTGGACTAGATGGTATCTCAGGCCATCCTAGGAATATGGGGCTCTAAGGACCAAACCTGGCTCCCTCCAGGTTAACCAGGTTGAAAGCCCTGCAAGGGCAGGGCCCATGGGGTCTCCTTATCCCTCATCATCTGTCATGACTGGCCAACTGCTCTGCCCCTACCCTGGGCCAGCCCGCAGCAGGTGTGGGTGAGAAGTTGGCCTATCACTGGGGAAGCAACCCAGACAGCCCCACTCCCCTCTACACTTACACGAGGGGCTTCTCCAGGCGGCTCCCGGGGGACCCCACGATCTCTCCAAGGGTGCAGAAGGCCTGGCCCAGGAAATCCTGCATCAGGGTACAGAAAAGAGCAGTGTCACCCACTCTGCTCACAGCCACCCACCTCCCCTATCCCCCGACCCCTGGACATGTGAGGGTTCTGAAATGACAGCATGCAGCCTCAGACACATGCTGTGTCACAGAGACTCAGAGTTTGGCATGTAAGAGACCTTCAGAACCCCTGGGTGGTCATGAGCAGACTCACGTGTTTGGATAAATCAGGACTCTTGGAGTCAACGTCGTATCTGCGGGGAACACAGAGAGATGGGGAAGGCAGCCGGGGCAGCCCGCCCAACCCTGCCTGGGCCCTGGAGCTGAGTCAGGAGTCAGGACGCCTCTCCCCCAAAAGCAGGCTCCAACACAGTGGATATTTCTGGAGTAACGACTGGGAGGCACAAATGGGAGCCTTCTGGGTGCTGGACGTGTTCTGTCTCCTGATCTAGGTGATGGTTACATGAGTGTAAACAGACGTAAAAATGCATCATGGGGTCTGCGTACTTCACTATATATATGTTATACCTCATTGAAAATTGAAAAAATAAAATAAACTTGCTCTGACCCCCGGCTGGTTCACAGGTGGCTGAGCCACCTTGCCCTTCGCTCCTGTTCTGCAATCTTCCCAGCTAAGGCTCAGCTGCCCGTGGAGTTCAGCACCTTGCCTTTGACCTTCCCTGATTGTTTCCCCTTGCCCAGGCCTGCCCTACCTGCCCTCAGGCCCGGTCACTCGAGAAGGAGGGAGGCGTTAACACCTCCACCTCAGCCAGGCCAGCTGCAGGCAGGCTGACCCACAGCTGGGCACCTGCCTTCACCTGGAGCCTGCTCACCTGGAGCACCTCCTCCAGCATCCCCCCACTCACCAGCTAGGCCGGGATGCCTCCTGCTGAGGGGCAGTTATCCTCATACCAGCCCCGTGCCCTGAGAACTTCTCTCTCCAAAATGGCACCAGGTGCCTTCTCTGCACTGGGCTGTTCTGAGTGCCCTCGGCCTCAAGCCCCCATCACTCCCTCCAAGGTCACTTCCTTCCACTGCATTTTTCCCTTTGCTCCCCTAGACCCCAAACTCTCTTTTTTTCCTATTCTGTCCACAATTCTCTGGGACATAGACCCTTCTAACCAGCCCACATCCCATAAAAACAAAAAATAACCCTCCCCGACCTGTTCAGCACACTAAAATGCCACCATCACCTTCACCGGCAACAGAGGGGCCCTCTGCATCTCTGTGATGAACATGCAGATGCCTGGAGCCCAACAAGCCTGGGTACCTCTGTGGGAGGGGAGACTGGAGGGGACCCTCTCCCGAACAAGCTTGGACAGAGGACGAGGTCAATGGGGACCTCCAGGTCACCTGCAGAGAAAAGGGCTCCCCAGCGGTAGAGCTAGAGTTGCCCCCAAGATCTTTCCTCAACCAGCCCCCAGGGCCAGGGAGCTTGCTCAGTGCTGCCCACACTTAACTGAGACAAATGGAGGGCATCAGCTTCGTTCCCTCTCCCTACCTCCTTCCCATCTCCTGCTGAGGGCAGGGCTGGACTTCAGCTAATTGTCACTTGCATCCAAGCCCAGCCCTGGGCTTCCTCTAATATCACACCTCCCCCACCCACCCTGGTAAGGAGAACCCCTGCCCCAACCACAGGTCCTGTAGCCCCATCTCCCACCAGTGTGTTCCTTCCCCAGCTCCAACCTCAGCATCATTTTCCACTTACAGGTCAAAACGGAGGTTCTGCTTCTCCTCGAAGAAGTAATCCACAATGAATTTGCGTACAAAGTCAGGATTGAGCGTATTGTCGATGACTTCAGTGCGTCCGAACTGCAAGAGGAGATGGGTGTGGACCTTGGGGCCAGGCTGGTGGGGCAGCGGTGCACTGGGCTCGGAGCCTCTCAATCCTGGCTGCAGTAATAATAGAAGCCATGCCTCTCCTGGCTCCTGGCCCCCATCCCCACCCCCAGTCGAGGTGAGAGCTGCTCCAACAGTGGAGACCCTCCAGGTTGTGGCTCCAATCGCCATCATCAGCTTTATTCTCCCTCTCTATCTAGGCTCCACCCAAGTTGGATGGTTGTGATACTTGAGCAGGCCCTTCACTTTCCCACCTCACTCCCTTTGCCTATGCCATGTCCTCTACTTGGCCTCCCCTTCTTGGCCCTTGGCGTGTCGTCCATTCCTTCAAGAGCCATTGTTAATGCTGCCTCCTCCAGGAAGCCTTCCCAGTTCCTCCAACCGGAGAGTTTTACTTCCCTCTGAACGGCCATTGAACTTGCGCCTGCCCCTGTGACCACCGAATGCTGACTGATTCCACAGTTAGGTGTGTACTTATTTGATGCCCTAATTATAAGTGCAAGGGCAGAGACAGGGGCTGTGGGATCTTTAAAGATCCCCACCTCTTGGTATGCACGCCCTTGAGTAATCCCTCCCCTTGAATGTGGGCTGGACCTAGTGACTCACTTCTAAGGAACAGCACAGAGCACAAGTCACTTCCAAGGTTGAAATGAATGACTATGACTTTTGCCTCGGGTACCCTCTCTCACTCTGTCTCGCTTGCTCACTTTGATAAAGCCAGCTGCCATGTTGTGAGCCGCCCCAGTGAGAAGCTCCTGTGGCAAGGAAATGAGGGCAGCCTTGGGTCAACAGCCAGCAAGGAACCACGGCTGTCAGCCAACCCATCCCTAAGAATCTGAATCCTACCAACAACCACTGAGTGAACTCAGAGCTGGATCCTGCCCCAGCTGAACCTTGAGATGACTGAGCCCTGGCCAACGCTGTGACCACCGCCTTACGAGGGACCCTGAGATGGAGGACCCCTCAAAGCTGCAGCCAGATTCATGACCCTGTTGTTTCAGTGGCTAAACTCTGGGCTAATCTGTTACTCAGCAATAGATAACAACACAAAGACTTAACTTTCGTGGTACCCCTGCAGCACATACTCTAGAATTTTGTACACATTACACACTCAATAATTGAATCCCATCAGAGTTCCCAAATGGTTTAAGGCAAGTCATCGCCCATTTCCGGGCATCAGAATCGCTTGGAGGGCTTGTTAAAACACAGATGGTAGGCCTCACTCCCAGAGGTTCTGATTCAGTAGGTTTAGGGAGAGGCCTGAGAACCTGCATTTCAAAAAGTGCAGGTGATGCTGACGATGCTGCCCTTTGAGAACCGAACCACTGGGCTAGATTGTGGTACCAGGGCTCTGGGTTCCCCGAGGCCTTCCCGCGCCATGCAGGAGGGCAGCGTGGGCATGGTTCCAGGCCATCGGTTCCATCAAAGCAGCCTCTTTTACATCTGTTCAACACACTGGACATTTCCAGTGAGATTCTGTTTCAAAAAAGGGTCATGAGGCTAAAAGATAAACTGTAAAAGCACCATCCTGTGCTCCTGGAAGGTAGGGAGCGAGGTTCCCCGAAGTCAACAAGATAGGCAGATGCATGATAAATATTTTAAATAGGTGGTTAATCTTTCTTAATATATAAACATGTTTTTTTGGCTTGGGCAGTAATTGCCAAAATAAAAAATTAATCCTGAGTACTAGTCCTCTTTGATGGGGCTCTGCAGTGCAGGAAAATGCCAGCACATGGGCCCCTCTCAGGTGTGGTGGTTATCTGGGGCTTATCCTAGCGTCCTGTTCCACCCGAATTAAGTTAGAAACCTGCAAAGAGAACCTCCCACCCAAGGCAGCGTGGGGTCATCTGAGGAGCTCGACATTTGGCACCTTCTTGCCTCACCCCCTCATCTGGTCAATCTCTCGTTCCTGTCAGTTCCATCGGCTAACTCTCCCTCCCAGCCCCGCCTCCTCTACTGTGGCCTTGGTTGAGCCTCATCATCTTCTCACCTCAACCACTCAACCAATGGCAGCCTCCTAGTGGGCCCCCCATGTGGGCCAGTTGCTAATGCGTGAAGACTCAGCTCCCCAGAAGTCCTGCTCTCTGACTCCCAGCCCTGCCTGTGCTCCCATGATCCTCCTCACATCCCTATCGTGGCCGTTACCACATCCCCTGATGATGACCGGCTGAGGCTCCTTCTACCCCACTAGACTGAGCTTCACAAGCAACCAAGTTTTCCTCATCTTTGCAGCCCAGGACTTGACACAGTGTTTAACAGTCACAGGCCCACAGTTGCAGACGATTATAGGACCAGGAACTGTGCTAAACATCTTGCATCGTATTACCTTATTTAATCCGTTTATGGTAGGCTTCCCCATTTTATAGACGAGACTACAAAAGCACGGAAAAGTACAATAATTTGTCAGGGTCACACAGCTAATAATTGCTGACTTCAAGGCACAACCCAGGCCTCTTGGCCCTGCTCTTGAAGCCATGTTGTGCTACATGTAAAGTCCTGAGGGCAGGGATGGCAGAAGCTCGCTGCTCGTGGCGCCTGGTTCACAGCAGGTCCTCGGGAATTATGGAATGAAGTAAGCTTGGATGAGTGGGTTTGAGTCCCGACCTCATCACAGCTAATTGTGTGACTTGATCAGAGCCTTTCCACACCTCAGTTTCCTTATCAGAAGATGGAGAATAATACCACTTGTCCTGCATACTTCTAGAGTTATCATCCAACTCAATCCCATTATTCATTCAACAGTTTTCAAGCACACACTATAGGCCAGGCAGTGTGCTGGGTGCTGAGTTACCAACATAACTAGAACATGAATCCTGTACTTAAGGAGGTCACTATCACAGGCAGGACAACTCATAAATAGTCACAATAACAGTGCTAAGAGAGCTACATAGAGGGTCTATGGCAGGCTCCTCCCCCTGGCTGCACACTACAATCACTGGGGAAGTGTGAAGAGATTGAAATGTAGAAAAAGGCAGATTACTGGGTGTCCTGTTTCATATACTAGTCCCGGGATCTGACTTCACAGAGGTCTGCACCTTCCGTTGTCTTTCACTTACTTTACAGCTCTGTAAATTGTAGGAAGCATAGAGTAATGCAAAGGATTCTTATCCACAGAAACGCAAATGGATTTTGTTCAGTGGAATGCAATTGACGATTTGATTACTAGCCTGTAGCTACTGACTGATTTTGCACCCATTTGTAAATTCATTTCAGCATTCCTGACTGCCTGTATGTGTGTGTTGTTTGAATTACTTGAACCAGTTGTGACATCTTACTGGTTCCCTCACTAATTAATTAATGAATTAAATAAATCTTTGCCACGTGTTCATTTTATATTTCTATGGGAGTCATGATCTTATGTTTTTTAAAAATGTTTCCTTTAACAGGAGTTTTTAAAAAATACCCATGCTCAAGCCCCACCTTGCCAATTAAATCCAAATCTCGACGGGTGGGGCCTGAACCACTGTTTTTAAAAAGTTCCCTAGTTGATTCTAATGTTCAGATAGAGTTGAGAACCACTGATGAATAAGAATACAGCAGGAGGAAGGAAGAAAACTAATATTTACTGAGCACTTACTGAATACTCAATAGATCAATTGGATCATTAAGTTATTTCATTCGATGCTCACAAAAACCCTTTGAGTTATTACCCATTTTACAAGTGAGGAAACTGAGAATCAGAGAGGTTAAGTAACTTGCCCAAGGTGACATAGTTAGGCAGAGCTGGGATCAAAACCCAGGTACGTCTAACTCCAAAACCCATTATATTTTTACTTCATCTAACTGCCAGGAGTCCTCCAGCATAATGAAAATCAAATAAAGAGGAGGTTTACTTCCCAAGCATTTATGGAAGCCCCACTGTGTGCAAGGCAATGGGGAGGCTATCCAGTTGACTAAGACTGGGTTCCTGCCCCACCACCTAAATTCAATAACAATCTTATAATGTATAAACGTATAACCCTTGTTTCAAAAGAATTCCTGCATCGTCCTCTCCTGCTCTTTCTAATTCTCAATACCTCCCATCTTCAGACAAAAGGGATATTTCTCCTAATGGCTTTCTTGAGGAATATTCCAAGTAAACACCCAGGTTCCAGAGAGTCCTACCTCCCCCTCAACACGCCGCCCTCCTCCCCCAAACACCTTAAAAAATCCCTGCGCAGAATGTCATCTAACCCCAGCCTGGAGGGAGCATGCATTCCTTGTGCGGTCTCTCTCCCCACCCCGCTCAGGCAGAGACTCCAAGGAAAACACCCGCTAGGGAAGATGACAGCGCTGCTTTTAAAATGGCATTTGAAGCTTCAACGGAGGGGATTCCCTAGAGATTGAGCTCTGCCAGAGAAGAAAATGGAGTTCCCCTGGAAACAGGACAGGGAGGGGGACTCCAAGGGCCCCCCAGAATCTCCTAGAGCAGGAAAGGGGCAAGCGAGGGGGCTGGGCAGTGATGAAGGACCAGGACGAGGGGGTCATTAACATAAGCACAGCACAAACAAGTGCGAAATCTACAACCCGGACACTCACTAAAGATGTTATAGAGCCTTCATTACTCCGGCTAATAACAAAGAAAAAAAATGCAAAAACTTGGATTTAAAAAAATCCAAGAAGCCACCAGGTCCCTGTCAGGCCTGATTTACACCCCTATTAATGATAATAGGAACACAACGGAACTGATGTTTTTCAAAAAAATCAATTTGGTTGTATTTAGTTCTACATAGAAGTATAGGGTTTTTAAGCCAGAGGGACTTGGAGAGAAGAGGTATTAGGCAAGCAGTGGGAAGCACAGGAAGGCGTGGATCCGACTGCTGTGCACCCGCCCGCCTCGCGGGGAAGGAGGGGAGGGTGGGTTAACCCCTCGCCACCCGCCCCCCATAACCTGGAGCCAGACCAGCCCTGGAAGTGCCTGTCCCTCCTTCCAGTCCATTTATCCACACTCCAGGCTATGGGGGGGTGGGGGGGTTGTCTCACACTGCTCACAGTAAGGGGCACAGACCACCAAACACTGGTGGGCACAGGAATTCTATCATTAACAAAGCCGAAGAGAAGCCCCAAAATCTTTGTTTTACCCAGTGATTCTAACACAGAGAACCCTAGAGAATTGTTGGGAAGGTGGACAAGTGTGGACTGGGTAGGCTGTGGTGTGAAATTGGGGAAGGGGCCAAGCCATCAGGGAGGTGAGGGGGGACCTGCCTGACCCCGGGGGCTGGGACAGCCTCCCAGTGGGAAGAAAGAGTAAGTATAAATGAGAAAGAAGCCTGGAAATTAGGGTATTCACCCTCTGAAAAGCTCACTTCTTGTTCCTGGCAACAAAACCCAGTGGGAAAGGCTCCTGACATGTCACAAAAGATTCTCCCAAGGGCTCCTACAACCTCTATGACTAAGCCCCAAGAATATCAATTAAGCAGCATTAATTACATATCATCAGCTCCAGTGAGACCCTCAAAAGGGAGGCAGACTTGAAACTTCTTTGAGGACTAAATTAAGTGGTTCCCAGGGGCTCTGCTACACACAGAAGTTGGGATTTATGGGGGCGGGTGGGCAGCTGTCCCGCCACTGCCCTGGGACAAAGGCCAGTGCAGGGCTGGGATTGAGAATCGGGGTCAGGCAAGCAAAGGCACAGGGAGAAGGGAGATGAGAGGAGACAGAGGAGGGGGTATTTCTTCCTGCTCTGGCTCAGCCTTGGCACCATGGTTCTGGGAGAGGTTGTGTGTCGTTCCCCCCACCCCCACCCCGTCCCACCCTCTGCCTCTCACTCACAGACACAGCACTGTCTCCTGCCACTGCCCCTTCAAGCCTGGGGTGGGAACAGCTCCCTGCTGGTGCTAGGCCCTGGGTGCTGCACTGTCCCCTCTGGGTTTCCACAACCTCACCCACACCTTTGAAAGAAATCCATTAAATCTCTTCAGTTAAACCAACTGAGTAGAATTCTCTTTTCTGCTGGGACCCTGACATATATTTTCTCTCTCACATTCACACACACAATTTCCAACTCAGTTGAACACAAACCAAGAAGGGTCCTCCCGCCCCGAACCCCCTCTTCTCAGACTGTGTAACATTCATGTGTCAACCCGCAAAAGCAGAAACCAGTTTAACCGGCAAAGTGTTTATTTGGGACCAAAGAATTGCAATTTGGGGAGCACAGAGTCAGGTAGAAACCCGAATAGTGTCCCACTAGGGAGTAAAATCAGGGATTTTTAAAGGCAAAGAGAGGAGGTTGTATTACAAAAAGTTTTAATTGGAGTTGGAGGCAGAGAGCTAGTCCTGGCTAAACATTGACTATTGACTCCATCTTCAGAAAGTCCACAACCCTCTCTCTTTGCGATCAGGATGTCCCTTCTCCTGCTGACGTCTCAAACAATTGCTTGTAAAGCAATTGCCGTTTTGGATCAGTCCAAAGGTTTGGCCCAGGCCAAGGTTCAAGCCAGCAGTTGAGTCCGTGACTCCCGCCCATGCAGCCAAGAAACCCAAGGTCCCATGACAGCCCTTGGGGATGCAGGGGCTCAGTACTGCTGTCCCACCAAAGGGCCTCAGCGGGGACTCTCAGGGACCAGGGCTCCCACCCCAACCTCCACCCATCCCAGCCACACAGGTGCCACAGTGAGGGCCAGGTAGGGAATGATACTACATGATTAGAGTCAGGGTTTGAGGATCTTAACCTGGGCTCGAAGTGAGTTTGTGACACCCCGAAATTGAATGCAAATATCTGTACATGTCTACATTTTCTGGGGAGAGATGCATGGTGTTCATCAATTTCTCAAAGGGAAGCATGTCTTCAGAAAGCTTTATGGGGGTCGGTTCCGTGGCCGAGTGGTTAAGTTCGTGTGCTCCACTGCGGCAGCCCAGGGTTCGGATCCTGGGCACGGACACGGCACCGCTCGTCAGGCCATGTTGAGGCGGTGTCCCACATCCCACAACTAGAAGGACCTGCAACTAAGATATACAACTGTGTACAGGCGGGGTTTGGGGAGATAAAGCAGAAAAAAAAAAAAAAAGATTGGCAACAGATGTTAGCCCAGGTGCCAATCTTTAAAAAAAAAAAAAGAAAGCTTTATGAATCACTGATTCTAGCTTTGAAGGCCGATCTTAGGGTTTCCCACAGAGAGCAGTAAAGTGAAGTAGTTAACAGAGCAGTCTGGGGCCAGGCTTCCTGGGTTGAAACCTGGCTCTACTATTCACTGGCTGTGTGACCTTGGGCAAATCCCTTCACCTCTCTGTGCCTCAGTTTCCTCTTCTGTAAAATGGGAATAACCATCTATCTACACGTTGTAAGGCTGTCAGAGGCTTAAATGACCTGATTTATTTAACATTCTTAGTCTCGAAGATGCTCCTGGCTCTCACCACTGACATTTTCTGCTTACCTTCCATGCCTGAGAAGGTTTCTGTCCTCTGTCTAAAGGGGTCCTCCGTGCCTGAGTCCCCTGGAGGCCCCAGCTCTGAGTGGTTTCTCTCCAGATATCTTCCACACACAGGGTAAGGCTGAGGGGAAAACGCAGGGCCAGCCCTTTGCTCTTACAAACCAGCTACTCCACTAAGATCCGAGCTCTGCCCTCCCCATGGGCTCCCCACAATGCCAGGGTCCAGCAATGCCCCAGGCCTCCGTTAGAAAAAAGGCAGTGGAATGGGAAAGTTCTGCTTAGAGACCCAGGCCTGGAGAAGAAAATGCACTCTGGCCTCTGGGAGGGGAGGGAGGCAGGCAGAGCCCTTGGGCAAGGAGGCCGCTGAGCGAGAGTGGGGATGGAGGGTGTGGGGGGGGGGGGGAGGGCCCGCTCAGACACACTGACTGGCAAGGAGGTGCAGAGCAAGGCAGCCTGGGAAGAGGCTCTCTCTGTTGCTTCCAGATTTCTAAAATCTGGGCCCCTCCTTCTTGCTGGGGGCAGCGACAGCAAGCAGCTCAGGGACGTCTCCCAACATCTGGGTCAACTCCCCGCAAATGCCTGCGGCTGAGGGCACTGGGGCCTGGGGCCAGGGTGGGGTAGAGGGGTAACCAGGCCATGGGCCCAGGACCCCCACTGGCCAGGGTTCTGTTGCTTATTATCACAACCCTGATATAGCCCTACTGCATGCCAGGCACTAAGTCTTTCCCATATATTAGCTCATTTAATCTTCATAACACCCTTATAAGGCAGTACTATTATTGTCCTCATTTTACAGATAAGTAAACTGAGATCAGACTCACGCGAGGTCACACAGCTAATGGGTGGCAGGAACAGGATTTAAACCCAGGCAGTCTGGCTCCAAATCAATAAGGAGTTGATCTCGTCACTAACCAATACGAGGTTAATACCATGAGTGAGGCTGGGACTATGTCCTATCCAGTCTGTCCTCCTGTAGCTCTCCCACCCCCGGCCCAACCGCTGAATGTCTGCAGTGCTTACGGTCCCTTCCACCTTGTTAACTCTTCCTGCAGGGCTGGGTGGTTCTACAGGTCAGGTGGTACAGGTGAGTGCCCTGACCTATACCTCTGCTCAACCCCCACTTCCAAGCCCTATACACACACACACACACACACACCCAGTCCTGGTCCCTCCTGTGATTTCCATAAACATTTGTTGATTAATTAACGAGTTGACCTAGAACCTAAACATTTTAGAGCCTGAAGGAACCAAATCCTCTCAAGCAATGAGAAGAGAGAGTCAGAGAAGGGGTTGGGGAGTTCACACAGCTGACGAGGAAAAGGGCCATGACAAGAGCCCAGGGCAGGTGGGCTCCGGCCCTGGCCGTGCCCTGTTCTCCCAGCAGCCTGTCAACGCCCCCTCTCTCATCTTTCTTCCTTCCATCAAAGCCTCCTCCTCCTTCCATGTTGTATCGTGACTTCTCATCTTCAAAACACTTCCGCACATCCATGGTCTCATTTAACGCAGCACTGACCTCGTGGAGAAGATATTCTTATCATCCCAGTCTTACAGATGAAGGAACAGAGCTCCAGGAGCCAGAGGGTCCCCCCCAGAGGCACTGGGCGGTGGGGAGGGGGAACCAGGGCTCCCAAGAGTGACGAGGCACCGCATGCGCCCTGTGGTGTTCCTCGCGGTCCCCTGCCTCAGTAACGAGTGGGTGGCTCTGTGAGCCTGGACAATCTTACTGGCCCCTGATGTAAGCAGCTCTCGCCTTTTTACAAATTACAGCTGGAAGAAGCTCTGGAGACCTCCCCCCAGCTGCAAAGCCCCCTGGCTGTGCCGGCCAGACCGAAAGAGGCCGGAACTGACAGACTGCTCTCTACCTCGAAGCTGCCCCCCTTCCCCAGCCGGAGCTCCCCTATAATTTTCATATATTATTGATGGCTCCTTAACTGGGGATTCTAGAAGCCTTGCTGCAGAGCCCAGCCCTGGCCCCTCATGAATCATGTTCACCGGGATTAAAATTAGAGGCCAGAAAGCTATCTGACTCAAATAGAAACAGGAAACGAGAATGTGCTTTCCAAGGTTGGCTCTGGGAATGGAGTCCAGGTGGGCGCCCACGGCTGGAGAGGAGAAGGGCCTGAGGTCAGGGCACCAGAAAGGGGGGCCTGGGTTGTGGGGAGGGGCACAGAAGACCTGGTTCCATGCCAAGCCCGCCACCATCTTGGGTCTGGAAAGTTCTCTTGCTGGAGGTGGCCAGGATTCTGTGGCCACCCCCTCCTTGTAGAGTGAGGAAAACCAGGCCCAGAGAGGGGAAGGGGCTTGTCTAAAGTCACACAGAGCAAACCACAACTTCTGTGGCCTAGTGGCCTCCCAGACCACTTCCTGTTTTCTTAAGGCCTCCAGGTGAGGAAGGGCCGAGGTGGAGAGGGGGGACCTGAGGGAGGGGACCCAAGGCCCCAGAGGCCTTCCCAGTGCTCAGGCCTGGACAGAGAAGGTTTCCTCTCTGGCCCCAGACACCAGCAGCAGCCTGTGAAATTTTACCAAGCTCATAATGAAAGACTTCCTGCCAAAAAGATTAGTTCCTAATTAGCCATTGTTCCAGATAATCTGTGAAATCATCCCAGCTTCTGGGGGAATGGCCCTTTTACCAACAAGCCTGGCTGCCAAGCTGCTGGCACGACACTCCCCCAGTCTGTTCCCCTGGTCCCGCCTGGGTGGCTGGGCTGGGGTCTGGCTGCAGCGCATTGGGGGAGGGGCCTCCACAAGCCTCGCCCTAAAGGCACGTGTCCCCATGCGCACCCCAAAATGTCTGTAGTTCCTACCGAATGGCATCAGGATGTCTGAAATGATGCCAGCGGTTTCTTCCTCTGGGTAAAGCAATATTTTCCTAAGTAAAGTACTTAGGGTTTCTTATGAGAGCCATTACTGAGCATTTTCTCCATGCGTCCCAGGCACTTGACATGAATTAGCTCGGCTAATCCTCACAGCAGGCTTGGGAGCCCGAGCTCTTGCCCAAGAGCCCAGCTGGGCAGGCGGCGGCCCGCGTCTGGACCCAGTGACCTTGACTTCAGAGCCCACACTCTCAACAGCTCAGCCACCAGGTCCTAGACTGGTCATCAGGGATCCCAAATTGGGCTCACAGCCTGGTGGGCAGAGGGTCATTTCATTTTACATTTAAACTCTTGGCCATTGGACAAGCTGGATCCCCACTGCCCCTGCCCACCATCATCTCATCCCGGGAGCTCCACAAGGCTTCAAACCGTCTTCCTCCTTCTGCCCTTTCCCCTGCAGTCTGCTCTGCACACAGTGGCCAGAGCTATCTTTCTGAAACATAAACTGGGCTGCATCACTCCCCTGCTCGAAACCCTCAAATAGCTTCCCATCACACTTAGAGCAGTACCTGAACTCCTACATGGCCTATGAAGCCCTACAGGACCAGCCCCTGCCAACCCCTGTGACCATATTGCCCACTGTCTTCATTGTTCACACCACTCAAACTACACCGGCCTTCTTTTTGTCCTCCGAGTACAATGAGCTTGTTCCCACCTCGGGGCCTTTGCACTTGCTGTTCCCTCTGCCTGGAACACCCTCCTCCCAGACTTATGCATGTACCACGCAGGACTCAACTCCAGGGTCACCAGCCCCTCAGCAGGACCTTCCTTGAGCCCCTCTAACTAAAGCAGCTCCCTCTGGCCACTGTCTCATTATGCTGTTTTATCCTTTCACAGCACTTAGCAATCAGTACCTGAAACTACCCAATTTCAAGCCGCTCCAGAGCAGGGACTCTGCCTGTCTTGTTCTCCACTCTGTGCCTGGATCAGGGTCTGGCATATAGTAGGTGCTCAATAAACACTTACTCACTGACTGCTGCCTCTTCGGGAACCGTGATTAAATCTAAGACCTTGTACTCCCAACAGGGCCCTACAGGGTGCCACCCGCCCTTCCTGAGCTGAGCTCTCGTGTCTCTCCAACACACCCCGGGGCCACAGTCAGATCCAGTCACTGCCGTCTCATGGACAGGCGGGGCAGTCCCACCTCCAGACTTTGCTCACGTCAGGCCCCATTCCTGTAACGCCCTTTCTTCCTCCCACCGTCCTTCAAGTCCCAGGCCTGGTGCCACCTCCCCTTGGAAGCCCCCCCAGCCCTCTGGATCTTTCCTTGCTCTGAAGTGCTGAGAATTCATGTCTAAACCACTTGGGTGGCTCTTGGCCTAGTCGTGGTCTGGAACTTGAGGCCTCCAAGAAAATCTGTTCCAATACCCTCATCACAATGAAGAAAACGAGGCGTTTAAATCCTTCTATATCTTTGTCTGGTATCCCCAGCTGCCCGTAAGTTCTCTGAGGGCAGAGACTTCCCTGCTACAGCTTTGCACCCTGGAGGATACCAGAGTGTCTTATTCAACTTATTTTCTCCTCTTGGCCTCCACTCTCTTATCTACAGAATGGGTTACCTGAGATAAAGCGCGTACATCGCCTGGTACGTTGCCCGGCACCCAGACCCCATCAATGATACTATTTTTACCAAGTGCCCACCTGGCTCCTCCAACTTATCCTATGTTATCTCTAATCCTCAGACAGTCCAGCACGTAAGTATTGTTAGTTGCCCATTTTACGTGTGAGGAAACTGAGGCTCAGAGAGGGTAAGTGTCTAATACAAGGTCACACAGGTCTAAGTACCAGGGTCTTGAGACAAACCCGGGTCTGTCTGACTCCCAAGAACAGCCCATGACACCACCACCCCTCTGTGGTTCAACAGGGAGAGAACTCTGGTTTCCTTGCCCTGTCCTCTGGGGTAAGCCTCACCATCTCTCTGAGATCTGGGGATAATCTCTCCCTGCCTGCAAAGTTGTTATAAGGATTAGGGACGATGAGTTTGAGATGCTGGGCAGACGGCAGACACTCAGTAAAGGATGCCCACTGTTACACAGCAGATTTTCTGTACATCTTGGTTGATTCTCTGAGTAGCTTGAACAATCAGAGTTATCAGGAACAATCTCGGCTGCTGGATCGGCGTGTCTGGGGAGCTCAGAGAGAGCTAAAGGGGAATCAGAGTCAGATAAAGGCAGGGGCGTGGCTGGAGGGCTTCCTTTGGAGGAAAGGCATGAGGGTGGGAAGTACACCAGTCCAGGGGCGCAGAATGTTTGGAAGCTGGAGGGAGGACACAGCTAGGGAAGGAGCGGGGAACAGGCCACGAGGTAGGCTGAGAAAAGCTTGGAGTCAAACAGCTTGCGTTTTGTTCTATTGTTTATAAAATATATGACTTGAAATTATCTTTTTAAATGAGTTTCCTCCATCCTAGGAGTGGGAGTTACATCTGAAAGACCCTAACGAGGAGGCCTCACCTCAAATATGTTATCTCCTGGGCACTGGAGAAGCTATGAACAGAGGGGTGTTAGCAATGATTTTTCATGGCCAACAGGAAGGTGTGGAGAGACACATGGGTGGTTAGAAGTGTCATACAAGCAAGTAAGCACCTGCACTAGCAGTGTGTGAGCATCTGTGGAGACCAGCGACCTCACGCCTTGGGAACGGGCCTGGGCTTCTGACACCCCTGCGCTCTCCCACACATGGTGCCACTGCAGCCTGATCCTCACCAGCACACGAACACAGTCTCTTGTCCTGCCTCCGGCTAGCCTTTCAGCCAAGAGGTAGGTCCTGGGACCTCACTGAACATATAGGACAGGTGTGCGACTGGGGGCCACTTGCTAATATTAGGCAGAGTCTAAGCTTGAATGTTAGACCATATGAAACTGCCAACGTTTTCAAGGCGCAAATCCACGCAGTTCAACCCAAGACACCGGTGCACGGGGCAGAAGTCAGCCCGAGTCGTGTTTTCACGGCTGTGTAGGCTCCATGGTGGAGGCTGAGCGGATGCAGAGATGTGCCTGCACCCACCCCTGCCTGTGGGAGGCTGCTGGTATCTGCCCCAAAGGCCCGACAGCTGCAGAGAGCCCACTGTGCTTAGGTGGTTTCGTAACAGATTTGAATCCCCACCCTGCGCCCATTAACCACATGGCCTTGAACAGCTGCTTCAACTTTCCCTGCCTCCCAGGCCAGTACCACCTCCCCAGTGGTCGCTGCAGCACTGGGAGGCACCAGCAGAGCACACAGCAGGGGGCACCAGTGGTAGTCCCTTTCTTGCGGCCATTTTTAGGGTAGTCCGCGTGGAGAGGCTCTAACACCAGGCTAAGAAGTTGATGTTTTGTCTCAGAGGCTTAGGGAACAGGTGAATTCCTGAGCTGTGATTTTGAGAGCCATCGGAACCAGCGAAAAGCACTTTTTAGCTCAGGAGGAGCTAAAGGGGAGAGAAGGGATGCTGGCCGCTGAGGGCAGAGCCAGAGAGGAAGATCGAGGTCTGGAAGGGAGCAGGAGCCAGACAGGCTGCCACTCACAGAGGCAGAGTTTGGTGGGCAGACTGAGAGGCAGGTAAACATCGCAGGCAGATAAAGACCGGGAGAGGACAAAGGCACCAGAGAGACAGGGAGCTGGGGTCCTGCACTGTCAGCGGCCACCATCCTGGCGGCCAGTGAGCCAAACTGCAATGCTCTGTTTGGGCACGACACAGCGATAATGGCATCCCTGCCTCTGGCCCGTCCTGGAAGAGCCCCTCCTGATGAGGAACTCTTCCCACAAGGAGCTGGGATGCTTCTCTTCAAGCCCTTCTCCTCCTGGAAGCCCTCACTCCTGGAGCCAATCAGGTCCTGGCGCCCCAGGCTGAGAAGGGGACTCAGGTTTCACAGGAAGCCTGAATATTCTAGAATGTTGGCTGTCTCCGGGTGCGGGCAGGTTGGTTTAGTTCGCTGGGTCTCCAAGTGCAGCCGTTCCCACTGTGATGGAGCGCCCAGGTGCCCAAGCTGGGCAAGGGCACCTTACAACGGATATTTCCAGGCATTTTCGCAAGTATTATTATCTTAGTTAGTCCTCCCAAGAAGATGTCCCAACCCCATTTCCCAGTTGAGTAAGCTGAGACTTGGAGAAGATAAACACCTCACCAGTCACATAGTCAATAAATATGAGCTGGGATGGGAACCCAGGGTTTTGGAAGTTAAGTTCACAGCCTCACCTGACAAGGCATTTGACTGTTACTCATACTTAAGGACCAGATCGAGAAATATGGGAAGGGTTATAACAAAGTTATGTAGAACTACATAGGTGGCTGAACAGCATATCCCAAAGGTCAGCTAAAGAACTGAGGTCAATCTGGGAAAAGGTGTCTAGTGGAGGACCACAGACCTCCATCCCATTCACCCCCTGTCACTCATGTGGATGACAACTGCCGCCGCCAGCACCAGAAAGCAGAACCAAGAGGATGGACAAGCGTAATTCAACATGATCATAAGACCGTAACTACAGACTGAATCTACCAAATGACACATCACAGAGGGAAACGTAATATGTCACATTTAGGTTCAAAAACTCAATTGCCAAATCTACACTGGAGGAATTCTGTTTGGACAGCACCTCATGTGAGAAAAACACAGGAGCCTCCAAACTCAAAGTGAAGTAAGTCAAAGACAGCTGCCAAAAAGGCTAGTGGACGCCTAGACAGTGCCGACAGATGTCTAACCCTCAGAAACAGACACACTCTGCAGAGACCAGAGGGAGGAGCGTGATCGTGCAGGTCAAGCCCTGGTGAGGAGGAAGCCAGTCCGTGACCCTCTGGGCTGGAGAAGTGGACGGTGCGGGACACACCCTCTGGGAAGAACACTGACAAACGGACATGTGTTCCAGGGCTGTGCCTGGATTGGTAAAGGGACAAGAGACAGTGATGCAAAGAGGAACCACTGACAGAAATGGTCACATTCTAAGTCTGCCCGAAAGCAGACTAACAGGGCCTGAGCGCCGTCCTCCAATATTGAGGGAAAGAGCACGTGGAAGAAGAAACCAACTTACTTTGTCCATCTAAGGAGGGCAGAATTAGGAAGAAGTGGAATTTTGCCTTTTATAGATAACTCTATTATGGGTCTTACAATTTCGTGTTCTAGAAACCACTTTCACCTTGATCTTTCTGTGCTTCAGTTTTCTCCTCTGCGAATAATGATGATGATGATGATGATGATGATGATGATGATGATAATGATATCTTCTTCACAGGGCTGTTGTGAGGATTAAATGAGTTACTACATGTAAATGCTTACAACAGTGCCTGGCACACTACTGTTATGTAAGTGTTTGCTATTAGCATTATTACTGCTGTTCTTGTTACCTCCCTGAATTGCAAGTGAGCTGCTCTGGCCTCAGACACTGTCTGGTACCCCTCTGTGTCCCAGCATTCTCCCCTGGCACACAGTAGGTGCTCAACACATGCTCACTGAGTCAGAGTTACGTGGAGGCACATATCAAGGTGCTCCGAGGAGGATCATTCCGAATATTTAGAGATGAACGGTCATCCCCAGCTGGTATTAAAATGTTCAGCGGGCTGAGGTTACTCAAAAATAGACTGAGCATTCTAGCAGGGAGGTGTGGGTGTGGTGGCTGGGGCCACACGCCCTGCAGGTGGTATGGGTCATCCTAAGGTTCTGTGATACCCATCTCCTTCTTTGCAAGGGGCCCTTGGCCAGGACAGTCCCGTGGCAAGGGAGGGGCAGGGATCACCCTCCCCACCTTTTCAAATGGGAAACCACGAGATTCGCCCTATCATGCCCCTCTTCCCAGCGAGAGCGTTTCTGGGACTCTTTCTGCCCGGCCAGCCTGCGTTTCCCAGGACATGCAGAAGTCCCTGGCAAACCTTGATGCAAATAGTGCTCCATTTCCTGGGTGAAAATTACATCTTGAGTCAATTTTCATAAAATGCAGTGACAGATTTAGGTGCTAGGAAGATGGAGCTTTCTCAGAAGGCATTAAAATGACCCGAATGGTTAAAATCAGCCAAAACCCAGCCGCCAAGGGCCACGAGAACAGCTTTCATCCCTCTGCCGCCTTGTGCAACTCTGGAGTCTAGGCCCTGCCTGGAGAAACTGCTGTGCCTGCACTTGACTCCCTCCGGTCATAGGATGATTAGCTCTCAGCCAAGATGCTGCTAACAGACGTTTGCAATGAACTAGCAGGTGGAGTGGTAAGAATTGGTTCCTGCTTGGTTGCGAAGGCGGTCTTCCATCCCAGGGGCAGTTCCATAGAGAGAGATCTGGATTTTTCTTTAAATTCTCCATCGCTGATACTTTTCTCTGTGGGTCACACAGAGAATCAGGCAAAGAAGTAGGGTCTCGATACCTTTGAGTGCATCTTCCCTTCTCCAGAAACAGCTTGAAGCCTGTGTCCTAGGGGTACCCATGTGACTGAGCTCTGCCAGTCACCCCTGAAGCCTGGGCATGGTGCTGACTGCCTCTCGTAAATGGAGTCAGTCTCCTCGACTCTAGGGACCCTCCTGCTCTGACATTCTAACCCCATGACCTCAGCTGTCCTCAGCCTGACAGCCATGAGCTCCCTTCAGTTGCCTCTTCCTGTATCTTGCCAGCGCCTCACCCTGAACGCTGCCAGCCTCGCTCATCTGCTCACTGTCTGCTCTGGATGGTCTCCGTTTGCCCCTCCGAATCCACTCCCAGCCTTCTCCACCCTGCTCTGTGCCTGGGAGGCTGGCCCATGTGGACTGCATCAACAGCTCCCTGCCCTAGGTCTTTCCAGTGGGGTTCCACAAGTGGGAGGTGCTGGCAGGGGAACAGAGGGTGGCAAGAGGGTGAGGTTGGCTGGGCTGACCGTGTCCTCCACTGAGGGCCTCTGCTCCTGTCAGGAAGCCTCCTTGCAGTTCCAGGAACCACCCCCTCCCCCTCCCCCCTCAGGCCTGGAGTAGCAATGGCTTCCCACTATTGCCAGCCCCATGATTCATCACCCCTCATTGGTTTCCCTAAACCTCGCCCACTGCTTTATAAATAGCCTTTTATTACATCCCCCAACTACTCAGGACCCAGACTGACCTCATCCAGGCCGCCCTCTGTGCCTTTGTTTACACCACCATCTTTGCTGCTGGACCCTTGTGCCATGTCCCCCGGCTTCACTGAAACCCAGCTCAATCAGCTCCTCCAAGTGGATGCTCCCACTGCTCTGGGGTCTAGCACCCTGATTCCGCCACCTGAGACCAATCCTGCCCCTCTCAAAAGAATGTGGAAGTTGAACCAGATGATCCTGGAAGTTCCTTCTGAC
The DNA here is from genome assembly GCF_041296265.1 of Equus caballus. Classification (NCBI taxonomy): domain Eukaryota; kingdom Metazoa; phylum Chordata; class Mammalia; order Perissodactyla; family Equidae; genus Equus; species Equus caballus. The sequence goes on from NC_091703.1 coordinate 40,094,813, forward strand.
CCAGATTCACCTCTGCTCCACATCATGCACCCCTTAGCCAGATGGCTTGCGTTTAGGTTAAAATTCCATTTAAAAAAATTTAATGAGCTATCAAAGTGCTTTAGCCAAACATGGCACTCTGGCTATAACTTCTCTCATTTTATTCTCATCGATACTTCTCACCATTTCTTCTGTTAAAATTATTCACGCACGTGACTCTCCCCCTCCAGGCTGCAAACTCCCTAGTTCCAGCTCGTGCTGCTAGTGAAGCTCTATTCTTTTGAACATCTTCCTCTTTCCCCAGGCGCCTCGTAAATGCTTACTGTTGCAAATAGTGGCTGAAATGGGGGGAGTGACTGGCAAGGCCCCCAACACTCTGGATGATGCTATACAACGATATTTACTGAGCAATGACTATGCACCATGCATGTTATGTCCATCATGTTGTTTCTCCTCCACCACAGGCCTACAAGGTAGGTGTTACCCCATATTATATAAATGGAAACTGAGGCACAGAGAGGTTAAGCAACTGCTCCAGGTCCTCCACAGATGTATTTGACACCCAGGCCTCACACCTTTCCTCTGCTCCACCCTGCGGGTACATGTGGTAAGATGCAACGTGGACAAACGGGGACCCTGACCCAAAGGGAGACAAGTCTCAATTACAGAATGCAATTAATGACTAGTGGAGCAGTGCCCTTCTGAAGAGGCCCTTCCAGACTTTTCAGAATGAATCACTAAGACATTAGCACATTCCTGCTTTCTATGAAGCTCAGCCAAAAGGCCTTAAAAGTAATTAGTTCACTTAAGTAGGCCAAACATTTCCCCAGCAATCTGGTTTACACTTTAATTGACTTAGAGTCTTGGAGAGGGCAAAAAAGTCAACTTTAGCCCAGCCCCTGTGGAAATATTTCCCATACATTTTATGGATAAAATTCACCCCCTTCAGCCTCTTGCCTCTGCCGAGCCTGGGAGGGGGAAGGGAGAAGGGGGAGCAGGGAGCACGGCAGGCGATGCTCCAGGCAGTCCGCTAACAAGGCAGGGGAGGTTCCTTACTAAAGTCAGAGGAACAGAAGCTTTCCTGGCCACTCTCATTCTCGTCATGTCCTCTAGGAAGCCCCTCTACCCCACCATGGGCTCTTGGCTTTGGTCATCTCGGGCACCATTCTTCTCCCTTCCCCTTTCTGCAGGCCCTGGGAACTGGCCCCTGTCCCTCTGCTCTCGGAGCTGCCTTGGCCCCATTAGGCTTTGGAGCGTCCCTCTCTCAGTGGAGACCCCATCCACAGCCCACAGGCCGACTTCACAGGTACAGGTGGAGAAGGGCATGGGGTGGGGCTGCCAAGGTCAAATCCCCTCTTGTCCCAGCCTTGTGCCACTTCTGATCACCAGAAGGCGTGAGCTCAATTCCTACAGCTCGGAAGGCCACAGGAAACCAGTTTTGGCTCTGAGTCCCAGTAAATCCGCCCCTACCTCCTCGACTACGGAAGAGAACATTCTTCACCCCCAGACTTCAACCTCGTCCTTGCTTGGCCAGACCTGCTTCTCCAACAGTAAGGAGTTCTGCTACTTCTGTTGTTCAAACAGGAGCCAGGGGCATCAAGACCCTCACCTTTGATCGGGTTCCCCCTTTTCCTCTCTGCACCTGAAAACCAGCTGGCACAGAAGGCCTGAGGGAGGAAGGAAGCAGAGATGGGAACGAGACCATGGCTGCCACATCCTTGCCTGGCTCCTTTTCCTACTCCTTGCATTCCTTCAACAGCCATTTATTAAGCACCTACTGTGTGCTGGGCACCATTCCAGGGGCTTAAAATATAACAGTGAACAAAGCAGATGAAAATCCCTGCCCTCATGGAGCTGACACATGACAAACAAGATAAGTAAGCAAACCAGAGTGCCATTTATGGTTTGTGGCACAAAATGATAAGGAGGAAAAATTAAGCAGGAACGGGCATGTGTGTTGGAGAGATCGAAATGTCAGATTAGGTAGCCAGGGAAGGCCTTGATAGGATGACATCTGAGTTAAGATCTGAGGGAGGTGTGAGGGGGCCACAGGGACATCTGGGAAAAGAGCATTCCAGGAAGAAGGAACAGCAAGTGCAAAGGCCCTGAAGCGGGAGGAGGCGGATGTGGCTTGAGTAGAGTGATGGAGGGAATGAGCAGTAGGAGACAAGGTCAGCCAGGTGAAAGAAGTTAATCGTGAGGGCTGGTGGACCATCATGGAGACTATGGTTTTGCAAGATGGGAGCCACTGGAGGGCTCTGAGCAGAGGGACAGAATTTGACTTGGGTTTTAACAGGATCCCTCTGGGTGCTGGGAGGGGAATAGAATCAAGGTCTAGGAGGCTCACAACCACCCATGAAAAGTTTGTGATTCTTGAGAGTGAGCCCTTCCAGTCCGCCCTCTCCTCATACACACCACCACAGGGGCAAAAGGCACACGGAGCGCCGTGAGGACAACGGAACTGAGACAAGGCTGGCAAGGCGGGTGGTCCTGGCTTGTGGCAGGGCTTGGAAGCCAGGCTACCGAGCTGGGACTTGATTCAAAGCAAAGGGGAGTCACTGACGGTTTCTGATCAGGGCATCACTAGACAGAAGCCATGCTCACCTTAGTCAGAAACCAAGGGAAGGCTACTGTGGACAAGGCATATCCTAGATGCTGTACCAGGTCTCAGGCCACCAGACAAAGAGATCTTGGTGGGCTTGGACTCCCTCTGTCCCCCCTCAGACCGGGGCTCCCCGAGGGCGGGGCCGCGTCTCCCCTCAGACCGCGTCCCCCCTCAGACCGGGGCTCCCCGAGGGCAGGTACTTTCCCTCCACCTTCAGTCTCTTCCTGAACCAGCAGGGACAACACTCCACCTCTGCACACTTTACTGTCCTTCCTGGGGAGCTTAGATGCCGCAGTTAGAAATATCAGGTGGGATAACTCCAGAGTTTGACAAACACACAGACAGACAATCAGGGACAGGCCCATGTTACCAGAGTGGGAAAGCGGCTTTACCTACCTCCCGCCACTGCTTGTTCTCCATCCCTTGAGTATACATGACACACACTGTGGGGAGAGGAGAAAAAAAGGGTTAGCACCTCAGGCCAGGAGGAAGGTGGGACCCCAGATGGGGAGGGCCCCGGAGGGAGGGCACCTCAGGAGACTCTGGCCTGGGTAGGGGTGGGGAGGAGGGTGGGCGTGGGGTGGGGTTGAAGAAGCAGGCCTAGAGCATAGGCGTGTCTGGGAGGGGCACCCTTTAGGAGAGGGGGCAGGGACCATTCACATCCAGGCCAGAGCAAGTGTGAAGTGTGAGGCAGGTAGACAGGTGGGCATGACAGAGGACTGGGTGGCAGAGGTGTGGCCGGAGAGAGCCTCTGAAACATGCATTGTCCCTTTAGAGCCCAAGCAGCTTCGTGAGACCTACTATTAACATCAGCCCCACTCTACTGATGGGGAAACTGAGGCTCAGAGGAGGCCAACGACCTGTCTGAGGTCATATACTTGAGTGGCATTGCTCAGGACTAGAACCCTAGGCTCCAAAATCAGTGCCCATCCCCTCGGACCACAGCCACTTGGGGCTCTCAAATGCACTGGTTTCCCTGGGACTAGACCTTCTGGCCCCAGACACCCTGACCCCCCCCAACCCACTTGGCTGTGTCGAGGCTTCACTAGCACAGGGGCAGGGAAGGGTCAGACCCCCCCAGCTGTCTTTCTCTGGACAGTATCGGGGGAACATTCAACCGCCTGATGCACCTGGGACGGTGCCTGGCGCATAGTTAGTGCTCAGTAAGGGCTCCAGTGTTGGCTGCTGCGATCAGTCCTAACGTTGCTGCTGTTGTCACTGTTATTATTGTCAGAGCAGGACTTACGTGGGTCAGACTTGGAAAACATGTCTTTGTCCAAAAGGTTCCTGAAAGAGGGAGAGAGAGCAGGAGTTAGCACAGCCCAGGAGAGGAGGCGATCTCGGGGGATTCAGGCCCTTACTGAGACCCCGAGGCTGCCGCGAGCCTGGCCTCCGGCAAAACAGGGAGAGCTGCGGCTCCTTCTGCACATGTTTATTAGGCGCTCATTAAAGTCTGCGGGCCCTGGAGGTTCCTCAGCTCCGCCTCCCTGGGGTGTGTGGTGCAACCTACCCCCACCCACACCAGTGACACATACACACACATGCACGCATCTGCACACACACCTGCACACACATCCCCCCACACACTCTGTGTACCCTGGTACCCCGCGTCCCACAGCCCCTCGCTCTCGGCCCAAATCCCAATCTGCCCAATGTCTTAGCCTGTTCTGGAAATTCTCTTCTTACCACTTCTCTGTCTCTCAAAAAAATAAAATAAAATCAAGCAATCAAAATGTCTCCATCCAGTGTCCCATTCTCTCTGGGCTCTGCTTACAGCCAGTTTATTCCATCGTCTCATCTGTGCTGATGGATTAATGAATTACACCTCCCAGGGGACGCAGACTTATTTGAACAGGGGCCTTCTGTGGTCAAGGCCAGAGCTATCACATGGCCCTAATAATCTCACTTGAAGGCACTACAGCAAGATGATGGGCACAACGTTTGGGGACTGAGCAGTCTTTGAGCAGGCAGGTGCTGAGCCCCTCCTGCCCCGCCTCTGTGCAATCCCCCATCTCCCACGCATCGAAAACCACCCCCCCCGCCCCCCCCCACCCCCCCCCCCCCCCCCCCCCCCGCCAGGCGCTGCCCTAAGTGTTATGCAAATCTTCCTACCCTGCCCTGCAAGATCAGCATTGGTAGGCATCATCCCATCTTCCAGATGAGAACGTGGAGGCAGAGGGACATCAGGGAGGGGGATGTCCTGCACATCTGGTGTCCCTCATTCTACAGAGACCTGCTGCTGTCAGGAAGCAACACAGCCCCTGGAAACTTGGTTTCTGGCTGGGAAGTGACTCAACCTCTCTGAGCCTCCGTTTCCTCATCTGTACAAGGGAGACCATCGTCACAGCCTTGAAGGTTGTTGATGCCCTCCCCTACCTCCCAGCCCTCCTCGTCCTGTACACGCCCACCCACCATTTCCTCCTGCGCCTGCTTCTTTCCTGAGGGCTTCCTCTGGCAGGCCAGGCTGCAATTACCAGGAAGGTGACGCTCTCCAGGGCAGCCCTCAAGCAAGATGGGCAGGAGCTGGGGGAGAAATGCACTGCTTCCTCACTGCCGCCCCCTCAACCCTGGGGACAGCTCTGAGGTGTGTCCCACAGTCTCCCAGAGGGCCCAATGGGACGAGCCCCAGGGGCCCACCAGGAGACCTGCCCATTGAAGGCCCTGTTGACTCGGGTAGCCCGCTCATGCCCCGTCCCTGTAGGAGCTTCCTGGAAGCTTCCCCTGTGTGAGCTACTGACTGCTTCCCACACGCCCTAAAGCTAAGCTCTGCCCTTGCCAGCGAACTCAGCCTTGTCCCATCTCCCTCAAAGATGTCCCCAGTGGTCTTCTCACCTCCCCTCATGCCCTCCCACACCCCCCACAGGCCCCTGTGCCCTTTGAACCCCTTTCCCAGAGAAGAGAAACAATCGACACTGGTCTGTGTAGCTTCCTGACAGCCGACCCCAAACATCAGAGCTGGATGGGACCCTCAGGATCGTCTCTTCCACCTTCTCCTTGAAGAAGGAGAGACTGAGGCCCAGAGAGAGGCAGGAGTGGCCACACCCCACAGCAAGCAGTGGTAGAGCCAGAAAGGTCTAGAAGGAGGCTTTACCCTGGGTCACCATCACCAAAGCCATCAAGTGTGACAACCTGACTGGGCAACTTGACCCCACAGTCAACCCCACTGCCCATGCCCCCAATCCTGAGGTGGGAGACAAAGACCGACTGACAGACAGACAGATAGATGCAGTAGCAACCTGGTGCCAGCACATGGTGTCTCCTGCTGCCGGGGGAGGCCCCAGATGGTGAATCACCCCAGCTCTGATCCCTGAGCAGAATCCCAGAGATGTCCCCAAGAGAGGGGTCCCTGGATCCCCATCCTCCATTCCAGTCTCTTCATTCAGGGGCCTCTCCCCAAAAGCAGCCGCCCGGCTAGCTCTCCATGACCCCACAGGCACACAGCCCCTCACTGGCTCCCACCCTCCTCCACCAGACCTGCTCCCAGCCAGTGGTCACTTAGAAAACCATCGGATAAACCTCCCAGCCCACTGCAGGGAGCGTGGGATGAACCGATGCCCAAGGCAGCTCTGGAAAGCAGGCAGCAGGGGAGGGGAGACAGGTAAGATCCCACTTTCACACATGCTCATCCGCACCCAGGTGGGCAGACCTCCTCCTGCAGTGCGCTAGCTTTAGGGGCGGGAGCGTCTGTCTTGACTTAAACAAAGGACAAAAGCCTTAACACCAAAGATGACTCTACAGTGGTGGAACCTGAGGCACGATGAGGAGCTGGAAAGCAATAAAGAGGGCTGGGGGGCGGGACTTCCCTATGAAAGCAAGTGCTGGGGTTTGTCTTTGAATTCTATAATGAAATTCTATCACTACAGAAAATCCTAGAATGTTCAAGGTGGAAGGGACCCCAGAGGTCACCTTCTCCAATCCCTTTATAAATCAGGAATGTGAGCCTCATAGAGAGGTCAATTGACTTCTCAAAGGTCTGGGTGTCCAAGTTTGGGTCTGGAACACAGGTTTAGTCATGTCTAGGCTAGTGAGAAAGAGAGTGAGACCCTGGATTTTAGCCTAAATGTGAGTGTGTGTGCGTGTGTGTGTGTGTGTGAGAGAGAGAGAGAGAGAGAAAGAGAGAGAAGGAGTCTTATCTTCAAAGAGAAGTGGGCTTTTCTTGGCCCTGCTCACCCTTCCAGCTGGGCAAGAGGCACACAGCTTGACTAAGAAATAGAATCCAGCCACCTAGATTTGGTGGCTCCCCATCCAGTGACCTCAGGACTCTCACTGAGCCCTGGGGCATGGGCCATCCTGGCCGTGGCATCTGAGGGTAATGCAAACCCTCTTCCCTCCAGTCTGCTGAGATTATCCTCAGCGTCTGTGCAGACCCATTCCTGTCGTTCCTCTTCCATTTTGCCCTCCCTGGACAGACACTGACCAACAACCATTTCCTCGCCCCTTCCCCGAGCTCTCTCTGGCCTGCAGCATGCAGTCGTACTCAGTACACCCTGGGCTGCAAAATCAGGGGTGCATCTCTCTTTCACACAGGCCGTGCGCTCCTCCAGGACAGGGACCCCGCCTCTACTGCAGGCTGGCCCAGCACTGACTCAGCAGGTGCCTTGCGAATTGGATGGATGAAGGAAGACCAAAAGGAATGGCCAGAAGTGTGAGCGAGGCACTTGTCTCCCCTCCTGCATGGTGCCTGGTCATGCTCGGGGCCCGCCACTCTACTTCCTCTTAGCTGTAGAGCCTAATGCTTAAGTGCATGGGCTGGGTTCACATCCCAGGCTTGGACAAGTTACTTGCCTTCCTTATGCCTCAGTTTCCCCATCTGTAAAGTGGGACTGAAAACACTTGCTCCCTCAGGACTGCTGTGGGGCACTTGGACATAGTGAGGCTCATCGCATGGGTCAGTCATCATTGGCCTGGTGCTGAGCAGGGCAGTCACTCTCCTGGCGGGTGCTCAGGCTCACTTGGTGATGAAGGAGAGATGGGACGGGTGACACAAGCCATCTCTACCCTCACCGGTCTGAGAAGCCCAGACCCAACACATACACTGCCAGCGCCCCAGTGTGAAGTGCGTGTGGATCCCCCCACTGGCAGAGAGCAGCCCTGCCTCTCCCCAACCTCAGGCTCCTCCTTGACCTCCCTTCCTCTCTCCTCTCCCCCTTGAGGACCCTCTGCCCCTTTGCCTGGGTCCCTGCACCCTATACCCCTCTCTGATCTCTACCTCATCCACACTTGCCCCCTACCATGCCTCACCCCACCCGCCTCCCCTGACAGAAGCCTCATGGCCGCCGAGCCTGCCCTCTTGGCCTTGAGATGGCTTCACCCCATGAGCAATGGGCCTCTCGCTTCCTCAGACTCGCCCCTGCCCTCACTTGTAAAAAGGCAGATTCTTGGGCCCCATTCCTGGAGTCTGGTTTTGTAGGTCTGGACAGGGCCCCAGAAGCCATGTTTAAACAAACTACACACACAGACACACACACACACACACATTGTGTTCCTGATGGCACTTGTCCAAATACCATATGTCAGGACAGCAGGTGTCAGGGCCTCAGTTTCCCCCACCGCAACAACATACGCACACACAGCACTTGAAGGCTCTTACATGATCCTCACCCTGATCCACTGAGCACTCCAGGCTCAGAGATGGTGAGTGACTCACCCACAGACACACAGCCAGGAAGAAGCCTGGGGGAGGAAACCAGGTCTTCCACCCCGAAGCAGGGCCGGAACCACAAAGGCACAGAAAGACCGGACCATAAGTGCTTTTTCTCCACTTTCCATCTTTGGAGAGCTCAAAGAGAAGTCTTTTCCAATAAGCAGAAAATGTATTTTTTCTCCAAAAGAGCATAAAACCCTTCAGCTGTCCACACAGCAGCCTGGAGTTTGGATTCTTTTGTTCCTTAAATCAAGGCTGGGGAAGCAGAGCCGGGGCCCCTGCCCTCCCCGCTCTTCCCCGAGGAATCATTTCCAATTCAGCCGCAGCGGGAGAACGACCACGCACTGGGCGTGAGCTCAGGTCCCCAAGGCCCCAGCAAAGGGAGAAAGTGCTAGAAGGCCAAAATGAGAGCTCCTGGCTGGTGCTAAAGGAGGGGACCTGAGGCTGACAGTCTCCCATCGGCGAGGCTTAAGAGAGTCAGTGGTAGAAGCTGGGGCTCTTCAGTCAGAGAAAGGAGGAGAAACCCAGGGAGCCCCAGTCTGAGGGGGACGCGGCCCCGCCCTTGGGGAGCCCCATCTGAGGGGAGACTCGCTTGCCCCTGGGCTGAGTTGCTGGTGAACTGACCATCACACCTCCCTGGCTGTCTCTAAACAAAGCCCACGAATGCTGCCCGGATGCACCAAGCAATGACTCTGCCTACGGCACAGAAGGAAACATTAAGAGCACTCTCCCTCAGCTTTTCCTGCACCTGGGGTCCTTAACAGGGGTCCATGGACCCCCCCAAAACTTTAAGCAAATTGAGGCATATTGGTACAGATGGATGTATTCTTTCTGGGGAGCTTTCATCAGATTCCCGAAGAAGCTCACGAGGCTAAAAAGGTTAAGAAAAGATGGTTTATCTTCTTCCCCACAACCCTCCCTGAGCATCCCTTCTACCTCTAGGAAAAGCTGAGGGGTGTTGAGAGCATAGACTTGGAGCTTCCTCACTGGGTCCAAAACCCAGCTCCACCCCTTCTAGCTGTATGACCTCACCAAGCCTCTCTACACTTCAGTATCCCCATATGTAAAGTGGGGGTAATAACTGTCCCTCTCTCCTAGGGGTTTTCAGAGAATTAGTAGAGTTCATATACGCAAAACAGTGAGAACAGTGTCCAGCACAGAGTGAGTTGCAATTCAGTGCCTGGCGTACATTCAGTGCTCACTAAAGGTCTGTGGAGAGTGAATGGCTCCTAGGGATGCCCCATGTTCTCCCCTCCCTGCCCCTAATGCTGGGCTGGAGTAGGAACTTGAGTGCCCACATGCCCTCGTCCGCCACTGCCCATCTGGCTCAATGGCCTTCCTTGAGGGGAGCAGACTGGGCACAGGGGAGCCACCATCAGGGAGGAACAGGAATCCTGAGGAGGCCCACAGAGCCCCGTGGGCCTGAGGGACCTGCCAGCAACACCCCGTTTCTCTATGGAGCAATTCAACACCAATCATCTGGCCAACCCCCGAGGCAGGCAAAGACGGTGGGGGGGGGGGGGGGGGGGGGGTGGGGGGGGCGGGGAGGGATGACATTCATCCAGGGTAGAATCTGCACCCAGTCCTTGGTTGGGTGCTTAACCTGGACACCCCGTTCACCTGAATATCAATGTCAGGAGGCAGACATTGTCCCCACGCTACAGGCCAGGCAGCCGGGGCTGAGCTGGGCGCCCCGTGTCACCCATCTTGCCAGGGGTGCACTGAGCCTGCACGCTGAAGCCCAGGCCCATCTGGAGGGGCCACAGGGAGCGCCTCCATTACCCAAACCCAGGGGTTCCCCAGGCCCATGCGGGCCAGCAGCGCCCCCTGGCACTCACACCCTCCGTTCCCTGCCCCCAGCCTCATGGGCTGCTCCCGAAGAACAGCTGAGGAGAAGACCTGGAGGGCTTTCCACGCCCTCCTGTCCCACTCCCCGCCCTAACGGGCAGAAGGAATCCCAGGCCAGGCGAGGAGGGAGCCGCAGAGGACAGGAACGCTGGCACCCAGCCCCTGGCACTCGCCCATCTCCCCTTCAGATCCCGTTCCTCGCCCGCGGGCACTGTCTCCCTGCCAAGCCACCTCGCCAAGGTCGGAAAAGTAACTGCACAGGGCTTAGAGAGCTCTCCTTCCTGGGGCTATTTGCATTTTTATTATCATTAATTATTGTAATAATCGTCCATCCCACACTGGGGCGTGAGCTCTGGCCTCAGAGGCATCCAAGCTGGAATCTCCACGCAGCCATATGGCGATTCTGTGACCCTGGACGAGCTAGTGAACCCCAGTTTCCTCGTCTGGGCGTGGGGTCATACCCGCCTCGTGCAGTGGTGAAGCCAATAGCCTAAAATAGAAGTGTAGGAAGCACGCTCAACTGCTCTCTCCCTTGTGCCCCTCCTGTCCCATTCATCAAGTCTCAAAGGTTTCAACTCCAAAAACACAGCCCAAATCTGTCTACTCTTCGCCACGCTACCATCACCATGGTCTCTCACGTGGACGCTGCAGTGGCCTCCTCCCTAGTCATGTGCTTCAATTCCTGGCGCTCCCCACCCCCAACCTGTCTACTCTCTTCACAGCAACTAGAGAAATTTTTTTAGAAGGCCAATCAGATCTCTCCTGTTTAACACCCCCACCCCCCCACCCCCCACTAATGTGAGTTCTATAGGAGGAGAGAATTTCTCTATGTTGTTCACCACCATATTCTCAGCACTTCAAACTGCTCAGCACAGAGAAGACTCTCAATAGCAAATGAGGATCAACATCAATTACTGAATGAATGAATGCATCAGTAGTGTTCAGTTACTGGTACCTATTATCATTATTGAGTTTATTCAGCACATCCTGGTTTATATAGAACTTCACAAACATAATCTCTTCTTCTTCATAACAATCCTATAGGAGGTGGACAGGACCAGTACTTCCCTCCAGTTTACAGATGGAGAGACTGAGGTTGGAGAACTTAAGTGACCCAGCAAAGGTTTCAGAGACGGTAAGCCAGGAAGTGCACTGACTTTAAGTGTCCTGCCCAGGATTCTTCAAGACCCAAAGGCATGCAGCTCTCCTCCTGGGCCCTTCGGGCACCATGCTAGGACGGCAGAGGCACATGATATGAGGGAACAGGGGCACCTCGCAATGTTTGAAATCACAGGAAGTCTTTTTTCTTGCCCAGGAAACTGGCAGGAAGAGAGGTAGGCAGGGGTCCAGCCAAGCTGTGCTGGGAAAATCAGTCCGCAGTCACCTAACACTGGCTGTCCACCGACAGCAGGAAAATCCAAGGAGCCAGGCCTCAGAGACACGAAACACTAGGCCCCTTGTAGCCCCAGGGAGCTCAGGCAGCCATGGGTCACTTGGAAAGGCTCCTTGTGGCAGAGGCCATGGCTGTCCATCCAGCAAGCATTCCTCACTCTCCCCCTGCTAACAGAATCCACATTGGTCCAGGTATCTGATGGAGACGCCCTGAAGTCAGAGAAGGCAGGCTCCTGTCTCTTGTTGCTATGGACTGAATTGTGCAGCCCCCAGGTTTATACATAGAAACACTAACCCCCACCGTGATGGGATCTGGAGATGAGGCCTTTGGGAGGTAATCAGGGTTATTTGAGGTCATGAGGGTGGGGCCCTCGTGATGAGATTAGTGCCCTTCTAAGAAGAGACACCAGAGAGCTTGCTCTCTCTCTTTTTCTCTGCCATGTGAGAACACAGCAAGAATGTGGCCATCTGAAGCCAGGAAGAGAGTTCTCACCAGAACTCAACCATGATGGCACCGTGATCTCAGATTTCATCCTTGAGAACTGTGAGAAATAAATTTCTGTTGTTTCAGCCACCCAGTGTATGGTATTTTGTTTTGGCAGCCCAAGCTGACTCATATACTAACCTAGAGGCAGGCATGAGTCCTGGCTTTGGCTATTGAAAATAGAAGGGAAAGCCCGCTGAGAGATTTTGGAAGGGATTATGCTTTCCAGATAAAAAGAACTTTTCAGAGAAAGGCCTTTGGCCCTATGGCCTGCTTCTCATCTTTGGATGTGTTGTAATAGCTGGAATAGAGGCAGCCATTTTGTAACAATGAAACCCACCACTTGGATGACAGCAGAGTAGAAAGATAGCTGGGTCCTTGATGGAAAGTGAACTGACAAACCAGCACTGAGATAATTTACCTCCAGACTCATTGTGATTTGTGAAAAATAAATGTATTTTGAGTTTGAGTTACTATCAAATTTTCTGTTACCTACAGCCGAAGCATTCCTAACTGAACCTGATTCCTCTGTGCCCCAAGGCCTTCCAGCTTTATTCTCTTCACCTCTTCCTCACCCTTTCTTCCCAATGAGAGCTCATCTCCAGCGATGGCCTTGGGTCTGAGCAGGGGGAACTGTGGGTTGGGAGAGAAGGGATGGTAAGCTACCACCATGTGGTCTGGATGCCATGGAAGGTTGGCTGCCAGCCCATGATGACTCTCTCTGGTCTCTGCTCCCCAGAGTTCCTCTGGGTTTGTCTCCCAGAACCAGAGGCACCCCTGAGCAAGGAAGGCCTCTCCCATCCCTGGAGAGAGAGCACTACTTCTTGGCCACATTTATCATGGTTGGTAGTCAGGCTCCTCCCGTGACCCTCATGCAGACCCCAATCCTCAACCTCAAGAAGCCCTTGGGAAGTCTGAGGAAACTGAATTTGGATTCCCTTAACCTCTCTGAGCCCTGATTTCCTAATCAGCAAAAAGGGAAAATCTGCTATCTACCTCATAGGATTGTTGTAAGGTGAAAAAGATATAGTAATTATGGTAGGCAGAAATCTAAGATGGTCCCCAACATTCCCGGCCCCTAGTGTCCAGGCCTGCACAATCCCCGCCTCTGAGTGTGGGTGGGACCTGGGAATATCATTGCCTCCTCGCTCCTGGCATCACTGTCACTTTATATAAGACTCCGCAGTAGCCGACTGGGGAGAGAATCTCCTGCCGGCTTTGAAGAAGTGGGCTGCCGCGCTTGCCGTGAGAGGCCCAGGTGGCTAGGACCTGAGGGCGGCCTCCAGGAGCTCAGGGCCACCCCAATCCAACAGCCAACAAGAAAACAGGACTTGGATCTTACAGCTGCAAGGAAGTGAATTCTGCCAACAACCTAAACAAGCTTGGCTTGGACCCCAAGCCTAGGACGAGGTCAGAGGCCCTGCAGATACCTCGATTCCAGCCTGGAGAAACCCCGAGCAGAGAAGCCAGTCATGCTGTGTCTGGGCTTCTGGCCTCCGGAAACTGTGAGATAACGAGTGGTTGTTGTTTTAAGCCGCTAGGTTTGTGGTAATTTGTTATGCAGCAATTGAAAACTAATATAATAATCTTAGTTGGAACCAAATTGTTATTTGAGTAGGTCAAAATCAGTTGAGCAGAGGCAATGGCATATGGTTCAGCCTAACACAGATGTAAAGTGCCTAGCGTGTAGTAAGCACTCAATAAATCCCACTGTGATTATCCCCCTGGCTCCACTAAAGAGTGCCTTGGCGAACTCAATGGCTGAATGGAGTTGTTCCTAGCACTGGCTCTGACAGCTGCCACGCTGCCCTCAGGCCCCCTTCCCCAGGGCCGCCCTCCCCCTGCCTGTCAGAAGAAAGCTTTCAGAGCCCAGTCGCACCCCTTCCGAGGGCCCAGGGCACAGCTCCTGAGCTAGGCTGCCCCTTGGGCCCCAGGGCAGCGAAACGCCAACCTGAACAGACAGCAGAAATCAACGTCTCCGGGGCGGAGGCAACAGCTGCCCACCAGCCCCCCCACCAGCTGGCGGGAGAGGGCAGCTGCTTGAGAGATTCCAACAGGGCTAAGCAACCGACTGCCCCTGGCCTGTCCCTCCTTGCCCTCCCTCCGGGTCTCCGGAGCCCCACCATGTGCGATCTGCATGCTTCTTCCAGCAGGACCCTGCGGGGGTGCAAAGGTTTCCTGTTACATAAAAAATGCAAATCGCTCTTTCTAACCAACACACTGGTCCAGATTCCCACATCAGACGACACACAGAGACCTGGAAGAGAGTGGGGCCCTTGGGGAATGGGACACTGGACAGATGAGTTTTTTGGGGTCTGTGGGAGGCTAATAGAGTCAGGAAAGTTCTGGAACAGACCATCAGAGGAAGGAGAAGCTTGTGGCTCACACTTTCTACAATGTCTGCTGGTTTCTGGTTCCACAAATCATCTACCCGACTCACTCCCAAAACAACCCCTCAGAATCTCTAAATGTACACAATATGTCAAATATATCTCAACAAAGCTGGGGGGAAAATAAGAATCTCTAGATGGATCAGATCTCCAGGACCCATGCAAACCCTGAACCCAGCTACAGCAACAAATTTTCCATTACTTTCAGGTGTTAAATAATAAGCACCATAAATAACTACTCATGGATTAACTCACTTAATCCTCCTAACTGTGAAAAGGATTATTATGCTTCTTTTAAGGATGAAGAAACTGAGGTAGAGGTGAAGGAGTCCAGCAAGGTCACAGGAGCAGAGCTGGGATTTGAACCCAGGTAGACAGAGCCCATAGCTCACATTCTTAACCACTGAGCCAAACAGCCAGGGGCTCTATAACCTTTAGCCCTGAGTTTCCCAAAGTTGGTAGAAACAATTGTCTGAGAGTAGACCATAGATTAGCCCAAGAGATACCCTATCCAAAGCAGGAGCCCGAATGGTCCATGCCACAGCATCATCTGCCTTCAGCGGAGGCTTGGCTGGCCTCTGCTATGCTTCTGTGCTGGCGCTCAGCCGAGCCCCTGTAACAGGCAGCCTTGCTCAGCTGGGAGTGCTGTAGGATAGACATGGTGGAGGGTCAGGTCCTCCCCTAGGCCAGAGAAGAGAGCTCCTAGGGCTGCAGGGAGTGGTGGGGACCTTCTTAAGGAGCAGAGAGGAAAGGGAACTGGCCCCAGGAATGCTAGTTTCCAGTTCCCTCAAACATTGGCCCTCTCAACCCCAGCTGCCCATCCCGAAGTCCCCTGGAGTTCTCACCCCATCAACCCCCTCTACCTGCCCTACTGTTCCCTGCCTAACAGCAGGTGTCAACTAGATGCTCAGGGCAGGAGCACCCTTAGCCTCCTCTCCTGGGGCCCAGTCGGTGCTGACCACGAGATGGGGAGCAGGACTTGACTCTCATTAACTGCTGACCATTGAGTGTAGAATATGCTGGAGAAAGCCTTTCCGTGCAGCTCTCCCTCCTCCCCATCTTCCTCTCTCCTTCTTCCCTTTCTCTCTCTCTCTGTTCTAGAACCTGGATAGTTGGACCTGGTTGAGGCAAAGAGATGGATTTATAATTTTAAGCCCCTTCAGATTGTTTTCTCACCTCCTCTCTGTTCCAGGTGACTCTTCCCCTTTCTCCCCTTCTGACCCACCTCCTCACCCTCTGGCTTTGTCAGAAGAGCAGGAACAAAGCCTGGGACAGGCCCTCCTCAGGCTGATGGATCATATCGCCCGAAAGGGAACGGACACCAGGGTTGATCCCAGAACAACATCCCACAAGAATTCAGATGCATCCCTAGGTCCCTCTTAGGAGTCCTTTGGACACCTTCACTTCCAGAGAGCAAACAGGAGGGGCCAAGCACTACTGCCTTACAGTAATTATCGTAGCTACCTGTTGAGCACCTACTGTGTGCCAAGCAAGTGCAAAGTATTATGCTGGATGCTTCACAATCCTCTACTCTCTAAGTTAATTCCTCCTACAGTATTTGTCAAGCACCTGCTAGGAGCCAGTCACCCTTCCACGCATGTGAGCTGCCTCCGAGAATAAGGTTTCTCAACGAATATGGGTTCATTGTTTGCACTTGACAAATGGGGGAAACTAAGGCTCAAGGTTTGCCCCAAGCAGTGGAGCAGATTCCATTTCAAGGCATCTGACTCCAAAGCCACAAGGCCATGTGTCCCCTGCCTCCTCTCCTTGCCACTGGTGTAGAGGGTTCACGGTCTGAGTCAGGTGGGGATCCCCGCCCTCAGATGCTTACGGAGTTGCTTTGGAGGAAGAGGGATGAAGTCTACACATGTGAGCTGTCTTCAGGGTTGAGTGCTCAGTGTGTGAGTGATCCAGTGGCCCAGGCTGAGTACTCAGGGCCCAAGGGACACAGAAGACAGTGATTCAGGCTGGGTGTCTCATGGGCGAGAAGGATGGCTGGAAGTGGGGAGCATGAGGCCATACTTTTCAGGATGGAGAGACATGAACTGGCAGAGATGAAGGAGGGGGGAAATCTGGATGGGGAATGGGCTATTCAGAGGCCTAGAGGTGGGAAGGATCCCCAGACAGCTCTGACACAGGCGTGATTGAAGGCTAGGAGGGAGCGGCAGGCAGGCAGGCGCGGGGATGTGCGCCCCATAGGAGAAGGGAGGGCAGGCGGTGGCAGCTGTTGATGGCTGAGGAGGTGAGACTGGAGCTAATGGGCCATCAGGAATCTCCCAGCAGAATAACAGCAGGATGCAAATGGCGCTGGAAGATAACTCTGACAGCACTGTGTGTGGGACCACCGGGGAGACATGTGGGAGTCATCACAGGAGCCCCGGAAGGGCCTGGAGCACCGGGACAGCTGAGTTCCACCTCATCAGCCCTCCCTTCCACTCCCCGTCAAATCTCCACCAAATTCCTCCCTCTCTCCTGGCCCAGCCCAGCTCCTCTGGCTCTGTCTACACCTCCCCAATGCCACAACTTTGGAATACCGGGGTGGGGGGCAGGGGAGTCTGACCAAAGAGGGGCCTGGAAAAGGATGGGTGGGAAGTAGGAACAAGGGCACGGCCAGGACTCTGGAAATGCTCTTGGTCATTTGGGGCAGAGGGAATGTCATCTAGGAGGAGCCTCGAGGTGGGCCCTGCCTCGGCCACAGTGCCCTCACTGTCCCAGCAAGGCAGTGACCCTGGGCCAGGCACAGGGTGACCGCACTAGGGAAAAATCCCCCTTTCTCCACCTGGACCTCCTTACGGCCTGGGGCAGCCTTCCCCTCAGACAGCAGAACCTGGGGGAGACCCAGCTCTTAGATGAAGTTACCACCAAAGCCTGTGTGACCAGAGGATTTAGGGGTGCTAGTGCGCAAAAACGCTCCTCCCTCTCCCCCGCTGGACTCTCAAATCCTACACTCGGTGTTCTAGTCCTTTGGCTTAAGATTTTGTACCCAAGTTGTTGTTTTTTCAATGGTGCCACTTTAAGTTGTTATCAGTTATCCACACCTCAGTATGAATGAGTCAATCTGATCCTTTTTCAAGACTCACTTTTGTTGTTGGAGGTAAAGAAAGGCTTTAGAATCTTGGGGTCGAGGACGCTGGGTGGGTGGGGGAAGAGAGGATGAGAGTGTCGGGGCAAAGGAGGGGAAGAAGAGAGAAAAGGAGGGCACAGAAGGCAGAGGCTGGGCACGCCTGGGAGGGATGGGGCAAATCACTGCTTTCTCGATCTGGGGAGGGGTTGACCAGAAATAGCCTGTGCGAAGACCCTGGTACAGCCTTTCACTACCCGGTTCTCCCGACTCGGGCGCCTGGACCCCTATTCCTGTGTCTTCACATCTCCTCACAGCAACAGCCCGGAGTACAAACTTTCCGGGATACGACCCCAAGCCTGGCTTCCCATTCAGCCGTCGCCAATGGCCGCTAGGCAGGGGCTTTTGCTGGACAGGCCGGGGGGCGTCCTGGCGGCGAGGACACTCTGGAAGGGGGCACGCGAACGTGGAGGGTCTGAGCGGCAGGGACCGCGGTGCTCCAGGTCCAGGGGCGGGGCAGGGGGACCCGGCCAGCGGGCGGCTCACCTGCAGGACACGGTGATCTCCACCTTGGTGGCGGGGATGCTGCCCGCCAAGGAGTCGAACTCGCTCAGCGACGCCATGTCCTCGGGCTGCTCCATCGCCCAGCGCGCCCCCCACCCCAAATTAGTCACTCCCTGCGCGATTCACGCCTCCTCCGGAGCAACTGAAACCCTGGGCTCTCCCCCAACTCCGGAGCCGGGGCTGGGCGGCAAAGGGCGGAGAGACGAGCGCGAAGAGGGGGCGTGGGAAGTGAGAGAGGGAAGGCGGGGCGGAGGGTGCGGGGGCCGCGGGTAGAGGAGGGGGGTGCAAGTGACGCGACCAGGAGGCTGGGGGCCCAGCGGAGACGGGCAAGGCGCCCAGGGAGCTGGGGCGCAGCGGGGAGACGCGGGGGGCGCGGGGAGAGGGCACCGGGAGGGACGCACGGAGTCGTGGCGAGGGACAAGGGGAGAGGGGCTTGCCGCTGCGGGCGGGGGCAGAAGGGGTGCAGGAGAGGGAGAGGGGCGTGGGGGGCCGGAGGGCGCGGGCGGTGGGGGTGGCCGGAGCGCCGGGGCTGCGCTGCCTCTCGCTGGGTCTCGGCGCGGGCGGCGGCGGGGCTGGGGACGCGGCTGCGAGCGCCACCTCCTCGGCTTGGGCTCGGGCTCCGGGGCGCCCGGGCTGCGGGAAAATCAAATCTGCCCGAAGCGGCCGCCTGCCGCCGCCCGGGGCGGACTGCGTGCCGGGGCCGCGAGCACAGGAGGGGGCGCCCGCAGGGGCCGGGGCGGGGCCGCGGGCGGGGTCTGCGCACGGGTTTGAGTGTGTCTGTGTGAGCGTGTGAGTCTGTGTGTGTGCGCGCGCGTGGCGGGCGTGGGGACGCGGCTCCAGATGCTGGGAACCTGGGGAGCGACAGCCAGTGATGGTCCCGGCCGTGCGTCTCCATCTGCGCCTGTCCCCCACTCCCCACCCTCCTCAGGGGTCTCCATACTGGGGGAGGGAGAGGGTTCCGGAAGCCAAGTGGCATCCGTTTGAGAAGGGTCTATGCGAGGCGGAGGTGGGGAGGGACGTGTGCAAAAATGACACCACCACCACCACCCCAGAGGCTTGGAGGTTGTTTCTACTGAAGGTGCATCCTTCCAGGGGGCGGGTCTCAGTCCAGAAACATACTCCACGTCTCCTGGGGAGGCGTGTGGGGGCGACCCCAGTGCCCGGAGGGGTCGCCTCGGTTTTCCAGTGAGGGCCGTTAGGCCTTGGCTGAGTCGGTGCATGGGCGCTCCCCGATCCGCCCCTGGCTCCCGCCGGGCCTGGCACGCCGAGTCAGCCACCTAAGGCACGCGCCAGCGCCAGTGCCCTCCCCATCCCCGGCCCGTCGTGACCACACGGCTGAGCCAGCCCCAGGTCTAGAAGCTTCCTCCACCAGACTGAGGGCGGCCAGAGCTCCCCAGGCTTCTATGCCACCAGCACTGAGTAGGCGCCTGCAGCGTGAGGGGCTCTGATCCCTGCCCTGGGGGAGAGGGGAGAGTTGAGGCACTTCCCTGGCGGCCCCCCTCCCAGCCTGGCCCTTCCGGGCCTGGGTCGCAGCGCTGTGGCATCTCCCAGGGCTGCGCGCGCGTAGACGCGTCTCCAGAAAATACCCCGCAGCCCCTCCTCAGCCCCAGTCTAAGCTTTGCTGAGATGGGGCCCCCTCTTCCGCGCCCACCGCCCACGCTTCGCCGGGACACGCCTCGGTGCCCGGGGAGGGGCGGCGGGGCCCGGAGCCTGAGGCTGGGCCCGGAAAAGCCACGCCCTCTGGGCCTGGGCTCCGGCAGCCCGGCCTTGACCGGCGCGTGGAGATTCTGTCTGAGGTCAGTTCCCAGAACGTCAGATACAGCTAGAGTCAGAGATAAACATAGGAACATGTTCCTCCGCCTGGGTTAAGTGTTTTCCGTTTACACGTGGCTCAGGATCTGCCAGTCTCGGTTCTGCCACCTGGGACCGACAGGCAGCGGCAGAGGCGCTGGGGTTCCCAGAGCTGTGGGCGCGGCTGGGTCCAAAGGCCCCACTCGCTTGGGCTTGAGGCCGTCTCTCCACGGAGAATATTTCAGGCCTCCTTTCCAGAGGGATGCAAAACGGGACTAGGAATCTCTGTGCCCACCACTGCCCACCCCTCACATACCTGTCCTAGACAATGACATTTGTTCCATCAGTATCTACTGCGTCCCTGCCGTGTGCCTGGCCTGGTGTGCTAG
This sequence comes from Equus caballus, assembly GCF_041296265.1. Classification (NCBI taxonomy): domain Eukaryota; kingdom Metazoa; phylum Chordata; class Mammalia; order Perissodactyla; family Equidae; genus Equus; species Equus caballus. Next base: position 40,114,960 of record NC_091703.1, read on the forward strand.
GGCCATTTGGGAAGCGTCCCTGATAACAATGAAAACACCATTCTATTTTTCAAAGACACTATGCTTAATTTTTTTTTGAGATATTATTCACATACGATAAAATTCACCATTTTAAAGTGTACGGTTCATTGGGTTTTAGTACATTCACAAGGACCATGCATGATTTTAAATTCTCGAAATAATTATAGATGTGAGGTATTATTATGCACATGTAATAAATGGGGAAGCTAGCGCCAGAGAGACTACGTAACTTGCGCCTGTCATCACCCAGGTGGGAACTGGCAGAGTGAGAATTTGAACCCAGGCCCTTGAGACCAAAACTGACTCTGAACAAGAGGCTTGACTGCCTCTGGGGATGGAGCCAGATGACAGGGGGTCTTAAAAGCCATCTATGTAATTAGGCCCTGTTGGGGAGGACAACAGTAGGGAGCCATTGCAGGCTGTTGAGCAGATGAGTGGTGAGACCGATGTTCTATCATGTAAACCTGTCATGTGACAGCATCTGGAGTAGCAGCCCCAGGTCTCTTTCTAGAAAGATTGGAATATGTCCGTTTCTCTCTATTCCCTCTTAGTCACTGCATTTCCACTGCTGGCTCTTTGGCAAAAAATTGTATTGGGCACCTACTTTGCACTGTGCTAGGCTCAGAGAATAAAGAGATGAAAAGGACATAGTGTCTGTCCCCAGAGTTCCCAGGCTAGTGGGGGCCCCAGGAAATGCAGACGGATGAGCCACAGTGCAGCAGGAGCAGTGCTGTTGAGGTAGGTGTGAAGGCCCTCGGAATACAGAATAGTGACCAACAGTTCTGCCCCCCGAGTGGGAACAAGGGAGGGTCCAGGAAACCGCAAAAATGAGGCGCTATGGAGACGGACAGTGAAGATGAGGTTTGTTTGGTTCCCCCAGAAGCAGCCCCTGCCAGGAAGATCTGAATGTGAGTGGTAGTTTATTCGGGAGATTAAGGAAACGCTATATGTGGGGAGTGTGGGGGTGAGACAGGGAAGGCAGCCAATAAGGGCGGTTTATCAAGCCAGTCGTCACCGTGGGCAACTAGGGCTCCTTCCCACTGAGGAGCTCTGGGCAATGGTGTAGAACCCGCCTCAAACTTAGCCTGCGGGAGGGGTGAGGGAGCAGGGGTGTGTATACACCAGCTTTCGGCAGTCAGCCCCAGTGGCTGAGCGCTGCTTCTGAGGGTGTTAATTCCCCGGCCCTCTGGGCTGACCAGCACAGAATGGCAACGCAGGTTCCAGAAGCCAAGAAAGCTTCAGGCAAAGAAACGCAGGTGCTGGCAGTTGGATGGGGGGCAGGAGCGCACTGAAGTGGCTGAAGGTGAGGGCATTGACAGGACGGTGCTGCTGCAGACGATCAACTTCTGCCTGGAGGACAAGGTTGGGCAGGCACTGCTGGCAGGGAACCAGCATGATTAAGGGCCAGAGAGCCATGTTGGGTGCCCCTGGTGTGGCTGGAGCACAGGGTGAGGTGGTGGAGGTAGAATAGGAGGCCAGGAGGCGAGGGGCCATGATGCGAGGCCACAGGCCTTGGCTTCCTTGGCTGCAGAGGTTCGCAGGAGACACTGAAGAAGGGGTGGTCTGAAAGATGCCCCTTGGCCACATGGCCCACCCCTGAGCCCCAGAACACAAAACTTGCTGATCAGCCCAGGGCAAAACGCTCAAGTCCTTGCTCAAATGAATTGCTGACGGTTCAAAGGCAGCCCGAGGGCACTGCCATGGGATGGGTCATTTCTCCTTTGAGGGATATGACAGTGTTGAGCAACTGAGGTCACCTGTGATGTCCAGGCAATCCAGCGGGCAGGCCAGCAGGTGCTACAGACGTGCTGCAGACACGCTGCTGACGTGCTGTCTGGGCCTGGCAGCCTGGCCCACACTGCCACGTAACCAACGCTCATCCCTCTGATTAAGAACTGTGAGCACGGAATGGGCCATGCCCAGAAGATCTGGAATAATCAGCATCAGCATTTTGCCTTTGCCATCCAAGACTGCAAACATGCTCTCATCTGACCTAATCCGCAGTGTTAATGACGGCAGAGCAATTTCAAGAGGCAACTCGCAGCATTGATAAGGAGAGGAAAAGCACCAGGGGGCGGAGGAGGCAGAGCTCCTCACAGAGCAGGCAGCTGCTGCCCCCGACACCCCCCAAGATCTGCCCTCAGATCTGCCCTGTTTGAGGCTGGGGATGGTAAGAGAAGAGGGACACAGAAGAGCAGAAGAAGGAGTGTGCACGGGACAGGGAAGCGGGGGCTGCCCACATTGCACCTTAGAACAAACTAGAAAAAGGTGTTCTTTACTTTGGGTAAACACATCCCTGAGCCAGCCAGAGCACATGGCTTGAGGAGCAGAGTGTGGGCTGGATTTGAGCCTCCGCTTACTCCCTTGGCTGGGTGCCCTTGTGCAGTGAACACCAAGCACTACTGTACAGGGCCGCTCTGGGGAGGGAAGGAAAGAAGAAGGGCATGACGGGAACCTGAAACCACCATGGCAGTAAGGAGGTGGGAGAGATGCAGTGTCTGATTCCATCCATTAATAGAAATGCTAGAAGGAGCTTGGTTGGAAACCATCTAAATTAAACCCATTCTTTCACTCAAAAGCTTAGAGAAGAGTAGTAATGCACTGAAGGTCGCCTGACTCTTCCCTTGCTAAGAAACTCCACTAATAACAGCGAGGTCAGGTACCCAAGAGCAGTGAGGTCGTGCCTGAGAAGGTGTGAGGAGAAGCCATGTTCTGTTGGGGTAGAGGCAGAGGCAAAAGCTGGCCACGGGGCTCTCCACACCTCCAGCCCTCATTCCTCCTGGAGGGTGGCAATTTCCCTGCCAATTGCCCCACCGTCCCAACCAGAACCCCACGCTGCCCCTCCCCAGATCACAGTGCCAGCTGGCTGGGTCCATGCTTCACCTGGGCAAAGGGAAGCCCCAGGGCCCTCCCGCACCTGGCCCAGCAGACTTCCTGCCCCGAGGACCTGACCCTCCCACCTGCCCTGCCCTGACATCTGTCTGCAGCCCCCTAGGCCTGGCTTCCTCCCTCACTTCTCTTCTCTCTTCTTCCTTCCAGCCACTCATGCTTTTCCAAGTGAGGGAGGCTCCCTGACCCTTCCAGTCTAGCTACTGGAGTCTTCACACCAGCTGGGGGAGCCACTTAAAGCCAGTAGGGTTGTTGCAGTCCTCTGCTTGAGGCCCTCCCCTGGCTCCCATCCTACTCTGTGGTAAAAGGACTTGCCAGGCTACAGGCTCACTCCTCCCAGGGACCTCTCTGGCTTCATCTCATCTTTCTCTCCCCATCAGCGACCCCACTCCAGCCACACAGACCTCCTTATTGGCCCTGCAGGCTCCTGTCTCAGGACCTCTGTACCTGCTGTTCCTTAGCCTGGAACACTTGCCCCCGGGTCCCTCGGGTCCCTCAGGGTTCTGGCCACATGCCCCGTCTGCATGGAAGCTTTCCTGGCCATGCTACCCAACACAGCGCCTTGCTACTCTCATCCCCCTGGCCCTGCTTTATTTTTCCTCATGGCATTATCCTTGTCTGTTTCCCCCAACAGAAGAGAAGTTTCATGCAGGCAAGGACTTGGTCTCCTTCATGGTTGCACTCCAGCCCCTAAGACAGTGCCTGGCTCATAGAAGGTACTCGATTTGTCAAACGACTATGTGAAAAGTCCACCCCTCCCCTCTGACACATTGACTCCTTTGTGAGAACCCTTTCTTCCACCCACCAGTCCCCAACAGGGCCTGAGTCTCCCCCACCCCACACACAGCTCCTCTGGCCTTCGGTCCAGCAAACATTTATTGAGCATCTACTATGAATTCAGCTGTTGAACTGCTGTTTGACAACTGTCAGACTGAGAATCTCGGGTCCGTGGGCCAGTGCCACAGAGAAGGGAAGGAGTCTTAGACGTTCATTTTGTTGGCTGAGGACCTCCTGTGCAGGGAGCACAGCAGTGAGAATTTAACATGCCACACAGTTAATCCTCACAGTAACTGCAGGATGCTGTTGTCCCATGGGACAAACCTTTACTCCTCTGGGCCGTGAGCTGTGCTAGTCCATCACCAGGGACGCAGAGATGAGGGAGACCCAGACTCCTCAGAAGCTCCGTCCAGTGCAGCTGGAGCATTCATTTTGACTTCATGTTATAGGAATCTGTAGAATGATGGGCATTATCTACTCCATTTTACAGATATGGAAACTAAAGTCTGAAGTAGTTCAGTACCTGAACTTGCCCAAACTTACACAGGAAAGTGGCAGAGACAGGATGCAAACCCAGGAGTGCATGGGTCCAAAGCCCCTGTCTAGGCCTGATGCCACGCTGCCTCCTTCCAGTCTTCACTCAGAGCCTGTCTGGGAGCCTCAGTGTCTGCCAACATGGTCCAGTCCCTGGGCCCTCACAGGTCCACAGGGCCTGGTCCAGCACCATGTGACCTGTGCTCAGGGCTTCAACCCTTCCACTTCTCCCCATGTCCGGCATGGACGTCATAGCCTGTCGCTAAGCTCTCCCTCCCCTCTCCGCCCCCACTTTTTTTTTTTTTTTTAAGGATTGGCACCTGGGCTAACAACTGTTGCCAATCTTTTTTTTTTTTTTTTTCCCTGCTTTATCTCCCCAAACCACCCCCGTACACAGTTGTATATCTTACTTGCAGGTCCTTCTAGTTGTGGGATGTGGGACACCGCCTCAACGTGGCCTGACGAGCAGTGCCATGTCCGCGCCCAGGATCCGAACCCTGGGCCGCTGCAGCGGAGCGCTCGAACTTAACCACTCGGCCACGGAGCCAGCCCATCCACCTCGACATTTAACCCAGTATTTGGTTTGGCATTGTTAGTTGTGGTATTAGAAACCTCAGTGCTGCAAAGGACTTTAAAGATATTGCAACTCACCTATGTTTTACAGATCTGGAAACTGAGTCCTAGGAAGAGAAAGAAACTGGCCCAAGGTGGTTTTGCCAATAAGCAGCTACTAGGGAGAAAAACTCACAGGAGCTCTGATCAGAATCAGTCTCCTGGATCCTTTCTTCTCTCACCTCAGCTCCTTCAAGAAGGGATGGGTCCCCTTGACATTCTATTGATTGATAAACGCAAATGTGCCATCTCTGGGCCTTCCACAATAAGGGCCAAGGTGACCATCCATCTCCCCACACCAACCATTGGGCTTTTACACCCAACCAGAGCCAGTCACGCTTGGCTGCCCCTGGCCTTTCCTCCTGCCATTTCCTCTCTGCCAAACTTTACCCATCTTTCAAGTGCCATCTCTTAGTAGATTTTTTCCTCCTTTCCCTGCTAGCAGGGGGTGTGCCCTGAAGGCCCTGGTCCTTGGACTTTGGTCCTCCACAGCCAGGCCTTTCCCTGGCTTCAGCCTCCCTCTTTCTTTTCACTGGATGTAATTACGTTTGAATACATTACCGCCCAGTCAGCCAGTCTGCTCTTGGGCCTCCTGCACTCTCTCTCCACTTGATATAAGCCCATTTCTTCTTGTTTGAGCATCTTGGGAAATGGAGAGTGAGTCCTCACATTTCTTCATAAGCTTAAAAGCAAACTATGTCCCTCCCTGAAGTCCCAGCCTCCCACCAACACACGTGACACTTTCCTGATTGGCACACTCAGGCCTGGTGAGGGACGAGCAGCTGGATTTTCAGCTGGGAGGCCTGGATCGATTCTCGTCCCAGAAACCCCTCTCATTTCCCCCTCCGCAGTTGCTGAGGGTCGGCCTAGGCCTCAGGATTCTCTGCCCCTCCCCACCTTAGGCTGATGGGTGGGGTTGGGGCTCTCATTTCACTCTAGCCTTCAGATTCTCCGTCACCGTCTTCCCTGGCTGCACCTGCAATGAGGTGGCCTGAAAAGCCACCAAGGGTGAAACGCTCTTTTTTTTAAGCTCTAAATTCATTTTCATGCCAAGCTGCCTGTATTTGCTTGCCTGGCTGCCAAAGAAAACGGAAACATTCACAAAATGCCACGCGTTTGGCTTCATGCAGAAGCTGTAGTCCCAGTGGCCCTGCCCCTGGAGGTCGCCTGCCTGCATCTCCAGCTGCCTGCTGCGATCTCCTGAGTCTTATTAACTCTGGGCCCTGCGCTGGGAGAGGAGCTCATGAGACACACTTCACATCTTGCCTCCTCCACCCCCGACTAAGAAAAGTTGCCCTGATTACAGGAAGTGCGTGTTCCCCAGTTCTCTGATAATTCCATCAGGAGCCAGGGTGAGGCTCAGGTGTCAGGCTGCGGGAGCTGCTGCCAACAGCCTCTTACAGGCTGCCTGCCGCCTGCCTGGGGGCGAGGCAGAGTGCCGCTTTCTCTCCAGTCAGGTTGTGACCTTGAACCCCTAGTGGATCTCTGCTTCTCAGGTTCCCCCAGCTTAAAAAATGGGGATAATAAAACTATTAGAAATAAACAACAACTACAGCAAAGTTGCAGGAGACAAAGTCAACTTACAAAAATCAGTGGCATTTCTATACTCTAATAACGAACTAACAGAACAAGAACTTAAGAATACAATCCCATTTACAACTGCAACAAAAAGAATAAAATATCTAGGAATAAATTTAACCAAGGAGGTGAAAGACCTAAACAAAGAAAACTGTAAGACATTACTGAAAGAAATCAGTAATGACATAAAGAAATAGAAAGATATTCCACATACATGGATTGGAAGAATAAACATAGTTAAAATGTCCATACTACCTAAAGCACTGATTCAATGCAATCCCAATCAGAATCCCAATGACATTCTTCACAGAAATAGAACAAAGAATCTTAAGATTCATATGGGGCAACAAAAGACCTCGAACAGCCAAAGCAATCCTGAGAAAAAAGAACAAAGCAATCCCTGACTTCAAAACATATTACAAAGCCATAGTAATCAAAACAGCATGGTACTGGTACAAAAACAGGGACACAGATCAATGGAATAGAATTGAAAGCCCAGAAATAAAACTGCACATCTCCGGACAGCTAATCTTCAACGAAGGAGCTGAGAATATACAATGGAGAAAGGAAAGTCTCTTCAACAAATGGTGTCGGGAAAACTGGACAGCCATATGCAAAAGAATAAAAGTAGACCATTATCTTTCTCCATACAGAAAAACAGACTCAAAATGGATCAAAGACTTGAAGGTAAGACTTGAAACCATAAAACTCCTGGAAGAAAACATAGGCAGTACACTCTTTGACATCAGCCTTAAAAGGATTTTTACAAATATCATGTCCACTCAGACAAGGGAAACAAGAAAAAATAAACAAGTGGGACTTCATCAGACTAAAGAGCTTCTGGAAGGCAAAGGAAACCAAGATCAAAATGAAAAAACAACCCACAAACTGGGAGAAAATATTTGCAAATCATATATCCGAAAAGGGGTTAACCTCCATAATATATAAAGAACTCACACAACTGAACTACAAAAAAATAAACAACCCAATCAAAAAGTGGGCCAAGGATATGAACGGACACTTTCCCAAAGAAGATATACAGATGGCCAATAGGCACATGAAAAGATGCTTAGCATCACTAATCATCGGGGAGATGCAAATCAAAACTACACTTGGATATCATCTTATGCCCATTAGAGTGGCTATAATCACCAAGACAAAAAGTAATAAATGTTAGAGAGGTTGTGGAGAAAAGGGAACCCTCATCCACTGCTGGTGGGAATGCAAACTGGTGCAGCCACTATGGGAAACAGTATGGAGATTTCTCAAAAAATTAAAAATAGAACTACCATATGACCAAGCTATCCCACTACTGGGTATTTATCCAAAGAACATGAAATCAACAATTCAGTGAGACTTACGCACCCCTATGTTCACTGCAGCATTATTCACAATAGCCAAAACGTGGAAGCAACCTAAGTGCCTATCGACTGATGATTGGATAAAGAAGATGTGGTGTATATATACAATGGAATACTACTCAGCCATAAAAAAAGACAAATTCATCCCATTTGCAACCACATGGATGGACCTTGAGGGCATCATATTAAACAAAATAAGCCAGACAGAGAAAGACAAATACTGTATGATTTCACTCATATGTGGAATATAAACAAACATGGACAAAGAGAACAATTTAGTGGTTACCAGGGAGAAGGGGGGGAGGGTGGGCACAAGGGGTGCAGAGGCACATTTATATGGTGTTTGACAAATATTAACGTACAACTGAAATTTCACAATGTTATAAACTATTTAGACCACAATAAAAAATTTTTTAAAAAACAGGGATAATACCCATAATACCATCCCCCTCCAAGTTGGTATGAGATTCCAATTAGACGAGGATGTGCTAGAAGCTACCCAGAAGAAAAATACCATCATAAAATTGTCGAAGTCTAGACCAGAGTGGGGTTAGGAACCAAGTTTGGGCCCCTCATTCCACAGACTGAAAAGCTAAGGCTGGGGGAAGGGAGTTGTCATGGTCACACAGTGACCGGCTTGAAAACCAGATTCCACAGTCTTTGAGCTGGAGGAAGGAGGGAGCAAAGAATGGTAAGGAAAGCTCCCCTGTGGGGGTTTAGGGTATGAAGGAGGGAGAGAACAGACCCCAGGCTTGAAGCTCAGGCCCGTCAAGGCCCAGCCAACTGACGTGGTGCCTCCATTCATGAAATGGACTCATCTCTGAAGCGGACATGACAACGCCTTGTTCACAGGCCTTCGGAAGGCAGTAAACGGAATAATGTGTTAGGCACCTGGTACCTGGTAAGTTCCCCAAACACAAGTTCCTTCTCTTCTCTTGTTTCATCTTAAACAGCAACACAAATACTTTCAAAAATGGAGGCATGAAGGGAATACTTTCTCTTAGAGCTGAAGGTTGCCTAAAAGCCAGTTGTGAACCTTGATTTGCCTTCCTTTGGGGGCTTTTCTTATCCAGTGAATGTGAAATGGCCGTTTTTCCCGCCAGCGTGAGGAAGTAGGAATACCGCTGCTCCCTCCTCCCCCGCTGCTTCTGCTGTACAGGATCTTCCTCTGGGTACGTGTGGCAGCAGCTTTTTTAATGGAGCTGTAGCCAGATCCTCACGGAGAGGAAAGTGATTTCTAGATTAGCTGAGTGGTGAGGCTAATGCAGTTATGATCCAATAAACACACCGATTAGCGTCATTTGTGCCCCTTCCTTCCCTCCCTCCCTTCCTCCTGCTGTGCACCGGCAGGCCCGGTGTGCGCTCTGCTTGGAGGGAGCTTGGAGACAGCTAAGGCTGGGGCCTCCCAGCCCGCTTGGCCTGTGCTGCTCTAGGATGGCGCAGTCGAATTGGACAGCCCAGCCTAGAAGGCTGGAGGTTCAGCTTCTAATCCCTGCCCCTTCACCAGATCATTCTTTTTCTGCACCTCATGTTTCTCTTCTGTATATCAAAGGTGGAGCTAACAAGGCTGAACTTGGGATCTGGAGTTCCCAAGTTCAAATCCTAGCCCTGCCTTTTACTAGCCATGCAATTCTGGGCCCATCAGTGCATCCATGCACTCACTCTGTACAAGGCTTTGTGCCACTTCCCTTGGGTCCTCAGTTTGCTCATCTGTGAATGGGCATAACAATGCCAACCTCAGAGATTGGTTTGGGGGATTAAGAGAAAAATATATATAAGAAGCTTCCACAGACCATGCGACAGAGAAAGGAAAGTAACTTTTTGCTTTAAGGATCCTAGTTGACTTTCTCTGATTCTATGAAAATATTTGCTGTTGTTGGGTGTAAAAGAGGGGCTCGAAAATTACTTGTTGAATGAATGACTTCAACTGTGAAGTGGAACGTTAAGCATCTAGGAGGGAACTGGCTCTTTATGATCAGGCCTGCTGCAGAACCAGGCCCCAGACACAAGGGCTCATCCAACCTTACCTGACACACAGGGCTTCTCCGCTATCTAGTCCAGTAGACAGGAAAGAGGGCTGGTTGGCATGTGCTGACAGAGCCTTCCTAGGCCTGTTCAGTGCCAGGCTGACATCTGAATTCTGGCCCCTCGCAGTCTGAGCAGTTGCTGGCTTTCCCCATCCAAGGGGTAGCAGGCCTGGCTTAGAATCATGAGTGGCATCGGTAGGCGCCTGCCTTCTGAAGCAGCTGGAAGGCTAAACTGTATTCACAGTGGCCTCTAGTGGCAAATTTCTAAAATAGCATGCTAAGTGGAAACGGCAGCTGAAGGAATCTTCTCAGAATGACCTAGATTCAGAAATTTAGGGCTAAAAGGGGCATAGTTCTGATCTTCACTTGATGAATGAAGAAACTGAGTTCCAGAGTAAAGTGATTCACCCAAGGTCACACAAAAGGCTCACATCTCTCTGTCCACAAACCTTACCCCAAATTGGCCATCTGTGGTTTCAGATGCAGTTAGGGATCATGAATTACCCACTTGGAAGACCAAAGGCGGACTCAGTGTCTAAATCAGATCAAGCCGACCTCAGAGCAAGATTTGAGCATGATTCCTTCCCCTGCGCTTTGCTTCTCTTATCTGTAAAAGGTGGCTGCAAGACCCCCTGTCCAGGTACGCACCTGAAGAGAAGTAACCTGCTCTACAGGCAACAGAGCTCTGAGGCCACCAGGGCTTTGCAGGCAGCACATTCTACCCTTAGACAAACGTGCTTTTCAATGTTGCCTCCTCCACACGTTGCAAGAACGCAGTGCCAGAAGGGGCCATGGTGACGGCTCAGATTGGCTTGAGGATTTGGGGGTAGGAATCATTTCCCTTGTGCAGAGGAACCTATTTTGACATATTCTGGAGAAACAATCCAAAAATAAATCAAGTTGAAGACTTCCAGAGGGCTTAGGGGAAAGGCTTTGCTGCCAATACCAGCCGAAGCCTGGGTTTGGAGACTTGGGATAAAGCTATTTCTACAAACGGATCTCAATCTTTTTCTGACAGGGAACAAATTTTTATTTATTCATGTAGCAATAACCTCAAAGAATTGCATAAGGTGCTGAGGGACTCTCAGAGGGGAATACGCCCTGGTCTTTGCTCTCAGAGGTTAGCCCAGGGGGAGGGAGAGGGGTGCAGACAGGCTGCTGGTACACTGGGATGAAGAGGCCAGAGGGGTGTGTGGTGGCTTCAAGGTCCCTGGTGATGACAGCTGTTTTCTAAATGCTGGTCCCTGTTTTAAATACCTCTTCTAGCTCATTTAATCTTCACAATAGCCTTATGAGGTTAGGACCATTATCCCCATTTTATAGTTGAGAAAACTGACAGAGAAATTAAGAAACTTAATTCATCGCACTGCTGGTAAGTGGTGAAGCTGGGATCTGAACTCCGGCCATCTGGTTCCAGAGCCCTTTTCCTTCAACGTCATATTGCTGATATCTCCCCTGCACTTTCTGTGACATCTACTAACTGTACCATCTTATGCACCCTGGTGCCCACACAGGATCTCAGTGCCACACTCCCTGGTCAGATGTCCGCGGTGTACTAACGTGGGAATAGAAGACGGAAGGGCACTATTTCTTAAAGCTCAATCTTAGCAGTCAAAGCCAGTTGTTAAAGCTCATCCTGTGCTTTGAATCTCTTCACTTTTCCAAGACCACCAATGGTCCAGGAGGCAGATCAGCTTATGGTGCTGACTGCCCCATGCTCTGAGGAACCCCCGCCCCAATTCCATGTTGGATAAAAGCGACCTCTAGGATCTCACCACTCAAGGTGTGGTGTCTGGACCAGCAGTCACCATCTCGTGGGAGATGGTGAGAAATGCAGAATCTCTGGCTGGATGCTGACGCCAGATTTGCTTTCTAGTAGGCTTCTGCAGTGATTCTTGTGTGTGTGGCAAAGTGTGAGAAGCCCTGGGCTAGGGCCCTTGGGGGCCACATACTTTATAGGCTGGGTGCCAAACTTCTTACTCATCCCAGGGGAACTGGTGTGCAGGCTTCTTTCATTGGCTTGTCTATTCCCAACTTCAAGCCTTCTCCAAAAAGTCTAGAATCTCCTATCCTTCCCACCAAAGCTGTATCTCTCCTGCCCCTTGGTTATCTCCAGCAGTCCCACAACCTATCTTCATTCATCTCCCTCTAAGTGATAAACTCATCCTTGCCTCTCTCATAAGCTACGCTCACCTCCATCTACTGAGATGTGACTGAAAGGAGCTATTTCGGCCCTAGCACACCCCACACTTTTATAAGACTTGTCCTAACTGTACTTATCCTGAGAGGGTGTAGATACACATCACAAAAGGATTAACCAGGATTCCTTTTAAACAAACTTCCTTGACACGGAAACAGGAATTTCTACAACTCTGGCTAACTGGTAGAATCACTAGAAATCGTGAAACGGTTCAAGTTTCACTCTGTGAAGTCACACCTTCATGGAAACTGGCACATGCCTGCCTGTGTGATCACCTCGGCATATGTTTGGCGAGCTCTTCCAGAAACAAGGAACTGCCTGTGCTGCTCTCTTCCCAAGTGTACTCACAACCTTCTCAACTTCTCAAAGGAGCGATAACACATTTCCCCTACTCCCATGACCTGGGAGAAAGCGGGTATTTTCAGGGTTATAATTCTGGGAGGTAAGTGGATGGTGTCTTATTGCTTGCTCCCAGAGGTGGATCCAATTATGCCCACCCAGTCCAGGCTGAAAGAAATGTATTCCTACTTTCCCAAAACAGTGCCTCGAACCTCAAAAGCACCTCTGGGAAGTTACAAAGTCATTTACACAGTTTGGTGTTGCGTTTGCTTTTTTGTTGTTGAGACAGAAGGCGGAGAAAGAGGTTGAACGTGGGGAAGGCTCAGGGAATACAACCTTATTTAGTAGTCCACAAAATAAATTACCAATTCCGAAATTTATAGAGTGATAAGGAGGAACATTTAAGCTACAATCCCCTCTTCAACCAAGGAGCAACCAGTTTAAGCAAGCGAACACCACAATACACGTTGCCTCCGGGCCCACAGCGACATGCAGGTGCATCTCTTGCAAGTTCAAGGGATGGTTCAGTCTCGCAACACTTCCCCCTGGTTAATGTACAGGTGAGTCCCCCTCACTCAGAAATGCTAATCAGTAGCACTTAACTTCTCCTTTGGTACCGTTTTTTTAAAGTCACACCTGCTCCTGAACGGGAGCAGTCCACAGGAGATCCACAAACCTAAAATGATGTAAAATCTCGAATATGAGCCCTGCAATACTGCTTGAGAGGTTAAAATGGCTGCCAGAACCTCATACAATACTTAAAATCAGACCACAGCAGCAGTTTTAACCATCAATGGCATTTTATTTTTGGAAGTTTCTATGTATTACATAGGTATTAACTTCCTTTCTCTCGCCCACCCTCTAGCCCCAAATCAGAAAGATTTAAAAAAAATAACGTATAAAATCTCTTTTCTAGTTTCTCTAAAGTCTTAGGTTAAAAAAACTTAAGTGATGGCTCTCCTTTGTGAGAATACTGCTTTTTTAAGGAGAATTCAGTCTGTTCTTATGCTCACTATAGATTTCTACTCCTTCCTGGGGAAAAAATGGTCAATGCTTCTGCTTCCTTTTAATAAATTCATTTCTCTATTATTACACATTATCATTCCCCACTTGACACCTTCTTAGAAACTTGATTATTGGATGCATTTTTCATTTGGCAAAAATTCAATGTGGTTTTGTGTGGGATGTCTAAGTGTCAGAAACAGCAGTGTTGATGTTCTTGTTTTTGAGAGGGAAAATATATAGCGAGATGCATACATTCCCTGGAAGAACAAATGCAGGAGACTGAAATAAGGTATGCAGAGTTGAGAAGGCTGATAGACACTACTTGATTCTGAATTCTGTGCCTGTCAGCCACCAGACTGCAGCATAGCCCAGAATGTAAATCCCTGCAGGAAGAAGTTTGGCCACGCATTGCGAAATGATGGCATTGACTTCATTTTGTTCCAAGTGTGTCGGAGCAGTATGGGTCATTTGCAGGGAGCAGTAACCTGTGAACGATCATGTATGGACATTTCTGCAAATGCTCTGTCAATCTAGGCACCGGAGGAAGAGACCAGCAGCATCTTATTAAAATACACTTCCACCTCTAACTCACCCAAGACCCCAGGCCTCCTTAGCGCCGCAGTTTACAAGGCCAAAATAAAGTTTAGAGTCCTGTGTCATTCTGGGTCATTTGGAAGCTGGTTCACTGGGGCCATCTCAGAAGACCTGTGTGTGCCCAAGGGAACAGCAAGTCTACCCAGAAGGGTATGCCTTAATGATCTTCACATCATCCACGGGGCGGTCCTGGGAGTTTGTTTCCACCATTCCTACTCGATTCACCATTCCTATACCCTGGCACACACGGCCAAAAATGGTGTGTTTGCCGTCAAGCCACTGGGTGGGAGCTAGGGTCACAAAGAACTGGCTGCCATTGGTGTCTGGCCCTGCATTGGCCATTGCGAGAATTCCAGCCCCTGGTGGGAAAAAGGAAAAGAGGAAAGAGTATGAGTAACCCGTACAGCTCCAGCTTTCATTCCCAGGATGGTGTAGTGATGAAAAGAAGCAAGACTTTGTTCTGGCCTCTATCATCAACCACTGACATGGATAACCTTTCCCCCAGGGCAGGCTCTGCCCTTGCACAAACCCCATTACCGCACCCTGATGACCTCATCTTCCTTGCAGTCTCTATCCCTACGATCCCTGCTAACTGCTGGACCATGTTCCCAGTTGCCCCTAAAATCCAACAAGGTCTCCTGCTGCCTTGAGGAAGTTTTTGTTTTCCTATAGTTTATAATGGCAACATTCAACGAGGAGTTTGAGTCTAGGTCACTCAGACCAGCTCTCTGAATTGCCCAGGACTCTGAAGGAGGTGCCGCTTTCCCCAATCCGCCAGGGTTCTTTGTGGCGCCGCAGCTGGGCAGCTACATGGCACCATGCCAGCGTCAAGCATTCACCCTGAATCACAGCCAAAATAGTGAGCTTTTAAAACCCACTCCCCCTTCCCACCCCATCCAGCCAGATTACATACTTACCCGTGAATTTCAAGTCTGGATGAAGTTCATCTTCAAACTGCTTGCCATAGATAGATGCACCACCTCGACCTGCCAGATTAGAAGACGAGAAACCAATCAGCCAGTCCCAGATTCTACCTCTTAGCAAGAACTATGGCCCAGAGTAAAGGACTTCTTGGAGTACAGGAAAGGAAAAGGCAGTGAGCACGCCTAGCCCCCTGCGAGGTATACTGCAACCACACAGCCCAGCAGCAGCATCAAGCACTGACACAGCTCATTCAAATCACTGGTTTCATTCAAGTAAGACGTCTCTTTTCAAAATAACACTGAGTGCTTTTTCCTGCTTATTAAAGTAATATATGGTCACTGTCAAAAATGTAGAAAACACAGAATATTTTATCAAGAGAACATTAAAGTCCCCTGTAATCTAACCATTTACAGATAACCACCATTCATGGTTTGATGTGTTAAGAAGTTTCTTTATTTTTAACTTTTTTCTTTTTTGCTGAGGAAGATTCACCCTGAGCTAATATCTGTTGCCAATCTTCCTCTCTTTTTTTTGCTTGACGAAGATCCCCTGAGCTAACATCTGTGCCAATCTTCCTCTATTTTATATGTGGGTCACTGCCACAGCATGGCTTGATGAGTGGTGTAGGTCCATGCCCAGAACTGAACCTGGGCTGCCAAAGCAGAGCCCACTGAACTTAACCACTAGGCTACAGGGCCGGCCCCAATTTTTAACATTTTTATGAGTATTTTAGACAAGAGTGCCCCAAGCCCTAATCCTGTGCCTATCACAGACACTGGTAATCAGTCAGCATTCTTCTCTGTTGAGCTTAGATTTGCCTCTGAATCCTTACCAACCTAGAACTCCAGGCAGCCATTTTTAATGGATCAAAGATGGCATAAGAATTGAAACCTATTTGCTGTCCTTAACCTAGATGAAGGAAAATAAAATTCATTTAAGTCAAAGATACTCAGCTTAAGGAGAAACCGGGACAGTGCTAAGTGGCAATGTGACAGAGAGAAATAATATTATAGCAGACAGAGCCCATAGAGAGGAAAGGTAGTATAGCATAAGGAGAATGGGAAGAAATACACCATCAGGAATGATTTGCTAGCATCATCGCCACCACACATTATTTATATTATGTCCAGAAGAGTGTGGTGCTGTGCTGGGTACTCAGGTTGTTCTTAGAGCAAAATGATACATTAAATATGGATTTTCCCCTAGGAAAAAATGTCCTAATAGGAGGTAACTCTCTTGGCTAAATAAGCAATTAGTTAGTCAACCGTATGTCTTGCTGAACTACTTTGGTTTCTCCAAGTTGACCAGCCAAGACAAAACAGCCCGGAACACAGTGAACATTGGATTTACCAGCTTGCCCTGCTTGCCTGGCAGCCAGGAAACAGCCCAGACGCAAGGAGCTCCCCTCCTAAGCCTGCTGTGAAAGTACCAAGTTAAAGCACCATGTCCACTCTGAGGCCCCTGGCCCTGCTAAGGTGTTCCCATGGTAAAAATCCTTTGCTTTACCCTTTAGGATGCTCCAACACAGGGAGCCTGTCACAGCCCTGGGGTCCAGGAGAAAATACTGTTCTCATGCAAAGAGGAATGGGGGTGAATCCTAAAAGACTTGGGGAAACCTCTACCTGGCCCAGGCTACCTATGCTTCTGGAAAATTACTGAACTACCAAATTACGTAAAAATTCCAATCTGCCAGTATACTTCCAAACAGCAATTATATAACCAATATGTTCCCTCTGACTACACAGTCAAGCTTCCTGCCTGAGGTTGTGGGGAAGGGGTGGTTAGTGCAAGTCCTAGGGTTCAAGACCAGAGAGGAGAAAGAGCTGCGCGGGCAAACTGAGGTCAAGCCCTCCTTCCAGGGCCTGTGTGAGCAAGCTGAGGATGAAGTTCAGTAGTGCGCTGTCCATCCTCAGGCTGAGCCTTGGAAGTGTGAGCCTGCAAGGTGAGGGCTGCCAGAACGAAACCTCAAGGCCCCTGCCCTCCACGAACTGAAACCCATTACACAAATGGCACCAGAAACAAGAATAGGGTTACAGAATAGGCCAGTCGAGGGACACAGAGGAAGCCTGGGGTCTTAAACAATCAGAAGGAGACATGACGAAAGAGCACGGAGGCCCCTTTTTACTCACTAGGCATAGTGTGACCAACGGCAACTAGTTTGGGCCTCTACAGCACCATTTCCTCATAAAATGTCATCTTTTCATAACCTAATTCAGCTCAGTAGGGTTTGCAGCAAAATGTCAGAAAGACAAATAATTCTAATGAAAACATTCCTTTGGGCATGTGGGACAGGGGAGAGATGGCAGGGGGACGGCAGCTGATGAAAGACTTCTCCAGTGCAGAGCAGGCTACACAGATGTCAATGACCACTAACAAAGCTGACAATTTGGAAGCTCTGCAGTCTAAGACTTGCTGTGTGTCCGACAGGCACAGACCTGTTTTCTAAACTCTCTACTCTCAAAGTTCTTTTACTCTTCTGTCCTCTCTTTTAAACATATATTCAATGTATTTAATATTTCAGACACACAAAAGGTACAAAGATAATATGACAAGCAACTGTGCACCCTCCCCTTAAGAATTAAAGGGTAATGGGGCCAGCCGGGTGGCACAGCAGTTCAGTTCACACGTTCTGCTTCGGCGGCCCAGGGTTCGCAGGTTCAGATCCCAGGTGCGGACATGGCACTGCTTGGCAAGCCACGCTGTGCTAGGTGTCCCACATATAAAGTAGAGGAAGATGGGCACAGATGTTAGCTCAGGGCCAGTCTTCCTCAGCAAAAAAGAGGACGACCGGTGGCAGATGTTAGCTCAGGGCTAATCTTCTTCAAACAAAAAAAAGAAGTAAAGGGCGACAAATCCAGTCGAAGATGCCATGCACCCACCTGCATCCCTCTCCTCCCCCACACTTTCCCACGTGCTAAAAACTGCTACCAAGAATCACATTTTCCTCTCAGGTAATCAATGTTTTGACCAGAAGTTTGTCATTTCTATGCATTTTCTTTTTTACTACATACGTATGCATGCCTAAAAAAAGCATTGTTGTTTTGCATGTTTTTAGGTTTATATAAATGGTATTACACTGTACGGATTCTTCTGCAATGAGCTTTCTTGGCTTACCACTGAAAATGAACTCATCTGTTTCGTTCCACGCAGCCCTCTGCAGGATTCATCCCACTGTGTGATCATACACCAATCTTATCTTTTCTCTCGTCGATGAGTATTTAAGATCTTCCCAGTGTTTCTGCTATGATAAACCATGCTGCCATAACCACTCTTATACTCTCTCCCAAACACAGTGCAGCAGCTCTCAGGGGCTACGCCTCATGGGGGACACGCACGATCAGTTTATGAACATTTCACTATCACTAGATTTTTCCGAGTATCTTGCCCAAAGTGGCCCCGATGTGCATCTACCCATGGTGCTCTCTCTCACTTTTACTGCTCTAGGTCCTTTTGCCACACTTTCTAACGTTTGTCAGTCTGATAGGTGTCCGATCTCTTGTGGTGTTTTCGCCTGCTTTCCCTGAACTGCTACTTGTCCCCACTGCTCCCATGCCACAGCTGATGGGACCATGGATTAACATCCGGCCCCAAATCAGTGACAGGTGGGCCAGTGACCCATAAGGAGGCCCACATGAAAGCTCTGCCTGGGGCGCCTGACACCAGAAGGCGACAGACCACACTAATGAAAGCCTGCCTTCCAGCCAGAGCCTCCAACAGACACTGCAGGTGAGCTACCCTCTGCGCACTTCCAAACCCCTCCACAGCCTGCCCCAACCTCAGAGGCAGGAAGGCAGGTAGTGATCAGTCCCTTCTGCAGCCAGGGGTGGCCAGACGACCCAGCTCTGACTAACTGACATAAACAGAAGACTGCTGATTAGAGCTTCTGGGAAAGCTATCACTTTCTGATAAAAAGGGACAAACATACTCCTTTGTCTTTCACACACAGCTCTTTCCCTATCTTCCTTCTTTGAAGGTAGAGGTGATGTCATGAGCAGCAGCAGCCATCTTGCAACCATAAGACAAGTTTGAGATCAAAGGCCAACACGCTAAGGATGGGAATCAAAAGGCAGCAAGCATGGGTCCCTGACAACTCTCCTGGGCAGCTGAACCAATGCCGGCAACTGCTTATCTCCAGACATTTTGTTATGTGAGAAAAACAAAAGCTCTCTTTGTTTAAGCCACTGTGGTTGAGTTTTCTGTTACTCGCAGCCAAAAGCATCCCAAATTGATACAATCACTTTGCTAGTAATAGAGTAGGAAGGGGAAACTGGCTAGCGGAGCTGCTGTTGGATGACCAGGGCACACGCCAGATACTACATCTAACAGGAAACAAAGCTACAGTTCTCTAAGAAGGCCTGCAGTCTTTAAAATGGAGTCCTCTCTTCCTCACTTGATTGTGGGGTCAAAGAGGATCTGGATTTCAGTTCCGACTCCACCACTCACTAGCTGAGTAACCTTAAGTAAGATACTTACCCTCTCTCTAAGCCTCAGTTTCCTTGTCTATAAAATAGGAATAGCAGTAGTACTTACATCTCACAGGACTGTTATGAGAATTAAACGAGATACTGCATGGAAACCATGTAGTACGTAACAGGAAGCAACAACGAAAGCTTCCAACCGGTCTCCTTGCTTCCAGCCTTGCCTCCCCCTTTCCACACCAGTCTATTCTCCACCTGGAAGTCAGAGGGATCCTTTTGAAACAAATCTCCCCACGGCAGTCCTCTGCTCAAAATCCTCCAGTGACACTTCATCACACTAGGGACAAAATCCAAAGTCTTTGCCACAGCTTCCAAGACTCTCCATGGTGTGGTGCTCTGCTCCCCTCCAAGTCCTCTCCTCCCCCTCACTCACCTGCTTCAGCCACCCTGGCCGCTGTGCTGTTTCTTGCCGAGCACACTGGTCTAAAGCTGCCAAGGGCTGTTCCCTCTGGAGTGTCCTCGCCCTGACAGTCTCACGGCTCACTACTTCACAGAAGCCTGTTCAAATGCCACCATATCAAAGTCTTCCCTGGTCGTCCTATCCAAAACAGCACCTCCCTCACTCTCTATTCTGTGGTCTCAACCAGGGGTGACTGTGCCTGCTGGGGACATTGGGGACAATGTGTGGAGACAGTTTTGGTTGTCACATTTAGAGGTTCTACTGGCATCTAGCGGGTAGAGGTCAGGGATATAGCTAAACATCTTACACTGCACAGGATAGCCCCCACCACAAGGAACTATGCAGCCCAAATGGCCATAGTGCCAAGGCTGGGGATGCGCGCTCCATGCCCTCATACCACCTTATTTTCTCTTGGTCATTTGTCACAGCCTGCAGGCCACTGCGTACTTGTTGTCCATTGTCTCTCCCATCAGAAAGAGAGCTCCACGAGGGCTTTCCTAATGACTATTGTATCCCCAGCTCTTAGAACAACGCCTGGACTGTGGTAGGAGTCCAACAGACAGTCGTTAAATGAATTAACAACCAAAATAAATAAGAAATAACCACACTTTTTTGAGCTCCTATTGTGTGCCAAGCCCACGCTAACCATTTTACAAACATGAGCTCATTTACTACCCACAACAAAGCCATGAGGTGCACATAACCACACTCCCCACTTATAAATAAGAAGGCTCAGCAAGGTTACATAACTTGTCTACCTTTAGTAAGTGTTACTGTGAAGTCAAGATTCAACCACAAGGCCACCAGGCTCCACAAACCCTGCTGTTCACCCCCACAGTTCACTGCGTTGCAATATACCACAGCTGGATTAAATTTCCTCACATATTTTTCTTATCCCAGTCCCAAATGGTCCCTGAATGATGCCAGATCAGACCTGCACTCCTGTCCGGGAGTCTCTGTGAACGGGCCCACTTTTACCCCCGTGCTATCTCCCACTACCCTGTGCACTCTGCCCCAAACTGCTCCTTTACTGTTCCCCACATAGGCAGTTCGGGGGCCCCAGAAGTCCCATCTTGTGCATTTGTCCTGGGCAGGGAGAGGTGGCTGGGTTATCACAGAGCCAGTCCAGTGTGTGAGACATGATGCCTAGGGTGGTGGGCTCTCCTTCACACCCTGTCACTCACGCCTCCACTCTGCACTTCTTCCTAAATTGAAAATGCCCTTCTCTGTACCTCCCAAGAGTTAAAATTCTACATTCCTTTCAAGGCCCACCTCAAAATACGCCTTCATCCCATTCTAAACCCGCTCCACTGTACTTTTTCTCTTATTATGAATTATTCCAACCCATCATATATACATAATCCATAGCATACCACATACATTTGCATATTTATTATATTATTACTTTCTAGATATTTCTTTTAATGAATATCTTGTTTTCCCGGCAGTGCAGAGAGCTCTGCAAGGAAAAGAAAACTGCCTTGGCTTCTAATACTTCTAGTACTTGGCTTAAGTACTCCTCACAGGCCTTAGAATAGCAAAAGATGCCCAGCAGACTCTTAGCAAATATTCATCAAATGAACAAAATTAACAATGAGCTTGCTGTTCAATACGTTAAATTTCAGGTGTTCCTGGGGCTACCAAGAGGAGAGAAGAAATCAGAGTGAGGGTGATGCACAGCGTGATCAGCACATAATCACTCACCGCCACCACGGCAGCGGCTGAGCACTGTGAGGCTAAGTGCGGAGCACGAGAGGTGAGAGGAAGAGCCTGACAGGATGCCAGGTCTTCCAAGGAGAGGACGAGAAGGAGCTCGCAGGGACAGATAGCAGAGACTCAGAGGGCTAAGGAAAGAGCCAGCACAGTGCTAGGACAATAGGGAAATTTAAAAGAAGAAAAATGGTTTAAAATGAAGCAGGACGTCAAAAACCAAGCAGGTTTTTGAGTTGAGAAAACATCTGGCAAAGACATCAGAAAGACTGTGGAAAGAATAGCTCCAGAGTGGTCAGACTGAGGGACAGCCGGGGATGGAAATGGGACACTGACTTGCTGAAGAGCCCAGGATGTCAAATGCTGCTCATCTGAGGTGTTTAGCAAAAAAGTGTTACCTAGTCAGCTGGCAGTTCATACCAGTGACCCAGGAGGGCCTAACACCTTTGTGCTTTCCACCACAGACCTGCCAGCCAGCTTAGCTCAGTCATTAATTATACTCAATGCTGGATGCAATTATTTGGAAATCTTTTGAGTGATTCAATTTCATTAAAATTACATCATGGAAATGTGACATTATGAAGGATTGTGAACCAATTACAGAAATATAGGGAAGCTCTGACATGAGCAACTCACATTTGAGCCACTTCCAATTCTTGTCCACTAATCATGGATTCTCTCAGTTCACTGGTGTTATGAATGAAAATTTTATCTCATAACAATGACAGAAAGGAAGAAAACAGGAAGGAAGTATATCCAAGCACTGACAGGACACTTTCAGATAAAGAAAGTGGAGTGAAGCAGGGTAAGACTCTCCCTGCAATACCTGATGACGCAAACACAAAAAATTCCAATTTTTTCTAAGGCAAAAACTCAGGGGCCAGCCCGGGGGCATAGTGGTTGAGTTTGTACACTCCATGTCAGCAGCCCAGAGTTTGTGGGTTTGGATCCTGGGCGCGGACCTACACACTGGTCATCAAGCCATGCTGTGGCAGCATCCCACATAGAAGAAAAGAGGAAGATTGGCACAGATGTTAGCTCAAGGACAATCTTCCTCACACAGACAAAAAAGTCAGCAGCATCAACCAAGTAAGAAGAAGGAGACAAACTTATTCCCAAAATTCTGAAAAGAGATAGCCAAGGAAATAAATAGGAGATTCTTCTGCCTGTCCTCCTTAAAAGTAGTGACTGGGAACGGGGAGTGTCACCCAGAGAATTCTCTCAAACACCCTCCAATTTTGAGAAGCCAACAGAGGGAGTGGGTGAGTAGCCCTGAGAAAGTTCAGGAGAAGCCCTTGGGGGCAGAAACCCGCAGCCACCAGGAGCACTCAGGGGTGGTAGGGCAGGCTGCCAGCACTGGCCATCTTGGGGGAGCAGGGCAGCACTGGGTCATCATGGGGTTCAGGACATGCAACCTTGGCACATCAGCTATTGCAAGCTAAAGAAATCTGAGAAATGGCAGGTGCAGGAAGGACTTTCTGACCTTCCCCCGAAGCAGGTCCTAAGAGCCTCATATGAGAGGTGCCCTCCCCAGACCTGGAGGAAAAAGAACATCCTTACCACCAAGACAGAGGGACATCAGGAGGAACTGGAATGAACAGGCCTTGCTAAGTTTCCCCCACTTTACTACACTTAGCTAACGTCCCTTTTGTCCTATCACATTTTCCCACAACCATCCACTCTTCAGCAAACCTAGCATAAAGACGCTCAGGTGTACGTGCTTCTTCAGGAGTTCATTTCCATATAAAGGCTCCAGTGTCATGTAAAACTTGTATTAAATACATTTTTCCTTTTTTAAAGATTTCATTTTTCCTTTTTCTCCCCAAAGCCCCCCGGTATATAGTTGTGTATTTTTAGTTGTGGGTTCTTCTAGTTGCGGCATGTGGGATGCCACCTCAGCATGGCTTGATGAGCGGTGCCATGTCTGTGCCCAGGATTCGAACCAGCGAAACCGTGGGCCGCTAAAGCAGAGCACGTGAACTTAACCACTCGGCCACGGGGCCAGCCCCCTGTATTAAATACACTTATATGATTTTTCTCTCATTCATCTGTCTTTATAAGAGACCCAGCTGAGAAAGAAAAGGATAGGAGGATCTTTTTCCTCTGCCACAGCTGCACTCAGGGGACTACCCAGAGCTGAGGGTGGTGGCAGAGGAACACCACCAGCTGGTGGAGGGGGTTCTGGGACAGAGCTCTGATGGAGCCTGCGAAAACAGAACAGAGGCTAGCCCTTCCACAAGGGGCTCACTCAGCATGAGCTGAACTTGTGTTCTCTCCCACACCCTCTTCAGGCTAGAGTAAAATGGAGAGAAAAAACCTCAGCATTTGGAGTAGGAAAGACAACTGGTCCCACATGGGGGGGAAGAAACAAAGAGAATCCACTCACACTGTACCTGAGCAAATAAAAGGGAAGGACATCATAGATGCTGACATTAAGCCTGAACGAGATGAAAAGAAATGGCACAGAAACTATGCAAACATAACACAACAAATGGAAGGAGAGAAGGAGAGGAGGGATGGAAAAAAACACCCCTCAGGAACTCAGTCTGGGAGAAAACACAAGACAAAAAAATAAATCAACAGAGTAAGGTGAAAAGATTCCAGAGCTAACGAAACAAACTGAGAGCCAAATGACACCAATACAGCACTAATGAATTACAGCAGTAAAGAATAGGACAGACAGGACTAAACACTGTATACGGCAAGGAAAACTCTGAGATCACTTCAGTGGACGCAGGAAAAAATGGAAAAACATCATCTCACACACTCAAAAGAAATGTGATGGATATGAAGGCAAAGGTGATGAAACAAAGCATAACTAGCTTCCCAAAATAGAAAGTCCAATAAGTCTAACAGAGAAAACAGTCAGAAATACGAATCAAAAAATTTTCCCTGAATTGAAGGAGGGAGTAAATCTGGCCTCAGTACTCTCCAAAGCCATGTTCAAAACCATAAGGCAATGGAACAAAAAAGATCCGAGGGAATGAGTGTGGACTAAGAATAGCAAACCCAGTCACGGTATTTTTCAAGTATAAAGGCAACAGGCAGACATTCTCCAACATGAATGAGTTCAAAAATATAACACCCTCCAGCCCTTCCAATAAAAACCACTCAACAAGAAATCCTGCCCTCTAGCATGGGAAGAGAGAAGCCCAGCGGTGAGCACTGAACCCTCTGACATGTAGAACCCATGCCGTAGCTGAGGGCCTGAAGCAGGTAGAGTGGAAAGTGTTATAATCTCTGACAAGGGAAAAACAGAACAACAAACACTGGGAGTGAGGGAAGGGAAGAGAGGAAGTACTAATTGCCTCATCTTTCATAGCAGGAAGTCAACTTTTCTGTTAAATATATACATAATTAAATATAATACTTTTTTTGAATAATAGTATGCATGACATAGCCTATTCTTCTGAAATTATTTCCACTTAGCTAGTTATCCATCCATCCATCCACCCTTTTAACTAGATATCAGAGAAGAAAGATGTTTAGAATAATGGCCACCAAAAGTTAATAGTAATCATTTCTGAGAGATGGGATATTGGGGGAATATAATTAATGGTGGTCATGAATCTTTAGAAGGTATGCTCATGGGTGATTTTTTGTTCTTTTTTCTACTTTCCTATATAGTGTGTATTGTGAAAGGTGCACATATACATTGAAAAAATGGAATCTCTCTGGTGATAAAGGAAAAAGGACAATTGAGAATGACAAAAAAGGGACCAGCCCTGTGGCTGAGTGATTAAGTTCACACACTCTGCTTTGGCAGCCCAGGGTTTTGGGCTGGAAGGGTTTTGGTTTTGGTTTGGAGCCTGGGCGCAGACCTAGCACCACTCATCAGACCATGCTGAGGCAGCATCCCACACAGCACAATCAGAAGGACCTACAACTAAAATATACAATTAGGTACTGGGGGAGTTTGGGGAGAAGAAGAAGAGAAAAAAAAAAGATTGGCAACAGATGTTAGCTCAGGTGCCACTCTTTAAGGAAAAAGAAATAAAAACAGAGAATGATAAAAAAGAACAAGATGAGAAAAGACTGCCACAGAGAGAACCAAGCTTATTTAGAGGCAAAAGAGCAGAAGGAGGAATTAGCAGAGAGAAAAAGCAAACTGAGAAGCAAGGGCCCTTGTAACTAATAAGTGTTAGCATCCATCAATTTCACTAATAAATCCTAGCTAAATAATGACAACTCCCACATTCACACCTCCACCTCAGACCTTTCCTTGAACTCCATACTCACGTCCAACTACTTATTCAATGTCTCTATTTGAAGGTCCGACAAGTATTTCAAACATAATGTGTCCAAAACCAAAACCAAATTCTTGATCTTTCCCATTTCCCTAAATTCAAGTCAAAAACCTTGAAGTCATCCTTGACCATCTCTCTCTCTCACACACCTGCCCATCCCCCCAAGTCAAGCTCAGCAAATCTCAATGGCTCTATTTCTATCAAACCATAACCTGAATTCAGTCACTTCTCACCACCTTCTCTACTATCAGCCTAGTCCGACCACGTATTTCTAGACTGGGTGACTCCAGCAGCCTTCTAACTAGTTCCCGGCTCCCACTCTTGCCCCCACATCTCTCCAAACAGCAGCCAGAGTGATCTTTTCAAAGTACAGGTCAGATCACGTTACTCCTTTGCTCAAAAATCTGTAATGGCTCCCATCTTATTCAGAATAAAACCCAAGGTCTCTACCGCGTCCCATAAGGTCCTAGATGACCTGCTACCCAGGCTCCCATCTCAGGGCCCCGGGCCTGCTCTTCCCCCGGTCACCCAGTCACAGGGCTCACCGCCTCATTCCGTTCAGACCTCTGCTCCAATAACATCTTCTCAGAGAGGACTTCCCTGATCGTTCTACTAAACTCACATTCCCACACCTGTTTCCTGTCTTAATGAGAGCAGACTTTTTTCCCTTTGTTCACAGCTATAGTCCGAGTTTAGAAGAGTATCTGACACAAAGCAGGTGCTCTATATTTGTTAAATGAATGGATCAGTGAAAGAATCCAACATTTTTTCTCAAAACATTGCATTAGAAACCAATATTGTCTCAACAAAAAAAAATAGAGAGACAAAAAAAAAAAGCGCAAGTGGTTGTGCCCAGACAACTTGGCAGGGTCAGGAGTAACCTGGTCCTCTAGTTCCTCTGCCTCAGAAGGAGGCCGAAGGCAATGCCTCTCTCCTGGCCTGGAGCCTCGGGACATTCCCACACCTGCATCCCTACCAGCCGGTAAAGGCCTCAGCTGTATAGGGCTGCAGCCCCCCTCAGGGGAAGTGCTATGGTGGTGTCCGCATAAGACATTACGCAACTTATACACAGTAAAACACTCATTTATTTTGCATCTTCATTCTTAAAAAAAAAAAAATTGCAAATGTCGTCTTTCTGATAGTCTGATTATCAGACTACTCTATGGATTAATATAATTCAGGCAAATATTATTTGCTCTTAATAAACAATACATGGAAGTTATGAGAAACTTATAGAGCCCAGGAATCAAGGTCGGTTTCTGGTCCATTCCATTTCTGGTCAATTCCCACGTGTGTATTAGGGTGAGGGTATGTGGTAGGAAGGGCAGAAATCAACCAAGCCAGTCCCTGGTATATGGACGAGAGCTCTGGCTGCTTTATACTTAGTTAGGACAGAATGAGACTTCAGAAATTAATGTCGGCTTAACTGTACCTGTCCCTGTTGGGTCACCTCCCTGGATCATGAAGTCTTTGATGATTCTGTGGAATTTGGTGCCATTGTAGTAACCTCGACGAGCCAACTCAGCAAAGTTCTTACAGGTCTTTGGCGCATGCTTCCAGTACAGCTCCAGTACAATGATCCCCATGCTGCAGCGGGAGAGGACAGCAGAGCTCCAGTCAAGAACAAGGTCACAGAGGGCAGGAACATTATGGGACTGCTCCACAACTCTTCATTTTCAAGCTTATAAGTCATGAAATTGTGATCATGCTCAGCTAAGGAAAACAACACAATGCAAATAACATAGCCACAGATATCCTGTTTGAGTAAAACATGCAGGGGCTGCCAGGACTTCTTTCAAGCAAAATAACAACCGTGGACAACTCAAAATGCAAATACCTTACATATAGAAAAATCACCAATCATCTGAAATTCTAATACCTTATATATAAAATCATCAATCATCTGAAACCCAACCAAATTAGGGAAAAAAATTTACACTTAATTTGTAAATTTGAAAAAAAAGGAGGACATTAAAATATCGAGGTGCATATTTATTTACACATGGCTAAGTTTCTGGGTGAGGGTGGAAACCGGGTAAATGGGCGACAGGAAGATTTTCAATAAATATCTTTTTTAAATATTTGTATTTTTGAACCATGTAAATGCAGTACTTATTCGTAAAATTTGTTTTTTTTAAAGATTGGCACCTGAGCTAACAACTGTTGCCAATCTTCTTTATTTTTTCTGCTTTTTCTCCCCAAACCCACCCAGTACATAGCTGTATATCTTTTTTGCTGTGGGTCCTTCTAGTTGTGGCATGTGGGATGCCACCTCAACGTGGCCTGACAAGCAGTGCCATGTCTGCGCCCAGGATCCGAACCAGCAAAACCCTGGGTCTCCGAAGAGGAGAGTGCAAACTTAACCACTCAGCCACGGGGCCAGCCCCACGTAAAAATTTTTAATGAAAATAAAAGTTTGCATGTTTAGGAGGGGTGCAACAAAGGCAAACCTGATTATCTCAAACTCACTCAATGTGATGGGCAACCCCCCAACTCAAGTACTGCTAAGGAAAAGAAAGAAGTAAAAGACCAAGACACGTACCTTCCTCTCCGCTCCACCCTCACCTAGATTTTAAGCTCCAAGAATGTGAGAAGTGAATCAACTCTGTATAGCCCAAATACCCAGCATTCTATAAATACATGTGGTATGTGCTAGAACACTGCTTTCTAAAAGCCTTTCTACCAGCAATTTATCCCTCACGCTACTAACACTCAACACAGATTAACAATTACTCTGCAAGGCACCGCTCTCACTGCTCTTCCCCTCACTGAGGTTACATTCTGGTGGATATTTGTAAAATACAGGGAATAACTTTTTGGACTGACAATCAGGAAGTATCTATATGAGTCTGAAATGTGCATACCTTTCAATTCAGCAATTTCAACTCCTATCTATTCTACAGAAAACTAACCAAAGCACTTAAGGATACAATATGTACAAGGATGTTCATTCCAGTATTTGTCATACCAAAAACAAGAAGCAATTTAAATGTCCTTCAAAGAGGGAATGACTAAAATATGAAATGTCCATACTACAGGGGGCTGCACGTGTTAGTGAAGGAAAGAAGAGCAAATTACAGGAAAAACATATATACAGTATGATCATATGATCCTATTTGTTAAAAAATAGAACATAAAAGAGAGAGATGTTTCTATGTACATAGAAAAAGATCTGGAAGGTCATCCAACAAACTATTAACAGTATTTTTAGGTGGAGCAGTGGCTTTCACTTCTCATTCTATACACTTCTACACTGCTTGGATTTAAATTTCAACTTATTTTGTAATTTAGAAAAAAAGGTTAACAGCTGAGTTCAGGAATTACGTTCAAGTTGGGGCCCGAAGAAAGAGAATTTTGCCATATAAGAAGCTGGGGAATGGGGCCAGCCGGTGGCTGAGTGGTTAAGTTCACATGCTCTGCTTTGGTGATCCAGGTTTTCAGTGGTTCGAATCCTGGGCACAGACATGGCACCGTTCATCAAACCATGCTGAGGCGGCGTCCCACATGCCACAACCAGAAGGACCCACAACTAAAAATACACAACTATGTACCGGGGGGCTTTGGGGAGAAAATGGAAAAATAAAATCTTAAAAAAAAAAAAAAGCTGGGGAAGATGGCCAGGAAGCAAAAGCAGCATGTGAGAGAACGCTGTGCTCTGGTGGAAGGCAGCACAGACAAGAACAGAAGGACACAGACAGCGGCTGGACCCTAGCTACCGCTGTGGGAATGGCAGATGCAGCCAGAGAGGTAGACAAAGGCGAGATTTAAAAAAAAAGCACCTTGAATGTCAGCTTACGAAGTTTTATACTGTCGTAGCAGTAAGAAGTTCCTCAAGGTGACTTGTCCTTCCTTGGAAAGACCACTTTGAACTTTTTCCAAAGAGGCAATGGAACGAACGGGGCGAAAGGACCTAGCATGTGAGGTGCAAAGATCCGGCTCCCATTGAGGTTCCCCCTACTTACTAGCTGTGTGGCCTTGGTCAAACCACTTAATCTGTAAATTCTGGCATTTCCCTTGCTAAAATTGGAGAGAAAGTAGGATAATACCTACATGATCTGAGTTGCTACGAGGATTAACTAAACGTGATGCTATACATCAGGGGCACGGCACTAGCTGTCTGGTGCTCAATCACATCGTTCTCCTATCACTCTGACAGCGGGGGACACGTGCCTCTTCCTGGGTTCTAACCATTTCTTTAGACGACTGTACTACTCATCACGTTAAAGCGTCCATGTCTGCCTCCCTCGCGTACTGTAAGCTCCCAGCGGCCAGGCCGTGTGTATCTTAGCCACCTGCGCATCCTCAGATTCCAGACCCTAAGTCCCCGGCCTGTGGACTCCACACACGCCGGCTGGATGAATGAATGAGCCGAGGGGCGGGAGGAGGACACACAGGCAGCTGTCGCTCACGTCTCAGCGCGAGTCTGCGCTGAGCTCGGGCGCGGGCGGCGGCCCCCGCTCGGCCCGCGGGCTGCCCCTCCGCCGCCGCTCCACGCCGCTCCAGGGAGGCCGGCCGACCGGGGGACCGAGCCCCGCGGCCAAGCCCGGGCTCCGCGTCGCCTCCCAGCCCAGCCCTAGAGGCCGACCCCCTTCACCTGGTCTCCAAGTATACGTTGGGCGGCTGCCAGGAGTCTGGCGGGATGGCCGCCATAGCGAAGCCAGCGGAATTCGTCTCTAGCAGTCGCTACTTCCGGCGTCGATGCGCTGGGGACCCGCCGCCGCAGCGCACACTTCCGGCCCCCGGCGCTCTACCGTTTGGATGCCGGGATTTGGGTGATTGGGTCAAGGAAGAGGAAGGACGCTTCCTCCAAAAAAAAAAAAAAAGGCGAAAAAAGGGCCAGCTGCAGGAACGGGAAAAGTGCAAGCTTTGTTAGAGGTGGTCTCCAAGTGGGGAAACCGCGCCACGCTCCGGATGACCTGATTGGTTCATATGGGCGTGGAAGGCGGGAACAACCAACAGATCTGCACTCCGACTGGAGTTATGTCCTAACTTTAAATCCGAAGAATTTCCTAGTCCCACAATAGGACAGCCACCGAAAGCGGGAGGCGGAGAATGAAAGAAAATAGAGATGAGAGATGCCAGTAACTAGCTTTTGTAAGGTTCTCCACACCTTACATGGCGCTTACACCTTATTATTTTATCTACTTGACAAAGCAATCTTGTAGAGTAGATATCATTATTCCCATTTTTCAGATGTGAAAACTGAGACTCAGTAGTTAAATGACTTATAGCCATACCGCAAATCTGAGCCTCCAGACTCCAAAGGCAAGAAGTTTAGGGAGAGAGAAGAGGAAAAGACAAGGAAGAAAATGAAAGAGAAGAAAAGGGAGAGACAGGAGAATGAAGATCAAAGGGATCAGGGCTAGAGCGAGGCTCAGAGTGACTGGCTGGGATAGATGGTGCCCCAGCGTTGTTAGGACGGTTTGCTCAGGGTCAAGGGAGGAGGTTTGGAGGGAGGACAGGAAAGAAAGAAACATACTGTAAATGCTTTGCACACCACTTAATAAGGATGGCTAAATGAATGCTTACTTTGTGCCAGGCATCGAGCTGAGCACTATTGTGTACTTTCACACTGAAAATCAAACACAAATAGAGACCAGACTTGAAAATTCCCTTAGCAGACAAACCAGTTCAGTCACACAAGCAAAATTAATTAGCTTATTCTGTAAAACAAGCAAAACTTAATTTGGGCCACTTCTTGTTAATGCCTCTGAAAGTCATAAACAAAACAAATTGTTCCCCAAAATTGATATAATGTAAGCACTTTTAACCCATTTTCCTGTCACTGGAAAAACTCTAACGTTATAACCAATCACTGTGAAGACAAACAGCCACTGCCTCCCCACTACATAAGGTGATTTGTAACAATATACCTCTGAGCCTCATTCCACGTTGGGTTTGAGTGCTCCCAGTTCGCAAACTGTTTTTTTGTGCACAGCAAACTTTTGCTAATGACTGTTTCAGTGATCTAGTGGTTTTACTTTCACTGTTTCAGACCTTTGATAACACTTAATCTTCAAAACCCCACGAGGTAGATATTACTATTCCCTCTTTATTTTGAGGAAACTCAGCCTTACAGAGATTAAATAACTTGCTCAAAGTCCCACAGCTGTGAGCCTGTGCTGTTAACCACAGTTCAATCCTACTTTCCTTAATTGTCAGGTGGGAATAAAGGTATCCAAGGCTGTAAAGATCAAACCAGCAGTGAGCTCCTTGAGGAACTGGGCCTCCTTCATCTCTATGCCCTCCTCTCAGAGTACTGAGCATAGGGTGCTCAGGTTTCATTGAATGAATAATGGACAGAAAACGATGAGTGCTGTGGTAATGTAAGGTATAGTTAATTTTATACCTTCTGCAGTCTCGTGTTCATGCCCTCTTTGTGAACCTTAAGCAGAATGGAAACGTTTTCATCATCAGTCCATTCTGTCTGTTACTATTTGAATTGACTTTCTCTGGACCTTACATATATAAGTAAGTTCCTTACTATATGTATCTTGGTAGGCTTAGGGCACGGTGAGAATGCCTTGGGGTTTTACACAAGAATAAGAGAGTGTCTTGCTGTCCCATTCCAAAATCCTTCCTCAAGAGGCTCAGTATTTCTTGGCCTTTTTGTCCCCAAGAGAACATTAGGTGTTAGTGACTTGAGGAAGGAGTTGACAAAGAGACATGGATTCCTTTTCTGAGTTATAACTGATAGTTCACATTAAATTAGAGCAGCTTGTTATTTATTTATTCTATATCTAAGCATGTGTCTTCCGAATAAATGTCCTTTATTAAAAACAAAATTATGAACTTTTACTGAAACATCTTTTAGGCTGGAAACCTGAAGATCATCCTCTTTCTCTCTGCTCCCTGTAAGAGATACATCATCAAGATCTGTCAATTCTTTTCCCAAAGATCCTCAAATTGTATCCCTTCTTTCCCATTGCCACTGCTGTTACAGACCCTTGACACCAGGATCATTTCAGAAGCCCCCTAGCTGGGTTCCCTGCCTTCTGGCTTTCCTCCACCAATACATCCTACACATACACAGCAACCAAAGCTTTCTTCCCAAAATTTCTTGTAGTATGTTTCTTCTTTGCCCAGATGTGTTAAATGATTCCCTTTGCCTATTAAAGTCCTGGACCACTTGGGTGGGCTTGAAGGCCCTTCTCCATTGGCTCCTGACTGATTTTTCCAGCTTGATTTCCTATATTTTATCCACACCTTAAATGTGCCACCAACATTCCCACTCTCAGGCCTTTGCCCAGGCTGTCCTCTTCCCTTCCAACGCTTCCCAGACCTCACCCAAGCCTTTGTCCCAGCTCCTTCAGAAGACCTCTCTACTCTTCTTGTCTACAGTAGACTCTCTCCCCTTCCCTCTGCTTGGTCTTTAATTCTGTGCCGCCTTCTATTGTTGTCTAACTGCTTGTGTCAGATTCTCTCCTCTCCAAGTAGATTGTTAAGAGCCCATGTTAGGGATCATGTCCTGGCTCAGTTTGGTTCAACCTTCACACAAGGCCTGTTCCAGACCAGAAGCAGAACAGAGGGGGCCTCCAATGACTGAGCAGAGCTAACACACCAACCCACAAACCAGCAATTCTGTTACACAGGGTGCTATTACCTGGGAACCTTGTCAAGGGTTTTTCTAAATCTCAACAGAGAGAAGCCAACAGTAAAGAAATGAGTAGATTTACCCATCATTTCCCGCTGTATCCTCTCCCCCAAACCAATTGCTCCTCCTGTGCCCCGAATCACTATCTCCCTAGTCACCAGACATAATTTTGACTTCTCACACTTCCTTAGCTACATCCCCACACACATTACAGGTTACCATGAACTTCCACACTCATGATTTTTTCTCAGTCTCCCATTGGCCAGATTTTAAAATGAAGGGCTCTGAGTGACTGACAGGAGGAAGCAACTGGCTCCAAGGCCTACCAGGATTTAATGTGGGCTGGAACTCAAGCCTTTCCCCTGCGCCTTTCTACTACCTGGCAGGCTTTCTGATCTGCTATAACTGGGAAATGTTTCTTGAGTGGATTCTCGTTCTTCCATTCCTTTTACCTAGACCTTCAAAGTTGCTTTTCCTTTGAACTTTCCAAAGTTAATTTTTCCTCTTCCACTCTAACCTTCATCCTCCCACTGAATGTATATGCCCATAGCAGAGCTCTGATCATGTCACACCCCTGCTCAAAAACTTTCAGTGGCTCCCCACTGCCCACAGATTAAATTCCTAGCATTGAAGACCTTCCTGGCTATGCCAAACTGATCTTTAAAGATTGTTTTTCCTTCTGTAAGTAGCCTTGGCCTCAGCCAGATCAACATTTCAGGCTCCCAGAATGTACTCATATCTTCCCTCCTTCTGAATCTTCTCACTCCTATGCCCTGTGCTTGAAATGTCTATTCTCAGGCTCCAATGTCTGAATCCTTACAGGCCACCTCCAAGGTCACTTCCTCCCTAAATCTTTACCTGGAGCACCTACGAACCACTAGGCACTGAGGAAGACAGAGATGGGTTACATACACTGTGCTCAGCCCCAAAGGACCTCCCATTCTAGGGGAGAGAGAGAATTAAACACACAGCTAGAGGAGAGTGGGATGAAGGCTGTAATCAGGAAGCACGCCACGCTTCCTGAGCGCTGTTGTTCCAGAGCTGGCCTTGGGTAGTCAGAGGTTTCCAGGGAAGTGATAACCTGAGCTGAGATCTGGAAAATGTGGGAGTTAGCTAGAAGCCAGGAAAGGTGTCTTCTCTTTGCAGATCTGCAGCAGTGTGAAGAGCTTGGCAGTCAGAGTGTTTCTTGGGCTGTCCTGGAGCTGAGTGTAAGGGGATTGTGAAGGATCTTGGGATGTGACTGTGAGGGCAAAAGGGACCTATGAAGTGGCAGAGTCAGATTTTGTACACTGGAAGTGTCTCTCAGGCTGTGGTATGGAGACTGGCGGGAGGGCAGGAAGACATGGACTGTCTAGGACCTCTGGACTCCCCAGAGCACTTTTTATTTTTAAAGTATAAGTTTAAATTGAAGTATAATATACATCTAGAAAAGTGGACAGATCCTCAGTGTAATAATTAAATTAGTTATAACCCAGAACTCCATCTGTGTAACCACCATCAAATCAAGAAAAAATATGTTTCCAACCCCACAGAAGCACCCACTACCAATCATTACCCCTTCCCCCTCCCCAAAGCTAACCACTTTCTCACTTCTAAATTCACAGATTGGCTTTTCTCTGTTTTTGAAATTTATATAAATGCGGTCATAAAGTATTTCTTTGTGTCTGGCTTCTTTTGCTTAACGTTATGTTTGTGAGATATACCATGTTGCTGTAAGTAGTGGCAATTATTTTATTTCTCAGTGCTGTATAGTATTCTGTTACATGACTATACTATGAAGTATTTATATGTTTTCTATTGTTAATGGGCA
The DNA here is from genome assembly GCF_041296265.1 of Equus caballus. Lineage (NCBI taxonomy): Eukaryota > Metazoa > Chordata > Mammalia > Perissodactyla > Equidae > Equus > Equus caballus. Next base: position 40,150,060 of record NC_091703.1, read on the forward strand.
TTTGGGATGTTTCCAGATTAGAGCTCTTACAAATAATGATGCTAGGAATATTCTTGTATGTATCTTGGTGCACTTGTGCATGAATTTTGGGGGGGATGTACATAGAAGTAGAATTGCTGGGTCATAGGTTATGTGTAAATTATAATAGTTAATACCAGGCTGTTTTCCAAAGTGGCTTTAGGAATTTACATTCCTACCAAATGCTTTTTTATATGTGTATTTGCCATTTAGATATCCTCTTATGTGATAACATCTTTTTGTGTTCAAATCTTCTGCCCATTTCTCTACTTGGCCGTTTGTCTCTTTTTTTGTAAGATTGGCACCTGAGCTAACATCTGTCGCCAATCTTTTCTTTTTCTTCTTCTTCTTCTCCCCAAAGCCTCCCAGTACACAGTTGTATATTTTAGTCGTAGGTCCTTCTGGCTCTACTACGTGGGACACCGCCTCAGCATGGCCTGATTAGCAGAGCCATGTCTGCGCCCAGGATCTGAACTGGCAAACCCTGGGCCACCGCAGCAGAGTGCACGAATTTAACTACTCGACCACGGGGCCGGCTGTCTTTTCCTTATTTGTGGAGTTCTTTATATATGCTGGACACAAGCTCTTTGTCAGTTTCTCTCACTCTACAGCTTGTCTTTTTGGTCTCTTAACCGTGTCTTTTGATGATCAGAGTTTAATTTTAATGTAGTCCAATGTATCAATTTGATTCTTACAGAACATCTCCTTTCTGACCAGCCACATGTCCAGTACTCAACAGTCACGTGCATGGCGACAGCATTGGACGGAGTGGCTCTAAAGTTTTGTTTTGTTTTGTTTTACTGGGAAAGATTCACCCTGAGCTAACATCTGTTGCCAATCTTCCTCTCTCTCTTTTTCTTTTCCCTCCCCAAAGCCCCAGTACATAGTTGTATATTCCAGTGTATATTCTAGTTGTAAGACCTTCTAATTATTCTATGAGCCCTCACCACAGCATGGCTACTGACAGAGGAACGGTGTGGTTCCCCCCGCCCAGAAGCAAACTGAGCTGCAGAAGAAGAGCATGCAGAATGTTAACCCCTAGGCCGTCAGGGCTGGCCCAGCTCTAAAGTTTTACTGTTTTGTTTTTCTCATATAGATCTGCAGTGCACATAGAATTTTAGTGTACGGTGGGTGTGAGGTAGGATTCGTTTCATTTTTTTCTATATGGATATACAACCGACCCAGCACCATTTATTGAAAGCATCATCCTTTGCTCGCTCTTCTGTTGTACCCCTTTGTCATAAAGCAAGTGTTTATACACTGTGGTTCTATCTTTGGTCTCTATTCTGTTTTATTGGTTTGCCTATCTCTGCATCAATATCACACCACCTTTGTGGCTGTAATAAAAGTCTGAACCCAGTGGCATTTTGTTTGTAGATCGCTTGTAGAAGGCAGTTACGATCTTTGGCACTAAAGACAAGGAAAGATAAGGAGCCTGGGTTCAAAATCGTGACTCTATCACTCTATCCATGTAATCTCGAGCAAGTTCACCTTTCCACAAACCTCAGCTTGGTCAGTATGAGGATAAATGTTGTGGGACTGTTTGTATCATAGGGTTGTTGAAGTGTTTCACGAATACAAAGTGCTTAGTAATGTCTGGCATAGAGTAAGCTCTCCATAAATATTAAAGAATGGGCCGTGTATAAATTGGAGCGACTTGTTTGTCTTTCTCTTTCAGACTAGGAACTCCCAAAGGTAAGGGCCTGCCCTCCACATACGTATCCCTCCCACACCCACCCCTCAATGCCTAACACGCTGCCTGGCTCGTGGTAGGGGGCTCAGTAAGTGCTTGTTGAATGAATCAGCTCAGCTACGCAGTCTGTTTGCGCAGAAACAGGACAGCCCCTGACCATCACTGAAAAGGACTAAGGACTAAGAACCCGACGCCGGGGGAACGAAAAGCGGCGCGCTCCATATCGCGCGAGACTTCCCCCACGCGCCGCGTCGCCGCGCGGTCTGTTTTTGGCGGAAGTGCGGGGCGGGGAAGAAGGAGCTGCCCTACGGCGCGCTGCGTCGCCTGGGGGCGGGAGTTGCTTCCGGGTACACCCCCGGAAGCAGGAAGTTGTCGGCTCATCCTCCTCGCTCGGCGGCTGCTGTCCCCGAGGCGGGAGGAGCCCGAGGGGGCGCGGGCCCCGCATGTGAGTGATTGGGGCCCGAGGCCGGGAGGGGGGAGGCCGGTCTGTGACAGCCTCGCCGCCGCGCCCGTCTATGACATCCTCGCGCAGCCCCTCCCTCGCCACCGCTGCCATCTCTTGCCCCTGCGCTGACCGCTTTTCTGAGCCTCTGGCGTTTTGCAGACTGACAGCATCCTCTGGCAACTCCCCCGGGTCGACTCCTTGAGACACCTCCATTTCTTTCCTCGGCTTTGCCTGGGAGAGCAAAGCGAGGCCGACCCTGCTTGGAGTTGTTTTGCAGGCGTCACAGCAGTGTCCGAAACAGGAGCGATGCTAGCCAAGTCCAGATTCACTGCCCTCTTGACAGATTAGAAGTTTTTTTTGTATATTGAGAGTAGATTTCCCTCCCCGCTCCGAAACATCTTTTTCTAATCATTGTTAAAGAGGGGAATATTTTTTTTTCTAAGTGTGTATTTGATATGTGGTAAACATGGCATCTCGGATTTCAGAAAGGAATATGACTTGGTTTATTGACCTGAGTAAATGAGTTGTTTGTAATCGCCTTTTAGTACAGGGAAATTCGCCTGCCTTGTGTTTTATGCTATTTTGAGACCATTAACCCTTCTGGCTACACTTTTTCTCCTCTCAGAGGGCACATAGCCTTGATATTTGCAATATATTTCTTTTAAAGCACTTAGCATAACCTTATAATAGAAACTATTCCCAGATACTTATTATTTTGAGTTTTTCTGGTTGCTTACTTGGTTGTTCCCATGGTGCAATCTTCTCTGGGCATCTCTCCCTTAATAAGTTTGTTTGAGTTCTGTTTCCTTGTAAGGAACAACCTGCCTTAACCTAAATTCAACTTAGTTACATTGAAGATTTGGCTGAAGTTTACATCGCCCAATTTGCATCCTAGGAGGAGGCCCTGTAGGCCCTGCCTTGGACCAAAACAATTTTCAAGACCGGGTTTGAATCCCTGTTCCTCCACAGCTACCCTACAATACCACAGAAAATGTCCATGAGTGAGGTTCCTAAGCTGCTCATCTAAATACTCATTAGGCTGATGTATTTAAAAAAAAAAAAAAAAAAAAAAACAGAATAAAAAGTAAAATGAATGGACCATTAATTACATTAGATTAGTTTGGGAACAGAATGATCACTTTAGGTCCTTTCTATAAATTTGTTCAACAGACGCTGATCAGGTTCCATGTCTCTGAGGTGAATTTCCATGTCTGTTCTTAGTTTCTTGTGTTATTTTCTGCACTTTTCTCTGCTTTCGAGAAACAATTTAGTGTGAGAGGGAGAGAAGGGAATGTAATACTAAGTGATAAAGAGTTGTGTTTAAGGTTTAGAGGACAAAAATCAAGGTTGGAATAGAGGTCACTCACTGGAGAAAGCACTGGGGGCTGGGCTTTGTAGGGAGAGGAAATTATGTGTACAAAAGCAAAAAGGTATGAAACGGTTTGGCAGTGAAGAATGTAAGGAAGGAAGAAATGAGACTGAACAGGAGGGCAATGACCAGATCATAAAGGGCCATGCTAAGTAATTTGGACTTGGTCTTCTAACAGTTATTGAGTATTTGGGTATTGAGACAAATGTTTTACATACTCATCTTATAATCCCTTAATAACAGTGTTGGAAAGACACAATTATCCCCATTTTGTAAATGAAAACTGAGGCTTAGAGAGGTTAAGTAGTGTCTCGTGGGCACACAGGAGATGGAGAATCTAGTATTTGCGTCCAGCTTTTTCCAGCTCTAGTGCCTGTGTTCTTAACCACCATGCTGAATTGTTCCCCAGTAGGGCATGGGAGTCAAGGAAGGCGCTTTAAATAGATGAGTAATTTGAGCCGATATGTGTTTCAGAGAAATAACTTGTGAAGAGGGTAGAGGATGAATCAGAGAGGAGAAGGAAGACTGAAAGTATAGAGATTAAATATATCTTTATGCTGGTCCATGAGAAATGTGGACAGCCTTGACTGCCATTAATGTGGAGCTAAAGAGGAAGTGATGACTGAGAACTCTACAGGAGGAAGGAGGAGGAGAGGTTTTACATTTGGAGAGTCCATTAATTAAGAAAGGGAATGTAGTAGGAAAAATGGGTTGTAGGGGGAAATAATGTCAGGGACATTACATATAGGGGACTAGAGGAAATTTGAGCCACGGCATCTGGTTGGTAATTGGACAGATGGGTCTTGAGTTCTGGAGAGGCGGTTTGGGAATCCCTAATAGCTGGTGGTTAAAGCTGTGAAGGGAATAAGAAAGTCAAGGACCACTGTGATGCATACCAACACGCAGGGACATAGACTCTGAGAAGAGAACAAGAGAATTATACCAAGGTTTGAGAGCACTTGAGGGAGGTAATGGGTAGCAACGGCAGCTGCTGCCGAGAGGTTGGATAAGGTGATAGATAACTGAGAAAACATCCTTTGGACCTGGCATGTAGAAAGCCATTGGCGACCTTAGTGACAGCAGTATCAGTGAGTAAGGGGGACAGAAATATGATTTCAACAGGTTAATAAATGAATGGACACCTGAGAAACAAGAAGGTGAAGTGCTGGCCCATCCCTTTTTTTTTTTCTTCTAAAGAGCTTGTCTCTGAAGGGAGGGAGAGCACAAGCCCTGGAAATCTAGAGGAAGAATTCTTTTTTTAATAGTAGAACCTGGAAAAGGTGAGGATAGGAGCAGGTAGAGATAAGTTTAAAAATTTGGGGGCTCCTGCTTCAAATATGTCAATGTCATAAAAGACAAAAGAAAAAAAAAAAAGCTAAGATCTGTTCTAGATTTAAGTAGACCAGAGAGACGTGACAGCTAACTGCGCTGTTTGATCATTGGTTGGATCTTGGATTTCTAAAAACCTATATGGCCTTTTTTTGGACAGTTAGATTTGACAGGGACTGGATATTAGGTACTGTTAAAGAATTATTAACTTTAGTAGGTATGATAATGATGCTTGTGGTTATATAGAATAATGTCCTTATTCTTAGGAGATAGATGCTGAAACATTTCGAAGTGATTTCGTGATGTGTAGCGACTAACTTTCAAATGGTTCTGGTAAAAACAGACAGAAAGCATTCATTTCAGTTTTTCTGAAATTTTTCAAAATAGAAAGTTGGGAAAAAAATGGAAGAGGCATATTTTCAGAGAGCAAAGAAACTACCAGACTCATGTCTCACTGGGGTAGAGATGTCCAGAAAGAGGACTGTTAGATTCAAGTGATGATAAAAGTGCAAAAAAGTAGCATTCTCTCAATTGTAAATTTTAAGCCCTTATAGTTTTAAACTGCTCTTTTAAATCATAGTGTTTTAATGTTTTATCAGTTTTTTTCCTTTAAATATGATTTGTTTTTTGTAGTGATTTTAATTACAATCCCCAAACCATATTTTTTTCCCTTTACTTGGACTTATCTTCAGTTAATGGAAATCATTGGATAAAATAGAATGAATATATTCATAACACTAAAGAATGGATTATGATACTGCATAGCTAGTGTAATACTAAAAACATAGTAGGGGAATAAGAAAATTCAGTATTACTCTGAACATTACTCCCGCTATTGAAGATTGGAACGTGTTTAGATGGACTTTAACAGCTTTCTTTCTTAACTGTAGTGTTCCTCGTTTTGTGTTTTAACTAGATGGATCAGTATTACAGCTTAGAGTTGCCAAGCGGACATAGCTATTTAGTTTGGAAAACTGAGAACCTCCAGGGTGATGTCACATCGGTGTTTAGGACATATTTATATCAATAGAGGAATCAATTCTATATTAAACAGGGCAAAGGAGAGGTTTACATTTAGTCTGACCTTTTAACCTGTTTTCTGCTTTATGTAAACACTTTTATTAAGTTCTGTCGGAGTCCTTCTATCAGCTATGCTGCTGTCCTGTTTTCTTCTAGGCCGAGACAGAAGGAACTGTGGAGGACACCTCCTCAGAGCTGCCTGTTGCTTCCTCCTATTCTTGAAGGGCTCCTTCAGGAGTGAACAGCCACTGGCTTACCTCCCCCAGGCCTCTCTTGAAAGCAGGAGTTCTTAATCTCTGCACTCTTAACATTTTCAGTGAGATGGTTCTTTGTTGTGCGGGGCTGTCCTGTGCATTGTAGAACCTTTAGTCTTTACCCACTAGATGCCAGTAGTACCTCTCCACTTTTGACAATCAGAAATGTCTCCAGGGGCCAGCCCTGTGGCCGAGTGGTTAAGTTTGTGCACTCTGCTTCAGTGGCCCAGGGTTTTACCGTTTCAGATCCTGGGCACCAACATGGCACCGCTCATCAAGCCATGCTGAGGTGGTGTCCCGCATGCCACAACTAGAAGGACTCACAACTAAAATATACAACTATGTACTGGGGGGCTTTGGGAAGAAGAAGGAAAAACAAAAAAAAAAATCTTAAAAAAAGAAAAAATGTCTCCAGACATCATGAAATGTCCCCTGGGGAGCAGAGTCACCCCTAGTTGAGAACTCCTTTTCTAAAGCATTGTCTCCTAATTGGGGGTGTGCCCCTACTTAGTAGGGAAGAGGTTTGAAAACTTCTGCACCTGGGGCTCACTCCCAGAGGTTCTGGCAATTCAATATGTCCAGGGTGGTGCATGATACTTTGATTTTTGTAACTCTGTTAGTGATCCTGCCTGTGCTCTTGCAGGTAAAAGCCACTGTTAAGAGTCAAGCTCACTCTTTGAAACTTTCTTCTGTGGCAAAGCTCCTTACTGCCGGAGTTGTACCTTCTTTCTGGAGGTAAAGGGGGGGTTGTTGTCAAGCCACAGCTGATTTCACTCAGTCCCCTCATACTTAGCGCTTAGCCATGACTTGTGTTTGATTTTTTTTTTAAGGGACAAGGTTTTTTTTTTAATACAAACCCTTGTGTTGAGGGCTGACTTTCATTAGATCACAGCGAGGGAGCTCTGCTAGTTTGAAACCTCGACCTAAGGGGACAAAATTTTTTTGTTATTGTTTAATTAACGTCATATCCACTAGATACCAGTAGTACCCCTCAAGTGTGACAATCAGAAATGTCTCCAGACTTTCCGAATGTTCATGGGGGGCAGAATTGCCCCCAGTTGAGAGCCACTGATCTAACCAAAAGCAAAAGGAAGACTTATTATCAAGATTCCCATGTACTCTTAGAAACTTCACTGAATTATTAGTAACTACTCTCCTGATAACTTGAGAAATATGTCAGAATCTCAGGGAAAAAGCAGATACAGCTTGTAAAAATGTATTCAATATTGTAAGATCATTGTATACTTGAATTACAAAAAAAATGTTTTGCAATACAAACTGGGAGTTTGAGTTTTTTTTTCTTTTTTCCTAAGAAAGATTCACCCTGAGCTAATATCTGTGCCAGTCTTCCTCTGTTTTGTATGTGGGTTGCCGCCACAGCATGGCTGCCAAAAGTGGTGTAAGTCCACTCCCGGGAATTGAACCTGGACCACCAAAGAGGAATGCACCAAACTTAACCACTAGGCCACCGGGCCAGCCCCTAATGAGTTGTTTTTGGTTTTTGGGTTTTTTTGGTGATGAAGATTGGCCCTGAGCTAACATCTGTTGCCAACCTTCCTCTTTTTGCTTGAGGAAGATTGTCCCTGAGCTAACACCTTACCAGTCTTCCTCTATTTCATGTGGGATGCTGCCACAGCATGGCTTGACAGGCAGTACTAGGTCCATCCTCAGGATCCAAAACTGCGAAAGCCTGGGCCACTGAAGCGGAGCATGCAAACTCAACTACTGTGCCACCAGGCCATCCTGAGCCTAATGACATTTTTATGTGTATCAAAAGTGGGCAGAAATTACAAAGGTTACAAAGACTGTGAAACAGTCATCAAAGATGATGATAGGTGGTCCTCCTTTTGTCTTCGCCTGCACTTCTGTCCTGTTCATGGTTCTCCTAAGGGCACACTAATGGGACCTTCTCTTCTGCCTGAGGGATACCTACATGTGCCCCACCTCCCAGCACTTTAAAAGTTTTTACTGGGATTTTTTTCTAGAATTCCCACTGCTCTCCTTTCTGGTCCTCTGCTGAGTTTTAATGGATTTCAACTGGGTATTGTTGGATAATTTGTTGCAGTTTGCTTAAACGAACATCTCTGCTTGCTTGCTTGCTTAGAATGTCTTTGTTAATTTAAATAGGAAAATGCTGTCTGCGGAATCACTAGTCACAAAAACCAAGATGTAAAAAATATTGTAATAAGTTATCACTTTATTCTTTTTCCAGGAATCATTGTAGTCGATCACTTTCCAGTTCTCAGCCTCTCAGTTGTGATACTCGAGGGACACGGTGTTGTGGTTTCGGAAAACTGCCAGCTCAGAATAGAAAAATACTTGGTAAGGGAGGCAGCATGCTTAAAGTTGAAAGCACCAGCCCTAAAGTCAGGCACACTTGGGTTCACATCCTGGCAGGTTATGAAACCTTTCTGAGCCCCCGTTTCACCATCTGTGAAAGGAGATTAATTACCTGTCTTATGGGATCGCTGTGATGATGCACTGAGATAATGTTTCCAGAGTGCTTAGCACAGTGCCTGGCCTGTAGGAAGGCATAACAGGAAATGATAATATAGGAATGCAGTTGGACGGAAGTCTTTAGTTTCAAATGAATTGAATTTTTTATACTTCTTGAAGTGTTCATTCTCTTAAAATTTTAGAGCTAGAGGGGGCTTTAAAGACCTTCTGGTTCAATCCTCTTACTTTTGGATGAAGAAATAGACCAAGTGACTTAACCAAAATCATAACAGTGTAGTGTAATAAATGCCATAATAGGGGTAAGTTCAAATTTTGTAAAATACATTTTAAAAACATCTTTACTGAGATGTAGTTTATATACCATGAAATTCATCCATTTAAAATGTACAGTTCAACGGTTTTCTGTATATTCACAAAGTTGTGCAACGATCACCACAATTTAAGTTTAGAACATTCTTGTCACTCCAGAAAGAAACCCCGTATCTATTAACAGTCACTTCTCTTCCCTCCCACCCCCTCCCTTAGATAACCACTGATTAATCTACTTTCTGTCTCTACAGATTTGCCTATTCTTGACTTTTCATATAAATAGAGTCATATAGTATGTGGTCTTTTGTGACTTTTTTCACTTAGCGTAGTGTTTTCAAGGTTCACCTGCATTGTAGCATGCATCAGTACTTCATTCCTGTTTATTGTCCAGTAATATTCCATTTTGTGGATATATCACATTTCATCCATCCATTTAGCAGTTCCTGCTCAGTTGGATTGCTTCTATTTTTTGAGCTGTTATAAATAATGCTGCGTGAACATTCGTGTATAAGTTTTTGTATGGATATGTGTTTTAAATTCTCTTCGCTTCATACTTACAAGTGAAATTGCTGGGTCACATGGTAACTCTATGTTTAAATTTTTGAGGAACTGCCAAACTGTTTTCCAAAGCAGCTACACCATTTCACATTCCCATTGGCAGTGTACGAGGGTTCCCATTGCTCAACATCTTTGCTGACACTTGTTATTATCTGCCTTTTTGATTATAGCCATCCCAGTGGGTATGAAGTGGTATCTCATGATTTGTATTTCCCTAATGGCTAACAATATTGAACATCTTTTCATGAGTTTATGTGCCATTGGTATATCTTCTTTGGAGAAATGTCAATTGAAATCCTTTGTCCATTTTCTAATTGGGTTGTCTTTTTATTATTGAGTTGTAAGAATCCCTTATGCACTCTGAAACCAGTCCCTTATCAGATATATGATTTACAAATATTTTCCCCCATTCTGTGGGTTGTCATTTCACTTTCTTGATGGGATCATTTGCAGCACAAAAATAGCTAATTTTTAATGTCCAATTTATTTTTTATTTAGCTACTCATGCTTTTGGTGCCATATCTAGGAAACCATTGCCTAATCCAGTGTCATGGAGATTTTTCCCTTTGTATTTTTGTAAGAAAAGAAGTGATTTTATAGTTTCAGCTCTTAAGTTTAGGTCTTTGATCCATTTTTAGTTGATTTTTGTAAATGATCGAAGAAAGGGTCCAACTTCATTCTTTTGCATGTGGATATCCAGTTGTACCAGCACCATTTGTTGAAAATACACATTTTTAAAGAGTTTACACCCTTCTTGCATCTGAACCTTAAAATGAAGGCCTGTATGGCCTTTAAAAAAAACCCTTTGAGGAAGACCAGAGTTTGAGGAAAGAATGTATCCCCTTTAGCATGTGAGATTCCTCCCTCCCTTGCCCAATTCCTCAAAGTCTGGATTCCCTTTCTGGTAATCCACCATTAGAAGTCTGATTCTGGTTTAATGGGTCTGGGTTGGAGCCCTAGTATGAGCATTCTTTAAAAGCTCTCTAGGTGACTCTCATGTGTCGGCACACTTAACAACTAGTGAAGTAAAAGGTTAACAGTCCTAAAGAGGACCAAACAGAAGGAGTCATTTGGAGGCGCTGCTGGAAAAGGAGATATGCTGTGGTATGTGCTGGCGTGTGGCATCTCAGGCCTCCCTTTTCTCTGTGGGAGCTCCATGACTGTTGTCCTCTGCTCTACAGGTGGCAGCATCTCCCTACTGAAATAGAGCTGTGCCGTGCCAGTGCTTTTTGAGGTTAGAAGCCTGTGGAGATGAACTATGTGAAATAAAAGGACCTTCTGCCTTAAAAACCCAATATAAGAGGAAAACATAAATCCCAAGCACTGTTGTTCCTCCTGTAAAGGAAGAAAAATATTATTGTTCCGTAACACAAGCACTTTTTAAAAAATGATAGAATTTCATTTTACAAATAATACAGAGAGAATTCTACTTTGCCACTTTAGTTTTTACCTTTTATTCTGTGAAACAATTTGGCTTTAAAATAACTATGAGAAAAAATTGAATTTTGAAATTAGTTATAGATTTTAGGTCTTTTAAGTATATAAAATACAAATAAAATGCCCTTTATTGCCTATAATTGAATTTGTGAAAAAGCATAAGGACTGCGACCCGCAAGGTGTGAAGAGCTCCCACGTCGTGGTTTTGTGTTGCCTGAAATCCGTGCCCTGCCAGGAGCAAAGCGTGTCAGCACGTTCCTCACGGCACCTCTTGCCTTCAGTGATCAGTTCCTCCTCTTGTGTTGCTAAAAGGCCTAATGTAAATGGAAAGAAAGACTTGATCGACAACACTCTCTGTGTTTCCTTTCTTTTTATTTTAGTAAATTACCAGTAAGCAGATCTCCGGTGGTTGGTTTCACACGTCATTTTGGCTGGCCACTAGTGTTTCAGAGTCCCATTAAGGATTTATTATATTCTAGACCAGTGCTTCTTAAAGTGTTTGGGAACCAGTCCTGGTCTGTAAACTGTTACTAGCCCACAATTAAGTAACATTTAAAAAACTTGCGTAGCAACTTGACCTTGTCTAGCCGTATTCATTGTGTTTTACAAAAGTATCGGCCTGCAGTGGACTGGGAAAAACATGAAACTGGTACTTCCCCGCAGATGGTCAAGAAGCGCTGTTCTAAAGGAAGTAGCTTTGAGGAGGAAGTGCTTTAAAGAAACCATCATTCTTTTTACGTTTATTTTCTCTCTCTCAGGGATTTTGTGTTGGAAGACATGGATCTTGCTGCCAATGAGCTCAGCATTTATGACAAACTTTCAGAGACTGTGGATTTGGTGAGACAGACAGGCCATCAATGTGGCATGTCAGAGAAGGCAATTGAAAAATTTATCAGACAGCTGCTGGAAAAGAGTGAACCTCAGCGGGGGCCACCCCAGTATCCTCTCCTCATAGCTGCGTATAAGGTAAAAATGTGTTCTGACTTGGAAATAGCTTAGATGGAGCACAGATTCGTCAGTTTTCTCCCCAAGTACTGCTGTTGACCAAGTCTACCATTGAACCTTGGTTTTTCTATGAATAAATTGGCCTTTGCTCTTGTTACCAGGAAATTTGTCTGTTTTGTTAAATGTTCTAGATGAAAATGTGTATTTATAATTAAACTATATTTGTAATTTTTAATGGTGGGCATAACCCCTGGTCACATGACAGAAGCTTGGTGAGCCTTGTAACCCTCATAGTTTTTAAAGTGTAAATGCTTTCAAAAGTGATTGTAAGTGGCTTGTTTATGAAAATGGATTAGTTCTCAAGGTACATTGGACATAGTAGAAGAGGCCTGTTTTTTTCTTGGCATTAAAGTATCTTGTTTGATGGGAAAATTATTAATTCTTTTCCTGTCTTTCCTTGTAGGTCCTCGTAACCCTGGGATTAATCTTGCTCACTGCCTACTTTGTGATTCAACCTTTCAGCCCATTACCACCTGAACCGGTACTTTCTGGAGCTCACACCTGGCGCTCACTCATCCATCACATCCGGCTGATGTCCTTGCCCATTACCAAGAAGTATATGCCAGAAAATAAGGGAGTTCCTCTGCATGGGGCTGATGAAGACAGACCCTTTCCAGGTAGAATGCTGCCTTTACTCCTTATGAGATACAGCTTTCTCAACAATGTATAATGGGAAAGGCAATAACGTTTATTAACATCTGATGAGAGACTCTTTCCCTACACTTTCTCATTTAATTCAGTCCCCACTAAAACTCTTATGGGATGGGTTTTATTATCCCCATTTTGCAGATTGAGAAACTGAGACTCAGAGAGATTAAGAAACATGCCAGAGAAACATGTAGTGGAGCCAAATTCAAACCCCTGATTCCAAAACACAAATGGTAGGAGTGAGTGTTTTTGTTTACAGGAAGGATTGGAATGTATCCTGTTCTGCCCTCTTCTCTCCTGTGATCCCTATCCGTAAAAGATATTTTGATAAGTAGCTGTTGATTTATTAAAAGCATCTGAGTCTCGCTTACTTTTAACCAGATCCTCTAGTAGTCCTTAGCCTATTGGGCTAGGTTTTTGTCTGGGTTTATCCCACCCTTCTATTTAGTCTTTTCTCTCTGTCTCACAGTGCGTTTATTTAGTGCTCCTAAGTGTATAATTTTGCCAGTAAGTTAAATTTAAGAAACATTTAAATTTGGTAACAGTGCATCAGTGGCAGTTTAGGAATTCCTAGTCTGACAGACCATTTGAGAAGTTTCCTTTTGAGAATAGTGTAACATGTCATAAGACTTGAAATTTACTTTTTTATGAAGAAATATGTAAATTAATGTCACAAATGGATTGTAGAACGTTTTGTATAACCGTGTTCTGAAACCATTAGGATCCAGCATAGTTGTCTAGGAAGTTTGTTTTCTCTTCAGTGTTGTTTTCAGAAAAAATTTACTTGTTGAAGCTAAGCTTTATAATCACAATGTCATTCTTTAAGTCAAGACCTAATCAGTTATAAAAATCACCACTTGGATTGGGTCTCCTTTGAAAACTATTTTTGTACACTTGAGGAAATCATGGAAAGGTTTCCAAAATTATATCAAAATCAAAGGAAGGGAACATTGTAAAACAAAAACTTAGCTTTGTGAGTTTTTTTAAAAATTAGTTCATGCATTTGGAGTTTTTAGTTCCACATATAACTTCCTTGTATTCATTGGGAAGCTTGTTTTTGAATTGTCATCAGCAAAGCTCAAAAAAATGGTTTCCACCTCCTATCAGGAAGGTCCAGAGCATGTGGGGGAAAGTGTCAGTCAGGCCAGCCAGTGCTGCTTCCTCAGATGCATTGGTCTCCTTTCCGGTCCTCCCCTCACTGCCTCCCTAACGGCATCTTCTGCTCTTTGGCACATGAGATGAAGTCAGCAGTTTTTAGGACCAGGTTGATGGCAGTTACTTTGTTTCTCCCCATCCTATAAAGTAAATCTCCATAAACTATTGAGTTAAGAAATGATAGTCAATGGACAATGATTGCTCATTCTCTAAATCAGAGTTTAAAAATTCAAGAAATGTTAGCATCTTGTCAACAAGCCAGGCTGTTTGGTCCACTCCAAGTGAATATTTTGCCTTGCAGATAGAAATAAAATGAGTCCTTGGAGCTCAGTTGTAAAGAGAGAGCATTGGAAGGGTGTGGTTTTAACTTTTTAATGTTGTTTATTCTATTAAAGTGCTGCTCTAACTTATAAAAGTGGATATGGATGCACTATATTTTCCTACGTGTGATAATGCTGGGAAACTGTAAATGTAAAAGTAACAATGTTTTGCATAGCATTTGGAAGGAAATTTGAGAATGCATAATGATATGGGGGGTAAATAGAAACATATTGGGGGGAGTAGGTACAAGAAGTGGGAACTGCTGGGCTTACAAGAGGCCCAGAAAAGTAAAAAAAAAAAAACGTTATCATTCCTAATGTTGTGGTACCAAAAATAACTGCCTTTCAGTTAGGGTTACTTAACAATACCTTTAAAGTAAATGTAGAGGGAGAGCGATGTGGCACATTCAGCTCCTGAAAGGAAAGCCCTGGAGCCTATTGTTTCCTTAAGGGCTGGCCTGTCTAACGTTCCCTGGGCTCCTCTGACACTCCTTGTGGTGGTGCCTTGGGAGTGATGGAGGGAACAGGAGCAGTGGTGATGCACCAGAGGCACCATCGCCCTTGCTGGTAAGTTTCCTCCTGACCACTGGTAGTTTTTCCTCTTGACTCCACCCAGGGAACAGAAGGCAACAGAAGTGGGGTTCTTTTTCCAGGTTTCAGCCTTGGGTAGGAAATCCGGCCCCTAAATCCTCTTGATGAGGAGAATGAAGTGACTCTGTAGTGAGTCATGTAAACATCCCACTCTGCAACAGAAGAGAAAAAGAAGATAAAACTTAGCAGATGCCAGGCCCTGTTCAAAGGGCTTTCCATATATTGGTTCATTTAATCTTTACAATATCCCTATGAGGTAGGTTCTGGTCTTATGCCTATTTTACAGATGAAGACACTGAGGTACAGTGAGATTAGGTCATTTGCCCAAGGTCACATGGCTAGTCAGTCACAGAGCCATGATCTGACCCCAGGCAGCCCATCTTCAGAGTCTGAGTTCTTCACCTCTGCTGTGAATAGTTTGTAGGCATGCAGTATACCTGAAGAGGCCAGCTCTAAGCTTGATTTTGGAGTTCTACATTCTCTCTCTCAGGTCACCAGGTGCTTTCTCTCTCAGCTCCCTAGACCTTAGGGAAACAAGGTTCTTTCCCCTGGTACTGCACATCCAAAGATAACGGCCCTCCAAGCTATTGGTCCTTTAGAATTTTCCTGAACTAGTCTTTTCCTAGGCATTCAGCCCAGCTCATCCTCCCACTCTGCACCCTTATAGATAATGTTTGACCTATTGTTTGACTTAATCTTTTCTCTTATTAAACCACAGTTTTCCCTTCACATTCACATTCTTAGTTCTTCCCCCTGCCCCTGCCTAGTATCTTTATATTCACTTTGACCCTGCCAATCACCCTCTTGGCTTTCATCCTTCCACGGAATCATTGAGTCTTAGAGCTAAAAGGGAACTTTAGAGTTGATCTAGTACATACCCCCATTTTAGAAAGAGGAAATTGAGGTCGGAAGAGGTGAAGTAATTTGCTTACCCAGCTAGAAGTGGGAAACTTGCACTTGAACCGTGGTTTCTTAACTCTAGTCTGTGTTCTTTCCATCACGCCACACTCACTGCCTGCTGTCTCTGCCCTCAGCCAAGCCGGGTTCCAACATGTTAGGCTCAATTACTTTGTTTGCTTTGGGCATTTATAATTTTTGATTATCACGCCCATTTACACTGAGGAGGCCTGGGTAGTTCTCACAGACTGTGAGAAGGTGCATCTCTGTATCTGCACTGCATAGCTGCGACTTCTTGTGCCCATCAACTGTCAAGGGAAGGTTGAAGTGGATCTAGCAACATCAAGGAGTTTGGGAACAGCAGATGGTTCCTTGACTTAGAACTGAGGACCTAGTCAAACCTAGAGTCTGTGCCAGTGCCCAATGATGAAAGGCTCAGATCTCAGGGAATGCCTTACTCTTTTATTTGCAAATAAAAGGTGATAATGGTAGCTCTCTCAAGCACTTACTGTATACCAGCCACTGTGCCATGTGTTTTCTCAGCCTTCACGGCAATCACATAAGGTCGTTACTGTTTTTATCTCCATTTGAAAGATGAGGAAACCGATGTGCAAGGGGATTGACTAACTTACCTAAGGTCTCACACTTAGAGACAAATTTTTATACAAGGAGAACTCAAAAATAGCTGGACTCTGTGGTTTAGAATGGTTCGAATGCGTTGCTTACTAAAGACCAGGCTATTGGTGAAATAATTTCTTGGGTTCCTTCCCTCCCTGTGGAGTATGAAAATGGCTCTGGGCATGCTGCCACCCCTGCGAGGGACCTGGCCAAGGGCGCCTTCACCCTCAAGACTTCACCCCTGCCTCAGGCCCAGGATACTAGAAGAGGTGCTAAACAAAATGAGCTACTGGAGAGTGACCTGATTAAGTACTGAGCATGCCCCAATGCAAGTCGCAGAGACTGTCGTGGGCTTTGCAGGCTTTTTGTGGGTGTATTTCTAATAGAAGAAATCTAATATAAGAAACTGTGAGGTTGTATTTATTTAATCTTTATTTTGAGGTTTCTCCAAATTCAGACTGCTGGTTTGATTTTTCTCCCCATGGACTTAATCCTGTTGTTAAAGTTTCTGAAACGTCAAAGTTTCATTCATTTCATTCAGTGAATGTGTGCTGAGACCCTACTGTATGCCAGGCACTGTCCTCAACAGAACAGTGAACAAAACAGTCCCCTGCTCTTGTGGAGTGATGCTTGGCTTTGTGCCTTTCTTCGGCCCTATCATTTTTACCCAGGGGAGTCTTGTCCTGGAAAGAAATGTTTTTTTTTTTTTTTTTTTGCCTTTTGCCAGGTTAATAATCTGCATAAAAGGACTCTCTCCCCTCAGAATTCAGGGCGTGTTACGGTTGTCCACAGGGAGTGAGCCTAAGTGCATTCTTTTGGTAAACAACTCTCAGACACAGGAAGCCTCCTGACAGGCCTTGGCCTCTGCTCTTCTGCAGAGTGCCCAACTTGCAGAGAAGGCTGGGAGGTTATAGTTTCTGCCTTTCTTAACTTCAAGGCCATGCTTTATCTGAGAGACTGTGTTTGACATCTCAAACAGCGAAATGAATCCGTATCATGGTGAGAATTTGGAATACAGGTCATGAGTTTTACTGAACTCTTATATGTGGAATTTTACTTCTGTCACACTTTTTTTGGTATATGTAAAATAGCTAGCATGAGGACGATATCTGGAGTAAAGAAGCCTTGGAAATTAAAAGAAAGTTGGGAAGTTGCTATCCAACTTCCACTGGCCTTTTCTGTCTGGTGCTGTAGAAAGAGTGGACAGAAACAGAGGAGGCCTGGAAAGAAGTGAGATGCAGCGAGTGAGGTAGCTGAAGAAAAGCTCTGGACTGGCTGGCATGGGAGGGTCTACTGTGTGCCATTGGCTATTTTCCAGAGTGGGATTTGCTCACTCTGTGCTGTGATGGCTCCAGCCAGTTGTACAGAGAGCACATCAGGTAAAACCTTTTCAGATAGATGGAGGCCAGGTTGGAGTCTGGACACTTGTCCTTCTGTTGTTGGGGATTCTGTGGGAAGGAGAGGAAGAGCCCCAACTGTACACCACCCCTACACCCAGACACTTCACTGCCTGGCTGTTTCTCGTGCCTTCCCACCAAATACAAGCACATTCTTTATCCACTGTGGTGATCTCAAGGCTGCAGGGAAGTCAAAAGTCGTTCTTCCTCTTGGATGTGGGCTCGCCTAATTCAGATGGATGGCCTGAGCTACCCCATTCCAGTGATTCTCCTTCCTTGTCACGTCCCCCCTTCCTTTGCTGGCTGCCAGTCTGTCCACAGTACCTCTGCTCCTGTCAGGCCCCTCTCTAGGGACTTGCTCTCTGAGATGACTGAACTCCACATTTCAAAGTTGATATTCTCAGCTTAAGTTTTCATGTTCTCCAAAGACATTTTTATTTGGTAAATACATAAAGCACTTACATACAAAGACAATAAAGAAGTGTAAGATTTTGATTTTTAAAAATATGCTTTTATTATTTTCTCTGAGGAAGACTTGCCCTGAGCTAACACTGTTGCCAGTCTTCCTCTATTTTGTATATGGGCCACAACCATAGCATGGCCACTGACAGGTGGTGTGGGTCCACGCCCAGGAACCAAACCCAGGCCACTGATATGGATTATGCTGAACTCTGCCACTAGGCCACTGGGGCTGGCCCCCCCAAAAGTATATACTTTTAATAAAGTAAAATTTCTTACCTCTGTCTCTCTATCTCCGCCACCCAAAACAATCACTGGTAATAATTTGCTACACATCATTCTGAATTTTTCCATGACTATACAGATAGATATATACTTGTATATGTAAACATAAAATGCTTTTCAGTTCACACACAGAAGAAAGGGCTTGTGTACATATTTTTGACTAGTCATATTGTATTAGTTTCTGAGGCTGCTGTAACAAAGTACCACAGGCTGAGTGGCTTAAAACAACAGAAATTCATTCTCTCACAGTTCTGGAGACTAGAAATCCAAAATCAAGGTGTCTGTAGGGCTGTATTCTCTCTTGAAGGCTCCAGGGAACAATCCTTCTTTGCCTCTTCCAGCTTCTGGTGGTTGCCAGCAATCCTTGGCATTCCTTAGCTGTGGTAGCATAGCTCCAATCCCTGCCTCCATCTTTACATGGCTGTCTTCCCTATGTGTGTCCTGGTGTGTCCTCTCCTCTTCTTATAGGGACACCGTTTAGATTGGATTTAGGGCCTATTCTACTTCAGTATGACCTCATCTTAATTACCTAGTTCCTAATATGGTTACATTCTGAGGTTCCAGAAGGACTTGAATTTGGCAAGGACGCTGTTCAACCCAATATATTAGGTTGAACATATATATATATATTGAGTATGTACATATACCTGAGTTGAGTGTGTGTGTATATGTATATAACTCACTGGGTATATATAAATAACCCAGTACATTTTTCAAGATTTTATATTATCCCATAATTTGACAGTTTCTGGTTTTTTTGCTATTACAAAAAATGCACCTGGGATATTCATATATACATACATATACTATTCTTTCTGTAAGATAGATTCTCGGAAGCAGAATAGCTGGGTCAAAGGCCATAGGCATATTAAATTTTAGTAAGTACTACCAAATTGTCTTCATAAACTTAACTCCAATGTATACTTTCATTAACAGCACATATTGATCATCAAAACTGGATATTGTTGTTGTTTTGCCAGTTAAAAAACTAAAGAGTGATATCTCATTTTAAGTTGCATTTCTTTGATTATTAGCAGAGTTGGATGTCTTTTCATATGTTTTGGAGGCCATTTATGTTTATTTTTCTGTGAATTACTTTTTCATATTCTTTGCCCATTTGAAATTTTTTATCTAAGAGGAGTTCATTATTATATATTAGATTGATTCTTTGCATCTTATATGCAAATATTGGATTAATCTGTCCATTTTTTCTTTGTGGCATCTTGCTTAGGAAGACTTTCTTGCTCCCACAATTATAAAAATCATCTCATATTGTCCTCTAGTTATTTTTTAAATTTTGTTTTATCCATTTATATGTTTAATTTATCTAGAATTAATTTCAGCATATAGTGAAAGGGATCAGACTTCATTTTCTTCCCAAATAGATGGCCACTTGTCTTAATATCATTTACCAAGTCCGTCCTTTCTTCCCTGAGTTAACACTGACCTTTATCACAAATTAAATATTCTCATATGTATATACTGGATTTGTTGCCACATTCTTTATTCTGTTTTATTGAGCTTTCTGTCGGTTCCTTTATGAGTACATGCCATCGAGTCTCGTTATGTGTTGTAGCTAAGTTCCACGAAGTCCCTGCAAACACTGAATTAGCGAATGCTGACCCATTGCTCCTGGGGGAATACCGAGTTAGGTTCCCAGGAGCTTCTGCCACATTTTCATCAACTGATCAATGCATGACCTTGTTTTATGTGTGTTTCTGTTTAAAGACACCTTATTTAATATATATTGTTGATTCATTAACGTTGAGCTCACGGTCAACAGCACTGTCACCCATGCCTGAACAAAGTTGATCTAACACACGTGTTTTCTCTGTAAGGCACGTCACAGCCTTCTTGCACTTAGGAACACTAGATAGGACTTTAACACTATGCTTGGGGGCCTTTTTTTTAAGTTAATAAACTATTTTTAGCACAGTTCTAGGTTCACAGCAAAATTGAGCAGAAAGTACAAAGTTCCCATATACCCCCTGTCCCCACAAACGTACAGCCTTCCTTGGGGGCCAGTTTAAACAGCAAAATTACCAACAAAAAATGTAGCACTAATTAGCAAAAAGGACACTGGTTTACAGTCTGAGAGGTGAAACAGAAAGGCAGACTCGCCTTGTTCCCCGTTAGCTGGGGTTTGCTGCTCTGCAGTCTGTGGATGACTGCCAAAGCACTGCAAATACTGATTTGGGGGTTACAAGTAAATTTCAGGGAGTAGGCGAATTCATAGATAGGAATCTGTGAACAAGAGGATTGACTGTACTATCTTAATTATAGTAGCTTTATAAAATGCTACTATGTTTTTACACCTGGTAAGTCAGTCCCTCGTTATTTTTTCTTTTTGAAGAATTTATTTTCTACAACTCATACAATTCAAGAATAGAAAGACAAATAACCCAATTAAAAATGGGCAAAAGCGGGGCCGGCCCGGTGGCGCAACGGTTAAGTGCGCACGTTCCGCTTTGGCGGCCCGGGGTTTGCCAGTTCGGATCCCTAGTGCAGACATGGCACTGCTTGGCAAGCCATGCTGTGGTGGGCATCCCACATGTAAAATACAGGAAGATGGGCACGGATGTTAGCTCAGGGCCAGTCTTCCTCAGTGAAAGCAGGAGGATTGGCAGCAGTTAGCTCAGGGCTAATCTTCCTCAAAACAAAAAAAGGGCAAAAGATTTGAATAGACATTTTTCCAAAAAAAAATACAGATAACCAATATGCACATGAAAAGATGCTCAGCATCATTAGCCATGAAGGAAATGCAAATCAGAAGCACAGTGAGAAGCCACTTCATATCCACGAGGATGGCTGTAATAAAAAAGATAGACAATAAGAAGCACTGGCAAGGATGTGGGGAAATTGCCACCTTCATCCATTGCTGATGGCAATGTAAAATAGTGCAGCTGCTTTGGGAAACAGTTTGGCACTTCCTGAAAAATTGTAAACAGAGTTACCAAATGACCTAGTGATTTCACTCCTAGGTATGTATACAAGAAAACTGAGAACGTATGCCCACACAAAAGTTTACATGCAGATGGTTGTGGGAGCATTATTCATAATAGCCCCAAAGTGGAAACAACCCAAATGTCCAACAACTTATGAATGAGTAAACAAAATGTGGTATATCCACATAGTGGAATATTACTTGGCAAGAGAGGGGAATGAGGAACTGATAGTGGTGTAATATGGATGAACCTTGAAAACTATGCTGTTAAAGAAGCCAGACACAAAAGACCATGTGTTGTATGATTCCATTTATATGAAACATCAGAATAGGCAAATCCGTAGAGACTGAAAGATGAGTGATTGCATAGGGCTAGTGGGAACAGGGTTGAAATGGGAAGTGACTGCTAAGTGACTGGTATGGAGTTTCTTTTAGGGTGATGAAACGTTTTAAAATTAGATAATGGTAATGGTTACACAAGTCTGTGAATATACTAAAAAACACTGAATTGTATACTTAAATGGATGAATTTTATGGTATGTGAATTAAATAAAGCTTTAAAAAAATGTATTATCTACACAGAGAAAGCAAAATAATGCCCTTTCTCTCCGGTCCTGCCCTCCTCGTGCCCAGCGTGGAGAGAGGCCCACGCCCTCCCGTGACCCATAAGCAGTCAGAGGTGAGGGTCCTCAGGTCTACCATCTGCCAAGTGTCCATCACATAAGCCTCTTAATATGTCCTCTAATTGTATCCGTGCCTGAGGGGAGTGTCCTCCATAGATTTTAAGCAGTGACCGTACTTCATAATTCATTTGTATTACCCAGGATGCCTTCTGGCTCTTAAATATTTCCAGAGTTAATTTGGGCAGTGGGTGGGTTATTGCCTGTTGCTGTTCTCACACGTTTAGTGTTCTAGTTGAACTTTAGTATGCAGTTGTCACAGCCCCACACCCCTCCCGCCATCATCAGTAAGCAGCTCTGATGGGATTCTATCCATGTTGTATTAAATTTATGTATGTTTTTTTGGGTAGACTTGACACCTTTATGATATTTGGTCTTCCCATCCAGGATCATGGTATGATATGTTTATTTATTCAGGTCTTATTTTATATCCTTCAGTAAAATTTTAAAGTTTTACCTTTCTTGTTAAATTTATTGCTAGTTATGAATAAGGTCATTTTACATTTCAGTTTTTAAATGATTATGATTAGTAAAGTAAGAACACTATTGATGTTTATATGTCTAGATATCTTTATCTTGTATTCTGCCACTGTATTAAATTCTCTTTTTAGTACTCTATTCTTGCTTTCTTTTTCTTTCTTGATTTCCCTTCACTGGATATTTTTCCTCCACCTGTTTTTCAAGGCGTCTCTATCTGGAAATCCCAAGAATATCTAAATTCTTTATAAAGCTCAGAATAAAACTTAAATACGTTACAGTTAAAATAATTTCTCCTTTCTCTCAGGTTCAGAACGCTTGCTGCCAGCCCATGAAGCACCTTTGTATAAATAAGGTGCCTCTTTCTCCTGACACTTTACTCTTATCTCCTGGGAAGATTGTCCTAACTAACTGGTTCAATTGGAATATGACACCTCACTGCACAGAGATATCATAATAAACTCAGGTCTCCGATGTCTCCTGTGTTGGTGCTCCCTTAGAGGAGGGGCTCTTGGGTGGTCTCAGCCTGCACCAACGTTCTTGAAGTGTTGCTGAGCTCTGTGGATTGTGTCACCACTGCCTCTGAAATCACTGTTTTCTTCCCAAGCCCACCACCTCAGTTTAGACTCTCATTATGTTTCATCTCTCATCGCAGGACACCTCCCTGCCCCAAAAAACAAAAACAAAGTACTCCCGGCTCTTCCTCTTCCCGGCCTCTCTCTTCTTGGACACCCTGGTCACCACCCAGAGTAACCGTCCTCAAGCACCAGGAAACCCCTGCTCAGAGGCCTTTGACCGTTCCTTGTTTTGCTCCCAGTACAATCACAAGTGCTTCAAGCCCTCGTCGCCGTCTTCCTCGGCAGCCACTATTCTATGCCACCCCCCCCCACCACTTGTCTCTTCCCACCGCACTCTGGTGCCCTGGTCCTTCCTGCTGCTTCTCACTCTGTTTGCTCATCTGTGAAATGAGAATAGCAGTGCCTCCTCAATAATTACCTGGTGACAAGGGAACGATACAGCTTGCAGAGATGACTAGCACACAGCCTGGCACCGAGCACGTTAGTCTCCTTCTGCCTTCCTTCCCTCTTCCTCACGAGTACTTTGGAAACTGAAATGCTGTGTAACTGTAACGTGTTGTTATGATTCGTTATGCCTCATTGTATGTCCCTCACCCAGAGTGCTTGTATTTTGGCAAGAATTCATCATATTTGACCTTTAATAAGAAACATTTGGAAATATTCCAGAAGAAGAAAAAAATGTAACTTCGCAGCCTCAGTGTGCCACTGAAACAGGTGCCCCTGAAGGGTTTTAGCTGCCCCTGGAGGCTCATGGTGAGCATTGTGGAAGGAGAGCCCCGCTCTCAGGGTAGGGGTGCAGCCGGAGTCCTCTGGGGGAAAGTCTGTCCGCGGGCCCAGACAGGTGAGAAGGGCAGGTGGCAGCTGCCTCAAGGAAACACGGGTTCTATGTGCACAAGATAGAGGGTGTTTGGAGGGTGCCCAGGAGCCGTGCTGAGAACAAACACAGCTGTCCCCTGATGAGGCTTTCCTATGCTGCACTACTGCTGCCTTAAAAAACAAGGAGAAGGTGCTTCCTGCCGACCACAGAGAGTGTGTTGTGGTTAAGAGTCAGTTTCCAAGTGTGTTTACTGGTTAAAGAACTGACTTCAGTGCAGCCACATTCGGTTGTCTGTTGTCTTTTGTTCTAGACTAACTCTCCCGATTTGGTTTCCATTGGGTTTTAATCAGAAGCCATCTGGGGAAGCATTTTGGATTCAAATTAGAGTTCATCACAAATACATATCTCAGAGAACACAGATGAGCCCAGAATGGAGCAGAGAGCAAACAAGAAATAATGCAATAATGTCTTAAACAGGATAGTGTTAGAGAAACTGAGAAAGGCTGTGTAGAAACAGAGCTCACCCCTCAGAGAAGGACCACCCAGGGAAAGGTTGTACTAAAGGTTGATAGTATGTAAAGGTTATACTAAAATTGGAAGGACACAGAGAGGATTAGCATCCAGCTGGGTGGGACGTTCCATTTCTGACCAACCTGCAGTCCTTGGGGGTGGAAACTGTGGTTAGTAGCCCCTGCGTCTTTGTGAGCTGGGACAGAGTGCTGTCTAATGAGCAGATGCAATTCCCTTTATTCCAAAGATGGGCCCCTGAAAAGTCCCGTCTCTCCTCTCCAACCCTTCTCTCTGCACCCTTTCCTCACTTCCTCCCCAGAGTTAGCCTGGCCTCCTCCTGTACTTGTGAACTAGGGTCTAGGCACACATCCAGGTGTTGGAGAAGACCCACAGTGGCCCGTCACTGATGGTGGGACCTCCCTTTTTGCCTGCCCCTCCCCACTGTGCTGTAGCCATTCTGCCATTTGAGACGTGGGGTCCCAGGTTAGAAAACAGTGGAAGAACTACATCTCCACACCCACGTCGCTGAACATCTTCTCCAATGTTCAATTTGATTTGTTGATTTGACTTAGGAGATACATCTACATGTTAAAAAATATTTTCCATAAAGTACAGAGAGAGAAAAGGACCTCTCCTCCTACCCCTGTCCCCTAGGGCCTCTGCTCCCTCCTCAGAGCTTGCTTATTTCATGTGTACCTTTTCGGAGGGCGCCAGTGCTTGTTGTTGTTTGCTTTTAAAAGGTCTTATACTGTCTTTCCTTTCACTTTCATGCTGGGGCTCCGGGCTTTACCCGCCGTGTTCCTCCTGCACCTGTTCTCTCCGTATCCCTTCCTCTCGCAGACTTTGACCTCTGGGGAACAAACGACTGTGAGCAGAACGAGTCGGACCCCATCCCTGCCAACTGCACTGGCTGTGCCCAGAAATTACCCCTCAAGGTCATGCTCCTGGAAGATACCCCGAAGAAGTTTGAGAGACTCCATCCTCTGGTGATTAAGGTAAGCAAGGAGCCTGATTCCTCACTGAGGGATTACTTGTGTAATGGCTGGAAAACATCGAGCTCTGACGTTTCTGCTAAGTAACTGTGTTTTGCTTTGCTTTTGTTTTCTGCCGTATGAAGACGGAACAACCCCTGTTGTCTGAGGAGCTTCAGCATTTTCTGTGCCAGTATCCTGAGGCGACAGAAGGCTTCACCGAAGGCTTTTTCGCCAAGTGGTGGCGCTGCTTTCCTGAGCGATGGTTCCCATTTCCTTACCCGTGGTGAGTGTGAAAAGGGGTGTTTAGCCTGTGTGTAGAAAGTGGGCCGACCAAATGTCAAAACAGTAGGAGCACTGCTGAGACCCTACCGTGAGCCTGGCACCATGCGAGCACTTTTCGGTACACGCTTCCAGTCAGATGATTCTCAGGAGCTCACTGTTGAAAACCAGTGAGGAGAGAAAGGGGGTGAGTGGGAGAGGTGTGTCAAAAGGAACGCCACCAGGAGCGGACACCAACATTACCTAAGAAAATCATAATCTATTTCTAAGTGTGGGTTTGTATTTGTGTTTATGCAGAATGAGTCGTTAGCACTGAGGGCTAAAGAGAGCATGAAGAATAGAAAGGAAACTTCATTTCTCTTGATCCCTTGGTGCTTAGTGTCTGTTGTTCGTTGCTGATGCTTGTAATAGCTCTGGGAGGTAGGAATTATCATTGTCATTTTTCAGATCAGAAAAGTGGGAATCAGAGAGATTAAGTACCTTGCTTCAGGTCACCCAGGCAGGACTGAAACCCAGGTCTGTCTCCCTGTCCTTCCTTTATATTATAGAAGACTTGGTCCATTTCTTGAGGTGAAGGTTGCTCTCTAGAAAGAAAAGGAAAGCCAGTTTCCATCTAGAACCATTCCAAAAGAGAAAGTTGGTTTTGATGGATAATTTCTTGATGCTTCCACCTTTCTTTAAATTTGCCGTTCACTTGCATGGTTGAATACTCAGTTTAACAAGCTGGTCAGGCTTCGTACCGCATGCTGCTCCACCTCAGAGGAAAGTTCACGGTTTTTGCCCCCCCCCCCCCCCCTTCTTCCCGTCTCCTGCCTGGCCTGCTATTATTTCAGCCTCTTTTCCAAGATAGAATGAATGGATTGTTTCTTTCCTTCTTCTGTGTTGTTTTAGCTGGATTTTATAAACATCCCACCCACGTGTACAAATCATGGCTGTAGAGTGTGTGTGTGTGTGCGTACATGATACATTAACTGATTTGTCATGTGTTCTTTATGGACCGCAGACTTAAGGCATTGTCCTGATATTTCTCCCTCTCCACCCCCGCCCACAGTTTTCCCCCCCTGCTCAGCTCTCTGGTAGTGGTGGAGGTAGGCTGGCTTGCCCAGTTTAATTACTTTTTTCTCTTTCGTATTTTTACAGGAGAAGACCTCTGAACAGATCCCACATTTTACGTGAGCTTTTTCCTGTTTTCACCTCCCTGCCATTTCCAAAAGATGCCTCCTTGAAAAAGTGCTTTCTTCTTCAACCAGAACCTATCATGGGGAGTAAGGTAGGGAATTTTGAGAGGACTTGGGTCTCGAATTTTGAGACCTCATTTGGGTCCTGGGCTGATGTCGTATCAAGGCCTTCCCTGCATGTCAACTTAGAGGGTGAATTGAGGGAACACCCATGTAATCTAAAATCTCCCCTCCTGTAGCCAGCCGGGAGACCTGCAGTGGCCTGCCCTTCTATGAAGGCATGCTTCCAGAAAGTCTAGTTACCTTGCAGATCTGTTTCCTGCTGATAACACCTGGGGGCAAGCTACTTTTCTCCATTAAAGGAAGTAGAATCCTGAAATTTGAAGGGAGGTGAGCCTGCAGTTCACCTGACTTTCCTCCCTCAGAGTAGAAAGAATGCAGTTTAAACGAATAGTATGTAAAGGAGTAGTCTGGTTCACTCATTTTGTAGATAAGGAACCTGAGCCCCAGAGAGGTTAAATGATTTGCCCACAGGCACAGCAGGTTAATAGGGCTCTCTCCACACCCTCCTCCCAGATTGGCTTTCCCCAGAAATAAACAAATGAGAGACTTCAGGTAAAGAACTGGAAATGCAAAAAGCTTGGCAGCCTGGAGAGGATTTGGGACAAAAAGGTTGATATGCATGTGCCAAAGGCAGGCAGCTCAGTTTGGACGGAAACCCTTCTACCACCGACTTCTGACCTCGGTCCATAGCCACGTCCCCAGAGCCTGCGTTTACTTCTGTTTATGTCTGTTTACTTTTCTCTGAATTGCTCTTTTGTTGAGCCTCATTCCTGAGGAAGGTTTTTAAGCCTGGATTGGTTTGGAGGAATTAAAAGGATGAATTTTCCTTTGTAAAAAAATTAAATTTCCCAAACAGTGATCCCTACCAACTCTGGGCTTTGTCTTCAACCTCCTGATACTATTGTTTGGCTCCAAATTTGCTGAATTGTGTTAAAGGAATTTCAAAGCCTATAAAAACAATAATTTTGTCTAGGAGTAAGAACTTCTGTCTGCCAGCAGTAGGGTGGAGGTGCTGGGCTCTTGCCTCAGATTTTAAACACGTTTATCCTGCTGTCGCTGGCTAAAACTCGGGGCCCTCATGTGATTTCATCTTCATAATTGTGATATAATTCTGGGTGAAGGCCATTATCTTTATTTTGGTTTTTGCACTTGAATCTGAAGTTAATTTCACCAGCCTGTTTAGCAGGGACACCAAGGAGCACAGCCAAAGGGTAAACACAAAGTTACTCAGACACCGATCAAAGTCATCTTGTGGTTCTCGAGGATGTTTTGGAAAGGGGAGTGGTGCAAATAGGCAAAAATCCTGAGAGTCTGGTTTCTTGGAGCATCTGTTCCCCACCCTGGCCCAAGCTCTCCTTTCTTCACAGCCTTGTTACTCCACCCTGTTGTCCACATCCCTAGGCCCTAGACCCTGGTACAGTCACAAATCTCTGGGCCCAGAATCCAAGAGGCAGCCCTGGGATAGAAGATAAGAAGTGGGGATCTGATTGTTAAGAGGCCCTGGGGGAAGAGGTGAGGGGCTCCAGGCCCACTTCACCCCCTCCACAGTATTGCCAGCTGTAGCTGGCCCGCTCCATCCTGTTGTCTGTTTCTTCCCATCCTGGGTGTAGAGGAACATGGTCCTGCCCCCTTTCAGACCTATATGAAAGAGAGAGACGTTGTTTTTGGTATTCTGGGTTTCTTTTCAAGACTGCAGGTGTCAGTGCCAATGTTAGTACCAGTCCATTGCATGCCAGCTTAAGACACCAGTCCTCCTCCTGTTACTACAGCAGCAGTTGAAATGGCTCTGGTGTTGCTGTGGAAACAGAGTCATGGCCAAGGCCTATGGGAACAACAGAGAGACCACGGTTTGGGACAGGAGACAATGGGGCCAAAACCCAAGGCTCTGGAGGCCCTGAGTAGTGAAGAGAAAACCAGGACGTGGCCCAGGGTATCAGACTTCTGACCCCTGCTTTATATGGGCATATAAAGCATTTCTCTCAAGGGCAGGGGCTGGGAGAAGAGAGGAGGGGAGGCCCTAGGGCCTTCTCTTACCATGTAGGTGGGAAGAGAAACCTGAGCAAGACCAGCTTCTCCCTTTATCCCACCCCAACCCCAGGGTTTACAGCTCTGCCTGGCACAAAGGATGTTGCACTTAATGCCTGGTGGTGGCAGTAGTGTGCCCTCTGAAGTGCACTAGTTACCCGTGCGGTGCATATCCTGGTTGTCTCTAGTTTTCAAAATCAGAGGCCACTCTTACTGTCATTAGTTTAGTCAGTAGCATGACATATCTGCTTACCTGGGTCCTGCCATAAAGTGTAAACTTGAACTTGCTGCTGTTCAATTCTTATCAAAATCCTGATAGTAAGAAATCATATTCCATAGAACATTTCCCAAAGCATATGCAAGCCATCTATTTCTCTAAAATGTCTGGATCTAATCAGACCCTCAGAAGATTGCACACTTAGACCACCATGTGTTGGCCTCTGCTAGGCTTTTGTTAAGTTGCAGCTAGATATTTTGCCTTCGGCCTACTTTGAAGCTGTAGCTAGAAATAGTTGTGAATTATGACGCTCATGCCATATGTGTGATAGGGCTGTTGTTGAGGCTGTTGCCCACTAAATCACACAGTGTCTCTTTAGGGGGACCCATAGAAGAGATTTTACCCTGATCTCAGTACTGGGAGATGTCATGCTTGGGAGAGACTAGTTTGTTTTTTTCTTTTGGACATAATTGTGAATGGTGTTATTGGTCCCATTTTCCTCTTTGCTTAGGCTGCTGGGAAACTCAGAGCCATATGTGTATAGACTTTTTTGTACTCCTCTCCCCCCTGAGTCTTACTTTGTTTTCTTTTCCTTCCTTTCTTCTCACTCGCTTTCTCCTCCAGATGCATAGGATGCATGACCTGTTTACCATCGGCAGTGGCGAGGCCATGCTGCAGCTCATCCCTCCCTTCCAATGCCGAAGACACTGCCAGTCTGTGGCGATGCCACTAGAGCCAGGGGATGTTGGTAAGTGGGGCCACTGGGGGGCAAGGTCAGCCACAGGATCTTTTTAGTTTTTAACTCAAAAAATATTCTAAGAATTGAATATTGCCTTCACAAAGTTTCAATTAAGGAGAGTCAAAAATAGCATTATTTTATTAGCAGAATCAATGTTCATGCTTAGATGGAACACTAATTGAGAAAATGTGGCAGAGAGAAATGTCTTGTTGTATATAAATTTAGAATACATCTGTCCATTGGTCTTAGAAATTTCAAGTTAGAAGGATTCTGGAAAATATTTAGCGCAATCCCTTATCTTCCAGATGAGGAGATTGAGACCCAGAGAGGAGAGGTGACCATCCCAAGGCCCCACCATCAGTTAGGCAGAGCATCCAGTCTTAAGCATCTCCTTTAACAGAGTCAAGTCAGGGGAGGTACAATTCCTGATTCGAGGAAACCCTTTCTGTGCCCATTTTGCTATTAAAACAGTGCAAGCAGTATGTAAGAGCACCAGCCACATAAGGAAATATAACCTTCCGTGTGGGTCCCACAGCGAAGTCACAGCCGCACGGTCCTGACTCACCCTTGGCTCAGTGATTTCCCAGCTGTGACTTGTTTTGTGCCGTATATTCTAAAAGTCCATTCCAGAGAAACAAATTTGAATCAATTGCTGTCACTAGCAATCAGTTTCATAGTAGAGTTTTCATGACAGAAGCAAATAAATCAGCAAGTGTCACCATCGTCCTCCTTGTTTTTCCTGCCTCACGAAACCTAGGGGAGGCCTGGAGTCTCTGGCCGAGCCTAGATTGGTTGTCCAATTGATTTCTTTTAATTTTACCCATTTGGAAGACCTTAGTCCCTAGAAACCTCTCACCTCATCTGGATGTATCGTGCAGACTGTAAACTACGCCAAGCTTTAATCCAAGTTACATAACTTTTATTTCATTTTAAAAATGGAAAAATAAAAGTCACGCTCAAAGGAAATATTAACTGATAATGGAGCACAGCTGGCCTGGCGTTTGGGGATTACTGAGAAAAAGAGGTTCTTGAGTAGATATTGTTCTGAACCTGTGTTCCTGTAGTAGTGTGAGCCTTCCATCAAGGCTGACTACTGCGCAAGTCTCTGTGGCATTTTGGATCGGCACTGTGCAGTTGTGCTTGAAAAAGTTTCTGTTTATGTTCGACAAATGCCTGACAATTCAAACAACTGCAGAAACACCTTAGTTATCTAGATTCCAGGTTTACAGCTCCTACAAGCATCCAGAATGCCAATTAGAGAATAAGAGAAAAAGGAAAAAATGAGTGACCGTCAGTGATCAAGGAAGCTTTGAGCATCAGAAGCTGGTGGGGATAGTCCAGAATCACCTAAAATCCAGATCATGATACGTGCCATGCTGTGACTGTCCAGTTTGCTGACCAGAAGGAAAGGAGCCCTGTGGTTGTTAGTGTCCGTGGAAGGCCAGCCACATGACAGGAATGTGGGGAAGGGCTGGGAGACTGGATGGAAGAGGAGGAGGGCAGG
Source organism: Equus caballus (assembly GCF_041296265.1). NCBI lineage: Eukaryota > Metazoa > Chordata > Mammalia > Perissodactyla > Equidae > Equus > Equus caballus. The sequence goes on from NC_091703.1 coordinate 40,181,309, forward strand.
TCAGGGGGAAGAACCGGGGTGGGGAGGACGGTGAGCGCCTGGAGCAGAGGCAGAATAGGAGCAACGGCTGCAGCCACAACAGTTAAAGTGAGGACAGGAAAGCAGACCCTGACAGTGGAGGAGAATAATGCAGTGGTCGTAGGACAAACAGCAGCTCCAGCACCTCAGGGACCCTTAAGAATGGCCCTGTGACAAGTAAGTTCTATGGTTTTTGACAAAATAAGCATTGTCCTATGAAGGTTGAGGGAAAGAGGACAGGGTTACAGATCACCAGAAATCCAGTCATGGGAGGTGTTTTCACGAAATGATGTCGGGGTCAGGCATCAGAGGCTGACGCTGGTGAGCCCACACACCTGCTCACAGTGACCTTTCCTGAGTTGCCAGGTAGAGGTTAAATTCAATTCAGTGCTCTTGGTTTAAAGATGGGTAGGGTACATCATACTCTAGAACATTTTCCGTCAGGAGATTATTGAAGTGTTAGAGTTTTTAAGTTTACCTTCCTGCTCACTCATATCATATAGGCCAATGTTCCCTAAACAATGCTTCATGACCCCAGGGGTGGGAACAGGAGCCCCTTGGAAAGGGCCCTTGGCAGATAGGGCTCCTTGGGTCACTTGACTTTGGGAAATGCTTGTCTTGTCGACACATAGTGCACATTCGTGTACAAAGGCTCCAAAAAGCCTTGGAGCAACCTCATGTTTCTCTAACTTACTTGACCATGGAACCCATTTTCCTTGAAATGTCTTATGGGATGATACCGTTTGCAGAATACAGTTAGGAAATGCTGGTTTCAGTTAATCTGGATGTTCTGTGATGAGACCATGTTATAGATAACCTCAGGAGAATTAGATAGGCAGTCCTGCTCCCCTCAGAACTCATTCTGTCTTCTTGCTGATAAAGATGAGATAGCTCTGAGAATTGATGCCCAACGCCAGCCTTATCCAGAGCAGCCTGCCTTGGTAAACCTGCTGAATTGTGATTCAGTTACCCAGATGAGGGGTGGACATGAAGTGCCCCGGTTCAGAGTGGCTCCCGTTGGATGTCAGGTTACAGAGAGGAGTGATAATAACTGCGAGTATTTATGCCAGGAGAGCTAAAAGACCCTCAGAGCAAGATTTGCCTCTGACTCTGTGGGTGTGCCCTGAGTACAGCTCCGCCCGACCTCCCTTGCTCGTGCCCAAAAGTATGCCCAGTACCTGACATTCATGTGCTTTCCTGTTGCTGTTTCCCTTCAAGGCTATGCCGGTGCCACCCACTGGAAGGTCTACATTGTGGCCAGAGGGGCCCAGCCTTTGGTCATCTGCGATGGAACCACTCTGTCAGAACTATAGGAAACAGAACTATATAGAGGAACAGCTTTGAGAGCTGAAGACTACTTGAAAGGGGGGAAATAAAAACAAAAACGATGAAACCACTTTCCAGGGGTTGGTTACTTAGTCACCTGCCCGTGCATGTGTGTGAGCCAGAGGCAGTGGCCAGAGCCCAGCCCTCCCGACTCTTCGAGCCCAACTGCGTGGCCAGGGCTTGGCCAATACCCATCTATAAGACACCAAGCTCTTCCAGGCCTTTTGGCGCCTCAGCCTTGAGGCTGCCCTTCAGGCAGGGAGCAAGGTTGGTGCCTGCCCTCACTTGCATGACATGATCCCCTCTGCTGGCCCCTTTGCCACGGAGAGGGCAGTCATCAGGTCCTGACTTCAGAGCCATCCTTTACGAGGTCAGCCTGCTTGTCCTGTCTTCCTGGCCACACTATGCTATAATTTTTGGAAAGTAATGGCTGATTAAAGAAGTCTTTGCAGTTTCCCAAGCAGGACAGAATCTAGAACCCGTAAAAAGAGATCAAATAACCTCAAATTGCACTCAAGAAGTGCACTTCTTTCCCAGAGTCCAGGCTTTTGGAGTCTCAGCGATGCCAGACTGGAGTCTGATTAGAACTGAAATCGTGATTCCAGAGGTCACTCTGCTCCATTTGATCAGATTCTTATGCCTCCCTGACTCCCTTTCCCTTCTCCCTGGCCTGTCTGGATGGTTTCTCAGAAGTCGGGCTCCTGCCCGCTCCCTTGGCTGGGCCAGAGCCCTTTCCTGCTGAGGCAGCACTGCTCCTGTCAACTGTGTTGCTTTTCCCAAGTGTCCTCAGAGGGGATGAGTTAGAGTGCTGGCTGGGCAGAGGGTGCCTCCCTGGGTTTGATCTTTAGGCTCCGACTTTGTGCAGGAAAGATGTTTTACAGATGTGTCAAGCTGATGTAATGTGGTTGTGGAAGGAATTCCAGCCCTGAAGTGTTTGCCAGCTGGGTGTGCGGCTATGTGATCCTCTGTCTTAGAATGAGTTCTCTCTTCTCTCTTTGTACCGGGAAACAAGGTGAGGTATTTTTATTGTTTGTAATAATATAAAACTATGTTGTTTTGATTGGATGATTCAGTATGTTCATTGTTTTCCCCAAGTGCTTCTAGTATGTATTAATCAAAAGGTGTAAATATGGACACTCTTTTCTTGTTCCCTTTTTTTCCTTTATTACTCTTTTATCGACACTGTTAAATATCTGGCCCCTGGTCATGCCATCGCCAAGATGAAGAAAAAACAAATGCCGCTGTGGTTCTGAACTGTGGAAATCAAATGGATACAGGAAGTGTCTGTGTCAGAGTTACGGCCCAGAGGCAGACGGTGGTGAGGGAGGGGTGCAACTCCTCTGGGGTCCTCTTCATCCCTGAGGCGCCCCTGCACCTTGTCCCAGGCCCCTTCTCTCCACATCGCGTGAGCAGCAGTGGGGTCCTCGGGCGCTTGAACTGCCTGTTTGTGGGCTCGTAAAAGCCGGGGCGGGTTCACAGAGCTCTGGGCAGAAACAGCCTCCTCCGCCGGCTCGAGTGAAGCTGAGATGAACTGTACCTGAGGGAATTTCTCCTTGAAAGAATCAGCGCCTTGTGTGGATGAATACAGAAAAAACAAAACTTTTTGTACATATAAAAGTCAGGCTTGCTAAGCAGTTAGGATTTAAGAGCTTTTAAATCAGAGGGATCATTTCAAGGCCAGCTTTGTGCAAGCTTTTAGAGCCCTTGCAGTGTCCTTATGGGCGCTGCACACGCGGAAGGATTCTGTGTAAACAAGTTCTTGAGAGGCTTCTCGAAGTTTTCTCCAGTGAGGCCCTTTGGGTGAAGAAGAGAGAGAGTTCCTTAGAAGCAAAGTGACTGTTTTGCTGATTGAGATTTCTGTTTTGTTTTTGTGAATTACTTTGTGTTCTTTACCCATTTCGCTCCTGCCCTTCACACCTTAAATGTTCATAAATACCCATTTCACCTCAAAAACTCGCCGACTAAGAACCCCTTGCACGCAGTGGTGTTCTGAGGCATCCCCTAGGACGTCCTTTACGCCCCCGAGCTGTCTGCAGTTCAACAAAGAATGGTACGGCAGCAGACAAGCAGAGCCTGCTGTGCCATGCTGCTTATTTTATTTACAGTCTCTCCAGTTCACAACTGAGTGCAGATCTATGCCGAGGGGGAAATTCTCCACAGGGCTTTGTGCTCTTAGTTGTTGGTTACTTAGAAGTAATTTGCCTTCTTCTCAAGGTAATTCTGATGAGCAGAGTCTACCACTGCCCAGCCCCACAGGAATGGCTTGGGGCTGCCAGCCAGTCCCCTTCTAGGCACCCAAGGCTTTGTGTGCGGGTGCTGCTCCCTTACCTCTCGGCTCCTCCGTGGAAGCAGCAGAAGTCCCTCCGTATGACCCAGTGAGGAAAAGAGTCATCAAGATGAGGGAGCAGGGCTGGGGCGCATGCAGGGACCACCTAACCAACTCCCAACCTCCACCACCGCGATAAGAACAAAACCACAGGGCTCTAAGAAGGGAATTTGCTCGTAAATTTGCTAAGAGGTGACATGGCAGTGACTTCCGCACATGGGTTAGGTTCACTTTCTTGCAGGTTCCCAGAGCAGAGACGCCTTTCTCCAGAAATCGTCTCTCAGGGGAGAAAGGATGCTTTGCACCAGTTTGAAGCGTTTATGTCCAGATGTCCTGAGGTCTCCAGGAGTCAAGTGTTGAACAGACACCACCCCTGTTCTGGCTTGTAAAAAGAGGCAGAGCCTATCCTCTCCCACTCTCAATCTTTTTAGGGAGGGGAGGGAATAAAATAACAGTGGCTTATGAAAACAAAATCTACCCATTTGATGAAATACAAAACAATTTATGAAATGGGCAGATTTGGGCTCATTTTCTGAGAGAAAGGAAGAATGACATTTGTCCAGTCCATCCCAACTTAGAGTGCCTCAATATACATGATCTCCTTTAATCCTTACTCAGTCCTGTAAAGGAGGTATTGGATCCTTATTTTAAAGTAAGGACACTTGGGCTCGCAACAGTTAACTGTTGCTAGGTTGATAGTGGGTTCCGCAGCATATACTTTCCTGCTGCTGCACAGGCTGCTGCCTAAGAGTGAAGATGTGGGTTTAAGTGACTCGAGTCACCTCCATGGCGTAGGAGAACCGAGGGACAGAATGCTTCAGGTTTGTTTTCAAAACTGTCTTGGACAGAAGTGAAGGAGGGATCTAACCAGATGATTTTTATAAAAATCCTTTCACTTTTTCCCTCTGCATTTGAAAACTGTTTAAGAGTGAGTGTGGCTGGAATACAGCTGTGTCCAGCCATTTTCCTGTCACCACATGTTTCCAGCTGTGTGACCAAAAGAGGTACTTTGCCCAATTCCAGTTGTGGGTCCCCTTGGAGTTTACATCACTTGTTTTTCAGTTCTCAGTTTTCTGTTCCCTTCTTCCAAAATTCAGCCTAGACCTCTGAGTAGGAACAGTTATTTTAAAATAAAATCTCAAGTTTCTTAGCTGGAAGCGATGGCCTCAGTCATTTTCGTGTAGTCTAGAATGAGAGTTTGGTTATGAACCAGTGGCTTCCATGGTGAACATTCAGAACCTCAAAGCAGATGTTCGCTGCTTATCTTCTCCTTGCCCAGCAGGCGAGGCCAAGTTGAGGGAAAGACAGCGAAAGCGCATGTCTCGTTGCTTGGAGAGAGGTGATCTTGGCTACCTTTTACAGGGTTTTTTAGGCTTTTGAGCTCTCCTAGCGATGGAAGAGAAACTCTCCTGTGTTCACAAGGCCTATACTCATTGACTTCCAGTGGTGACCCAGCACCCTCAATTGAAATCGGTTGAAGGAAGGGAGTTCCAGAGATGTGCTTAAAGTAGTACTTTAGGTTGATACTCTCTGTGTATTTGGACCTGCGCACATTGTATACAGAGCCGATGCACGTCAGGGCCAGGAGGCTAGAAGGTGCAGGTGCTTGTAGCAAGATAAAGCTAACTTCTCACAGGGAGGTAGCCCTGTAGCCGATGAAAAGCGGGAGGCTCTGGGAATGTGCTGCATCACCATCAGCGTGCATACCCCTGGCCTCCTCACCCCCAGCCTCCCGATATCCAGCAGCTTCTTCCACAGAAGCATCTCAGAGGAGATGGACAGGTGTTCTCCCTCTCATGCGCCACATCTGAGTCCACCCCCCTGGACAAAGGATGACTTTAAGTGCTGGCCTTGGTGAGAAACTCTCCAGCCAGTTTGTCTGTTGTCCAGGTCCCTTAGTGTCTGGTTTCCCAGCCCTGCATAATTTAAGCATTAGAGCTAAATACATCAGTCATTTTTTCTCCCTAGAGACCATGACATGTCTACAGCTTTTCAGAATAGTGGAGAGAAGAAACGTTATGTAACTCCAGGTGGAGACCTGGAACTGTCCAGACGTGGTAGGGCTGGCCCAGAGACCATTCCTCCTGCGCTTAGTGTGTCTGTCAGTCAGCTGGCGTCCATCCAAGAGTGAGCCACAGCTGCAAACACCCGAGCAGAGGAGGGAAGCCAGTGTAGTTTTGAGCTTCAAACAGAAACTAGGGAGTCGGGACATCTGCTTTGTGCCAGCCTCAGTTTACCTCGTGACTCCTCACGACAGCTCTGTGGGGTAGGGGAAGTCATCTTGTGAAGCCACCTTCACTCACAGATCAGCAGCGTCCCAGCCTTCGGACTTCAGGCCCTCAGAGCACTTTCAGCCCTTTCAGGAACAAACTGTCACTTATCTATGAGAATTGGTGACAGGAGCGGACAGACACGTGGCATGCCCGGAGAATTTCCAGTCTCATCATGGGCAACTTGCTCTCCAAGCTTCTTTCCATAGTTTCACCCTCAGAAAAATGCCAGCTGTGGTCTCTTGCCCCTCCCTCCCTCCTGTGGAAAGGTCATTAATGCCTGGGTTGGGGGAGAAGATGGAGAGGCAGAGGTAAGCCAGGAACTCAGTGCTGGGCCTCTTCCCTGCTCCCGGGACAGCTGCAGGTCGTCTTCAGGGAACCAGGTGTGACGGGCCTGTGGCAACACCTGTCCCAACCACGCATGCTCCGAATGGGCTAAGCTGTTAAAATGTGTTCCGTGTCGAGTGCTGACGGTCACTTCATGTGCTGCAAACTTGTAAAAACTTCCACCATGTAAAGAATGTATGTAAATTAAAGTTTTATGTAATGAAAGTTTTTACTTTTTGCAATTAAAAGTGTGTATGTTGGTTGATAAGAACTTTTCTATGCTTGGTGTCATTCTTTAATTTCCAGTTTTCATACCTCAGGAGACTTCTAACCACATCCTACTCATGAGGCAGGCCTATGGGGCTCTTCTGTGTTCCTCATGGTCACCTGTCCCTGCCTGGGCTTGGTCATCTCGAACGTTCTTACCCAGCTTTGTGCTCGCTTGTGCTCAGGCTCTTTTATCTGCATTCCAGCCCTTTGCCCACAATGGCTTCTGATCTCCTGTTCCCATGAATTCTCAAGTCTCAGGCCTCTTGTTAATACCCTCCCCAGTCCCTGTACTTTGTGCAGAGTTCAAACGAGACCCTGGACGTCTTTTTCCTTCTCACTGGCTGCACATGATCCAGATACCCTCTGTGTTGCCTCACCTGTGAATGTCCTCAGTTCTCACAGGAGGACAGCCAGGCCCCCTTGTTGGCTCACCCCAGCTGCCAACAGGGCCACTCTCGGCACTCAACTCAATGCAGATTTGATTTAAGTCATTTTTATGTGTTCATATTTTTTGTGTAATTTCTTTTTTATATACACAGTTTTATACAGTGTGTTCTCTCTTCTGTTCCATTGACCTATTTGTCACTTCTTTCGCCAACACCACGCTGTCTTGTTTGCTGTAGCTTTATAGTCAGTCTTGAAGTCGAGTAGCGTCAGTCCTGTGACTTAGTTCTTCTTCAGCATTGAGTTGGCTGTTCCGGGTCCTTTCTCTTTCCATATATACTTTGGAGTCGTTGTCGATAGCCACAACATAACTGGCTGGAATTTTGAATGGGACTGTGTTGAATCTATAGCCCAAGTGGCGTCCAGGTTGTTTTTAATTAGAAGTTAGACCTCCTGTCCCATGATGATATTTTTGAACTTCAGTCTGTCCTTTTTTGCTCAGTTTGAATTCCAGTTTATTACTGCACATTCCTCCAAAATGACACATATCCTTTAAGCTTTCTTAGTAAGTCAAACTGACGGGCCTCCAGACACCAGGTTGAAGACAGATATTTCACCAATCTTATTTCTTCAGAATAATGACTTTATTATTTTTGTAAAAATGATACTTTCTTCTTATAAAGAATTGAAGACAGTTTGGATAATCTCAGGAAAAGCTCCACCCAGAGTAACTACTAACATTAGGTGAACAGCATTCTAGGTGTCTCAAGGGTATTTCTAGCTAGAAGGCTGGACAGAAATGCTTTTATTAAAAATGGGACCAGTCATGCTATTTAAAAAATCAAAGTACTAAATCAATTTTCTGTGAATCTACAGAAGAAAAAGAAACTGAAGTAGACATTTGTTCTCCACAAAAGTTCCTAAAAGATCTCCCTGAAGTTAATTTTATGAGAAACATTAAGAAACTAGAATTGTTCCTAATAAAGTTTCCTTTTCAGATGATATGGTTCAAGGCTCTGAAGATGAGGAAGTGGCTCGCTCTTTCTCCCACCTCATCTCTCCCTCTTCCCAATTTCTATTAATTATACCTCTATTGATATTGTCAAAGTCTGTGCATTTCTTTCTGCTCTGAAACCATAATTCTCACAGTTATGCAGCCTTCATTTTATATGTAATCTAATTTGTGACTCAACTACCAGTACTTTTACCATCACTTCTTCGTTCCTGAGTTGTTTTTAAACTCTTGATTGGCTGAATTTCATCATTTTTTCAAGGATGGCTAATGAATGCTGTATTTTCTGTGTTTAAGAATGTTTCTCTGGTCTTAATATACTTGAATACAACTTGGCTGAGTAAAATATTCTTGCACTACACTTTCTTTTACTCAGAACTCTGGAGATATTTCTCCATTGTCATTTGGCAGCATTGACTATTGGTAAGAACAAAACTGAGGCCAGTCTAAGAATCCCTTTTAAAATGAACGTGACCTTCTTTCTTTCTGTTTTTGTGAGGAAGATTGGCCCTGAGCTAACACCTGTTGCCAATCTTCATCTTTTTGCTTGAGGAAGATTGCCGCTGAGCTGACATCTGTGCCAGTCTTCCTCTGTTTTGTATGTGGGATGCCACCACAGCATGGCTTGATGAGCAGTGTGTAGGTCCGTGCTCAGGATCCAAACCTGTGAACCCCAGGCTGCCGAAGCAGAGTGCGCGAACTTAACTGCTAAGCCAGTGGGCCAGCCCCTTCTTCCTCTTTTTTATTTTTTTAATCTGTATGCCTGAAGAATTCTATCTTTCTTGTTCTTTATCAGTTTTTCCTGGAACAGAGTGTGCTCTTTTGAGGTGCAAGTCCGTTCTTCACTCCAGGGAAAATGTCTTGTATTTTCTTCCTGACTACTTTCTTTTCCATTTGTTAGGTTCTGTTTCAGATTCTATATTTATTTGTTTCATTGTCTTGATGTTTTGTAAATTTTCTCTCTTTTTAGTACTTGTCTTTCTTACCATGATTCTCTCAAGCCTTCTTTCTAAATCAAAGTACTTTTTAGCTCTATCTATTCAGTTTCTTGTTATTTCTGATGTGTTAGATTTATAAAAGTGCTCTCAGTTCCCTTTTGATCTCATTCTGTCATTTCATCTTTTCTTACTTTCTTGATTTCATGTTGTTATTAAATTTTTCTATAGCTCAAAATGCTAAGGGAATTTTTTTTTAGTTCCTTGGATTAAATTTTCTTCTAGACTAGTTTCCATCCATCATATGTTCCTTTCTTTTATCATTCGTTTTTCCGTGTATCTGTGTAGCTATCGTGCTATTTCTTTTCAGTGTCTCATGCTTAATGTGGCAGCTCTGACCAGACCTTTGCTTCTGTATAATCTGGGTAGATTCTCAATTCTAACAGTATCCGTACCCACCACTAGGATCTAACAAAGGTTAACATTCTACCATATTAACAAACTATTGATTCACACAATCCGGTTAGTGCTTGCCACAAAAGCCCCATTCTTGCTCTTTCGTAACTGAGGGTCTCCTCCCCAGGTGGACAGCTGAGACTCTCTCCTTCCCTTCCTGACCTTGAGTCGACTTTCTCCTTCTTCACTCTGTCCTCATCGGGAAGTCACATTTTCTTAACTGTCAACCATATTCCATCTTCTCTTGTCTAAAAAAAATCCTTATTTTCCACCCCTACCAAGAGAAAGTACTGAAAACTAAGTTAACGAAAACCTGGTAAATGTAAGAAAATACAGCATTAATGGAAAAACCAGTAGACTAACAGCCCTTCTTTTCCAACTGCTCGGGCACACACCCGCACACAGGGCCCCCTGCCCCTCAGGAGCCATCCGGCGGTGGAAGGGCTGGGGAGTTGGAGCCGGAGGCCTAGGAGTGGCGGGAAGCCCAGTCCTGGCTCCCAGGGAGGTCCACTCACCTCTCTGGTTTTGGTTTTCCTAATCGCTAAATGCAGCCAATCCTGTCTTCAGAGGTCAGTATGAAGAGGCACCCCTGAGACCGTGTGTGTGAAGGACCAGCTCTCCCTGCGCAGCAGGTACTCTACGCGCACTCTCCATTTTCCTCCCGTCCTCAGCCTGTTTCCTCTCTGCCCTCCACTGTGGACATCCTCGAAGTCACCAAGGCCAGAGCTGGACCAGACCCAAAGGATTCTCAGACTGCCCCGCTCCTTTTTTATGAGTAGGTGACGAAGCTGAGGCCCGTAGTTGGTGGCTGAATTGGGAGGAGAGAACCCATCCAGTGCTCCTGACCACCAGTCCTCTTAAGTTGCTGGGAATACTGTCTATTTCTCCTCCCCGCCCCCCTCCGTAGTTCTCTCCCTGGCTCCCCTTAGCCCAGTTCCATCCTGAACCTTCTGTAAAAACCTCCTGAAGGGTATCACCTCTCAGCCCGCACTGGACTCTACCTTCATCCCCTTTGCTCACTCCCAGCATTTAATGCTTTCCTTCACCCTCTCTGGCCTGGGTTCGCAGGACAGTTTTCAATTGAGCCCATCCCCTGCTCTTCTAGAGGCCACACCCCTCAATATTCTGCGGTCGCCCTCTACTCTCTCCTGCCCTCTGCTTCCCTAAGGTGGCTCGGATGGACAGAGGCACCCACCTTCTCCTTCCCCCCGCACAGATCCCTTCCTCGCTGAAGAGCAAACTCTACACAGGTGTGCAGCCCGACTGCATACTCAGGAGGCCTCGGAGAGAACTGTCCTGTCCCAGAAGATTCTCTTGGCCCCCAGGCACCCCCACCCCTGCCTGGACCCTCAGTGCCAGGCAGCTCTGGCCCTGCCAGTCTCCAGGCATCTCCGGTCCGGAGCTGGACAAAGCACCGAGGGCTGCCTGTGTTAGGCTTCCTCCAGATGTCCAGCTTTGGGCCCTGGGGGTTACAGAAAAGAATATGGGCCTGGCCCCTTGAGGGTTTATGATCTTGTTAGGAGGCACAGGGAATAAAGGTAAGGTGCTTTTTAAGAATTAAACATTGGGAAGTTAGATGCTGTCTGAGAATTAAACCATAAATCAATACAAAATCAGAACAGAAACGTAAAGTCATCTGAAGAAATGGTTCCCAGACTTGACTGAAATCAGAAGGGAGATACAACACAGAGAAACATTAATGTCAAGATTGTGCCCATCAGACAGGGAGAGTGGCCATTAATGGAAGCCCAGAGAAAGGAGAGCCTTAGAGGCAGATGCTGTATGGCCTGACTGGGGAGACAGAGCCCCCCAGGTGGTTGGCATAAGCGTCCTGGCCCCTGTCAGGCCTACCCCTGTTGCATCAATGGTGCTCCAGGCCACTGATGCCTGATTCCTGTCAACAAGCCTCAGATTCTATAGCAAGCATCTCTTTTCTCTGCCTGCCTGCTCACCGAGCAACCTTCTAATAAATTGGCTTCCCATGTGGTGTACCTCCAGGAGAGAAGTGTAATTCTATGAATGGACATTCCTGTCTATGTGTGTCAGTCTCTTGTGAGGTGTTCAGATGAGCACGTACTCCGGGGCCTCTAGGGCGGTGATCTTGTGAGATGAGGGCCAGACCTGCACTGAGGTTGGTCCTCCCACCTCCAGGTCCCCTTTCCAGGCCTCCAGGAAGCCAGCCACACCTGCCCCCTCACTCCTGGTGAACCCCAACCTTGCCTGCACCTCTCTTGATTCCAGAGCTCCATCCATACTGAGCTGCAAGAGGAAGGCAGAGAGCTGGAAAGTGGGGTAGATGAAGTCGCCAGCGAAAGCCAGGCTGTGAGCTCCAGGAGGGCAGTTCTTCGTGAGTGTTTCCTGAATGGATGAAACACTAGCCCCCCAAAAATGAGGCCTGAGCTGGACCCTCCAATATATTAGTGGACTAAGCATGGAGGGGCAGGGAGACAGACATGCCAGAATGAGACGATGCTTGCTTTACATGGAAAATGAGGCACAGAGGTGAGAACAGCATGATGATGCAGAAGACTGCAAGGAGGTTGGCAAACACAGGGAGTCATGGGGCAGGCCAGGTTGTGGGGGCCTGGGTCCAAGCAGAGGAGTTGAGATCAGATGCGACAGGCAATGAGAGCCATCAGGTTCCTGAGAAGGAAACACCCAGGTGAAAGTGGTGTTGGAGAACATGAGCCTGGCTGGGTGGGCTGACGGATGCCAGGAGAAGAATGAGTGTGCTCAGGGGCAGAGACCAGGCGGGGCAGGCAGCCAGGAGGCAACGGAATAACCTGGGCTCAGGGTCATGGGACTGTCCACCGCTGAAACTGAAGGAGTCAGGGAAGACATACAGACATTGTACAAAGAGGATACTGCAGCATCGTGTGTATTAGAAGACAAAAAGGAAAACAGCCCAAAGGTCCATCAGTAGGAAAATGGGTCAATTGACGGCTGTGTATTTACACAATAGACTATTATACGGCAGGGAAAATGAGCAGGGTACCTCTACGTGCCTCGACTTCAAGAAATCTCGAAAAAGAGAGAAAAAGAAAGAGAAAAATTTTAGAAGGATCTATCCAACACAGTAGCCACTAGCCACATGTGGCTATTTAAACTTAAATTTATTAAAGTAACAAATACAGTTCCTTAATCACTAGTCACATTTCAGCTGCTTGATAACCACATGCAGTTAGTGGCTACAGTGTTGGACAGTGTGGATAAAGAACATTTCCACCCTCACAGAGAGTTCCTTTGGACAGCACTGATGTTTTACAACATACAAAATAATATTTACATATCGGGTGTGGATAGAGACTGTATAGTTGAAATACAATGGAAATCATGCAAATGTCAAACAGATTCAGACAGAGGTTACCATCTGGGAAGGCAAGAGTGTTCAGGGTCAGAGAAGGGATGCTGGGGGCCTCTACGTTCTAGCTCTGAAGCCAGGTGGTAGCTGTGTGGGTGCTTGTGATATTATCATCTATATAGAGATTTTTTTTTTGAGGAAGATTAGCCCTGAGCTAACATCTGCCAATCCTCTTCTTTTTGCTGAGGAAGACTGGCCCTGAGCTAACATCCGTGCCCATCTTCCTCTACTTTATATGTAGGATGCCTGCCACAGCACGGCTTGATGAGCGGTACATAGGTCCACGCCCTGGATCTGAACGGGCAAACCCAGGGCCACTGAAGTGGAACATGCAAACTTAACCACTGCACCACCGGGCCGACCCCTTATTATCTATATTTTTATCTGCCTGAAGCATTCCGTAGGAAAAGCATTTTTAAAGAAGATGGACTGGATGAGGGACGCTGTGATGGAGACGGAGTACAAGACGGGCAGGAAACCAAAACGGCTTGAATTTCTTGTCTGGGAAACTGAGGGAAGGGGACTGGCTGTGGGACATCTGGCCTTCCTCATCCTGGTATCCACACCGTCCCACGTGTGCCATTCTGATCTCTTGCTGCTACCACCATCCTACGTCCTCATAGACACTCTTCTCTAGTTCTCATTGCCGTGGTTTCCTGGCCTCCAGACAGCTGTGACGGGGTCAAGCACAAACATCCGCACAGACTGGCCTCCTGCTGGTGGCACACACCTCTTGGGTGTCCCTCCTGCTTGCCTAGCCACAGCCCCCAGCATTCTGACCCCTTCCCACAGGCTCCTGACTCCAGCTTCAGAGCCAAGCTGGCCCCACACGCCTAAAGAGGGCTGCTTTTGTCCCATGAGAGTCCCAGCGAGGCCTGGGACAGCTGTGCTCTGTCAGGAATTTGTCTGCTCCAGGAAGCCAGTGGCCCAGGGGAGGTCTGGGCCAGGTGCCCAGCCCTGCTGAGGCCAAGGGCTCCCAGCCACAGGCTTTGGGCATTGGCTGAGCTTGGCATTTTAGCGGGGAGAGGGAGCCTCCATCCCCACTGGGCGATGAAGAGCCAGGGCCTGGTTAAAATTTGGAGTCGGCTGGGCAGCCAGGCCCTCCTCTTTGGGGCGATACGTTACAGTCCCTGCTGTGAGGATGATGTCCTCTTCTCAGAGGCCCTCAGGCCCTATTGGAACCATGAGACCCCAGACCAGGAGATTAGCAGATCCCATTCAGCCCCGGCCGAGGCGGAGCCTTCTGCTCTTTCCACCTATTTGAAACAGCTAAGTGTTTGACCTTCATTTCACTGAATCACCCCAGTGAATCTCTGAGGCAGGTGTTATCATCCATCTTACATATGAACAAAGTGAGCTGTGAGGGTGTAGATCATTTGTCCAGCTAGCGAATGAGTCAGGATTAGAGCCTAGAAGGGTCTGATCTGCTTCCGCCCCTCAGCTCTCTTGGCCTTTTTCTCTCCCTTCCTCTGGTGCTCGTCCAGCCTCCCTGTCCTTCTGTCTGTCTCTGCGCCATTCTGTGTGACTGTCCTCTGCTCCCCTCTCCTGGCCCCATCTCCCACCTCCTCTTCCCCCCTCCTTCCCCGTCACGGAGAAAAGGAAGGATTATTTTTAACAGACTAGTCTCATCTATTGAGTCAAGTTTGAAGCCCACCATTCTTATTTTTAAATGTGTTCAATCATTCAAATTTCTTTTTTTTTTAATTAAAAAATACCTAAACCAAATCAGATTGCCTCTCCTTGCCTGTTCAGAAAAGGGTTCTCACGCCAGGTTTATATCCTGGCCCATCTTAGCTGGGCTTCGAGAGTCCAAGGAGGACAAAGACCTGGCCCTGTCCCGGAAGCTTTCCTTCTCTCTGGGAGGACAGGACCCAGAAACACAAAGACAATTCACCATACAGAGAAGGTGGGCTTCCCAGAGCGTCCCTGAGGGGCAGACACTGTGGGTTCCAGGCAAGTAAGGCACGTGCCCTCAGGAACTCAGGCCTACCTGGCTCACAGGAGCCAGGTGCCCCCTCCATGTGGGCTCCCTTCCCCGGGGACACCCCCAACACCCCACCATCTTAGGGGGAAGACTGTGTGGAGAGGAGTCCTTGAAATTGCTCCAGGGAGAAAGAATTCAGAAGGGGTTTACAGGGTTTCCATGAACAGGTGTCACCTTCAGTTTGATGCAGGAGTGACAAGAAGGAGGTGTTGGGGGTGAGGGTAAGGGGGTGCAAAGGCAAGGAGCAGCTCCATAAACCGGGAAAGCGTGAGGCACTGAGGGGAACGAGAGACACTTCTAGTCTCCTGAGACCCCCCACATATAAGCCCCATAAAGCCAGCAATGACGAGCTTTTGGGTGGGACCATTCCCATATCAGTCCCCTCATCTTTCCTGCCCAGCCACGCCAGACAGAAGGAGGCCTGGCGAGGTTCAGACCTCCCCAGGTGGTCCACGACAAGCTGCAGCTCTTGCATCTCTTGCTTAGGGCTGAAGGGAGTGCGAGGGATGAGGTAAACCAGATGAGGGGCAAAACTTTGATTCAGAAGGAGAAAGGGGAAAAGGAAAGGAGACTGTGGTTGCCCCTGCCTGAAATGCGGTTCTGAAAAAGCAGGAGGGCAGTTTCCAGGTGAGGGGGCGGAGCAAGAGGCGTGAATCCAATGGGTGAGAGGAAAGGAGGCCTGGCATTTTCTTCTCTATGACCCCCTGATTCAGAACCGTCTATTTTCAGCATTTTGAATAGACTGGTCCTCTGATGCTATCTGAGGCACTTGTCTGTCCTTTAAAATGATCTCCCCGTTTTTCTCACTGCCTGCTACCCCTGGTTTGCAGTTCACCGGGGTGGATCTAAAGTAAAATTTCAGAGCAGCTCCACTATCATTGTACCATCAAGGGGCTGGGACTGCGAAAGCCAGGCTTCTGGGCGGTTTGGATTCAGTGCTGGTGACCTTTTGTTTCCATGAGAACATAGAACATGGCAACCAGCAATCTGGCCTGAGCCTGACGTTTAAATTCTAATAAAGGAGCAAGCTGAGATACAGCGGTGAGAATGGAAACAAAGAAAATAACATCCACATTATAAGAAAAAGCCTTGTGGCCCAAAGGCGAGTGACTCAGAGTTATTTATAAGACCCCACAAAGGTCGATCACCTGATGTCTAACCTTGGGAATTGGCTGAGTCAATGTCAGCACAGCTACTCTAGGGAATATCTTGCAAACATTGAAAGTGGTAGTTATAAAGATACAAAGGAAGTTGGAGAAGTTATTTATGATAAGTTATCTGGGGAAAAATCAGGACCCAACGTTTTACATGTGCTGTTGTTTCATCAAGGGAAGAAAAAGAAAAGATCCTAGGTCTGTGCTTCTCAAACCATCTGTGGTGAAGGACCAGTTTATTTTCGTAAAATTTCCAGTCCATCACAAACCAATAGTTTTATAAAACACCATATAAATAAATGACAAACACATATCCATCAAAGGACTATATCTAAAATATATACTAAAAAAACTCTTAAAGCTCAACAGGAAAAAAACAAACAAAGCAATCCAATTAGAAACAGACAGATGAACAGACACTGCATCAAAGAGGATGGCAAATCAGCACATGAAAAGACGTTCACGTCATTATCCGCTAAGAAATGCAAATTAAACCCACAGTGAGATCTCCCTACACTCCTATTAGAATGGTGAGTCAGTTTCCTAGGGCTGCACAACAAATTACCACAAACCGCGTGGCTTAAAACAGCAGAAATTTATTCTCTCACAGTTCCGGAGGCCAGAAGTCTGAAGTCAAGGTGTCCTCAGGCCCATGCCCCCTCCAAAAGCTCTAGCAAAGAATTCTTCCTGGCCTCTTTCAGCTTTGAGGCTGCTGGCAATCCTTGTGTTCCTCGGCTTGTAGCTGCATCGCTCCAATCTCTGCCTCCATCATCCTATGGCCTTCTTATAAGGTCGCCAGTCATCAGATTTAGGGCCCAGTATGAATCCAGTACGACTTCACTTTAACTGGATTATGTCTGTAAAGACGCTATTTCCAAATAAGGTCGTATTCCTCGGTACTGGGGGTTAGAACTTGAAGATATCTTTTAGGGGGACATAATTCAACCCATGATAACAGCTAAAATAGAAAACAGAGATAACCACAAGCGTTGACAAGGATGTGGAGGAACTAGACCTCTCATCCAGTGCAGCTGGAAAACATCTTGGCAGTTTTTATAAAACTAAATATGTATTTACCATATGACCTAGTGATTGTCTTCTTGGACATTTATCTCAAAGAAATGAAAACACATGTTTACTCAAAACTCTGCACACAATGTTCACAGCAGCTTTATTCATAATAACCAAAAAACTGGAAACAACCCAAATGTCTTTCAACCAGTGAATGGTTAAACAAACTGTGGTACATCTATACCATAGAATACTACTCAGCCATGTAAAGGAAAGAGCTATTGATACATACAACACCCTGCATGGATCTCAAAGGCATTTATGCTTAGTGAAAAGCCAATCTCAAAAGATTGTACACTATATGATTCCATTTATATAATACTCTTGAAATGACCAAACTATAGCTATGGAGAACAAAGTAGTGGTTGTCAGGGGACAGGGTTAGGGGTGGGGGTGAGACTATGAAGGGTTAGCAGGAGGGAGTTGTTTTCAGTTCTGTATCTTGGCTGCATCAGGATGCCTACATGAATCTGAGATCAAATTGCATGGAACCACACACACCTACACGTATATGCACGCACACGTACATGGGTGAGTGAAATATGAACAAGGTCTGTGATTCAGTCAACAGTATTGTACCAATGTCAATTTCCTTGTTTTAATATCGTACCACAGTTATCTAAGATAGCACCATTGAGGGAAGTTAGGTAATGAGTTCATGGGACTCTCTGTGTTATTTTTGTGGCTTTCCGTGAGTCTATAATTATTTCAAAATAAAAAGTTAAAAAAATTAATTAGAAAAACAAAGTGAAAAGCAGATATATAAAATATAAGCCCCATTTGCTTCAACCACAGATTCAGTAGACATAAAACAACTGTGTCAAATTGCTGTGAGACTTTCTCAATGCCCACTCTAGTTTTCTGCACCTGTTGTGCTGAGGAACAGTAATGAACATCTGGCAGAAGGGCGCCAGGCCATGGACCACACTTGGAGTAGCACCTGCTCAAGGACTAGAAGCCAATACTAGAGGCGGAATTTTTCTCCCTCTTCGGATTAATTTTTTGGGGTGGAGTTATACTGCTATTCAAAATGAAACGATTTAAAATACGTATAGATAATAATGCAAAAGAAAATATACATTTCCTCTCAGTCCTGGTTTACAGATAAAAACGCAGTCCGTGGAAACCACAGCCAATCCTCCATGTATCTGATTCTGTCATTTCTCCCTCCCTCTCCCTCTCGCCTCACTTCACCTCCTGTCCTCCACTCCTCTCTCTCCCCATCTGCTTCCCTCAACCTCCCTCTCTCCCTAGCGGCAGGTCCAGGCTCTTGTCCCAGCCCCACCGCCCCCCAACATTGGGGAAATCACTTTATCTCTCTGGGCATCAGTTTCCTTGTGTGCGGTGATTCTGAGACCCACCTCAGAGCGGTCATATGAGAAGTAAATGAGGTCACCCACATGGCGAGGGCTCTGAGAGCTGCGTGGGACGGTGCACGCGCAGAGCAGGGCTCTCTGGCTGCATGCCCCTGGTCCCCAAACCCTCTGGCTGGCTCCAGTCAGCCTCCCAGTCTCCGTTCCCATCTCACTCTCCCCTCTCAGGCTCCCCAGTCTGTACCCCCTGCACTACTCACACCAGCGACCCTGCCCCTCAGAGGTGTGTGTGTCCTCCCCTTACAGCTGCGAGCTCACCCAGGCCACGGGTGCTCCTCTCCCAGAGGAAAAGCCAGGCTAGGCTGCTGTATTTTTTCTCTGTTACAACTTGAGGCCCTGTAAGTTCTCCCATCTGTAATAATAATACTAATAATGACGAACGCATTCACAATGGCTAACTTGATGAGCACAGGACTACCCCAAGTCCTATCCATGTACTAACTCATTTAATGCTCACAGCCATCCTATGAGGGAGGTTCTGTTCTAAACCCAATTTACAGATGAGGAAGCTGAGGCCAGCAAGCAGGGAAATAGCCTGCCCAAGGCCACCCAGCTGGCAAGCCCCACACTCTCATCCTCAATGCTATACGTTCTTTCTGGTGGGCCTCCTGCTTCATGACGGTGGGGACCAGCTCTGTCTTATTCATCCGGCTCAGAGCCTGGCACAATGGAGAAGCTCTGTAAAATTTTTGTTGAATGAATGAACGAATGAGTGAATGCTGTCCATTGTGCTGAGCCTACATAGCTATTTTTCCCTGCTGTAGAGGAGCCAGGCAGAGGCCATGGAGGCAAGCACACCAGGGCAGCCTGTAGGACCCGTGCCTGCTTCTGCCCAGGAGGCGTCTGAGAACTGTGTCCTCCCCAGTCCTGAGCCCAGCATCTCCCAGGCCAGGTCTGCAGCACTTTGACTCCCTGGGAAGTCTCTGTTTTCTTCTAAGTCTCCTTATTTCTGTCTCAAGCCCAAGCCGTCGGGCATTCGCCAAGTTCTCCTGTCCACAGAGGAAAGACACCTGTCTCACAGCTTCGTCAGCTAAACATGCTGGGAGAGCTGCCCGGGGGCTGGGCTGTAGGTCTGATCTGGTCTCCCTGTCTTCTCTCCTCCACTCTGATTTTCCCCCAATAGTCTCTCCGCCCGGCCCACAGACTAGCCCATTTTCCTGGACTCCCTAATTCTCTCCCGCACCATGCTCTACTCCGCCGCCTGTCTTTCTTCTTCCTTTTTCAGCTACCCACTTATTTCCTTAGTTATTTTAAATACAGTTATTTGAAAATCTTCCAGATTGTTCTATCATCTCAATTTTGGGGGAAAGAAATCCTCCCGTTTGTGTTGTATGCCGCTGCTCACGGTAGCTCAGTTCCACACGTGTTTCATAACTTTTGATTGTGAGAGAAGCTGGGCATTCTTTTCCCCCTCATGGACGGCCCAAGTGGCCTGGGTTGTGAGAGCTCCCTCCAGACCCGATTTTACCTTTGTGTCTGCCCCCCACCACTACTCAGCTCACCTCACTCTGGACCAATTTAAGAATTCCCAAGGTTTTAAAAAATATGTTATTATTGTGGTAAAATATACATAACAAATTTTACTATCTTAACTGTTTCTGTGTGTACAGGTCAGTGGCATTAAGCAGATTCACATTGTTGTGCGACCATCACCACCATCCATTTCCAGGACTTCTTCATCTTCCCAAACTGAAACTCTGTACTCATTAAAAAAAAATAGCTCCTCATTTCCATCTTCTCCAGTCCCTGGAAACTACCATTTTACCTTCTGTCTCCATGAGTTTGACTACTCTAGATCCCTCACATCAGTGGAATCATGCAGTATTTGTGCTTTTGTATCTGACTTATTTCACTTGGCATAATGTCTTCAAGGTTCATCCATGTGGTAGCATGCATCAGAATTTCGTACCTTTTTAAGGCTGAATAATATCCCATTGTATGTATAGAACACATTTTGTTTATCCGTTCATTAATTGATAGGTGTTTGAGTTGTTTCCACCTTTTGGCTATATGAACATTGGTAGACAAATATCTATTCGAATCTCTGCTTTAAAGTCTTTTGGACATATACGCAGA
The DNA here is from genome assembly GCF_041296265.1 of Equus caballus. NCBI lineage: Eukaryota > Metazoa > Chordata > Mammalia > Perissodactyla > Equidae > Equus > Equus caballus. The sequence goes on from NC_091703.1 coordinate 40,201,652, forward strand.
AGTGGAATTGCTGGATCATAAGGTAATTCTGTTTCATTTTTTGAGGAACCACCGCACTGCCTTCCACAGTGGCTGCACCATTTTTACATTCCCAGCAGCAATGCACAAGGGTTCCAATTTCAGTACATCCTTGCCAACCCTGACTATTTTCTGGGGTTTGTTTCCTGTTTTTTATAATAGTCATCCTAACAGGTGTGAAGTGCTATCTCATCGTGGTTTTGATTTGCATTTCCCTAATGACTAGTGACATTGAGCATCTTTTCATGTGCTTTTTAGCCCCTTGTGTATCTTATTTAGAGAAAAGTCTATTCAAGTCCTTTGCCCATTTTTTAATCAGGTTGTTTGGGATTTTTTGTTGCTGAATTGCAGGAGTTGTTCATACATTCTAGAGACGAATGCCTTATCAGATATATGATTTGAAAATCTTTTCTCCCATTCTCTGAGTTACCTTTTCACTCTGTTGATTATGTCTTTTGAGACAAAATTTTTAAATTTTAAATCCAATTTATCTATGTTTTCTTTTGTTGCCTATGCTTTTGGTATCATACTCAAGAAATCCTTGCCAAATCCAGGGTCATAAAGTTTTTCCCCTATGTTTTCTTCTAAGAGTTTTGTCGTTCTGGCTCTTATGTAGGTTTTTGATCCATTTTGAGTTCATTTTTATATATGGTATAAAGTAAGGGTCAACTTCATTCTTTTGCATGTGCATATCCGGTTTTCCCAACACAATTTGTTAAGAAGACTGTCCTTTCTCCACTAAATAGTCTTGGCACCCTTGTCAAAAGTCATTTGATCATATGCACGAGGGTTTATTTCTGGGCTCTCTAGTCTATTCCATTGGTCTATAGG